>NC_091087.1:12474166-13089583 GCF_032405125.1 Capricornis sumatraensis
GTCAAGCTTAGTGACATAGAAAGTATATTCATTATCATACAATTAACTAATTGCATTTCTTCGAAGTACAGGAACTGTCAAAGATCCCTGATTGCATGCAAAATCAAAGTTCATGAAAAACTTTGTGTTACAAGACATAAACGCTTCAGTCATAATCATTTTGGCCAAGACATAGTATGTTAGTTATCATTCATATGTAGAGTTATTTCAGTTCAACATTAACATTTGTTTTTTTCCATTTAGTTCTAAAGAGAGGTGGCAAAAGCTCTTCTACTTTTAACTTCTTTTCTATGTCTTGAGAGAAGTATTTAAAGAAATTAGTCTCCCTAGTGAATGAGCATTTTAAAAAAGAAACTGAATTTAAACAGCATAGCTGTGGCTTGGGATCTTTTCTCAGTCACTGTTCTCTAACACTGCCTTGCCCCTCCCCACAGAAGCTGAGTCGGGGGGTCCATCACACTGCACCTTCTACAGTGCCTCCAAATCCTTCCAACTACCCACTTGACATGTCTACTTGTCATGATGTCTCTCCAGACACATCAAGTCTGACATGACCCCACTGAACTCATAATTTCCTCCAAACCTGCCTCTCTGTAGTAAATGGCACCAACTCTCCTGTAACTGTTCATGCCAGAAATCTGTGGGTGTTACCCTTGATACTTACTTTCTCCACCAACAATCAAGTCTACTCAATTCTAGCTACTGTCTCTCAAGCCTGCCCACATCTCACCGTCTCTACTGCCACCAGCCTAGTTCACACCATTAGCACTCATTAGTTGGACTATCATAGTAGGCTCTTGTGTGGTGGCCCCATGAGTGCTGTAGTTAAGTGATCATACAAAACAAATATAGTCATGATACCGCTCTGCTTAAAACCTTTTTATGGCTTCCCAATGCTCTCAAGATCATGTCCAAAAGTCCTCAGCAAGGTGTAGGCATCCCAACCTGCCTCTGTGGTTTCAACTCTACAGCCATCCAGACCCATCAGCCATGCTCCTGCTGTCTCTGCACACAGTGCTCCCCATTTCTGGAGCACTCTCCCTACTCTGCCTGGCTGAGGCAGGTCGAAGCCTCTTCAGGTCAAAGCTTCAGTACGGCCCTTAACACGAAGGTGATAAATTACTCCTAGAGCTATTTGTCTTGTGTCTTTCTCCTCTGAGAGACCCTACGTTCCATTGGTAACTGTGTGCTCCTGTGTATTTCCAGTGCTTGGCACAGTGCTTGTCACACAGAACACACTCTATATCTGTGCTGAATGGATCCATGAATAAGTTGAGAAGCTGGGAGTGATCTTACAGATGGGCATGAGGAAGTGTCTATATGATTCCTCTTCACAGAACTACTGTACTTTTTGAAATGTTGCTCACTTATTCATCCCTGTACTGACTGACTGGCACTTGTTTGATTCTTAACTATGTACAGAAAGGTAGTTGATATACTAATGAAAGACAAATTATAGATGCATGTTTTAAAAAGATAAATACATTAAAGATAATGTGGTAACATTAAACAGAACAGGTGCTCTGAGAGAGAAGTAAGTAGTTACAGGAGTGAGACTGATAAGGGATGGTTTCAAGAGAATGTGACTCCATTTCTGTGTTTTGGTAATTCCTTCTGGACTTTGGAAAAAATATTCTTTAAAGCCAATGTCATTTCTAAAAACAAATATAGTGGGGTATCTAAGTTTTCTATTGGAAAAACCTGTCATGAAATGCTCGGTAAACTGTAATGTAATGGTGACACCCAGCTCAAGAACCATCTCCTTGGCCAACGCTCCTCTGAACATTCTAGCTCACAAATTTTCTACTTTCCTCACCTTCTCAAGATCACAGTATAAACTGGTAACCTCAACAACTCAGGACTTCCCCTCCATAGGTTACCAGCTTGGGTATGTCTCCTTTTCCAGAATAAACGTGGGAGAAAATGTATGTCCCTAGACTAGTGTTGCTCATATAGCTGGTGACCAGGGCAATGAAACAGAATTTCTATGAACATATAATCCCTGGGTTTACTCTAGATTTAGTTGATGGATTTGGATATTTTTTTTAATATTGACTGTTGGAAAAGGTAGTAGACATTTCCTAAGAAGCTTTCTTTTCAACAAAACCATTTAAAGTTGTTTTTGTTTTAAAAGAACTACTTGGAATTAAAGCAGCAATCAAATGTACCAATGGCTCTGCACCCCTCAGGGAGCTCCACAGATCAGGGTGAAAGACTGTGCTACAGCATTTACCCTGAAGTCTGAAATTAGATGATCTTTATTCATCTATTTATCAGAATCACAAAAGAATAAATGCCCTGCCCTGTGGTCTCTGAAAAACTGGCAAGGTATTTTTAACTCTTTCCCTCTCTCCTCCACCTTTTGAGGCATCAGGTGTTTGGCTCAGCTACTGAGAAAGGGAAGCTCCCCTACGTGTCCTCTGCCAATCCCTAAATGGCACATCTAGAGAAACCGTCATACACTGGGCTCTCCACACAGTGAAAGCACCCCTCCAATCATTGCAGTATTTTTAAACTTACCTAATATACTCTCTAAATAGGGTATGTGTGGATGAAAAGTCTAAATTACATGAATGAGTGAAAAGCTCACCTCAGAGGTGAGGAGTGACTGGTTTTGAAGAGAAGTAAGAAAGCTGCTGGTCTTGCCCCCGAGGCACAAACAGTATAAACCAAATGGGCTATCACATGGAGGAAAATGTGACCTGTTGACACAGCTACCTAGATCCACCGCCCTGAGTCCTGAGGTCCCAAGGGATGCAGCCTTTCCCGAGGTAGGTTGACACAGCATACAGAAAAACATCTTATTTCAAAAGCTTGGAAGAGTGAGATGCTATGTAACAAGAACTACATAGAAAACACCAACTGTTTTGCTCCGTTTGCTGTGCGTCATAATTTGATAACAGCTAGTTGTCTCTCAGGGGTAAGCAGAAGTTCATGCTGGGGAATCTTTCTATAATCAATGTGTACTGTGTAATTTTTTCAAGACTAGCATGTATTTCATTAACATATCCAACTGTGAATCTAAGAAACTTGAAATAATTTATTTCAATAAATATATATTTTTTTTAATCACAAAAGCACACACTGAAACAAAACAAAGGAAAAAACCCCACAAAAGGCAACAGGGCAGGCTCACCTGTGTTGTAGGCGGTCGGCATTGCTGAGTACACCAGGCCCTGTGGAGGCAGGCTTGGAGTTGTCACAGACACCACTGGGGTAGCTAGGGGTTGAGTGGCTTGAGAACTGCTTATCCTTTGGGTATTCTGTGAGAGAGTAGAAAAAAGTGTTATTCTATGAGTATTTATATTTAAGCTTAATATTTAAAATAGAATGTTCAATTTAAAAGTGACATTTTTCACAGTTTTATGATGTGAACATCATTCCCTGAAGCAAGTGATCATGTGAAAACTTTAAAAATACTAATGAGAATAACTAAATATTTAATTTTAAGGGATGTATTTTGCATTAATCATTCATTTTCCCCTAGTGCCTTTTTCAGAGAGTTTATTGATGTCAGAGATACATCCTTAAAATAGAAACTTGCATTGGAGCTGATAACATTTATATGCTAACATAAATGAGGACTTGAGGCCCCAACTTATAAAGACTGCCAGGCTACCCTACCTAAGTAAGATATGTGTAGATTTTAAATACCTGAGGATAACAAGGTTATCTGTGTATATAAAGATTATAAGTCCATGAGAGTCCAAGAGAGTTCAAAACTACTTCTATTTGCTGGATTTACAAGTTAACAGGGTTTTAAGTCATAGCTTACTAAACTGCAGCTTGTATTCATATTTCCTTCCCTGAGATCCTGCAGTAAACACACAAATATGTATATGTGTATGTATTTAGATATAAATTTTTATTAAGATTTTTTTAAAGAACAGTTTTAGGTTCACAGAAAAACTGATGAAAAGGTACAGAGATTTGCCATATACTCCCTGACCCTATACATGCAGACCCTCTCCCATCATCCGCCATTGACTGTTTTTTAATGGCAGACTCAGCCATGTATCCCTTCTCCGGACGCTTATGAATGGAGAAGCTTTGAGTAGAGAGTTTTTAAATAAAATATAATACTTCTGATAGGGCTGCGGATGACCAGCGGTAAATGCTTGCTGACCGACTGCATCTACATAGCATCCCATCTACAGTGGGAGTGAAACAAAATGAACTACAGAAGAATCAAGTCAGTTTAAGACAGTCACCATTCTGTAAGGGTATGGATATGAAAGAGCAGTTTCTCACAACGCTGCCTCAAGCAAACACGTCCTAAAACTGAGAATCAGTGAAACAGAGACTCCAAGTTCCATGTGGTTAGAACACAAGAAGGCTAAAGCATAACTCCAGGCTTATTTTTTTCTAAATGAAGAAGTTACAGCCTGGTAACTGACATTTAGGGGACCTAAGCCATATCAAAGTATAACTCAGTGCCCCTGAGATTACAGAAAGTAGGATGTCATTCAGTCTTCTCTATTACCATTTCAAATGGTAATCAGATTGAAGACCTTTGGTTAGATCTAGATATTTCATATCTCATTTTATTTCTTTTTAGTTTGTATTTTCTATCCAATCTTAACTTAGAGGATATTAGAAAGACCACTCAGGCTACACTGGCCTGATTCTTGCCCCAGATTCACTAATTCCTGAGCACTGGAAAAATCCTTGACCCTCTCCAAAGCAGAGAAGACGGTGATCGCTGCACTGCTGCTCGGTAGTGCTACTGTGAGAATCTAGTAAGGCAACAGTAAGAAGTGCTTTGATATACTAAGTACTTCAGAAATGTAAGATATATCCTAAAATTGTTCTAAGATACTCTCTGGCCCAAGATTTCTACATAACTGGCTTTTTTTTTTTTTTTAAGGTAAATATAGTTATTCCTTCTGATCCATAGCTATTCCCTTGGAGCTGTCAGAAAGGAGAGTTGTTCTAGAATTGAAAGACTTTTAAAGGCATCTTTATAGCCTGGCTCTAAACGGGCCTTTAGTGTAGGTGTCAGGGCACTCACTCTGGGTCAGAGCCACTCATGATTCTATTCTAGAGCTCAAGCCAATTTGAACAACTTTCTAGATTCTAACAGATTGTGTCTCTGATTGTGATTTGGTTCTACACACAGAGCTCTGCATTTTAATTAAGTTTTAGAATTTGAATTAGCTTAAGTTTTAGAGAATATCAATGACTATTTACAGTTTTTGGTTAAATATTTGTTTCTTAATCAAAAGTATTTTTATGTGCTAGATTTTATAATCTTCAAATACTTAGAAATTTACCTTTGAGATTTTGTAATTGAGGGTATACTTTAAGGAATGTAAAAGTCAACATATAACAACTAAATATACATTTTTGTCTCAGCATCAAGTTAAAAATTTTAGTGAATTTTTGACACAGAGATCTACTTTGAGAGAACAGAGATCTGTTCTCACAAATTTTGTCACTGAAACTTCAAGAGTCAAATACTAGGTGAAAAACACAGTATGACATGGTCTAGCCTGGTTCTATCCATGCCCTACTCTCACCTCCATGGAAGTCTCCTAATGTGACCTCAAGACGGGGTGGCGGTGGTGGTGTGTGTGTCTGTAAAACGGTGACACTCCAATATATTGGTTCTACCCATCAAGGCTCATAATCTCAATGGCATTGATTTCAACAGCCACTAGAGGGCAACATACTGCTAGATAATTCATAAATTCACAAGGAAGCATTTATGATTAAATTCTTAAGGGTATAAATAGTGAGATTTAATCTAAGACAAATTATTTAAACTATCATTTGCTAATCATTATTGTATCAGTAAGTAAAGTATTTCCCCAAAAGATACTTAAAATCTGCACATGATATAATCCAACACCACAAGAATTCCATGGCCAAGAGATTTCCATGGACTGTATAGTCCTTGGGGTCGCAAAGAGTCAGACACGACTGAGCGACTTTCACTTTCATCACTTTCAGTGTATTTCAGTTACCCAATGTGAAACCACATCCAAAACTGTGAGAGTGATCACAAAGTTAAAGAAGAATCTCTAATTTTAAGGACAGAGCACAGACAACCTTATTTGAAAAGAAACAAACTGTGCAAAACACACCAGCATGCATATATATGTAATAATAAAATGTAAAACGAACAGATGCCTTTCCCCCATGCTTTCATGCAATCTAAACCCCTGTCCATGCTAAAAACTAAACATTTTCGTGTCTTTAGTTCCCTTAAAGTCACCTAATTAGCAGCTGACTTTGAAATCAGAAGATCAGTTCTCTGAGGTTTGAGTTTTAGTTCCCAAAGAGCAACTGAAAGTTATTTTTAGTCAAATTTATTTTCTAGAAGAAAAGCCAATAGAAATCATTTGTTTTTGAAAAAAAGTAACAGCTACTATTAAGGACAGAATATCTTCTGATAGAAAAAAAGGAAGTTTGTGTATGTTCAATTAAAGACATTCGTTTTAATAAACAGGGAACCCCCTTGTGGTTCAGATTGTCTCATGCAGGATGAAATAATTCTAACTCTGTGAAAAAGGTGACCTCACCAAAAATGATGTAATCTTTTTGAAAGAAAGAGAAACAACACAAGACAGTGTGTTACAATCTGAGGAACTGTGAGGGTGAAGTCATTTTCTAAAAATATATTAATAATTTGGGGAACTATATAAGGTATTTTATATCTTCCTAAAAAATTCTTTAACATGTCTTGTGATCATGGACAGCTATTGTTTATAAAGGCTCTATTCCAAAGTTTCCAGAACAAATAAAACAGGTCAAGATACATAATTATGAGTAGAAAAACCACATTCTGCAGTACCAGTGCTTCGTTCAGTTATTCAAAATGTTTGGACAGTATTTAACAGCAAGAAAAAAAAAAATCTGTGTTATAAAGGGAACATTACTCAGATAAAAACACTGAAAAGAATTAGTACTTTCCATATTTTTTTCAATTCCATTCAAGTAGAAACCCACACTCACCAACTCCAATTCCTCTTCCTCCGACTGCACTCAGCACATAAGAGGAATAAGAGAGTTACTAAGACTGTTGGTAGTTGAATATAAAATACTTCTTTAGAAAAGCTTGTTATCTGAACACTATGAGTTGTTTGGAAATCTAAAGAGATGATTACATAGGCAGTGAGTACAAATATACATTACTTATTGTCTCTGTACCTGTAGCTGACTTCAAAAGACAGGAAAGATTCTTTTAAATTCTCTAGGGCCAGTATTTAAAGACCCTCCTACCCCAGTTTGTTCTGTTCTTATGCCATGCTGTGATAACATATAAAAGGATTTCCTAATTGTGAAACTAGTTTCTGTTTGGAATCTGGAGAATGCCAACGCTATTTTTTGTTTTTGTTTGTTCAGACACTAAATTGTGTCTAACTCTTTGTGACCCCATGAACTGCAGCATGTCAGGCTTCCCTGTCCTTCACCATCTCCTGGAATTTGCCCAATACTTACATCTAAATCCTCCCATCCCTACCCTACCTGGTTACACATGTACATTTATCTTAATTAAATTCTGTGGTGGGCAGAAATTATGTTTTCTTTTTTCCCACAGTAACTAACACAGTATTATGAAACAATAAGAACTCAAATATTTGTTACTAAGTATAATAGTTTTACAAATTTATATATTTATCATTTACAAATATAATTTTCAAATGAGTAAAATAATTTCAATGGAGAAAAGCCACATAAAGAAAATGAGAGGAGAAATGAACTGTTAAATCATACAGAAAAGAGATGAATGAAACATTGTTCCTTTTCTTTCTACACATATAAAAATATTAATATGC
This sequence comes from Capricornis sumatraensis, assembly GCF_032405125.1. NCBI lineage: Eukaryota > Metazoa > Chordata > Mammalia > Artiodactyla > Bovidae > Capricornis > Capricornis sumatraensis. The sequence continues at coordinate 12,481,948 of NC_091087.1, forward strand.
TAGAATAATCCAACTAGTTTTTAAAAATTATTTTACTTAAGTCAAGCTTCTCTGTCAATCTGCGAAAGGCATCTTTATAAGCATCAGTGATGCACGAAGTCCCAATCTGAAAGCAGGTTTATCTGCAGACAACAGTGTGAAAGAGGAGTGAGGCTCATTACTGACTCTGAAAAATAACTACCTGGCCTATAAACTGCTGTTTCAAACATGGCAAAATCCTCTTCAACTGTTCTGTTATAGATATCTTCACCCATCTCCAACTGTTAAGACACAACAAAATACTATAGGTGTGTGTGTATTCAGTTTTCACTTTAACTTACAGGGATAACAGTGTAAATACTGATAGCTTCTGCGGCAGATTTTAGAATTCCACAGAGATGCTTCATGAACTCTTAAAAAAGACCAAGATAACTGACAAGTTGCTAAATGTCAAACTTGTAGTTTGTCCATCAATTTTGCAGTTTATTACAATTCTTATAAACATATTTCTATGCCTTAAATGAAACTTCCTATAGTGTTTATTTCTAATAGTGGCAGTATTCCACATCCAGTTCCTGAAAGACAAATCAAATGACTAGGATTCTCTACTATAAAAATCACTTTTTTTCTTTTTATAATCAACTATTATTCGGGGAGTGACATTCTGAGATTTATTAAATATCCTGTTTCTCCTTAAATTTTTGCTAACTTTAGTACTCATCCATTGACCTTGCCTTCAAGGTCTGCACTGTCGTATTATGATGGTGATTTGCCATTTCGCTCATTCTTTCTACATGCATTGATTAGAATTCTTCTCTAACAAAGAGCTGTCCCTTCTACATTTATTCATTCAATCACTAAGTAACAGTCTCACTATTTTGTAATTCTTTGTGTTATAATCCAATAATATTTTTCTTTCTTTAAATCTTTATTTTTTGAGCAGTTTAGGCTGACAGCAAAATTGAGGGGCATACACAGAGATTTTCCATAAACTCACATATATATAGCTTTCCCCATTACCAAAGTGGTACATTTGTTACCATTATCACCCAACATCCCTAGTTTACATTAGGGTTCATTCTTGGTGTTGCATAATTCTATGGGTTTGTTCAAATGTATCAACCATTATAATATCAGAGAATTTCACTGCACTAAAATGCTCCATGCTTTGCCTATTCATCCCTCCCTTTTTCAACCCCTGATCTTTTTACTAAAAAAAAGAAAAAGTGTGCCTTTTCCAGAACGTCATATATAGTTGGAATCATGCAGTAGGTAGCCTTTTCAGATTGGCTTCTTTCACTTAGTAACATGTATTTAATTTTCCTCCATTTCTTTTTATGGCTCAATCACTTATTTCTTTTAGCACTGAAAAGTGCTCCATTGTCTGGATGTACCACAGTTTATTCAATTACCCACTGAAACATCTTGGTTGCTTCCAAGTTTTGATAATTATGAATAAAGCTACTATAAACATCCATGTGCAAGTTTTTATGCAGGTAAATGTGACTGCTGGATCATATGGTAAAAGTATGCTTAGTTTTTTAAGTGGAGAAGGAAATGGCAACTCACTCCAATATTATTGCCTAAAGAATCCCAGGTACAGAGGAGCCTGGTGGGCTGCCATCTGTGGGGTCGCACAGAGTTGGACACAACTGAAGTGATTTAGCAGCAGCAGCAGCAGTTTTGTTAAGACGTCACCTGTCTTCCAAAGTGGCTTACCATCTGGCATTTCCACCAGCAATTTGTGACAGTTCCTATTGTTCTACAAACTCGCCAGCATTTAGTGTTCTCAGTGTTCCAGATTTTGGCCATTCTAACACGCATGTAGGAGTATATCACTGTTGTTTATTTTGCATTTCCCTAATAACATACGATGTGGAATGTCTTTTCATATGTTTATTTTTCACCTATATATCTTCTTTGGTGAGCTGTCTGTTAAGGTCTTTGGCCCATTTTATAATTGAGTTGTTTTCCTATTGTTGAGTCTTAAAGAGTTCTTTGTATATTTTGGGTAGAAGTCCTTTATTGGAAGTGTCATTTGTAAGTATTTTCTCCCAGTCTTTGGCTGGTCTTCTCATTCTCTTGACGTCTTTTGCAATTATTTCTTGTGTGGATCTTGCCTATAGTGTTATATCCAAAAATGCATCACCATACCCGAGGTCATTTAGGTTTTCTCACTTATTATTGTCTAAGAATATTAAGCGTTTTGCATTTAACAATTTTGGTCTGCAATCCATTTTGAGTTAATTTTTGTGAAGAGTCTGAAACTGAGTAGGGCCCTGTGGGGCTCCCAGGCACAGAGGTCTTTCTGTCCCCCATTTCTTGTAAGCAAGACTTTCTACATGCACTGATTACAATTCCTCTCTAAGGAAGAGCTGCCCCTTCTCCATTTATTTATTCAGTCAATGAGTAACAGTCTCACTTTTTTTTTCTTTGTTATAATCCAATAATATTATTATTTATTTTGCTGTTTAAATTATTCTAGATCTCGCCATTGGGCGCTCCTCTGAAAGGTTGGCTCCTGTGACTTGACATGTATTTCCTTATCTGCTGGCACCTCCGGATCAATGTGCATTTTTCTGGCCCTAGCTCTACAATCAATCACTTCTGCAAGGAGGCTTGATTCCTTTCATTGGAGAATGGTGTTTAGAAACTAGGACCTGAGGGCTAGGTGTGCTTGGTTTCCAAGTGTCACTGATTTAAGACTCAGCAGTCAGAGTGAGGAAATATCAGATGTATTCGAATTCATGTGTACACACATCTATACTTTTGTATCTATCTGTATATATGTTAAAAAAATACATTTATACTGAAACCTCCAACTACAATCCAGAAAAATAGGGCTCATTATAATCTTCCCATTCACCTTGCTTAACTGAAAATTTATTTCTCAAAAAACCTGGCTTTATCTACAATGTATAATATTCACTTATTTAAGGGTGTGTGTGTGTCTGTGTGTGTGTAACAAATTTACCATCTTGAGCAATAGTTTCCAAAGTTATTTAGACCAGTTCATCCCCTTCCTATCTACTCATTTTTAATAATTATTCATGTATTTCATCTTGGCTTCCCCTGGAATCCTGGTTGATTTTTTTAACTGCATACAGTTAAAAAAAAAATCACTCTGTATTGTATAGTTTTGTAGGTTTTATCAAAAGCATAGATTCATGTACCCAACACTCCAGCATCACATCCCCTCAAACACTCCCTATACTACTGCTTTTGTAGTCGGCTTCTCTCCCTACCCCTGGCAACTACTTACCTGTTCGCCACTTTCCAGAATGAAATATAAATGTAATCATGTCTTTTGGATCTGGCTTCTTTCAATTAGCAAAATTCATTTAAGATTCATTTATATTGTCGTGAATTAAATTCATCCCTTTTTTTTCTAATTGCTGAGCAATATTCCTTTCTGCAGATGTACCAGAGTGTGTATATGCATTCAGCTGCTGGAAGGTTATTTCAGTTGTTTTCTTTGGGGGGAAATTAGTGAAAAATACAGTTTCTGTGTAAGTATGGTTTTCAATTCACTTGAGTAAATTCTCTAGAAGCAAGACTGTTCGGTTGTATGACAAATACATATTTAACTTTATAAGAAGTTGCCAAACTGCTTTCTGAAGCAGGCCTACTATTTTGCATTCTTAGTAGGAATACATGAGAATTCCTGTTGCTCTGCATCCTTGCCAGAACTTGGCACTTCTTGTTTTTTTTTTGTTTTGTTTTTGTAAACAGGTACGCAGTTGTATCTTTCTGGATACAAGTCTTCTACTAGATCTCTAACAGGTACGCAGTTGTATCTTTCTGGATACAAGTCTTCTACTAGATCGCTGATTTTGTAAATATTCTCTCCTAATCTGTAGACTGATTTTTTATTCTCTGAACAGGGCCTTTTCATGGAGTGAATCTTAAACTTTGATAAATAGCAATATATTCATTTTTTATGGACTATGCTTTTGGTGTAATTCTCTAATGTTTTCTTCTAAAGTGTCACAGTTCTGTGTTTTACATTTGGATCTATAATACATTTTGAGTTAACTTTTGTATAAGGTATGAATTACACTGAGGTTCTGTTTTTGCATACTGATGCCAAATTGCTACAGCACCACTAGTTGTACTGACTATCCTTACTCCATTGAACTGCCTTACTACCTTTGTAAAAAACCAATTGAATATATTCTCTGGGCTCTCTTTGACCTACGGTGCTCATCTTTTTGCCAGTACCACACAGTCTTTTAAAGAATATTTATTTGGCTATGCCAGGTCTTTGTTGCAGCACATAGGATCTAGTTTCCTGACCAGGGATTGAACCCAGGCTCCCTGCATTGGAAGCATAGAGTCTTAGCCACCAGACCACCAGAGAAGTCCCCCATACATTCACTACTGTAGCTTTACACTAGGTCTTAAAACCAGGAAGTGTTAGTCCATCTTGTTCTCTTTCAAAATTGTACCGGCTATTGTAGTTCCTTTGCCTTTCCACACATATTTTAGAACTGGCTTGCTGATACCTATAAAAATCTGTGCTGTGATGTAAACCAGGGTTGTGTTTAGTCTTCCAACCAATTTAGGAAGGAATAACATCTTGACGTAGCTTTCCCTGGTGGCTCAGTGGTAAAGAATCTGCCTTCAATGCAGAAGATGTAGGTTTGATCCTTTTAGGTTGGGAAGATCCCTTGGATAGGAAATGGCAACCAACCTTGGTATTCTTGCCTAGAAAATCACATGGACAGAGAAGCCTGGTTGGCTATAGTCCATGGGGTCATAAAAGAGTTAGACACAACTTAGCAACTGAAAACAACGTATTTGGCTCTTTGGTTTCTTTCAACAATCTTTCATAGTTTTAGCATGAAAATCATATGGTTAGATTTGTAGGTATCTTTTGAGTAATGTTTACATGATATTTTAAAATTTCATATTCCAATATGAAACTTCCACTGGAAGATTTTTTGGTAGGTTCTTTATGCTTTTCTACATATTATATCTTCTATGAATAATGTTTAATTTCTTCCTTCCCAGTATGTTTGCATTTAATTTTTTTGCCTTACTGCCTCATCCAGGACTTCCAGTATAATGTTGAATGTGAGTGGTGAGAATAAAACATCACTATCTAGTTTCTACTATTATTTTACTAAAAGACTGAAGTTTCCCCTTATTAAGTATATTAGTTGCAGAATTTCTGAAAACAGTCTTCGTGAGGTTAAAAAAGTTCCTTTCTTTTCCTGGTTTGGGAAAGTTATTTTTATTATGAATAAAAGTGGAATTCTTTTAACATGGTAAATTACAGTGAATTAGCCTTTGGTCTGACTCCTTTTCTCTACTGTCTGTTTTAAGTTTCATTAATTTCCGCTCATTTTTTCCTTTTCTTCTGGCTCCTTTTGGTTAAGTTTGCTCTTTTTTCTCTCCTAAAGTAAAAGCATACTGATTTGAGACCTTTCTCGTTTCTATTATAAATGCTATGAATTTCCCCTCTCAAAACTCCTCCTAGTTGGTCTCAAAAATTCTGATATGCTATAGATTTCAAAATTTCTCTTGAGAGTTCCTCTTTGACCCAGGAGCTATTTAAAAACATATTCTTTAATTTCTATATGTGGAGGTTTCCCTGTTGTCTTTCTGTTATTGATTTTATTATGGTCAGAGACTGTAATCTGTATGATTTCAATTCTTTGAAATTTGCTGAGGTTTTATGACACTGGATACCCAAGGCATGTTGCAAGTGCCCTAAAGAAGAAACGTATGTTCTGCTATGCAAAGTGAAGGGTTCTATAAATGTCTCTTACATCAGGTTGGTTAAATATTTCTCAGTCACCCAGATCCTTAACTGAATTTTCTGCCTACTTGTTCTATCAACTACTGAGAGAAGAGTGTTGAATATTCCAACTATAATTCTGGATTTTTCTCTTCTACTTTTTAGTTGTATCATCTTTGTTTTCTGTATTTTGAATGTTTACTGTTAGGTGCATACACATTAAAGATATTTCTTGGAATATGTAATAGTCTTCTTTCAGTTCAGTTCAATTCAGTTCAGTTCAGTTGCTCAGGCATGTCCAACTCTTTGTGACCCCATAGATTGCAGCACGCCAGGCTTCCCTGTCCATCACAAACTCCCAGAGCTTGCTCAAACTCATGGCCATCAAGTCAGTGATGCCATCCAACCATCTCAATCTCTGTCATCTCCTTCTCCTCCTGCCTTCAGTCTTTCCCAGCATCAGGGTCTATTCCAATGAGTCAGTTCTTTGCATCAGGTGGCCAAAGTACTGGAGTTTCAGCTTCAGCATCAGTCCTTCCAATGAATATTCAGGACTGATTTCCTTTAGGATTGACTGGTTTGATCTCTTTGCAGTCCAATACGAGTCCAAGGGACTCTCAAGAGCCTTCTCCAACACCACAGTTCAAAAGCACCAACTCTTCAGTGCTCAGCTTTCTTTAAGGCCCAACTTGCACATCGATACATGACTACTAGAAAAACGATAGCTTTGGCTAGAGAGACCTTTGTTGGCAAATATTTGTCAGCAAATATTCTTTATTCTTGATAATATTTCTTATTGTGAAGTCTACATTGTTTGAACTTAATATGGCTGTACTAGCTTTCTTTTGGCTAATGTTTGCATAGTATATTTTTCTCCATCTTTTTACCTATATCTTTACATTTAAAGTGGGGTCCTTACAGACATTGTATAGTATGACCTTTTTATTTATTTTAAAAAACCAATCTGACATTTTGTCTTTTAACTGATGTTTATTACCATGTTTACTTGTATGCTGCTGCTGTTGCTAAGTCACTTCAGTCATGTCTGACTCTGTGCGACCCCACAGATGGCAGCCCACCAGGCTCCCCCGTCCCTGGGATTCTCCAGGCAAGGACACTGGAGTGGGTTGCCATTTCCCTCTCCAATGCATAAAAGTGAAAAGTGAAAGTAAAGTTGCTCAGTCATGTCTGACTCTTAGCAACCCCATGGCCTGCAGCCTACCAGGCTCCTCCGTCCATGGGATTTTCCAGGCAAGAGTACTGGAGTGGGGTGCCATTGCCTTCTCCTGTTTACTTGTATAGTTGGATTAAAATCTACAATCTTGCTAGCTATATTTCATTTGCTCCATCTGTTCTTTATTTTTTGCCCTTTCTCCCATTTCTTGGGATATTGGAGCATATTTTGTATTTCCATTTTATCTCTATTGCCTTATCATTTATACCTCTTTTTATTTCCTGTAGTTTTACTAGGGTTTACAATATCTACTTTCAGTTAATTTGAGTTAAACTTCAAATGTATACCTCATCCTGTGTAAAGACCTATAAAAGTGTATTTCTAATTCTCCGCTCTGTCATCATATTAGGTTGGTACAAAAGCAACTGTGGTTTCGCACTGTTGAACTTTGCTGTTTGATACTGGAATACATTCTTAAATAAATGTGGGTATGTCATACATCATTTTAATGTACAATTCTCACTTTATTTTTTTGCTAATGACTTACTTTGTGTGTATGTTAATCACAGTCGTGTTCGACTCTCTGTGACCTCATGGAGCCTGCCAGGCTCCTCTGTCCATGGAATTCTCCAGGCAAGAATACTGGACTGGGTTGCCATTTCCTCCTCCATAATAACTTACTACTTGCTGTTTATATTTATTTTAGACTAGAGAAATGATGTTAGACAAAAAGCAAATTCGAGCAATTTTCTTATTCAAGTTTAAAATGGATCGTAAAGCAGCAGAGACAACTTGCAGTATCAACAACACATCTGGCCCAGGAACTGTTAACAAATGTACAGGGCAGCGGTAGTTGCAGAAGTTTTGCAAAGGAGAGAAAGCCTTGAAGACGAGGAGCACAGTGGCTAGCCATCAGAAACTGACAATGACCAAGTGAGAGGATCACTGAAGCTGATCCTCTTACAACTACACCAGAAGTTGCCAAAGAATTCAACACTGACCATTCTACAGTCGGTTGGCATTTAAAGCAAACTGGAAAGGTGTAAAAGCTCGATAAGTGGGTACCACAGGAGCTGACTGAAAAATAAAAGAAACTGTCATTTTGAAGTGTCATCCTCTTTTATTCTATACAACAATGATGAATCATTGCCTGATGGGATTGTGATGTATGACAAAAAGTGGATTTTGTACGACAGCCAGCAATGACCAATTCAGTGGTCAGACTGAGAAGAAGCTCCAAAGCACTTCGCAAAGCCAAACTTGTATCAAAAAAAGATCACAGTCACTGGTGGTTTGCTGCCTGTCTTATCTACTGTGGTTTTCTGAATCCCGATGAAACCATTACATGTGAGAAGTATGTTCAGCAAATCTATGAGATGCATCAAAAACTGGCATGCCTACAGCTGAAACTGGTCAACAGAATGGGCCCAGTTCTTTTCCATGACAATGTCCAACCACACATTGCACAATCAACACTTCAAAAGTTGAATGAATAGGGCTACAAAGTTTTGCCTCATCCACCATATTCACCTGACCTCTTGCCAACCGACTACCACTTCTTTAAGCATCTTGACAATTTCTTGCAGAGAAAATGCTTCCACAACCAGGAAGAGGCAGAAAATGCTTTCCAAGAGTTCGCTGAATCCCAAAACATGGATTTTTATGCTACAGGAATAAATAAACTTATTTCTTGTTGGGAAAAATGTGTTGATTATAATGATTCCTCTTTTGATTAATAAAGATATATTTGAGCTTAATTATAATGATGTAAAATTCATGATCCAAAACCACAATTACTTTTTTACCAACTTAATATTAATATATTTTATTTCTACATGTGCTGTAAACACAAAAGTCACTGCCACTACTCTTGCTTTAGAGTCAACTATCTTCTGAAGCAAGTAAGAAGAGGGAAAACCGCCAGATCTTGGTTTCTAATAACATTCTCCAAAAACAGGCCAAGGTTCCTCAGAGAAATGCCTGATTGTAGAACTGGAGCAAAAAACACACAAGATGATCCTGAAGCATTCCAAAGTAACCAGAAAATAAAACAGTAACTCCCCTACCTTTTCCCCTGCTAAAAAAAACCCACAACAACAAGGGTATATAAAAGGGGACAGGAACCAAGTGAATAGTCCTCAATAGCTAAAGCTGGAACAATCTGAGCAACAGAATAAACCAGCACTGGTAGAATCATATATTAACAGAATTTAGTACTACTATAACCTAAAGTATAAAATCAATGTGCATGAGTTCATATTAATATAAACAAATGATTAAATGAGAGAGAACAATAAGTAACCTGTGCAGAAGAACTCCAAATAATCTATAATCTGCAGTAAAAAAGGTGGAATATAACCTCCATTCCTTATATGTGGGCCTCACACAGTAAGTTTCTTCCAAAGAGGGCAGTATGGGAAGGGGAAAAATAGCAGCAAGTGAAATACTACACCAGCAGTGGTCAAAGTAATCAATAGTCATGGACATAGTATGTACCCCTGATATAATGTGATGAAAAGGGCACACTAGTTCCATGACCTTCCTCCCTCAAATGTGTAAAACCAGCCTAACCATGAGGGAAACATCAGAAACACTCCAACTGAGGAACATTCTATAGCATACCTGACCGGTACTCCTCAGAACTGTCAAGGTCACTAAAGTAAGTAAAGTCTTAGATAAATACCAAAAGACAAGAAGAGCCTAAAAAGACATGACTACTATGTCTACTACTACTAGATAAACTACTATTCGATATGGTATGCTGGACTGGATTCCAGAACAGAAAAAGACATAAGGCTAAAAACTAAGAGTATTTGAATACTCTGGACTTTAAAACAATGTATAAATGGACTTTATAACAGTTTATCAACATTCACTCATTAGCTGTAATACTAATCTGTTAGTAACAGGAGAAACTGACTGTGAAGCATATGGGAACTTTCTGTACTATCTTTGCTATCTTTATATGAATTTAAAACTGTTTTAAAATTGAAATTTATAAAATAGAAGACAAAATTAACTTTATTTTTATCTTCATTTATTCCATTTCCATTGTTCTTTATTTACTGTACAGACCCAAGAATTTTCTAGTAGCATATTCCTTCTTCCAAAGGCCATCCTTTAATTTTTTCTGTAGAGTATATATGTCTCTTGGCAATAAATTCCCACGTTTTTGTTTGAGAAAGTTTTTATTTCTTTTTCATATCTTGAAAGATATTTTTGCTGGGTACAAAATTCTAGGTTAAGAGGAGGTATTGCTTTGTGTTTTGTTTTCTTTTGACTCTTCTCTTTACATTTCATTTTCTGTTCATTCTATGGACAGATTTTTATAACACTGTACAGGAGGCAGTGACTAAAACCATCCCCAAGAAAAAGAAATATTTACAAAGCAAAATGGTTGTCTGAAGAGGCCTTACATATAGCTGAGGAAAGAAGAGAAGCAAAAGGCAAAGGAGAAAAGGAAAGATACATCCATCTAAATGCAGAGTTCCAAAGAATAGCAAGGAGAGATAAGAAAGCCTTAAGTGAACAATGCAAAGAAATAGAGGAAAACAACAGAATGGAAAAGACTAGAGATCTCTTCAAGAAAATTAAGAGATACCAAGGAATATTTCATGCAAGATGGGTACATTAAGGGACAGAAACAGTATGGACCTAACAAAATCAGAAGAGATTAAAAAGAGGTGGCAACAATACACAGAAGAACTGTACAAAAAGGTCTCAGTGACCTGGATGACCGCAATGCTATGATCTCTCACCCAGAGTAAGACATCCTGGAATGCAAAGTTACATAGGCATCAGGGAATCATTACTATGAACAAAGCTAAAGGAGATGATAGAATGTCAAATGAACTATTTCAAATCTGAAAAGATGATGCTGTTAAAGTGCTTCATTCAATATGCCAGCAAATTTGGAAAACTCAGCAGCGGCCACAGGACTGGAAAAGGTCAGCTTTCATTCCAATCCCAAAGAAAGGCAATGCCAAAGACTGTTCAAACTACTGCACAATTGCACCCATTTCACATGCTAGCACAGTAGTGCTCAAAATCCTTTAAGCTAGGCTTCTCGTCAATCGAGAAAACCCTCAGATGTACAAACTGGATTTAGAAAAGGCAGAGGAATCAGAGATCAAACTGCCAACATCTGTTGGATCATAGAGAAAGCAAAGGAATTCCAGGGAAACGACTACTTCTGCTTCCTTGACTACTCTAAAGCCTTTGACTCTGTGGATCACAACAAACTGGAAAATTCCTGAAGAGATGCAAATACCCCACCACCTTATCTGCCTCCTGAGAAATCTGTATGCAGGTCAGGAAGCAACAGTTAGAATTGGACATGGTACAACAGACTGGTTCCAAATTGGGAAAGGAGTACGTCAAGGCTGTATATTGGCACCCTGCTTATTTAATTTACACACAGAGTACATCATGTGAAATGACAGGCTGGATGAAGCTCAAGTTGGAATCAAGATTGCTGGGAGAAATAAATATCCTCAGATATGCAGATGATACAACCCTAATGGCAGAAGTGAAGAGGAACTAAAGAGCTTCTCAATGAAGGTGAAAGAGGAGAGTGAAAAAGTTGGCTTCAAACTCACCATTCAAAAAACAAAGATGATGGCATCCAGTCCCATCACTTCATAGCAAATAGATGGGGGAAAATGCAAACAGCGACAGATTTTATTTTCTTGGGCTCCAAAATCACTGTGGACAGTGACTGCAGCCATGAAATTAAAATACACTTATTCCTCAAAGAAAAGTCATGACAAACCTAGACAGCATATTAAAAAGCAGAGATATCACTTTGCTGACAAAGTTGGTCTAGTCAAAGCTATGGTTTTTCCTGTAGTCATGCATGGGTGTGAGAGTTGGACCATAAAGAAGGCTGAGCACCAAGAAATTGATGCTTTTGAACTGTGGTGCTGGAAAAGACTCTTGAGAGTCCCATGAACAGCAAAAAGATCAAACCAGTCAATCCTAAAGGAAATTAACCCTGAATAGTCACTCCAAGGACTGATGCTGAAGCTCCAATACTTTGGCCACCTGATGCAAAGACCTGACTCATTAGAAAAAACCCTGATGGTGGGAAAGATTGAGGACAGGAGGAAAAGTGGGAGACAGGATGAGATGGCTGGATGGCATCACCAGCTCAATGGACATGAGTCTGTGCAAACTCCAGGAGATGGTGAAGGACAGGAAACCCTGGTATGCTGCAGTCCATGGGGTGGAAAAGAGTCAGACATGACTGAGAACAGCAACAACTTCTGTTTATATTTCAGTCTGGATGATTTTTACTTACAGTAGACCTATAGGTCTTCCTCCTACCAGGCCTTTAGTGCAGAGTTTGGGTTAATTTAATTAAGAACTAGGCTGAGTTTGTGTTTCGTTGTTGGTATTGTTACCCTCAGTATAGTTACCACAGGCCTCAAATGCCTCTGGGGGCAGTGGAAGACTGGTTTGCTAGAGGTATTTTTGCTTGTTTTTTCCCAAAGAAAACTGCTACATTCTCAGTTTTAAGGCTTCTCCTTTGTGTTATGCATCAGGTTGCAGCCTTCTCAGAAATTCTGGCATGATATGGCACTGTTCCTTCTCCTTCACCACAGGCTGAAAGAGTTTCCCTGCCCCATTGCCCCAGTACAGTGGGAATTCACCAGTCCCCTAAGGGTGACCATTTGTGTTGCTCATCTCCACACAGATTAAGACTCCTATTCCACAGGAGTGAAATAGAAGTACCCAGAGAAAACTTTTTGCCCATTCTGTAGTGGTGGCTCTTCCTCTATCCCAGCGCTATACCAAAAAGGAGATTTTTTTTCAGAACATTCCCAATTTTTTCTGCAAGAGAGCCTAAGACTTGACTAGCCAGGAGCTGACTGTGGCTCAGATCATGAGATCCTCATTGCCAAATTCAGACTTAAATTGAAGAAAGTAGGAACCTAAATCAAATCCCTTATGATTATACAGTGGAAGTGAGAAATAGATTTAAGGACCTAGATCTGATAGATAGAGTGCCTGATGAACTATGGACGGAGGTTCGTAACATTGCACAGGAGACAGATATCAAGACCATTCCCATGGAAAAGAAATGCAAAAAAGCAAAATGGCTGTCTGGGGAGGCCTTACAAATAGCTGTGAAAAAAACAGAAGCGAAAAGCAAAGGAGAAAAGGAAAGATATAAGCATCTGAATGCAGAGTTCCAAAGAATAGCAAGAGACAAGAAAGCCTTCCTCAGCGATCAATGCAAAGAAATAGAGGAAAACAACAGAATGGGAAAGACTGGAGATCTCTTCAAGAAAATCAGAGATACCAAAGGAATATTTCACGCAAAGATGGGCTCATTAAAGACAGAAATGGTATGGACCTAACGTAATCAGAAGATATTAAGAGGTAGCAAGATTACACAGAAGAACTGTATAAGAAAGAGCTTCAGGACCAAGATGATCATGATGCTGTGATCACTAACCTAGAGCCAGACATCCTGGAATGGGAAGTCAAGCGGGCCTTAGAAAGCATCGCTATGAACAAAGCTAGTGGAGGTGATGGAATTCCAGTTGAGCTATTTCAAATCTTGAAAGATGATGCTGTGAAAGTGCTGCACTCAATATGCCAGCAAATCTGGAAAACTCAGCAGTGACCACAGGACTGGAAATGGTCAGTTTTCATTCCAATCCCAAAGAAAGGCAATGCCAAAGAATGCTCAAACTACCGCACAACTGCACTCATGTCACTCACTAGTAAAGTAAGGCTCAAAATTCTCCAAGCCAGGCTTCAGCAATACTCGAACTGTGAACTTCCAGATGTTCAAGCTGGTTTTAGAAAAGGCAGAGGAACCAGAGATCAAATTGCTAACATCCGCTGGATCATCGAAAAAGCAAGAGAGTCCTAGAAAAACATCTATTTCTGCTTTATTGACTATGTCAAAGCCTTTGACTGTGTGGATCACAATAAACTGTGGAAAATTCTGAGAGAGATGGGAATATCAGACCACCTGACCTGCCTCTTGAGAAATCTGTATGCAGGTCAGGAAGTAACAGTTAGAACTGGACAGGGAACAAGAGACTGGTTCCAAATAGGAAAAGGAGTACGTTAAGGCTTTATATTGTCACCCTGCTTCTTTAACTTCTATGCAGAGTACATCATGGGCTGGAAGAAACACAAGCTGGAATCAAGATTGCCGGGAGAAATATCAATAACCTCAGATATGCAGATGATACCACCCTTATGGCAGAAAGTGAAGAGGAACTAAAAAGCCTCTTGATGAAAGTGAAAGAGGAGAGTGAAAAATTTGGCTTAAATCTCAACATTCAGAAAACGAAGATCATGGCATCTGGTCCCATCACTTCATGGGAAACAGATGGGCAAACAGTAGAAACAGTGTCAGACTTTATTTTTCTGGGCTCCAAAATCACTGCAGATGGTGACTACAGCCATGAAATTAAAAGACACTTACTCCTTGGAAGAAAAGTTATGACCAACCTAGGTAGCATATTTAGAAGCGAAGACATTCGTTTACCAACAAAGGTTCATCTAGACAAGGCTATGGTTTTTCCTGTGGTCATGTATGGATGTGAGAGTTGGACTTTGAAGAAAGCTGAGTGCCGAAGAATTGATGCTTTTGAACTGTGGTGTTGGAGAAGACTCTTGAGAGTCCCTTGGACTGCAAGGAGACCCAACCAGTCCATTCTGAAGGAGATCAGCCCGGGGATTTCTTTGGAAGGAATGATGCTAAAGCTGAAACTCCAGTCCTTTGGCCACCTCATGTGAAGAGTTGACTCATTGGAAAAGACTCTGATGCTGGGAGGGATTTGGGGCAGGAGGAGAAGGGGACAACCGAGGATGAGATGGCTGGATGGCATCACTGACTCGATGGACGTGAGTTTGAGTGGACTCTGGGAGTTGGTGATGTACAGGGAGGCCCAGGGTGCTGCGATTCATGGGGTCGCAAAGAGTCGGACAAGACTGAGCGATTGAACTGAACTGATATCGCTATCCCAGAGGTTTCACAGAGCTCTTCCTGTGAACACTTGGCCTCCAGCAATTCACCAATCACCCTAGCTTAACTCATTATCTGTGTCTTGCCCAGATAAGTCCGTGCTCCAATGTTCTCTCCCTGTAGTATCTGTCCCTTCCTAGAGTCTGGGCCAGCTGGTCCCCTGAAATCTCAATACTACAATGTGTTCAAGAAAAACTATGAACTTGCTTGTCCAATATTTTGTTTAGTGTAAGGCTGGGAGCAAGTTTTCAGTTTTCTATATATCTGAATGAAAAAGCACTTTGCTTTTTGACTTAATGAGTTTCAGTTCTGGCTCTCTTTTGCACTATGTTGGACCAGTACTGACCTTTCCCTTGGTCTCCTTATCTTACCTAGCAAAGATCACAGTTTGAGCTTCCAATGATACAATGCACATAGAGACGTCTGGGAATCCATAAAGTATTATACAGTGTAGAATAATTATCTAAACCCTGATAGCACTGCTTTTACTTAAAAATCAATCAAATGGCAAGTTCAGCAGCTGCATAGTAGAAAGACCACCTGGTATATCACACTGATTGTTTGAAGTCAGACAGATAAAACTTGCATATATAACTTTTTGTGTAGAAAGCTAAGTTGATAAACATTCTCCCCTTCTTCATAGACCCAGGATTCAAAAGCAAACAAGGCTGGAACATTGTTAAGGGCTAGAGTGGGAAGACCTATATTCTTTATAGAGTTAAATGGGAAGGTTATTTGAGAAGGAGTAAACAAAAAAACTTATTAGCAGAAGTTTTTATGCATTCTTTCCTATTCTATAATAGTTCTCTTTGTACGTAGAACTTTCTAACAAATCGAGTTTTTATTACAGAAAGGAATATGCTAAAGCTACTGAAACTATGCAAAAGCACAGAGAACTACTTAAGTCAAGTTTAATTTATCAAATTGAGGATGAGATCTCTAAGTAAAGATTCCAGTCCAGTAAATGAAAATTAACATAATAACTTCTTCATATTTAGCTTTAATTTAAATAACCATTAAGTAGGTTTATCTCCAGTTTTTTCATAATCTGTTTTTGTGTAGTTAAAACAGACTTGTCTCTTCAAATACTAATTTCCAATAGAAATACTCATTAGGAAAAGGTCTAGATCCCATGGAAGTACAGAAAATTCCAAAGGAAAACATATACTATGTATATAATGCATGTTTTAAAGAATGAAAAATTTAACGTACCAGTGGAGGCATCATGCCCTTGCTGGAAGGGGGGATGACAACTCGAAGATCGGGTTTTCGACTGTTCATTCCAAGACTGCCACCACCTGGAGGAGGGGGAGACTTTGTAGGCATAACTTTGCCTAAACTATTTGCACCAGTAGTTCCGATCAAATTTGGAGAAGCTCTTGAGTTTACAAATCCATTCCCTGGAAAAAAGAGAATTCATTCATTATATGAAACAAGTTATTAAAATACTTTGGTACAAATATGTTTTCCTCAGCCCCAGGTTTCAAGTGAATCTTATAATAATACTCATAACCATGTTATCTTTGAATAAGCAAAAAATAAAAATAAAAATGTCAACCTAGTCTGAAATACATTAAGACTAACACCACTTGTTCCCAGCCTTACTACTTGGACCTGCTCAGAGAAACTTGAAACACAAGATCTTCCTAAAGGGGTCTCTCTGACTGAGGGACAGAGATGATGGGGGATATAAGAAGATGCCTGAGATCAACCTATTCATTCATTCTCACAAGAAAACAGGACATTCCTACTAAGTTCAGGGCATCTCGTTAACTGAAGCTTATTTAGCACTCAGCTCTAAAGCCTTATTTTCACTGAGTACTTCTTCTTTACAGCTCTACCTAGAGCTGTTCTATTTCTTTAGCTGCCACTCAGGTCTTCATTAAGTATTTGTGATTTCTATAACTTTAATCATCTAACTCCTACTTTTTAACTTTCCTTAAGAATTAGAAAAATAGAGGAAAACAACAGAATGGGAAAGACTAGAGATCTCTTCAAGAAAATCAAATATCAAGGGAACATTTCATGCAAAGATGGGCTCGATAAAGGACAGAAACAGTATGGACTGAACAGAAGCAGAAGATATTAAGAAGACGTGGCAAGAATACATAGAAGAACTGTACACAAAAGATCTTCATGTCCCAGATAACCATGATGGTGTGATCACTCACCTAGAGCCAGACATCCTAGAATGTGAAGTCAAGCGGGCCTTAGGAAGCATTACTATGAACAAAGCTAGCAGCGGTGATGGAATTCCAGTTGAGCTATTTCAAATCTGAAAAGATGATGCTGTTAAACTTCGACACTCAATATGCCAGCAAATTTGGAAAACTCAGCAGTGGCTATAGGACTGGAAAAGGTTAGTTTTCATTCCAATCCCAAAGAAAGGCAATGCCAAAGAATGCTCAAACTACTGCACAATTGCACTCCTCTCACATGCTAGCAAAGTAATGCTCAAAATTCTCCAAGTAGGCTTCAACAGTACATTAACTGTGAACTTCCAGATGTTCAAGCTGGATTTAGAAACGGCAGAGGAACCAGAGATCAAATTGACAACATCCGCTGGGTAAACGAAAAAGCAAGAGAGTTCCAAAAAAAAATTTACTTCTGCTTTACTGACTATGCAAAAGCCTTTGACTGTGGATTGTGACAAACTGGAAAATTCTTTAAGAGATGGGAATACCACATCACCTTATCTGCCTCCTGAGAAATCTGTACGCAGATCAAGAAGCAACAGTTAGAACTGGACATGGAATAACAGACTGGTTCCAAATCAGGAAAGGAGTACAACAAGGCTGCATATTGTCACCCTGCTTATTTAACTTATATGCCGAGTATATCATGCGAAATGCCGGGCTCGATGAAGCTCAAGCTGAGATCAAGATTTCTGGGAAAATTATCAATAACCTCAGATATGCATGTGACAGCACACTTACGGCAGAAAGTGAAGAAGAATTAAAGAGCCTCTTGATGAAAGTGAAAGAGGAGAGTGAAAAAGCTGGCTTAACACTCAACATTCAGAAAACTAAGATTATGGCATCTGGTCCCATCACTTCATGGTAAACAGATGGGGAAACAATGGAAACAGTGAGAGACTTCAAAAACACTGCAGATGGTTACTGCAGCCATGAAATTAAGACGCTTTCTCCTTGGAAGAAAAGCTATGACCAACCTAGACAGCATATTAAAAATCAAGACATGTTATTTTGCCTACAAAGTTCCATCTAGTCAAAGCTATGGTTTTTCCATTAGTCATGTATGGATGGATGTGAGAGTTGGACCATTAAGAAAGCTGAGAGCTGAAGAATTGACACTTTTGAACTGTGGTGTTGGAGAAGACCCTTGAGAGTCCCTTGGACTGAAAGGAGATCAATCCTAGAGGAAATCAGTCCTGAATATTCATTAGAAGGACGGATGCTGAAGTTGAAACTCCAATACTTTGGCCCCCTGATGCGAAGAACTGACTCATTGGAAAAGACCCTGATGCTGGGAAAGACTGAAGGCAGGGAAGAGAAGGGGACAACAGAGGATGAGATGGTTGGATGGCCATCAATGACTTGATGGACATGAGTTTGAGCAAGCTCTGGGAGTTGGTGATGGACAGGGAACCTTGGCGTGCTGCAGTCCATGGGGTCACAAAGAGTTGGACACAGCTCACTGACTGAACTGAACTGCTAAGCAAGTCAATTGGATATAAAATGCTCATCAAATAAATAAGATTAAAACTATTTCTCTTAAGAAAAAGGCATGAATCTGTGTTCTTAATTTCTCTGATAATATATAGAAGACTCTTATTTACTTGATTTGCACTCAAACCTGAAGGATAAAGCGGTATTTCCTCTCAAATACATTATAAAATGATGCAAAGGTATAATTTAGAAAAATGCATTATTAAGAAATACTAACTTTTTCCATGTGGAATCTATGTACCAGAGTAACCCATGATAATCAAATTACAAGAATGAAAGGGGACCTAAAAGCATGATATTTCTGAGTGTGAAGTCAGAGTCTGCAGCGGATGATTACAAGATGATGTAAAAAGCATTTGGTAACTTGCCAGACTGAAACAGATGTACCATTCATTATTTTGTGGAGTATAGTGATATACTACCTAATGTATGCCATCTTACTTCCAGTTCATTTTTTTATGACCAAAAAGAAGATATTGTTGGGACAAACTTTTGAAGTATATACTTTTAAGTATATAACTCATCTTGTCCCAGCCTACAAATTTAGGAATAAAGTACTGACTCTAAATGAATAAACCCAATATAATGTGACTTTTATTAAAATGTGTTTTCAGGCTTTATGAAAACTTATGCCTTGATACCACTGTGACAACAATGCTTAGCATTGCATACTAATACCTCTAGAAAGTTGACAAAGCTAATCTTAATTATGGTCCTATAGCTCTAAGGTAAGTCATTCAATTGTATCAATCTGGCTCTTATTTCAGAATATCTTATCGGCTGAAATATTGCACTGACGTGGCTGGAAAGAAGCACTCCCATGTTCTTAATTCTACTCTTCTAAGGCTTATTACTATGAATCTACCCGAGAGGTTGAACTGACATGGAAAGGATTTTGAAAATCTCCAAAGATTCTGAAAAATTCATCCAAAGCAAGGTTAATAATTAACTCTGTCATAGTTGACAAGTTTATCATAAAATCAAACTTTCAGCAGATTACTCAATAAAAAAGTAAATAAATGAAAATATATTTAAAGTCTATAGAAATTATGTCATTTGTATAAAGAAATTAAGTTTCTAAAATTTAAAAAGATCATGGGTTTTAAAATCACTGATGACTTATTTACTTGATTCAATGAAAATTCCTATATGATGAACATGGATTTTGTCCATTAAACACTTAGGATCGAAAACAGAAAATCATGAGATTCAGGTTCTTCTGTATTCCCTCTAAACCTCTTCTGAGTGCACAGTCCCTGAAAGGCTACATTCTCCTGCTCTTTTAGAGACTTCATGCATCCCCATGGCTTCAACCTCTGCCTCAATGACTCTTAAATCTGTATTTCTGCTTTGTGTCTCCTAATTTCCAGGCTACACACAACCATGTGGTGGGAAGTTTCTCCCAGATATGCTGCTGTCATTTCATACTCAACCTGTTTTAAATGACTGTTCTACTGTTTCCTCCATCCTGCCCATTCTCACTTTCATAGAGCTATCAAGCTTTGCTAGTCTTTCTTGATAATCCCTTTCTCCATACCTATCTCTTCTTTTTAAGTGTCACTGCCTCTGCTGTAACGCAAATCCTTATTACCTTCACTCAACCCTAATCAACTCCAAGATCTCACTGAGCTCATTCTACTCCAGTATATTTCTCTTTCTCTAAATGTTTTAGAAAAGTGAAATTGCTGGATTTTGGTGATTTTACTTTGCTTGATCTTTGAACATAGGCCCAAGGTTAAGGAGTTCCCCAAATCATCTCAACTACAGCATTACCTGAGTATTAAATGAAAATTCTCTCTAGAGAAATTTACTTAGTAAACCATATTCAATAAGCAGATTGCCTCCATGATAAATGTATACAATTTATAATATGTGCAAAACTAGCAGGTTTTATTTGGATAACAACATTTATAACATACTTACAAAATCATTTTATAAGAAAAAGACAAATGAATGCTCCAATTTACTATAATAATTTTATGACTGAAGAGGTACCATACTGTCAAGGCTGCATTTTGTCACCCTGCTTATTTAACTTATATGAAGAGTACATCATGTGAAATGCTGGGCTGGAAGACTCACAAGCTGGAATCAAGATTGCTGGGAGAAATATCAACAACCTCAGATAGGCAGATACCACTTTAAAGGCAGAAACTGAAGAGGAACTCAAGAGCCTAGTGAAAAAGTTGGCTTAAAACTCAACATTCATTAAACTAAGATGGCATCCGGTCCCATCACTTCATGGCAAATAGATATGACAAAATTTTATTTTCTTGGGCTCCAAAATCACTGTGGATGGTAACTGCAGTCACAAAATTAACAGACGCTTGTTCCTTTGAAGAAAAGCTATCACAAACCTAGACAACAGCATATTAAAATGCAGAGACATCACTTTGCTGACAAAGGTCCATACAGTTAAAGCTATGGTTTTTCCAGTAGTCATGTACAGGTGGACCATAAAGAAGGCCGAGTGCCAAGGAATAGATGCTTCTGAATTGTGGTGTTGGAGAAGACTCTTGTGAGTCCTCCCTTGGACTGCAAGGAGATCAAACCAGTCAATCCTAAAGGAAATCAACACTGAACAGTGATTGGAAGGACTGTTGCTGATACTGAAACTCCAATACTTTGGCTATCTGATGCAAAGAGCTGACTCATTGGAAAAGACCCGACTCATTGGAAAAGACCCTGATGCTGGGAAAGATTGAGGGCAACAGGAGAAGAGGATGACAGATGATGAGATGGTTGGATGGCAGCACTGACTCAATGGACATGGGTTTGAGCAAACTCCGGTAGATAGTGAAAGACAAGAAAGGGTGGTGTGCTGCAGTTCATGGGGTTGCAAAGAGTTGGACAGGACTCAGAGACTCAACAAGAACAACAAAGTTCAAAAACTAGAAAAAAAGGAGGGAACACAGACATTCCCACTATTCTAACTATTATAATCATTTCAGGTTTCTTCTCCTTTCCATGTATATATTTTTGGCATAGTTTTAAATCACAACTAAAAAGGAATTAAGCTGAAATTTTTAATTTACTTAATTTTCGTATGTTGAATATGTTGATATTTTCCTGTTTTTCCCTACTAGAAATAATGTTGCAAGGAACCTTTGCATAATCTGATTGATTTCTTTAGGAGAGATTCTTAGAAATGTGATAACTTACATATTTCTTACATATCTTAGAGGAAAATGGGTGTTTTTATGACTACTGAAATATCCTGTCAATAACTTTCCAAAACGACTGTTACTAATTTGCAATACTACAAACAAATAACAGATCATCAGCTTTAACCACCTTCATCAGCTTTCCATGTCACAATAAAAAGTGGCAATAGTTGGCAATTACTAGGTGGGGATTTTTGGTTTCATTTTTATTTGAATTTATGATTATGATCAACAATGAACATCCTTTTCAATTTTAAAAATACTAGTTAGGTTTCTTTTCTGCACTGCACATTTAAGGACATTAAATGTTTATCCATTTATCAAATATTAGATACAGCTTGTACTTTATCTTCTTCTCTTTTACATTTTTACTGGACTTTAGTTGCTTTACAATGTGTTAGTTTCTACTGTAGAGCAAAATGAATCAGCTATACATACAATTCCCTCCTTTTTAGATTTCCTTGCCCTACAGGTCACCACAGTACATTAATTAAGTAGAGTTCCTGTGCTGTAGAGTATGTTCTCATTACTGTTCCATTTTATACACAGTAGCAACAGTGTGTATGTGTTAATCCCATGCCAAACCTATTCCCCCTTGGTATCCACACATTTGTTCTCTATGCCTGTGTCTCTATTTCCTATTTCTCTTAAGAATGAAAAAAATCTATTCTTTCACATAAGATGGCTTGGGAAAGTGGCTGCAGGCTCAGTGCCTGCAGAGTTGAACATAGAGGACCCACAGTCTTTACAGCTTTGCACTTTGCCGACCTTGGCTGTTGTTGGCTTGTCTTTATACCGACTCACTTCATGATTTTAAGATTAAGCTGCCTATCAGCTGCTACATGCAGACAGTAAAGCTCAGACTCAAAAGGCCACCAAATCTTTGTGAGTGTGAATGTGTGAACTTTTTTTCTCTCTAAATTTCAGAATTAATAGTATAACTATTATATAATACAATTAATAGTATATAATACAATTAATAGTATAACTACTATTTGTATAGTATACTACTATACAATTACATTCTCCTATAGTTTTAAGTATCTCAACATATGCGATTATAATTATTTTTAACAGCAAAGTGTATTTCTAAAACTTTTAATACGTATACAGAAAATTGTACAAAACGAAAAGTTAGAGGAGCAAGGATTTACCATATGAACCCTGAAACCATCAGCAGACCAAGAAAAAGAACACTGCTAGAACCCCAAAGAATACTGCCAGTTTGATTACAGTCAACAAAAACAGGACCAGGAGCTGACTGTGGCTCAGATCATGAGATCCTCATTGCCAAATTCAGACTTAAATTGAAGAAAGTAGGAACCTAAATCAAATCCCTTATGATTATACAGTGGAAGTGAGAAACAGATTTAAGGACCTAGATCTGATAGATAGAGTGCCTGATGAACTATGGAATGAGGTTTGTGACATTGCACAGGAGACAGGGATCAAGACCATCCCCATGGAAAAGAAATGCAAAAAAGCAAAATGGCTGTCTGGGGAGGCCTTACAAATAGCTGTGAAAAGAACAGAAGCGAAAAGCAAAGGAGAAAAGGAAAGATATAAGCATCCGAATGCAGAGTTCCAAAGAATAGCAAGGAGAGATAAGAAAGCCTTCTTCAGCAATCAGTGCAAAGAAATAGAGCAAAACAACAGAATGGGAAAGACTAGAGATCTCTTCAAGAAAATTAGAGATACCAAGGGAACATTTCATGCAAAGATGGGCTCGATAAAGGACAGAAATGGTCTGGACCTAACAGAAGCAGAAGATATTAAGAAGAGGTGACAAGTATACACAGAAGAACTGTATAAAAAAGATCTTCACAACCTGGATAATTACGATGGTGTGATCACTCATCTAGAGCCAGACATCCTGGAATGTGAAGTCAAGCGGGCCTTAGAAAGCATCGCTACGAACAAAGCTAGTGGAGGTGATGGAATTCCAGTTGAGCTATTTCAAACCTTGAAAGATGATGCTGTGAAAGTGCTGCACTCAATATGCCAGCAAATTTGGAAAACTCAGCAGTGGCCACAGGACTGGAAAAGCTCAGTTTTCATTCCAATCTCAAAGAAAGGCAATGCCAAAGAATGCTCAAACTACCGCACAACTGCACTCATCTCACATGCTAGTAAAGTAATGCTCAAAATTCTCCAAGCCAGGCTTCAGCAATACTCGAACTGTGAACTTCCTGATGTTCAAGCTGGTTTTAGAAAAGGCAGAGGAACCAGAGATCAAATTGCCAACATCCACTGGATCATGGAAAAAGCAAGAGAGTTCCAGAAAAACATTTATTTTTGCTTCATTGACTATGCTAAAGCCTTTGACTGTGTGGATCACAATAAACTGTGGAAAATTCTGAGAGAGATGGGAATACCAGACCACCTGACCTGCCTGTGTGGATCACAATAAACTGTGGAAAATTCTGAGAGAGATGGGAATACCAGACCACCTGACCTGCCTCTTGAGAAATCTGTATGCAGGTCAGGAAGTAACAGTTAGAACTGGACATGGAACAACAGACTGGTTCCAAATAGGAAAAGGAGTACGTCAAGGCTGTATATTGTCACCCTGCTTCTTTAACTTCTATGCAGAGTACATCATGAGAAACGCTGGGCTGGAAGAAGCACAAGCTGGAATCAAGATTGTTGGGAGAAATATCAATAACCTCAGATATGCAGATGACACCACCCTTATGGCAGAAAGTGAAGAGGAACTAAAAAGCCTCTTGATGAAAGAGAAAGAGGAGAGTAAAAAAGTTGGCTTAAAGCTCAATATTCAGAAAACAAAGATCATGGCATCTGGTCCCATCACTTCATGGGAAATAGATGGGGAAACAGTAGAAACAGTATCAGACATTATTTCTCTGGGCTCCAAAATCACTGCAGATGGTGACTGCACCCATGAAATTAAAAGACGCTTACTCCTTGGAAAAAAAGTTATGACCAACCTAGATAGCATATTCAAAAGCAGAGACATTACTTTGCCGACTAAGGTCCGTCTAGTCAAGGCTATGGTTTTTCCAGTAGTCAGTCATGTATGGATGTGAGAGTTGGACTGTGAAGAAAGCTGAGCACCAAAGAATTGATGCTTTTGAACTGTGGTGTTGGAGAAGACTCTTGAGAGTCCCTTGGACTGCAAGGAGACCCAACCAGTCCATTCTGAAGGAGATCAGCCCTGGGATTTCTTTGGAAGGAATGATGCTAAAGCTGAAACTCCAGTACTTTGGCCACCTCATGCAAAGAGTTGACTCATTGGAAAAGACCCTGATGCAGGGAGGGATTGGGGACAGGAGGAGAAGGGGACGACCGAGGATGAGATGGCTGGATGGCATCACTGACTCGATGGACATGAATCTGAGTGAAATCCGCGAGTTGGTGATGGACAGGGAGGCCTGGCATGCTGCAATTCATGGGGTCACAAAGAGTCAGACACGACTGAGCGACTGAACTGAACTGACAGTTCCTTCATATTCATTGAAGTATAGCGTTACTTTGTGTAAAGATACTATCATATACTCATCTACTCTATTGTGGACAGAAATCTGGATTCTTTCTAGATGCTGGCTGTAACGAATAATGACATGCACATTTCTTTTACATATCTCTTGGTGCTCATGATGCAAATATGCACTTCTCTAGTATGTAAAGATGAGTGAAAATGCTGGGTCATGGAATACACATATTTGCAACTGAGTAGATAATGTCAAAATGATCACACCAATTTGCACTACCATCGTCAGTATATAAGAGTTTGGACTTTTCCATATTCTTGTTAACACTTGGTATTATCTAGTTTGCTTTAGTGGCTTTGGTAGGTACCCAATGCTATCCTGTGGTTTTAATTTTGCGTTTCCTTGATTAGTGAATCACAAGCTTCTTTTCACATGTTTATTAGACACTTGGATAGTTTTTTTTTTTGAAATGTCTGTTTTCATGCACATTTTTAAAAACTAAATTTTCCTTTTCTTTATAATTTGTATGTGTTCTTCATAAAAAGACCTGTTTTATATGTACGCCACATATATTCTCTGACTCTATGTTGCCTTTTCATTCTCTTTATGGTATCTTGATGAACAAAGGTTCCAAATTTTAACACAGGCAAGCTGATCAATCTTTCCTTTACAGTTAGGCTTTCTCTGGTTTCCTATTTAGCAAGTCTCTTTTTATCCTGAGTTTTGTTGTTGTTCAGTTGCTAAGTGATATCCCACTCTTAGTGACTCCATGGACTGCAGTACGCCAGGCTTTCCTGTCCTTCATTATCTCCTGGAGTTTGCTCAAACTCATGTCTATTGAGTTGGTGATGCCATCCAACCATCTCATTCCTCTGCCACCTGCTTCTCCTCTTGCCCTCAATCTTTTCCAGCATCAGGGTCTTTTTCAATGAATTGGCTCTTCGCCATCAGGTGGCCAAAGTATTGGAGCTTCAGCATCAGTCCTTTCAATGAATATTCAGAGTTTATTCAACACTTAAAAAGTTCAAGGATGCTTCTGCTTTCAATAGGACATGGGCCTGAAGCCTTCCAGCTTTTAGAAACAGATAGAAGACTCCAAAAAAGTTAAAATAAGATTAAGGCAAATGGGGGGTTCACCTATAAATGTATTATGCATTTGAAAATGACAGGATCAGTAAAACTGATGGCAGTTTAAAGATAAAGTGAAACTACCTGGAACTGGTCTATCATAAGTCTCTAAATGTGGATGAATACAATAAGTTATCACATATTTTAAGTATAAAACATTTGGTTAAAACAAGTAGAATGGACAATCTCTGCTTACAGTATAGAATAAACATTCTTTCCAATGTTTACATTCTTTTTGTATAAAAACAAAAACTGTCATTTTGTGTGCAAAGAACCAAATCTGACCACATGCTGAGCCACACACACAAGTATACAAATTTCAGAGAATTTAATCATACGGAGGTAAGTACTCTGGTAACAAAACAGTTCAGCTAGAAAACAATACCCGAAGATAACTACAAAACGCCATGCATTTGGAATTAGGAAACTGACTTCTAAATAACTATAGATCAAAACAGAGGTTATAATGGAAATTAGAGAATGGAAATTAGAATATATTTTGAATTGAACATTGATACAAATATAACATTTCAATAACTTCTGCTCTTATCTTTATAACTTACTTCTAATTTTCTTTAACTTTTTTGTTCCTACAGAGATACAGGCTTATTTAATTATTTAGCTCAGGGTTTTCCAGCCTTCCATTTTAAAAGACAGATTTCTCTTAAAGCACAACTTTACCTACATCCCACATGGGTTTTATAAGCCTTCTGGAATCTGTTCAGTTCAGTCGCTGGAATCTGTGGCTTGATGTGTTTGTCAGGTTTAGAAAACTCTCAGTGATTATCTGTTCAAATACTCCTTCTGGCCAATTTTCTCTCTTTTTGCCTACTGGGATTCCAATTTTAACTATGTTACAACTTCTCACTGTACCTTGTAGGTCTTAATCTTCTTTTGAATTATCCATCCTTTAATATCAAAAATTCTGAATACTGTTCCTGTCTTATCTTTTAATTCACCAATTTTCCCTTTTGCTTTGACTAAATCTCTTACAAAACCCACTTAATAAGTTTTAAACATTATTACATTTTTTAGTTCCAAATGTTCCTTTTTAAAGATGCCAGTTCTCTGGACAAAATTCTTAATCTACTTTTTATTTCCTTGACATAATAAACATTGCTATGTTAAAGTCAAAGTTTGTGCCTAATAATCCCAAACCCTGGAATTTCTAAGAAGTTGGTTCTATTGTCCATTTTTAATGCAGGCTTTCATTTATTTTGTATTGTTCCTAATTCACTTTTAGTTAGTAATTTGCTGGTATGTCAAACAGAAATAATAAGGTCTGGAAGGGTGTTTTATTCTTTTTATTATTATTCTACAGGTACCCAAAATGACAGAATGATCTCAGTTCGTTTCCAAGGCAAACCACTCAATATCACAGTAATCCAAGTCTATGCCCCAATCACTAATGTCGAAGATGAAGTTGAACAATTCTATAAAGACCCACAAGACCTCCTAGAATTAACAACAAACACAACAAAAATGTCCTTTTCATCATAGGGGACCTTGATACCTGGAATAACAGGCAAATTTGACCTTGGAGTACAAGATGAAGCCGAGCAAAAGCTAACAGAGTCTTGCCAGGAGAACACACTGGTCATAGCAAACACCCTCTTCCAAAACACAAGAGATGACT
Organism: Capricornis sumatraensis; assembly: GCF_032405125.1. NCBI lineage: Eukaryota > Metazoa > Chordata > Mammalia > Artiodactyla > Bovidae > Capricornis > Capricornis sumatraensis. The sequence goes on from NC_091087.1 coordinate 12,509,903, forward strand.
CTACACATGGACATTACCAGATGGTCAATAGAAATATCAGATTGATTATATTCTTTACAGAAGATGGAGAAGCTCTATACAGTCAGCAAAAACAAAACCTGGAGCTGACTCTGGCTCAGGATCATCAGCTCCTTATTGGAAAATTCAGGCTCCAGCTGAAGAAAGTAGGAAAAACAACTAGCCCACTCAGGTATGACTTAAATCAAATCCGTTATACAGTGGAGGTGATGAACAGATTCAAGGGACTAGATCTGGTACACAGAGTGCCTGAAGAACTATTGACAGAGGTCTGTTAACACTGTACAGGAGGTCATGACCAAAACCACCCCCAAGAAAAAGAAATACAAGACGGCAACGTGGTTGTCTGGGAGCTAAGAAAAGAAGAGCAGCAAAAGACAATGGAGAAATGGAAAGATACCCAACTGAATGCAGAGTTCCAGAGAATAGCAAGAAGAAACAAGAAAGCCTTCTTAAGTGAACAATGCAAAGAAATAGAGGAAAACAGTAGAACTGAAAAGACTAGATCTCTTTTAAGAAAATCGGAGATACCAAGGAATATGTCATGCAAGACAGGCACAATAAAGGACAAAAACAACAAGGACCTAACAGAAGGGATTAACAAGAGGTGGCAAAAATACACAGAATAATGATACAGAAAAGCTCTTAATGACTAAGGTAACCACAATGGCATGATCACTCACCTAGAGCAGGACATCCTGGAGTGTGAAGTCAAGTGGGCCTTAGGAAGCATTACTACAAACAAAGCTGGTGGAGGTGATGGAATTCCAGTTGAGCTATTTCAAATCCTAAAAGATGATGCTGTTGAAGTGCTGCACTCAGTATGCCAGCAAATGTGGAAAACTCAGCAATTCCACAGGACTGGAAAATGTCAGCTTTCATTCCAATCCCAAAGAAAGGCAATGCCAAAGAATATTCAAATTACCGTATAATTGCACTCATTTCAACTGCCAGCGAGATTATGCTCAAAATTCAAGCTAGGCTTCAACAGTACCTGAACAGAGACTTCCAGATGTGTAAGCTGAGTTTAGAAAAGGCAGAGGAACCAGAGATCAAATTGCTAACATCCTCTGGATCATAGAAAAAGCAAGGAAACTCCAAACAAAAAAATCTACTTCTGCTTCATTGACTACACAAAAGACTTTGACTGTGTGGATGACAACAGTAATATTCCTGAAGAGATGGGAATACCAGACCACCTGACCTGCCTCTTGAAGAATCTGTACGCAAGTCAAGAAGCAACAGTTAGAACTGGACATGGAACAACAGACTGGTTCCAAATAGGAAAAGAAGTACGTCAAAGTTGTGTTGGAGAAGGCAATGGCAAGCCACTCCAGTACTCTTGCCTAGAAAATCCCATGGATGGAGGAGCCTAGTAGGCTGCAGTCCGTGGGGTTGCTACAAGTCGGACACGACTGAGCGACTTCACTTTCACTTTTCACTTTCATGCCTTGGAGAAGGAAATGGCAATCCACTCCAGTGTTCTTGCCTGGAGCATCCCAGGGACAGGGGAGCCTGGTGGGCTGCCGTCTATGGGGTCACACAGAGTTGGATACGATTAAAGCGACTTAGCAGCAGCAGCAGCAGCAGCAAGGCTGTATATTGTCACCCTGCTTATTTAACTTATATGCAGAGTACATCATGAGAAACGGTGGGCTGGTTGAAGCACAAGTTGGAATCAAGATTCCCGGGAGAAATATCAATAACCTCAGATATGCAGATGACACCACCCTTATGGCAGAAAGTGAAGAACTAAAGAGCCTCTTGATGAAAGTGAAAGAGGAGAGTGAAAAAGTTGGCTTAATGCTCAACATTCAGAAAACTAAGGTCATGGCATCCGGTCCCATCACTTCACAGGAAACAGATGGGGAAACAGTGGAAACAGTGGCTGACTTTGTTTTGGGGGGCTCCAAAATCACTGCAGATGGTGACTGTGGCCATGAAATTAAAAGACGCTTGCTCCTTGGAAGAAAAGCTATGACCAACCTAGACAACATATTAAAAAGCAGAGACGTTACTTTGCCAACAAAGGTCGGTCTCAAAGCTATGGTTTTTCCAATAGTCATGTATAGCTGTCTAAGTTGGAATATAAAGAAAGCTGAATGCTGAAGAATTGATGCTTTTGAACTGTGGTGTTGGAAAAGACTCTTGAGAGTCCCTTAGACTGCAAGGAGATCCAGCCAGTCCATCCTAAAGGAAATCAGTCCTGAATATTCATTGGAAGGACTGATGCTGAAGCTGAAACTCCAATACTTTGACCACCTGATTTGAAGAAGTGACTCATAGGAATCAGTGACTCATAGGAAAAGACCCTGATGCTGGGAAAGACTGAAGGCAGGAGGAGGAGATGACACAGGATGAGACGGTTGGATGGCATCACCAACTGGATGGATATCAGTTTGAGTAGGCTCTGGGAGTTGGTGATGGACAGGGAAGCCTGGCGTGCTGCAGTCCCTCAGGCTGCAAAGAGTTGGACACAACTGAGTGACTGAACTGAACTGAATCCTGCAAGATGATTTTTCATTAGGAGAAAAAAAAAGGGGGGGTTCTACTGTAATATCACTTTGAATAACCACAGTTTAAAGCATTAGTAAAAATGCTAAACAGGTTAGCATTGTAAAGGCTCTGACATGTCCTACAGTAAAGAAACCTGTTTAGTTTTACTTGGTACAAGGTTTGCCACTCATATAGGTAAGTAATTCTTTTCATGTAGTTCCAAGAAACATACTTTGAAAAATGTAGATGAGAAATCATATCCACAATTTTTAATATATTTTCTTCTTAATTTCTCTGGGAATTTAAAATGTTTAATCTTTACATTAAAAAAGGTTTCAGGGATAAAACTGAGTTTAAACTATTTTTCCAAACTACTAAACCAAAACGGCATCATTATAGGCTAAAATACATTTTCTGACTCTTCTTCACAAAAACTAACAATACTTCTACAATACCTATGAGAGACCATTTATTGGGGCGAGGGGTAATTTACAGTAAGAAACAAGTATGCTATAAGTACCACACAAAAATAATAACTTCCATTTGGTATCTGAATTAAGTGATGCAATGTGTCTACTTAGTTGAATCTGAATTCTAAGGTGGTACATGTCAAAAAGCAGTTACAACAAAAACATCATTTAGGATATAAAGCAAACAAGTAGAAAAAGTAGAAATATACCTAGCACAGGTAAAATAGGCATATAAGAGTATGAACCAGTGAGGAATCAAGACATTCAATCTTGATGTGTCATAAGACTGAGGTTATACTGTATTATTGTGTAGTAACAAATAGACTTTCAAGTAACTCACTAAGCAGTTAAAATATCTTAATACTTAAATTTAAAAAAAAATTCATGTTCACTAATTATGATCATTAACATGATTAATTAACACTATTAGCACTAAACATATTAAAACAGTTGCCTATGACTGGGGACTGGGGGTGGGGGAGGAGAAAGGGGACGGGAGTGGAGAAGAAGTGTAAAGGGTAAGTGAATAGCATACTGAGAGATGCTGAGATGACGTGCCATGATTTCAACAGTGTGACTAATGTGACCCTCCAAACCTGAGGGTCTAGAAACAAGCGGAGGAAGCTTACAAAAGAAACATGAATTTAAGAAAGAAATAAAAGTAACAGGATTAGATAATATGTAAAAGGTCAAATTAAGACGATGACAAAATCTGAGTCTGAAATCATCAAATGGAACACAGAAAACTCAGCAACAAAGTCTAGATTTATAGTTGCACGGCAAATAAGAAACAATAGAGAAAAAGCTTTAGGGAAGTATGGACAGTACAAAAACCAAAAATAAAGCAAGAAGAGAATTAAAAGACTTGTTTGATAGGAAGGAGAATCATGTTTATCAAGCCAAAAGGATGAGAAGAAAAAACAAAGGCAAAGGGAAAACACATTAGAAATCTTCAAATAGTTATGAAATAAAAATAATTTTGGAACTGAAACTAAGAACTAATCAAAATTAATATTAAACAAAATAGAAATTATTGATTCTGGCCTTAAGCAGGCTGGAAAGTAGAGAGGAGAGCAAGATGCACAGTGTTGGGAGAATAAAAGCATATAGGAAAATGCAACACAAAAAGAGTATGCTGCTGCTAAGTCACTTCAGTCGTGTCCGACTCTGTGTGACCCCACTGACGTCAGCCCACCAGGCTCGCCCGCCCCTGGGATTCTCCAGGCAAGAACACTGGAGTGGGTTGCCACTTCCTTTCCCAGTGCATGAAAGTGAAAAGTGAAAGTGAAGTCGTTCAGTCGTGTCTGACTCTTCGCAACCCCGTGGACCGCAGCCTACCAGGCTCCTCTGTCCATGGGATTTGCCAGGCAAGAGTACTGGAGTGGGGTGCCATTGCCTTTTCCAATAAAAAGAGTATATGGGCATGTAAACAACTAAAATAGAGTTGAAAAGAAATAAACTATAAATATTAGGAAATACAGTTACAAGGATAGCAGTCCTAATGTATAATTGGTAAGACCTTTATGAATTTCTTCACATTTAATTATCTGTTAAAAAGATCATATAACAGGTCCTATCTATTGAGTCCATTAAAACAGATTACTACAGAGGCAGAAACAATTAGGCATTTATTCCTACTTTAGGTCATTATATGTTTTGTAACTCTCATTAAATAATGTGTTTCTTTCTTTCTCATCATTTTAAATTACGTTATTCAATCATCAAAATTTTATTAAGGCTGAAAAGTAGAAGTTTCTCAGTCATGTCCGACTCTTTGCGACCTCATGGACTATACAGTCCATGGAATTCTCCAGGACAGAATACTGAAGTGGGTAGCCTTTCTGTTCTCCAGGGGATCTTTCCAACCCAGGGATGGAACCTGGGTCTTCCACATTGCAGGCGGATTCTTTACCAGCTGAGTCACAAGGGAAGCAGCTCCTCACATTTTTGGAATAAGTGGGTTGAACATATGTAATAGGGAATTTTTCTATAAGTGATCTGTTTTCAGATGTCTCTTTGATCACACAATATCTAAAAACAGAAAGGAATTCCTTCCCTTGCTTTCAGATAAAAATGAAGGTAACTGGGATTATCATACATGAAGAGACCAACACAACTAAATCTGATGGTAACCTAAAATAATAGTTATTCCTGTGACTCTATGGCATATATGCGATGTTTCTGTAATGTTAAGATCATAATGTATCTTTACCAGGATTTCGGGGCTGGGCAGACACAGTTACGAATTTTTAAACTGTGAGTCATCTTGGGAGGGGCTCCAAAGCAAAAGAGCCAATCTGGCAGCAACCATGACAACACGTAAATGCTCCACATGTGACCATCAAAACTGATCCTCTGGAGACAGTCTTCTTAACGAGGCCCACTATTTCTTCCTATGGCAATCTCCCTGAAAACATTTCACATAATTGTAAAATACAGCAGTCTGCTAACAGTCTGACCTTGGTAGGGACAGACACAGAAAGCTTCTCTTTAAGAAACTGTCTTAATGTAAAAATTGTATTAAGGCAATTTAGTCTTTAGAAAAGAACAACGTCTGCTATAAAGGAGGCATTCAATAAATATTTACTGAATGAATAAGTGAATGTAAGGCCAAGGTATGAGGAATAACACAGGGGTATCAAAAACTCTTAAGTAAGCAATAACTAAACAAATCATAAAGTGCATGGTCTACTCTAGTCATTTATCCCCATATTTTCCTCTTTACTTGGTAGAAACCCTTGTTCGAGGGACAGTATTCCTTATATCCCAGATAAGACAGATGCCAACAAAGTGAGGCAGTAGGAATTCACTCACCCACTGGGCTGCTTCCAGCTCCATTTGGCACTGTGAGGTCTGAAGTGCTCAACATCCCACCTAACAACATTGCAGAGAGAGGAGAGAGGGCAAGAAGTGAATGTGGGCTGACTCTCCTTATCTGAATGAGGATGAACTGACCAGAGGTAACCCTCACTTCATTCCTAAAACACACAAAAATAAAAACTAGCCCGGTCTGAACTAGGCATTATGATGTAGTCAAAACATACAGGCACTCATCTATCAAGCTCTGGACATGTCTGCCGTCTTGTGACTCAATACCAAAGAAGTACATATTGACAAGAATAGGGCAGTGCTAATGAGTGCTATAAAATCTAGGAATAATGGGACAGGAGATAATTGCATTATACACAGAGATGCAGTAAATGCACATCAAATTTCTGAGTTAATGAACAAATCAGGAGGAAGGGGATGCAGAAAATGCTCTAATTCTAAGTGAGTCTACTTCTCCATTTATTTTTTAACACAACTGGCTCACAATCAATTTTTAATCTTTATGATATCCTAAATAAATTGTCTGCCTGTCTAGGTATAGTGTCCCCATGATATGGAAAGCTTATTTTCCAAAATAGGCAGGTTCTCTATTTGTTCCACAATACCTGTACAATGCTAGAGCCACAGACTTTCAAAAAAAAACACTTTACAATGGGGGCAATTATGTAGTAGTGACTTGCTCATCAAAGCAAGAACATTAAGAGTAGCAGAATAAGAAACTGTTCATATCAGCAATTAGTGTTTTCATTCTTTTAGCTAAAGAATCAGAAGAGTAAGTGTCAGTACATACCTGCACTGCCAGTACTTGGTGGTCTCTGAGGAGCTCCAGGGGATACATTTCTATGTAATGTGGCTTGGGGTGGAGAGAGCATGCTTGTATCTGCTAATGCGGAGCTGGCTGCCAAAGACGGGGACACAAGCGAACTCCCTGGGTTAGTGTAAGACAAAGCACTGGGGCTGGTCACAGGGACTGTGACAGACATTGAGAAATTCTGAGGTGGCAGACCGGGCTGTAAATAAAGAACAAGGAAGAGAAGACTGTTAGTTTCATTTTCATCTAATTAAATTTAATAACTTATGCACTTTAATTTGGTAAGGTAACACTAGTTACTAAAAGTAGAGGATGGAGGTAAGTTCTTAAAATAAATTTGCAGGTTTAACTTTCTTTACAATTATATGAGAATGTTTACCATGAACATTTTCAACTTCAATTTTTATACAGTAATACATATACTCTAATATAATATGTACATTATATATTTCAAATATTCATAGAGATGAACATGAAAGGCCAGAACCTGATATTAAAGATGTGCTGTCCAACTTAAAACATTATAAATACATCATTGTTACCAAGAAAGCATAAATTAGCACTTATATACATGCAAATCAGTTTAGTAACATTACACTTCAGTTGGGAGATTCCAAATATAACAAAAGAGAGAAAGGATGTACACGTATTATAAACTTCATACATCAAATCTGCCCTGGTCTGATTTAATTCACTAACCTTCATGGACAAAACTAAAAAAAAAAAAGCCAAATTTTATATATGTATATATAACACAATGCAACAAGTGTAATAAAAATGCAAAAAAAAAACTTTAGCAAAATTAACTACTGACAAGTTATCTTTAAATGTATAAAGATTAAATTACAAAGTTATGTTATTTTCCTCCAAAATATACCACGGTCCCTTAAAAACAGTATTTTCTATTTTCCTCTTTCATTTCCTCCATAGGCCACTTATACTTGTTAACCATGATAAATATAACAATCCTCTTTATAATTTGAGAGAAAATAAAAAACTTTCCTCTCCCTACATTTTAAAACAGTGATTTCCAAATTAAGGTAATACTAATTCAAAGTTGAAAGAGTATAAATAACTAAGTACTTTATTCGATATAGTTTATTTCAGGGAGAAAATTATAACTCATTAAAAGATATAAAACAATAGATACATGATAAAAATTTTTTAAAGGTAAAGCAATTTTATTTATATAAAGTTTTTGCAGCTTAACGTTATCTGCAAGGTCTCCAACATCCATATGAGGTCAAAAGGAATTTTACTTTATTTTTTCTGTTGTTATGTTTCCTAAGAAGGATATTACCACAAAAATATCTCCTTAAATCTGTTGTCCATGGGCTTCTTATAGCATCATACTATTTTGAAGAAATAATCCATAATACATACTTCAGGGCATAGTTTTAAGAGAATTAACTCTGGTAGTGAAATAAATAGCAGTGGCACCAATTTATTCAGGAAGACTACAACACATACACATAGTGTTAGAAAAATTAGATCAAGAATAACTGTCTTAAGCAACTCTTGCCAATGGAGCTTCAGTGAGAACTCTTTGAACTATCAAAAGAGCACTGTTTTACCATTAGATGTGTGAGCATGGAAAATTTTTTAAGTATAACTATTTGTTTTGCAACCAGTTTAAGAACACTGTTTCCTTAAATTAAAATCAAGTCAAGGCGCTCTTCCTTAACACTGACAGTGCAAGAAAAGAATAGGAATTTGGAGGTACTGTCGCCAAGTTGTTTTAGGACACTTACAAAGAGTCAGAAAGTAAGCTACTATTATAGCAACTATATAAAATAATTAGAAACAATTTTGAAGCACCAAATTATGTAATAAAATCTAGCTATTTTATATTTTATAGTCTCAAAATCTAAAGTCCATATAATATTTTAAAAGTCGTGAGAGGGAGAGGGAATTCTCAAATGCATCCTTATATTTAAAATCATGGGAATTTAAAGCTGGAAGGGACCTTAAAAAATTTATGTGAGCCAATTCATTCACTTTACAGATGAGGAAATTGGAATCTAGGATGTTTAGATGCCCTATTCAAAAGTAAGGAGATAGTAGCAGAGCCCAGATTAGGATGTTTTCTCTTCATTTCTACATTTAAGACACTGAAGATGTACTACTGTTAAGATTTCCGCAATTTTATCTTGAAGTTCTATAAATTCAAAAGAAATTTGTACCTCCCCCCTCCCTCCTTCTACTTACTGCTGTCATCACCCACTGTGAAAACAAACAACAAGAGGTGTGGTCAGTCTCTTCATGCACAAGATAAAAGCACAAACCATACTTTAGTACTCACTGCGATTTTATGATTCCGCATCATATTATCAAATTCCTCATTAATTTTTTTATATTTTTCTTCTGTATGTGGAGTTAGCACATAGGAAGTATCAGGGTCTGGGCTGTCGCACCCTCTGTGTTCCTTCTTGTTCAGAGCCTAAATAATGAAGTTAACAAAAAGGATCAACAAATAAAAAGGAGAGGTAAAGTAAAAGTACTTACAGGGCCTCGTTTGAAAATAAAATCACTATCTTCATTTAGTTTGCTGAATCTGTCCTCCGAGAGTGGACTGTGCTCAAAGTAATCGTCAGCATCAGGGCTCTCACAACCATTAAGGCCTTTTTTTCTTAAAGTCTGAAATACAATTGGAAAATTCACACACAAATGATACTAACTTGCCATGAGTCTTTTTTGTAAAAAGTAAGAGAGCACAGACTGAATGAACTGAGTAATACAAGAGCCACTGAAATAGTTTTAAATGATCACAAGTGTACTGTAATTCTTCAAATAAGGTAATCCTTATCATAAGCAAAATTATGTTCCCATTGTACATTAAGAGAAAAGGAGTATTTCCATATTTGGATTCTTCCTTTCCAAAGTTCCTAGAGAATATGAAATTACTCACTGTTCTGATAATTACAATCTAAATCTGATTACAGCCTAATCAACATGTCTGACAGGATCAATGAGTATGAGATCCCCAAATATATCAAGAGGATACTTTGAGAAGTTATTGCAGCATCTTTATGAAATGAACATTTCAGCAACTTCATCTACTGACATTCCTTTTGGCCTGAGAGTTTATCCCATTCACCAGAAAGAATATGCACGATATCCCAATAATTTCATCCCTAATTTGTTCTTAAATGCTATGATTTTCCTGCCAATGCAGGAGATGTAAGAGATGTGGGTTCAATCCCTGGGTTAGGAAGACTCCCCTGGATGAGGAAATAGCAACACACTCTAGGGCTTCCCTTATAGCCCCGTTGGTAAAGAATCTGCCTGCAATGCAGGAGACCCTGGTTCAATTCCTGGGTCAGGAAGATCCACTGGAGAAAGGATAGGCTACCCACTCCAGTGGGCTTCCCTTCTTGGGCTTCCCTGGTGGCTCAGCTGGTAAAGAATCCGCCTGCAATGCAGGAGACGTGGATTCAATCCCTGGGTTGGGAAGATCCCCTGGAGAAGGGAAAGGCTTCAGTACTCTGGCCTGGAGAATTCTATGGACTACACAGTCCATGGGGTCGCAAAGAGTCGAACAGGACTGAGTGACTTTCACTTTCACGTATTCTTCCCTGGAAGATCCATGGACAGAGGAACCTGGAGTTCTACAGTCCATGTGGTCACAAAGAATTGGACACGACTGAAGCAACTTAGCGTGCACACACATTGATTTTCCTACATAACTCTGAAGCATTAAAAACTCAAATACCTATTTATGTATGACAGCAATGACTCTTTCTTACACAGAATGTACATATTACTGACTTCACAAATCTTTAAATTTTGTGATAAAAACTAATTCAGCATGATCTTTCCCACCCTTTGCTACCTCTTTCTATAGAGCTCCCTCATGGATTAATTTAATCCACTGAATTGACTTTCTGGAGAATTTTCTTGAATGTCCTGGACCATATTGATTATTTTTCTGTTTTCTTACTTAAGGATAAAAATATAGTGAAGTTTTTTTTTTTTCATATTGCATTTTTCTAATTAAAATCACCACAAAATGACTTGTTTAGTTAAAAGACTAGGGCTTACTAACCTATAGAATATTAATTAACTTCCAGAATGTCTAAATTAAAAACAAAATCCTCATCGGTCTTATTATAAAGTAGAATTTTTTTTAAAGTAGATTTTTAAGCTCAACAACTTAGACAGCTTTTAGATTTGCTGATTTTCAAGCCAACCACAGAGAAATTTTCAGATGTTAAAATTTTCCAAGTAGGCATACCAACTTAGCCTAAGAAATGTTTGAACAATAGACTAACACTAGATGAATGCATCTATACTGCAAATGATTATTTATGTTAACTTAAGGTATATTTTAAATTAATTCATAATAATGGATCTTGGTATCCTTTCAAACATGATTTATAATAACTGTGAATGCTATTTAAATTCTTCTTTTCTTGAAAGTAGTAAAATATAAACACACAATACATTAAGATATGAGAATTTTTTAAAAATTTATCTGGTCTATTTTTAAATTTCACTTTGTTCAATATGATGCTTAAAGAATCAGAAGTAATCATTGGGATGTCTAAGTTAACTGCTCAAATTTCTTGGCATGCACTGGGAATCCCACCATAATGCCTCAAACTTCCACCACAACACATCACTAAACATGAGCAGACAGCATCAGTTCAGTTCAGTTCAATTGCTCAGTCATGTCCGACTCTGCGACCCATGAACTGCAGCATGCCAGGCCTCTCTGTCCATCACTGACTCCCGGAGTTCACTCAAATTCTTGTCCATCGAGTCAGTGATGCCATCCAGCCTTTTCATCCTCTTCCCCTCATCCTCGTCCCCTTCTCCTCCTGCCCCCAATCTCTCCCAGAATCAGAGTCTTTTCCAATCAGTCAACTCTTTGCATGAGGTGGCCAAAGGACTGGAGCTTCAGCTTTAGCATCCGTCCTAACAAAGAACACCCAGGACTGATCTCCTTTAGAATGGACTGGTTGGATCTCCTTGCAGTCCAAGGGACTCTCAAGAGTCTTCTCCAACACCACAGTTCAAAAGCATCAATTCTTCGGTGCTCAGCTTTCTTCACAGTCCAACTCTCACACCTATACATGATCACTGGAAAAACCATAGCCTTGACTAGATGGACCTTTGTTGGCAAAGTAATGTCTCTGCTTTTGAATATGCTATCTAGGTTGGTCATAACTTTTCTTCCAAGGAGTAAGCATGTTTTAATTTCATGGCTGCAATCACCATCTGCAGTGATTTTAGAGACCCCAAAACTAAAGTCTGACACTGTTTCCACTGTTTCCCCATCCGTTTCCCATGAAGTAATGGGACCAGTTGCCATGATCTTCGTTTTCTGAATGTTGAGCTTTAAGCCAACTTTTTTATTCTCCTCTTTTACTTTCATCAAGAGGCTTTTTAGCTCCTCTTCACTTTCTGCCATAAGGGTGGTGTCATCTGCATATCTGAGGTTATTGATATTTCTCCCAGCAATCTTGATTCCAGCTTGTGCTTCTTCCAGCCCAGCGTTTCTCATGATGTACTCTGCACAGAGGTTAAATAAGCAGGGTGACAATATACAGCCTTGACGTACTCCTTTTCCTATTTGGAAGCAGTCTGTTGTTCCATGTCCACTTCTAACTGTTGCTTCCTGACCTGCATATACGTTTCTCAAGAGGCAGATCAGGTGGTCTGGTATTCCCATCTCTTTCAGAATTTTCTACAGTTTACTGTGATCCACAGAGTCAAAGGCTTTGGCATAGTCAATGAAGCAGAAATAGATGTTTTTCTGGAACTCTCTTGCTTTTTCAATGATCCAGCAGATGTTGGCAATTTGATCTCTGGTTCCTCTGCCTTTTCTAAAACCAGCTTGAACATCTGGAAGTTCACGGTTCACATATTGCTGAAGCCTGGCTTGGAGAATTTTGAGCATTGCTTTACTAGTGTGTGAGGCAGCATACACCGCACCTATTTCTCCAAAATTAGCCTCAAGGCTCTAAGTTATATATGTGGGTCTAAGTAATCACTGAACTTTTATGTATACTTAGTCATAAAAAGTCCTGTTGTTTATAACTAAAGGGTGAAGATAAATTCTGCCCCATTCATGGTAGCAAGTTCTGCCTGCCAAAGCTCTGCAACTTGCTATCAGCAATGAAGATGTTAACACTGAGAATACTGGAACACAATGAACTCTCATAACCAACACAGCTACAGAAACAACAAATACAGCAGATGCCTATATACAGATTTTATCATGAAGTTGATTTATTCTATCCTGAAATCTCCAGATATTTCCCCCTCCTGTTCCTATACCTTAAGACTAGGTAATTCACAGTCTTGCTCTTCTAGTAACAACAATCACCCAAGTGTGTCTCTCTGAACATTTTCAAATTACAGAAGAAAAAGAATATGGCCTTTGTTTAATAATCACACACTTTTATCCTAGAGGAGTAGGGTTAACCCTACTTGTACTAATGAGGAAGAAAAGTGTTCTGGTATCTCCAGTTCTGCAAGCCTTCACTTTAGATGGGGTTCCTGTCATGGTGAGAGAATTCAAGAGGCTGTATCAGCTCTACAGATAAGCTCATGTACCTCTGCTGGATATCCAACTTGGGTTTTATCACTAGAACATGAAGAGTTGTTTTGAGGATCCAACTACCATAAAAAGACTTTTTCTGTCTTCTTTATCAATACACCACAGCATAATATTAAAAGTTTCTCCTGTGTCACTGGTACTAACAAGTGGAATGCTGGTATCTATTAACAAGGCCAGGCGAGGCATATAAGAAACAGGCTAGCCTCAGCTTTCTTAAATACGGCAAGCTAGCCTCAATGAAAACACTTGGAAAATACAACCTGAAAGGTCACCATTAAGGGGAGAGTCTGCTTTTAAGTGGGAACATTCAAGAATATTAGCACTGTGTACTCTTTATAGTTATTACTGATGATAATGTTCCACATTCTTAAGTAAGCAAGATCTTAAAAGTATTTCATTCTTGTACATGTGATTGACAGTTTTTCAGACCATTATAGCAAAACTTAAGGGGAAGATTCTATAGTGCCAGAATAATTTGATATTTTCAGGGGCATACATCACTTAAGTTAATGTATTCTATTTGCTTTTCTTAAATGACTGTATTCTGAAGTATAGATTATGAATTGCTAAAGGGATCAATGGGTGATGAAAAATTAAATTATTAATCAATTTATGCTGTCTTGATACAATCTGTTCTGTTCTTTATATCAGTGTTCCAAATATATCTAAAGGGTCTAACTAGAAACATTATTTACATGAAATTGTAAAATTAGTGTACCTACAAATTTTATCAATCTATTTCTACAGAAGACAGACATTTTATTTTTGGAGTGTCAGTTAAAACACTTTTAAAAACACAAACTTTCTACTTGTCACAACAAAGTTAAACTCTTTAATAGCTTTTCTTTTTGTGATGTTGAGAAATTTTACATAGGTTTTAAATAATGAATACCCTTAGATAACATTTACCTTCAATATCATTACATAAAGACAGATTGTAAAAATTTCTTAAAGGGATGAAAAAATAATTGCTAAGTGTCCTTAATTTAAAGCAATGCATCCATTAGGACACATCCTTCCAGGTTATCTGATTCATTGAGGTTTGTGCTGGTCTTTGAGCTCTTTTACAACTCTGCAGAAACAGAAGTTTATTTGTAGAAAGCTGAGAGTAATACAAATAATTACCGTTTATAGACATACAAATAGATGCTGTCTGCAGGTGGTCTCAACTGACCTCTTTCCTCAACGAGGAAGAGGTCAGTTTTGCATCTATGAAGAAAATTCATTTTGCCTTCTTGATGAGTGACAGTCACGTTCAACTCTGAGACCCCATGGACTGCAGCCGGCCAGACTCCTCTCTCCACTGGAATTCTCCAGGCAAGAATACTGGAGTGGGTAGCCATTCCCTTCTCCAGGGGATCTTCCCAGCCCAGCGACTGAATCTGGGTCCCCTGCATTGCAGGCAGATTCTTCACTGTCTGAATCAACAGAAAAGCTTCTAGATGGGCTTATGCACTTGTCTTTGGCTTTACTTTTGGATTTACCTTTAACCAGCTGCAACATTTTTTGTGCTCCCTCAGAAATCAGTAAGTTAAACTCTTGACATGTTCATTATATAGCTGAGAGTCATTTTACCTTTTTCTGGAGAAAAAACAAAACCACCTGTTTAACAGTTGTAAGAGTGAAATCACCCTTGACTCATGATTCACAGCAGATCCAAATGCAGGGGAAAGAGTCTGCTCTTTTTAGAACTTAGTACTGGACTGAGTATTGATTTTTAAAAGAAAGAACAATGTGCTATTAAAAATTTTTTAAACATTTGATTACCTAATTAATGACCTGTATTAATTTATTATGGTATCAACAATTAAGATAATTATGATCAGAGGATTATCAGATTTCAGTCCTCTTATTCAAGAAATTAAGGAGAATAATCCTTAATTTTTGTGACAATTCATAAATGAATTATTCATACTACAGTATTAAGAGTGTAATCATCTAAAAGTGCAAACCACAGACTCTCTCAAAACAGGGTTCCTTCTCCATCTGAAGCTTACGAGGGCCAAAGTAAAATTTAAGCTACTGGGGAAAGAGTAGGTAGTGTTTTGACTGTAAGCATTTCCAGGGAGAAGGAATCCCTATAATGTATCTAAACTTTCCAAACAGGATATACCTAAATCAAACTTACAAGTAAAAGGATGTTTTCTTCTCAGTTTTGGTATTAATTCAGTTTTGTTGAAATGAAGAGTAACTTGAAGCTCACTTTATAGTTGCATGAGAGTAATGATTTTATACCTCCTTCCTAATCTATTCTGAAACTTTGAAAAACTACACACCCAAGTGACAAATGTACATTTTCATTTGGATATTCGGCTAATATCACTACTTCAATTTAATCAAGATGGAATTTCTTATCTTTTATCAAGTATCAGTAGATCTCCTCTTTGGACTTAGCTATGTCTAGTCAACACAGCAAGCAATCTTGCTGTTCACTTTGCTCCCTCCCCACATTAACATGAAATTCCAAATTTTGTAGATATATTATTCCATTTCTACTGCCTCCATACTCATGCAGGCCTGTGCTGCTTTATACCTGGACTCTTACTATGCCTTCCTTCACTTCTCTTTCTTCTAATTTGTCCCATAAATTGTTGCAGATTCAGTTCTCTTCCATATCACTTTGTATTTGTCACCCTTGTTTTAAATATTTGATGGCTCTCAGTGATCTAAAAGCAGTACTCTCTCAACTTTTTAGATTATCCCACCCCACCTGTAAACATATTTCATGCACAGCCCCCAATATATGCATACACTGAAAAAATTATAAGCATGAATGACTGTCAATCTTCTAAAACAGTAACAAACAAATCTTGGGATAAAATAGAATTTCTATTATTTTCTCCCTGAACCGCAGTAGTTTTATACATCTTACATCCCTCCTGAAATAACAAATGTGGAGTACAAAATCAAAATTCCTTAGCCTGACTGCAAGTTACCTAAAAGCCTTTTTTTCCTTTCCCATTTTTATGCTCCCTGAAACTTCTGACCCAGCCAGAGTAGTCAAAATTATTGTCCTCCTTACAGTCATAAAAATCCCTCACTGATGTTACCCCACTTGCTTGAAACCCTGTCTTCTCTCTTACCTGTGTGACTATCTTATAGCTCACTGTGGCCTAGTTTGAACTGCATTTTCCCATGAAACCTTCTTTCCCCACTGCTTCATATGCTGAAATTGTAAGAGCACTTACTCTTTAGAGCATTCATGTAACATATGCAACATTGTATTTACTTCAGTTCAGTCCAGTCGATCAGTCGTGTCCGACTCTTTGCGACCCCATGAATCACAGCACGCCAGGCCTCCCTGTCCATCACCATCTCCCAGAGTTCACTCAGACTCACGTCCATCGAGTCCGTGATGCCATCCAGCCATCTCATCCTCGGTCGTCCCCTTCTTCTCCTGCCCCCAATCCCTCCCAGCATCAGAGTCTTTTCCAATGAGTCAACTCTTCACATGAGGTGGCCAAAGGACTGGAGTTTCAGCTTTAGCATCATTCCTTCCAAAGAACACCCAGGGTTGATCTCCTTCAGAATGGACTGGTTGGATCTCCTTGCAGTCCAAGGGACTCTCAAGAGTCTTCTCCAACACCACAGTTCAAAAGCATCAATTCTTTGGCACTCAGCTTTCTTCAAAGTCCAACTCTCACATCCATACATGACCACAGGAAAAACCATAGCCTTGACTAGGCAGACCTTAGTCAGCAAAGTAATGTCTCTGCTTTTGAATATACTATCTAGGTTGGTCATAACTTTTCTTCCAAGGAGTAAGCGTCTTTTAGTTTCATGGCTGCAATCACCATCTGCAGTGATTTTGAAGCCCCCCAAAATAAAGTCTGACACTGTTTCCACTGTTTCCCCATCTATTTCCCATGAAGTGATGGGACCGGATGCCATGATCTTCGTTTTCTGAATGCTGAACTTTAAGCCAACTTTTTTATTCTCCTCTTTCACTTTCATCAAGAGGCTTTTTAGTTCCTCTTCACTTTCTGCCATAAGGGTGGTGTCATCTGCATATCTGAGGTTATTGATATTTCTCCCAACAATCTTGATTCCAGCTTGTGCTTCTTCCAGTCCAGTGTTTCTCATGATGTACTCTGCATAGAAGTTAAATAAGCAGGGTGACAATATACAGCCTTGACGTACTCCTTTTCCTATTTGGAACCAGTCTGTTGTTCCATGTCCAGTTCTGTTTCCTGGCCTGCATACAGATTTCTCAAGAGGCAGGTTAGGTGGTCTGGTATTCCCATCTCTTGAAGAATTTTCCACAGTTTATTGTGATCCACACAGTCAAAGGCTTTGGCATAGTCAATAAAGAAGAAATAGATGTTTTTCAGGAACTCTCTTGCTTTTTTTTCCTGTATTCTTCAACTAATGTATGAACTTTCAGACTGAAGTATAGACTGCTTTACATTTTCAGAGTCTAGACAAACAAGGTGCCGCACACATATGAAATATGTATTTATTAATACCTGCACAATAAAAAAAAAACACATAGCAAAGTAGAGACCAGGATGATGTGATGTTACTTCAGATGTTTTCTAAAACATAAAGTTATGAATTTGTTATATTTAAGCAATAATATAAGGCAATTCAGAGACATTAATTTGTACTAGGTCGATCCACAGAAATTGTTGACAGCTGACTGCATTTGAATCACAAAAATACAATTTTATAACTATAATTTCGTATGCAAGTTCAACTAAACAATCTAGACTCTGAAAGCTTCTGGGATACTCTCCAGTGGGCTTTTGGATACGAAAGATTAGAACTGATAGTGCAAGAAGACCTCTCATTTTAAGTGTACATTTAGCTATAATCAAGTTCCAAAATAAGAACTTATGTTGAACAAAGACGGCTGAAGAATAAACCAAGAGGTCTAAAAATCAAAAGTCATACTTTTCTTAAATAAGAGAAACTCCATGTCATGTACAGAGGATCAACCCTGTTAAAAAAATTGTGCTAGCACTGAGACAAAGGTCCACAGTTCACTAAATCTTTTATACTACTGAGAAAGCATCAGCAAGACAGTATCATAACTTAAGTTTCTTTAAAATTTGGGAATTATGTTCTGGTTACAAAAATGGCTAATTGTATAAGAACCTAGAATATCAATTAGTTTTACATGAAGACCATCAGTTGTGCCTTCAGGAGAGTCATCTTGCACACTAGCCATGGTGGCAGAGATGAGGGACTATGGAAACTTTGAGACAGAGTTCCTCTTCAGGCCTTAAGGAAGCCAGGCATTCCCTTCAGACTTGGATGCCATCTGCCTATATTTTTCCAATAAATTCTTCTTTAGTTAGAGTCACTTCAAATGAATTCCTATTCTTTATAATCAAAGAACCTTTATGAAAAAAAACTGTCACAATTCTTTGAGTCATTAGTTAATAGTCTCCTAACCTAAGTCATCTAAGTCTCCTAAGCAAGCCTGGCTAATGCCTCCATAACTGACAGCAGAAAAGATCCCAAACTTGGAAAAGCTGACTCAAATTATGGTATGGTATATACACCAACAAAGATCTTTAAAGTCACATATTCTACTGTTCTACTTATAAAGTATTCACAACCTCATCTTTCAAGTTCAAAGAAACAGTTTTAGAATTCTGGGTATATAAAACACTGTTTGGCTGGCCCTGAACACTTGCTTGTCACTTTCTGGTTTACATTACTAAATCTGTTGGTGAAACTGAAGTCAAGTGAAGTCGCTCAGTCGTGTCCAATTCTTTGCGACCCCATGGACTGTAGCCTGCCAGGTTCCTCTGCCCATGAGATTCTCCAGGCAAGAATACTGGAGTGGGTTACCATTTCCTTCTCCAGGGGATCTTCCCTACCCAGGGATCAAACCCAGGTCTCCCACATTGGAGGCAGACGCTTTAACCTCTGAGCCACCAAGGAAGCCCACTGAAGACAGCAAGAATAAGGGAAGAGTAAAAAGGAGATAGAAACCAGGAAAAAGAAACCTGAGGAGGCAAGAACAATGCTGTTTTAGACTTTTTTCTGGATATCTCAGGTTTTTTTTAAAAAAACAATAAACAGAAACATATTTCAAAAAGGATTATAAATTAGGCAGAGGCAGCTAATTTTAAACAGATTTCCTTTTGCTTATATTCTTTCATCAGCAAAAAAATAACATTTAAAATTTCAAACATAATAAAAATAACATTTATTCTCCATGGAAATTATATATACAATGTAGATATATATAAAATATATATGCCTTAATATATATATATATACACACACACTATAACCTTTGGTGTTTGTTCACAGAATGAAGAAATTTAGGACTCAGGATATTGTTCATTGTAAATATATTTAAATAAACATTTGAATCATGTGGAGTCTGAAATAAAAACTGATAAAAATCCCAGAGGACTGGTATTTTCTGGAATTTTTAGATGATAATGAATTTTGGATTCAGGAGTCTGTACTGCCTGTTTAACAGAGCCCATGTCAAATAAGACTACCGTCAACCAAGAATTAAAAATATTCTTTGACACACGCTCAATTTTATAATGATAACTATCAAATTCCATTCCAAAGTAGTAATAATCATAGCACCTAGAAGTGAAACCAGGGAATTAAAAGTACTCAAAAGGTATATACACATAGTTTTAAAATGCACGATGAGCTCATCAATTATACCAATCCACAATATTATCAACCAGCTTAAATCACATTTCAGTGAAACTAAGCAACTCCATAAACACTGGCTGAATGGATAATTTGTCACCTCTAGCATAAAGAATATAGTAGTGCTTAAAATTATGGAATGATGTCTTAAGTCCCAAGGAACTTAAACTAGATTTTAGAACATTTTTAATGTGAAAGGTTCTCCTTTCTTCCATTTTTAATAATTGTTTCCAATTCTGAAAGATACTTATTCTTTCCAGACACTTTGAAAACAAAAACGTTTTTTAAAAACTGGACTTAATACATAAAAGGGCTTCCGTCGTAGTTTAGTTGGTAAAAGAATCTGCCTACAGTGCAGGAGACCTGGGCTCGATTCCTGGGTCAGGAAGATCCCCTGGAGAAGGAAATGGCAACCCACTCCAGTATTCTTGCCTGGAGAATCCCATGGAGAGAGGAGGTTGGCAGGCTATAGAACATGGAGTTGCCAAGAGTCGGACATGACTTGGTGACTAAACCACCACCAACAGAAGGTGCATCAAAATTTATATAAAATTCAACAATTACAAAGTGAACAACAGTAATTCTAATCAGGTCAAAAAATACACTAGAACCAGAACCATGTGTATCTCCTTCAATCACATAAGCCTCCCCTCTCTCCTCCATAGTATACCATCCTAAGTCTGTGGTGTCAACTTCCTGTACTTTTATCATAGGTTTACGATATATATCCCTCAAACTATAACTGGCTTCTCCAGTGGCTCACTGGTGAAGAAGCTGTCTGCAATGCAGGAGACATGGACTGAACCCCTGGGTCAGGAAGATCCACTGGAGAAGGGAATGGCACTCCACTCCAGTATTCTTGCCTGGAGAATCCCATGGACAGAGGAGCCTGGTGGGCTACAGTCCATGGGGTTGCAAACAGTCAGACATGACTTAAGTGACTGAGCATGCACATATTTCTAAATATTTTGTGAATGGAATATATGCACTGTATTATTTTGTCTGTTCTCCTTCAATACACTGGACGTTTGGGGTTGCAGGTAGTTACAGCTTGAACATTTTTATTGAATACTGTACTATATTATGTGGGAGAAAACTTGTTATCCATTCTATTACAGATAGACATTGAAGGTGCTTCAACCTATGAGCTATTATGAAAATGGAGCTATGCACATTTTTGCAGACATAGTTTACTGTGTATCTGCACACACTTCTCCAGGGTATATTCTTAAGAGCAGAATTGTTAGTTCATAAAATGATATCGTCACACTAGATAATGCTGAACAATTTTTTAAAGTAGTTGTATCAATGTATTCTACCTGCAATGAAGATTTAACTTGCTTTCCCTTCATTACCAAGAAAATGAAGCACATTTCAAAATTACTAGCCATTTGCATTTTCTTTTTTGTGAGGTGCCAAGTGTTCCAGGACTTCGCCAATTTCCTATTGAGTTGTCTTTTTCTTATCGCTTTACAGTCATTCTTTTACTTGTAATCAACATAAGTTCTTTGCCACTTTTATGTACTGTTGAAAAAAATCCTTTCCTATTCTGTGACATGTTTAACACTTGTCGTTGGATGAATACAGGTTCTTAACAAAATTAAATTTATTCATTTTTCCTTTACAATTATCCTTTATGGTAGTAACGTTTATGTCTTGTACAAGAATTCCTTCCCTACCTCAAAATCATGAAGATATTCTCCTACATTATATCCCAGAAGTGTTACAATTTTGCCTTTCACATTTAGGTGGATAATATTTCAGGATGTCAATTTTGTATAAGATACAAGGTAGGTTCAATCTCACAGTTCCCCCATATACATGTATCCAATGTCCCAGCATCACTGCTTAAAGAGTTGGTTCTTTCCCCCTTTGACGTGCAACACCACATTATGTGCATGATTCTGTTTCTGAGCTATTATTTCATTGATTTATTTAGTATTTGTGCCAATGTCACGTTACTATAGCTATAACATTAGTCTCAATATATTGTAATACAAAGCTTCTCATCTTGCTATTCTTCAGAGTATCTTCTTATCCCCTTAATTTCCCTAATATTTAAGGATCAGTTTTTGAATTCTTGAAAAAATTAATTCGTTGGGATCTTGACTGGCATTTGCTTGACTCTATATGGATTATTCATGTAGCATGGACATATTAAAACTTTCGTTCATAATAGGATACTCTGTTAAGTCAACCCTGCATTCCTGGGATAAATCCAACTTACAATGTATGAATTAGAAGACAGCCTAAATCCCCAATTTAATCCTACTTCCCCTTTCAAACCAAGTGGAATAGCATCATATAAATCTCAACATAGCTAAAAATCTATCATAATTAAGAGATGAGGTAACAGTCTATTTCTATAAACTTCTTTTTAAAAGTTAATTATCTGTTTCCAGCTTATCATTCTTACAATTATTTGACCACTTGGACTTTTAAATACCTTTAACAGCTGTCCAATGATCACAGGACAAATGTCAAATGTCACAGCCTGGAATACAAGATGTTCCATCAACTATACCCAATTTGTTTTTCCTTTATTTTATTACTCCTCTACACAAACTCTCTATTCAACAGAAATTCTGTGTATGATGTGAAACAGATATTGATTTTTTTCTATGTGCATACCCAAAATCATTCAGTAACTAATATAACCCAAGAAATGCTAGTTATAATACTAATTATATTTGAATTGTTATTAAGAAAATATCAAATGATAGGATTTGAGAATTCTAATATCACTTCTCACAAAACAGCTAAATATCCACCTAAAATCTTACTTTCTACTGTCCTACGGAACATAACTGGTAGGTTTTACTCTTCAAAGTAACAGAGCAATTTTTAAAAACTTAATGAGCTATACAAATGTGGAAAACAGCAATAACAATATTCTAATTACTTAATACTATGAGATAATTCTGTATGAACACTGGTGGCATAAAGAAGCAAGCAAAAATTTTAAATTCCTGTACAAATACTAGTTGATATTTCTAAGTTTTCTTCATAGAACATAAATATTTTTGAGGTTAAGACAGATTCTAGAAATAAGTCAAGTCCAGGAATTGCCACAAAATAACTAACCAGTTATATGCAAGAAAATTTGTACAGTAGCAAAATCTTTCAGAAAAAGATTCTCTGTTGAATTATAAGAGGTAAATCCCAATATGAATAATCAAGCATTCATACATTCACAAAGACTCAAGCATATAGCTTATTTACCAACATTATTCACTAACATTTTCAAAACAGTACTAAAAGTTTACTTTCTGGTACTTTAGTGCTAATGAACTAAAATAAGAACTACTAGAAATATTATTTGAATAAATAAATATAATAATCACATACCAGTGTGCTAGAACAGCCTTAGGATACATAAGGATTAAAGCATACATTAAAGGTATGAATCAACCCTTCAAACAAAAACCTAGATAACTATAATGTATGTGCATACTATCATTCAAAATTGTTTATATAAGCAGTTTACACTACCATTGGAATTGTTTATAGGTACAACACTGATAGCACAACTGTAAATTAAAAAGTACAGTTATGACTATCTATGCCAAGAAAACATCTCGCTTTCTTTAGACTATAGATTCCAAAACTGAGTTCCTCTCAGGACTGAGCTACAAAAATAACTTCAAAATATTAGGTTGGTGCAAACGTAATTGTGGTTTGAACTGTGAATTTTAAATCATTATAACTAGCCTCAAATATACCTTTATTAATCAAAATAGGTACCATTATAATCAATACATTTTTGCCAATGAGAATTAAGTTTGCTTATTCCTGTAACATAAAAATCTGTGCTTTGGGATTCAATGAACTCTTAGAAAGCATCTTCTGCCTCCTGCTGGTCGTGGAAGTGTTTTCCCTACAAAAAGTTGTCAAGATGCTTGAAGAAGTGGTAGTCAGCTGGCAAGAAGTCAGGTGACTATGGTCGATGAGGTAAGACTTCGCAGTCCTATTCATTCGACTTCTGCAGTGCTGGTTGTGCAATGCGTGGTGGAGCGCTGCTGTGGAGAACTGCGCCGTTTCTGTTAGCCAATGCCAGCTGAGGTGTTGCAGTTTTCTGTGGATCCCCCTGATCTGCTGAGCGTACTTCTCAGATGTAATGGTTTTGCTGGGATTCAGAAAGGTGCAGTGGATCACATGGGCAGCAGACCACCCAACAGTGACCATGACCTTTTCTGGTGCAACTCTGGCTCTGGGAAGTGTTTTGGAGCTTCTTCTCAGTCCAACCACTGAACTAGTCATCACTTTCCATCGCACCTCACAATCCAATTGAGAAATGGTTCACTGTTGTTGCACAGAATAAGATGACATTTCAAAACGACCATTTTTTAAAATTTTCAGTCAGCTCATGAGGTACCCACTTATTGAGCTTTTTCACCTTTCGAATTTGTTTCAAATGCCAAACGATGGTAAAATGGTCGAGGTCTTAGGTAACTTCTCCCATGATCCTCTCAAGCAGTCACTGCCAACTTTCAATAGCTGGCCACTATGCTCCTCATCTTTAAAGCTACTGTCTCTTTTGCAAAACTTCTTGAACCATCACTGCACTGTATGTTCATTAGCAGTTTCTAGGCCAAATGCATTGTTGATGTTGTGAGTGGTCTCCAGTGCTTTATGACCCATTTTGAACTCAAAATAAGAAAATTCTTTCAATTTGCTTTTTTTCTAACATCATTTCCCTAATCCAAAATACACAGGAAATAAGTCATTAGTAAAAAATACATATAAAGTAAGAAATGTGTATTAAAATGATATATAACAAAACCACATTTAAGAATGTATTCCAATATCAAATGGCAAATTTCAACATGACAAAACCACAGTTACTTGTGCACCAATAAATATAGTTATCCTCTTAATTTTAAATGAATTGAATGGCCAGTTTTTTTTAATTGAATGTATTAGCTATCTTTATATAAAAGAACTGAAATATCACTTAAGACTATAGATATATCTTGCTTTTCAGGCATACCCATATCATTGTTGAATATGGTAAGCACTCTACATCTTTTGCTCTAAATAGGCTTCCAGCTCTAATAGTAATATAATGTTTATATGCTGAATGGTTAATATTTGGTCGTAAACATCAGTATCTTAGAATTCTAAGTGCCTTGAATCCATACTGAAATGTATCCAACAAAGGGACTTCTGAGGTAAGATAATAAAATAGCCACACATAATCCTATTAGGGAAACAGAGAAACATGTCCAGTTATCACCATATTCCTAGTGTCCAGTACAATGTCTCATATACAGTATGATAAACATCAGTTTGATAAATTAAAAAATGAAGAAATAATGCAGTACATCCAATACTTTTACCCTTTTCACTTCTCTTCAACGCCTTACAAAAAAATTATAAAGCAATTCTAACAATTTACAGCTTGGGAAATGCAAGACTCAGTAAAACTCAGGTAGCTTTATTAGGCTCTTTCAACAGGTACCCATATCTTCAGAAGGAAGTCAAGGGTATTTATTATACATCTGTTTGGGATCTGGTTTACTTCTCGCGTTTTAGCTATCTCCACTCTTCACACTGCTGCCGCTGCTGAGTCGCTTCAGTCGTGTCTGACTCTGTGCGACCCCATAGACGGCAGCCCACCAGGCTCCTCTGTCCCTGGGATTCTCCAGACAAGAACACTGGAGTGGGTTGCCACTTCCTTCTCCAAACTCTTCACACTACACTATAGCTATTCTTAGCTGATTTTTAACTTTGTAAAATAAGCATGCTATGCTTCATTTCCTACTTTTCACATAAGCTATCCCACCCCATCTACCTTTCTTCTGATTCTAACCCCGTTTCTCTCTCCAATCCTACCCTTTAAAGGACTCAGGTGATGGTGTCGCCTCTAGAGGGAGCTTTTTCTGACCACTCTTCTCCCAATTCTCTGTATCCTCCTTCCCTCTTTGGTCAAAAATCTGGTCAATGTATTGAAGAACTTCCCGAGAAAAAAGAACAATTTATCTCATCATAAGTACTGAAACACTCAACCCATGACACACAGGGATATAAAAAGGATACAAAGATATTTATCAATAATCACAAGAAATACATTACAGAAATATGAGCTGTATTATGAAGTGATATATATGTATATATATATCACAACCCTTTCCACCCATGACATGAACTCCTGTTTATTTTTCAGTAACATCAATCTCTGATGGGAGAAAAACCTGACTTCAAGAAAATAAAAATCACACACAGAAATGCACAATTCCTTATAAAAAGCATGTAAATGAAAACCAATAATTGTATGATAAATAATAATATTCAAATACATAGCAAAATGAAAACAGTAAAACCAAAACTGCAGGAGCTACAGTGACTGCTGCATGAGGCGATGGCGCAGGACATGTGGGCGGAAGAGGAGGGCCGTGAGGATTGGGGGCCTCACCCTGGGCATCACCATCCTGCTGCTTCAGGCTCTGTTAGAATAAAAGAGCAGGGCAGGGGGCTGGAGGTGGAGGAAAGCTTTGTCTTGTCTTCAGATGTTTCATTATTTTTTCCCTTTCCCTGCCGCTCCACTGCAGCCCTGTAAAACATTAGGCAAGCCTCTTAAACACTCCCTGTCTGTTCCATTCCTCATCTGTAATATGCGGAGAAAAAAACTGATGGGCTCAAAAAGACTTTTTGAGGATATAATAATACTGTCAGAAATCCTAAACATAATTGCACCTCCAGTTCTGTAGCTAGGTGATCTCAGGAGAAAAAAGTCATCTATCTTTTTTGCTCAACTGAGGAACTGGAGTCCATCTCCCCACATATCCCCACCAGATCCCCTAAATACATTCAAAGAAGCACTTGATAATCATATAGAATTAAATCAAAATGTCACCCATTAAAAACAGTTTGCAATTCACACCAATATCAGCATACTATCTTGAACTATTCTTTAGAAGGTCTTAAAAAATATGACTTATGCTTGCTCACAACTCGAAATTATTTCAGAGGAAGTCTTAGAGATAAATATATTTTAAAAGCTGGATAACCACTGCCGAGAGACTGCATGTTTAGGACAAGTTGATTCAAGTTAATAAATACCAGGATGCTCAGGTCTCATTTCAAAAGTCTCTGATGCAATAGGTCTGAGTTGGAACCTCAAAACTTTCTAACAAGTTCTCTGGTAATCTTGATGCTTCTGGTCAAGGTATCACACTTTAAGAACCACTGATTTTAAATGGCATGAATCACTGGTATGATTACTTTTGCTACCAGCTGTTTTTATTTAATAATTCATAAACGCATCTTATATTGATGCCCTATCCTCCTTTCTATATTACTTCCAAATTCTGTTGTAATTTTAAAGCAGGGAAGAACTATTAAGACTCAAAAAGTAGCTTTTCTCTTCCTTCAGAATGCAAATTATCATCATTTTACTTCATTCATCACTGTGCCTCAATTTTCTCACCTGTGAAATGGGGACAATTAGACGGATTCGATAAAATAATTTTGTTGTTGTCGTTAAGTCACTAAGTTGTGTCTGACTCTTTGTGACCCCATAGACTGCAGTGTGCCAGCTCCTTTGTCTTCCACTATCTCCCGGAGTTTGCTCAAATTTATGTCCATTGTGTTGGTGATGCTATCTAACCATCTCATCAATAAGATAATAATATCAATAAAAGCCCTTAGAAGAGTACCAGGTCATAATGAGTACGTTGATAAATGTTTTATATTATTCTTATTGCAATTACCTCACTAATTTTCTGTTCATTATTGAGGAAAACTTACTCATGTTTGTCACATGTTAATACATTACTAGTATATGTATAAAATCTTATCTGTTTATGGTGAAATGCTGCAGAGCTCCGATGGATCTGGTAAACTGGGGAACAAAGGGAGGAGTTAATGTTAAAAACCCAGGTTCTAACCCCACTTCGCCCATTAAACTGCTACATGACTCTAGGCAAGTCATTTAACTCTGGTCTCAACTTCTGCTTCTGAAAAAGCTTACCTTGGATATGAAGATCAAATAATATCTAATCAAGTGAAAAAAAATTTTTTAATACTATAGTATTCTGTGATGAATAAAGTACCGCTATTTGGGAACGGTTCACAAGATATTAATAAGAAAGACAAATGGTCATGGCTTCTGTATTTACATGCTTAAATGGCAGCACGATGATCTGAATCACCACATTAACTATTTACTGAATGTTCAATGCCACCAAGTCATCTTAAATATATTACATGGAGAAATACCTAATATTCCAAATATTATTGCAAAACTGCAAAGTGAAAGATATGTCATTACAAAGTCATCTTGGGCATTTATTGAGTAGCAGCTGCTACTTCACTTCATTCCTTTAGCATAATTTTTATTTTGATGCAGAACCATTCTATGGTCTAAGCTTTTATTGAGTTTAAATTCAATTTATACACACATGTGAATGAATAATGGCAACTAATTATACTGGTGATATTTATTTCTAGTTTCTAATACTCTAGGATATATCTAATATTCTTATAAAATTGCATAATAAAGTTCACAAATTTTTAAATCAATATCCTGAAAAGAAGATTTGGGGGTTATAACATTTTCTTTGTACCTTCGGTTAAATTACTATCTTTGATAGGACCAAACAAAATCTGCCATCTTTTTTTGTGTACTTACATAAAAAGATAATGTATATCTTGATGTTTTCTAATGAACTATACGTATTAAAGTAGTAAAACTCATTTTTTAATAAAGAATGTACCACATCATAGGTGATATATATATCCAACACTGCAAACCTTAATTTAAAATACCTAAATGCAACTTAAAATACATAAATGCTGTTGACTTTTAATAAGCTATAAAGAAAACAATTCTTATCAACTATGATTAAAATGTTAAAACTGATTAAAATTTTGAGACTAGTTTTTAAAATGTAATTAATATGAAATAAGGAAAGCAAAGATACAAACACCATTCTATATATGTGTTCCTAATACCTGTGGTTAAAAATTGAAAGGTAAATGAATGTATTATGTCCTCCTACGTTTATCATCACAATATTCAAATACCAACTACTTCTACTTTATTGTATTTATTCTACAGTGCTCCCAGAAAACATATTAGATTTAATTTCATGTGTGTCCTTATTTCGTAGACTATGTAGATGTGATCAACAGTACAGGGCACGCATCCCTCAATTCTACACAGTACATGCCAAAAGGGCCTGTGTGTTGAATCCAATAGAATAGAAATACATCCACATAAGACTCCATTTTAACATATTCAAGATTCTGTCAGAGAATATTTTAGTAACAAGGGGGAAAGTAAAATCCTGCTAGTTTTAAAAACTATCATATGCAACAGGAAATGGGTGAATTCAGGTTAGAGGCCTTATGAAAGTTGTTCATGAAGTTTTCAGTCAGTTTCACTGTTGTTCACAATACATAAGGAAACAGTCTAAAGTAGATCACTTGTAGCTGTTCATGACTCTATTTATTGCTGGTGTACTCAGCCACATGAGATAGCCAAAGAGTCAAGAACCAACTTGTCAGAAGTTTAATAAAAAATCTTCAGTTGGTAAAAGTATATTTCAGTGGTTTACAGAACCATAAGTAGGACAAAAAAACAGTATTGTGGCTTGATTTTGAAATCTAAAAATCACTTTGTGGAGTCCCTGGCACACAGAAGTCCCTCAAAAATGTTTGTTAAATAAACAAACACAAGTCTAAATGTTTGCTTCCAATTACTATAACTGTTTGAAACAAAACTATATGTAAAAGGAAAATATACTTAAAATGATATTCTAAAAATATACTTAAGATATTTGTAAAGCACTTAGAAAGTGGCCCATAGGAAGCTCTGTATAAGTATTTGTCATTACTCTTATCCTATTAACTTAGTCTGGTTCACAACAATCTTGGTAGCTCCATTAGTATAAAGCCATCACTACAACCAATAAAAAGAACTCAAGTTTGTATGCACTACTAGTGAGGATATAGTTGCATATCACCTTTACATGTGGAAGAAAGACTGTCTTATAATGATAATCATCCAGTTTTATGAAGATTAACTCAGTAAGAAAGACACTGACATACAAGAAAGGTGCATTAAGTTTTATAATTTTATCCTATCACAACAAATTAAATCCCTTATAATTCAATGTGTCTTCTGTCTTTTATTCATATGTGTCTTGTATTTATATAATTCAGAGCTTCAAAAAGAGCTACTGGTAAAATCCATGTTTGCTTATGTCTAAGAAATTCAATTAAAAAGTAAATGATCAAAATGCCAACTGATAATTGAGCTGCAAATATTTTCTTTCATACCGAAGCAAACTATACTATAGGAGGAGTGCTAAAAAATGACTGGGATTGACTCTCTGACACTCACTGCTGACCACAACAGAGATGAAGACTCAGGTAATTTGAAAATTCTGTGAGGATTAAATCACCCTATATTCTTCATATTCTCCAAGGAAGTAAAATACGCTTTAGTCTGTGCAAAGTACCCTCAACTTCCAGGGCCCAAGAACAAAAACTGCTGCAGTGAAAGAGCAAAGTAGTTACGGTCAAGGAAGGTGGTTGCCTTCCATAATGAAATTAGTCTGAATATCTATTTGTTTATTAAGGTCAATTCTTTTTCTTTGATTTAAGGTAGTGGAGCTTTTGGTAAGACAGAGAGTTTTTAAAATAAAGATGTCATTTTAAACTAAACACCAGGGATACCTTCTGTTTCAACGAAATCCAGTTACAAAGTCTCTTATAAAGTTTATTCAAATCAAGATCCCCTAATTTATAAAATTTTATTCAAAATGCATTCTGATATGTAACAAGTCTACTAGTTTATATTGCACATAAGTAATAAGATTTACCATAAAAGCTAAATGATATAAAATAATTTACAACTGATAAAAACATAACTGTGCTAAGGAGTCCAGTTAAAGATGCAACCGTGTAGTTTAAGTGATCAGCAAAAGCAAGATCAAAAGCTTCACAGACACTTAATAAAACAGTGACACAAATAAAACAGTGGGCACATCAAGCAACAGATGAACTGTAACTGTAGTCAGACTATTACTTTCCATTTTAAGCAATTGATTATTTAAAAAATAAGGATTTTTTCTAATAAAAGTAGCGGATTTTTTTTTGGCAGTTAGAATGAATCAATTACTGTCCAAAAGGAATGGTTAAGGCAGAAAAACATGGGCGATATTTAAAATGCATTTTCAGAACTATAACAATGTGTGGAGGCAAATAAATTAGATCCCTACACAATAAAGTATCTTAATTTCAATTTCTGAAATAAAACCTACGTTGGGACTGCATTTCTTCTCTTATGGTTATCTCTGCTTCATTTCCCATGATTTCAGTATTTTAACCAAGGAAATCTCTAATTTACTGAAATAGTTTTCTAATATTATAAAATTAAAGACATCTTTTTATGCAGTGGGGAAAAAACCTGTTTTGAACAAAAATAAAACAAAACTTCTAAGTATAAATAAAAAGATAAAAGTAAATATGAAACTAGTATAAAATGCTATAGACATATACACAAAAACTTATCTAAGAAGATTTTTATAACAGGAAAGAATTAAAGGGAAAAGCATATTGATTCTCCTTTTTAAGGTTTTGTCCTAAAATACTTTCTGAATAGACTAAAATCATTCGAAACAACTTTTATTCTCACTAAACAGGTTGGTAGAACTATGAGATATCGAAGGAAAAGAAATTAAAAAAAAAAAAAAAGGGACCATCCTCCTCCCAGAACTAAAGGACTATAAACAAAACAGAATAACTTCTTCCATTTCATTAGTGTTTAAAATTGTGGTTAGTCACTGAGGTAATGAAATAATTAAGACATAAAAAAACTAAAACTTCATACTGTCCAAAGTGATATAGTTTCTTATAAGATTAATTCTAAAACGCATATAAAAAGTAATCACAGATGAAATGTTAGATTATACGGATGTACATACTATATCAGCCTTGTTTATTTTTTCTTGGTGATTAGGATATGCTTATAAATGGGTCATCACATAGTAATTAGATCCTTCTAAGAAACAATTCAGAGAAAAAATATAATAGATGTATGTTTTGGCTATAAAAAGTGATCTAATTTAACTACTATCTGCAATTCAGGCATCACTAGATGTATTTGTTACCTCAACAATATCCGAGTTGGTTCTGCTTTCATGAGGTTCATTATATTCCGTATACTTGAGAAGAACCTTGTCCATATCAGTGCTGGCATACTGAAACAGTTTGTTAGAGCTGTTGAAAATGATGAGTGCTATTTCACAGTCACAGAGCACACTAAGTTCATAGGCTTTCTTCATTAATCCAAACTTTCTCTTTGTAAAAGTGACCTAGAAAATTAAAAAACATGTATTTTTATTAAAAGTTATTAGTAGTACTGGAATATAGGCTACCTGAAGATGAGTTCTCTTTTAATAATGAGTCTGACTTCAAAGGTGAAAAAACTTCCCAGCTTCATACTCCACATGAGTTTCTTTCCCCAGTTTGCCAAAGGACTACAATTCTACATATATTCTGCACCTCCAAGGGCTTGACAGAGTAGTCTCCTGAGGAGGCTTCCTTTATCCTTGGTTGCGACTCTGGGCAAAGAACCAGAGAAGGAAACAGCTAACTAGTGGCCTCTTACCACCCAGCTTCAAAAGGCATTAGAAAGTCCAAGTCCTGCCTCAAGTAGTCCATTGTGTGTGTGTGTGCTGAGTTGCTCCTGTCCAACTGTTTGCGACCCCATGGACTGTAGCCTGCCAGGCACCTCTGTCTAGGGATTTTTTAGGCAAGAATATTGGAGTGGCTCCATTCCCTTTCTCCTGAGGATCTTCCCAACCCAGGAATCGAACCGCATCTCCTGTATCTCCAGCATTGCACTGGATTATTTACCCGCTGAGCCATCAGGGAATCGGTCATTACTCAGACTTTAATCCCTAAACAACAAAATACATCCACTAATCTAAATTATCCTTCCTCTCCTTTCCAATCCCTTCTGTTTCACCCATGAAAATTCACAGTCTAGATCAGCAAATTCCTCAATGTCCTCAAAGTCTTCCTTGAATATTTCTCTAACTGAAACCTCTCACCTGAAGCCCTCTCAAATAGAGACTAATTTGTTTCTTTTCAAACACTACATGTCCTGTACTCAAGGGTCTGGAAGATATGTCCTCTTTTGCTTCCCATTCTCTCCTCCATTTTCCTTTCTTCTCTAAAAACCCCCAATGTTTTGAAGCTCAATCTATTTGCAGTGATGGAGACCTGGGTTTAACCCCTGGGTTGGGAAGATTCCCGGAAAAGGGAGAGGCTACCCACTCCAGTGTTCTGGCCTAGAGAATTTCATGGACTGTATAGTCCATGGGGTCGCAAAAGTCGGACACAACTGAGAGACTTTCACTTTTCAAACTCTCCTTCTGGGGACCTCGAAGTCATTCATCCCCATGCACTGATAAGTGTCCTATCTCTTTCTGAGTGAGCGAGTCAAAGTCTCTCAGTGGTGTCCAACTCTTTGCCCATTTATTCCTTTATCTTTATGCAAGTGGCTGACAATTACTGGGAACATAAATGTGCATGCACACTCAAATCCACATCCCCCTTGTTTTTCTAAACTGATGACCATACATCTGAACTAACACTTAACATTGCCTGACATTATAACTTAGCTTATTTGTCCCAGTAGCCCATTCTGATACATAAGGATAAGAGGCTTGTGGAAGCTTCCTGATGGGAGGTACTGGCTATTGTGCAAACTGGATCTTGCTCTGATGGGCGGGGCCATGTTGAGTAAATCTTTAATCCAATTTTCTGCTGATGAGTGGGGCTGTGTTCCCTCCCTGTAGTTTGGCCTCAGGCCAAACTATGGTAGGGATAATGGCATAATGTCCACCTCCTTCAAAAGGACTTATGCCAGCATGTCACTGGCAACCAGAACTGTTATACAGAGTGCACCTGACCTCGCAGCACATAGAATGAATCACAGAAAACTAATCAAACTGATCACATGGATCACAGTCTTGTCTAACTCAATGAAAGTATGAGGCATGCAGTATAAGGCCACCCAAGACACATGGCTAAGAGTGAAGAGCTCTGCCAAAATGTGGTCCACTGGAGAAGGGGATGGCAAACCACTACAGCATTCTTGCCTTGAGAACCCCAAGAACAGTATGAAAAGTCAAAAAGATATAACACTGAAAGACGAACCACCCACATTGACAGGTGACCAATATGCTACTGGAGAAGAGCAAAGAAATGGTTCCAGAAGGAATAGAGTCTGAGTCAAAGTGGAGACAACACCCAGTTGTGGATGTGTCTGGTGGTAAAAGTAAAGTTCAATGTTGTAAAGCACATTGCACAGGAACCTGGAATATTAGGTCCACGAATCAAGGTAAATTGGAAGTGGTCAAACAGGAGATGGTAAAAGTGAGTATCAACATTTTAGGAATCAGTGAACTTTATGGACCAGAATGGGTGAATTTAATTCAGACGATCATTATATCTACTACTACAGGCAAGAATCCCTTAGAAGAAACAGAGTAGCCATCATAGTCAACAAAAGAGTCCAAAATGCAGTACTTGGGTGAAATCTCAAAAATGACAGAATGATGTCTGTTTCCAAGGAAAACCATTCAATATCACAGCAATCCAGGTCTATGCCCCAACCACTAATACTGAAGAAGCTGAAGTTGAATGGCTCTATGATGACCTACAAGACCATCTAGAACTAACACCCCCAAAAGATGTCCTTTTCATCACAGGGGACTGGAATGCAAAAGCAGGAAGTCAAGAGAAACCTGGAGTAACAGGCAAATTTGGGGTTGGAGTACAAAACAAAGCAGGGCAAAGGCTAACAATTTATCAAGAGAAAGCACTGGTCATAGTGAACACCCTCATCCAACAACACAAGAGAAGACTCTACACATGGACATCACCAGATGGTCAATAACGAAATCAGATTGATTATATTCTTTGCAGCCAAAGATGGAGAAGCTCTACACAGTTAGCAAAAACAAGACTGGGAGCTCACGGGGGCTCAGATCATGAACTCCTTATTCCCGACAATCTTGATTCCGACTTGTGCTTCATCCAGCCCAGCACTGCACATGATGTACTCTACACGTGGAGAAATATCAATAACCTCAGATATGCAGATAACAGCTCCCTTATAGAAAGCAAAGAGGAACAAAAGAGCCTCCTGATGAAACTGAAAGAGGAGAGTGAAAAAGTCGGCTTAAAACTCAACATTCAGAAAACTAAGATCATGGCATCCAGTTCCATCACTTCATGGCAAATAGATGGGGAAACAATGGAAACAGTAGCAGTCTTTATTTTCTTAGGCTCCAAAATTACTGCAGATGGTGACTGCAGCCATGAAATTAAAAGACGCATGCTCCTTGTGTTAGGGGAAGCACACTGATTGAAACTGCCCACCCTGGCCAGGCACCATAGTAACCATTTGCATGAGTTGTTTTATGACAAGAGATCCTGATAAGGAATATGGAACTAATAAGCCACCACCAACCGGAAGAGTTTGGGAAAGGTCTAAAGGAGACACTGCGTGTCCGTCCACTTCCCAGAACCCCTCTCGCTAGCATCCATCTTCACTGAGCAATGTGTGCGCCACCAGGAAAGACTCTGAATTAGAATGATTGGTCAAAGACCACCCGGAAACTAATCCCATCACCATAAAACCCGAGACTGCAAGCCCCGCGGCAGAGTAGTTCTCCTGGGTTCCTTTACCCTACTGCTCTCCACCCAGGTGCCCTTTCCCAATAAAATCTCTTGTTTTGTCAGCACATGTGTCTCTTCGGACAATTCATTTCCGAGTGTTAGACAAGAGCCCAGTTTCAGGCTCTGGAAGGGGTCCCTCTTCCTGCAACACTTGGAAGAAAAGCTATGACCAACCTAGACAGCATATTAAAAAACAGAAATTACTTTACCAACAAAGGTCCATCTAGTCAAAGCTATGGTTTTTCCAGTGGTCATGTATGGGTGTGAGAACTGGACCATAAAGCTGAGTGCCGAAGAATTGATGCTTTTGAACTGTGGTGTTGGAGAAGACTCCTGTGAGTCCCTTGGACTGCAAGGAGATACAAACAGTCCATCCTAAAGGAGATCAGTTCCCAGTGTTCATTGGAAGGACTGATGCTGAAGCTGAAACTACAATACTTTGGCCACCTGATGTGAAAATCTGACTCATTAGAAAAGACCCTGATGCTGGGAAAGAGTGTGGGCAGGAGGAGAAGAGATGACAGAGGATGAGATGGTTGGATGGCATCATCCACTCAATGGACATGACTTTGAGCAAGCTCTGGGAGATGGTGAAGGACAGGGAAGCCTGGCATGTTGCAGATCATGGAGTCAGGAAGAGTGGGACAGGACTGAGAGACTGAATGACAACAAAGCCCATTCTCCAGGTGGAGATACTTCCTATCTTCTCTCCCTCAAATCCACTCTCCACTGATAAGTGAAGTGAAGTCACTCAGTCGTGTCCGACTCTTTGCGACCCCATGGACTGTAGCCCACCAGACTCCTCCATCCATGGGATTCTCTAGGCAAGAGTACTGGGGTGGGGTGCCATTGCCTTCTCCAGGGGATCTTCCCAACCCAGCGATCAAACCTGGGTCTCCCGCA
Source organism: Capricornis sumatraensis (assembly GCF_032405125.1). Lineage (NCBI taxonomy): Eukaryota > Metazoa > Chordata > Mammalia > Artiodactyla > Bovidae > Capricornis > Capricornis sumatraensis. Next base: position 12,546,327 of record NC_091087.1, read on the forward strand.
CTGTAGGCAGATGCTTTATCATCTGAGCCACCCTGCTTCAAACCACTGAGAAAACAGAAGCAAGTAGCAACTGTCTCACTTCCCATCACTGAATCTATCTGTCCAACCGCTTCGTCTTCCACACTCTTCCTTCTCTGCTGGTATTAGTGACATCTCTGTTTCTAGTCTTTTCCAGATGCTGCACTCTCCTTCTTCATCATGGTTTCCTTGCTCTCTGTCAGATCAAAGGCCATAAACTTATGCTCGAGCATATTCTTTGACTTTACACTGCCTTTCCAGTCACCACCCCTTCTTCTTGCCCTTCTTTCTGCTCTACTTCAGAATAAAAATATTTGAAAGAAATGTCTATAGTTATCACCTCTAATTTCTCACCATCTATTCTCTCCCCATCCTACTGCAATCAGACTTCCCGTCCTCATATTCTGCTAAGACTTGCCAATATCATGACACTGACCTTCAATTTACGTGACTGAAGTCAATGATCACTTTTCTTTCTTATCTTACCATATATCTCATTTGACAAATCTGACCATGTTCTCAATCTTCATTTTCTTTTCCAATTGTTTATGGCACCACACTGTCCTGGTTTTCCTCTTACCTGACTGACTTCTTCCTCTCAGCCTTTAGAGCTATACCGTCTTCCTCTGCTCAACCTTTACACACTGAAGTGCCTGTGAGCTTTAGATCAAAGATCCCTTCTCTTTACCCTCACAGTCCTTCCAGGTAATTGCATCCAGCTATCCAGCTTCATAATTTTAAAAGTAACAAACATGCTCTTTCTACAGTCTCCTCCAGTTCAGCAAATGGCACTGTCATCCATTCAAGCAAAAGCAAATATCTAAGAGTTATCCTTCATCTCTCCAATCACAAAGGACTCTACCTAGTCCTTCAGTAAACTGTGTTAGCTCCACCTCTAAAACATATCCCAAATCAATCCACTTTTTTTTTTTTTCGATCCACTTCTATCTACACCACTATACCACCCTAGGTTACGTAACATGGTATCTCATGTGAAGTATTTCTAGAATCACCTTATTAGAGTTCCTGCTTTACCTATTGCACCCTACAGTTTATTGGCCACATACCTGACAGACTGATATATTTGAATCATAAATCAAAATGTATAAGTAGGAGTTTATAGAGTTTCTCACTGCACTGAAAGTAATAGTCAAACTCATTAAGGAAACAAAATAAACGATCTGGCTTCAAACTATGTGACCTTATTTCATCTCTCTCTCTCTCACACACACATTATGCTGCACTGGTGTGTACAGTGTGTGGGTTTTTCTTAACCACCAGCTACTACTCCCTATCTTAGGAACTTGGCTATTTCCCCTCTGCGAAACACTCTTCACATCACATCTATTTCCTTCTCTCTCCTTTAAAAAAAAAATAAAGAAAAATCTCTTATCATTATTTAACCTTTTTAAAAAGTCCTTAAAATACAAATACACAAATATATGACTTTATATAAATGTATATATGTGTTTTGCCTGCCTCCTTTTAACGCATGTTTTCAACTTGGTATTTTTCATCTCAAATTTCTGTACAAGATCATATAATCATATATACATTTAGATATATATACATATAAGGGATCTTGTCAGCATTTTATGAAACTGGGACTCTTATCAATACTCTTTGACATTGTTTTGAACAGTGGTATTGGAGAAGACTCTTGAGAGTCCCTTGGACTGCAAGGAGACCCAACCAGTCAATCCTAAAGGAAATCAGTCCTGAATACTTATTGGAAGGACTAATGCTGAAGGTGAAGCTCCACTACTTTGGCCGCCTGATGTGAAGAACTGACTCCTTAGAAAAGACCCTGATGCTGGGAAAGACTGAAGGCAGGAGGAGAAGGGGATGACAGAGGATGAGATGGTTGGATGGTATCACTGACTCGATGGAGGTAAGCAAGCTCTGGGAATTGGTGATGGACAGGGAAGCCTGGCGTGCTGCAGTCCATAGGGTTGCAAAGAATCAGACACAACTGAGTGACTGAACTGAACTGATCCAATACTTTTTGTTTTCCTCATCAAGCCACACCTCACAAATGTGTAAGTCAAACAGTATAGTTCTTCTGAATAATTTCATAATTTTTTCATATAAATGTTACTACTCTTACAAAGTACAAAATAAAAATCTTATTTCTTTTTCTGCACACCACAACTGTAGCTCCCACTCACTATAACTAGAGAAAGCCCATGCTCAGATGTCAAAAAAAAAAGAGAACCAACAACACAATTTTTAGATTTACTACCTGGTAATCAGTATATGTTTTTAATATTCTCCTTTATTGAATTTACTGTTGTTTCTTTGGTTGGGTAGGTAATTTTTAATCAATTTGGTGAATGCTCTACATATACTTTTGTCTGGTATACCTTTTCTCATCTCTTTCTTTCTGTTATTTGGGGTGGATGAAACTGGAGGCTATTATACAGAGTGAAGTAACCCAGAAAGAAAAACACCAATACAGTGTAATAACACATATATATGGAATTTAGAAAGATGGTAACAATAACCCTATATGCGAGACAGCAAGAGACACAGATGTATAGAACAGTCTTTTGGACTCTGTGGGAGAGGGTGAGGGTGGGATGGTTTGGGAGAATGGCATTGAAACATATATATTATCATACGTGAAACGAATCACCAGTCCAGGTTCGATGCAGGATACAGTGTGCTTGGAGCTGGTGCACTGGGATGACCCAGAGGGATAGGATGGGGAGAGAGGTGGGATGGGGGTTCAGGATGGGGAACACATGTACACCCATGGCAGATTCATGTCAATGTATGGCAAAACCAATACAATATTGTATATTATAAAGTAATATTAGCTAGTCAGAGCAGGGAAAAGGATTTCAAAATGGCAGTGGCTAAAAGACAAGGAAGGGAAAAGCCCGCGAAAATAGAACAAAGGAAGTTCCGAGGACCTGAGTGAAGACCTCAGGTAGAACAAACAGCACTCCTGACTAAGCCCAGTTTGCACAGGGCAGGCCCAGGGGGAGGAGAAAACATACAACAGGAGGAGCCAAAGTGTTTTCTCTCCCTCTCCCCTTCCATGTGCCTGTGTTCTTTCTCTCTCTCCCCTCCATGGGCATGCGCCCTTTCTCTCTCTCCCACCCCCATACCCCACGCGTGCGCTCTTTCTCTCTCTCTCCCACCGCCCCCCCCCGGCCCCCGCCCCACCACGTGCATGTACTCTTTCTCCCTCTCTCTCTCTCCCCCTCCCTTCCCTGTAGCTGGCACCCTCCTCCACTCTTTTCTTCACATCTTTGGGTTGGCATGCCCTCACGCTTCCAGGATGGATTCTCCTGCTATCTTCTAAATAAAATAGAGCTGTAACACTGATTTGTCTAAGAGCTATAACATGGTTTGTCCAAGACCCAAGAGCTGTGACACGCTGAGGGCTTTAATGTCCATCCCTCCAAATCTTTGTTGTGGACGAGACAAAACCGACGAGCATACACTCATGTGACAGTAATTAGCCTCCAATTAAAATAAATAAATTTATATTAAAAAGGGGGGATACCAATAAAAAAAGGTTGGATTAACATTTGAAAATCAATTTAAATACATAAAGAACATTTATCAAAAACAAAAAAAGAAGAAAGATTCCATTGTGTTTCCTGCCTATATTTGGACCTTGTGAACTAAATGGAAGTGTTTTTCCTTTAAATAAACAGGCCCATTCACATTTATTGATGTGACTGATAATAGAGATTTCATTGATATTTTAGTGCTTTAATATTAATATTTATATGCATTATGTATATTTCCTGTTATTTTCCTCTAAATGATGTTTTCTTTGCTTCTTTGAGAAAAATTCAATGAGGATTAGCATTTTTGTTCTAGTGGTTATCTTTGTAGTAACAACTTTTGTAAATGCCCTTAGTCTCTGTTTTCATGTTTAATACTATTTGCTATGTCAAATCTTAGTGAAATTTTTTAACTCCCACCTACTTCGTAAATAATTATCAGTACGCTTGTTCTACTTTCCCGTTTCCCTTTTCTTTCTTACCATGTCTCGGCTGCATTATTTGTTTTGTTCAAACCAAAGTAATATATAATTAATATAGAACACATTATTCTTCCACTCTTGCCCCCATTGTTGCTTTAGGCTTATATCTATAGTTAAGTATATTAAATGTTGGTCAAGGATCTTTTTCCTTATTTCCTCAAGCATCTCTCAGCTGTATGGAGCTTATCTTCTACTCAGTTCAGTTCAGTTGCTCAGTCGTGTCCGACTCTTGGCGACCCCATGAATCGCAGCACACCAGGCCTCCCTGTCCATCACCAACTCCCAGAGTTCACTCAGATTCACGTCCAAGTCAGTGATGCCATCCAGCCATCTCATCCTCTGTCGTCCCCTTCTCCTCCTACCCCCAATCCCTCCCAGCATCGGAGTCTTTTCCAATCAGTCAACTCTTCGCATGAGGTGGCCAAAGGACTGGAGTTTCAGCTTTAGCATCATTCCTTCCAAAGAAATCCCAGGGTTGATCTCCTTCAGAATGAACTGGTTGGCTCTCCTTGCAGTCCAAGGGATCTCAAGAGTCTTCTCCAACACCACAGTTCAAAAGCATCAATTCTTTGGCGCTCAGCCTTCTTCACAGTCCAACTCTCACATCCATACATGACCACAGGAAAAACCATAGCCTTGACTAGACGGACCTTAGTCAGCAAAGTAATGTCTCTGCTTTTGAATATACTATCTAGGTTGGTCATAACTAGATACATAATAATAGCTCTTGAGTACAGAATTACCTGAGCTCTAGTAGGATTAACCTGAAACATCTTTGTATTTGAAGACAGCTTAACTGCAAATGAAATCCTACCTTCAGATACTTTCCCCTGCATTTACTGAAAATGCTGCTCTATTGTCTTCCTTTGTATCTTGATTTTGCAAAATTTGATGCCAGTCTAATTCTCTGTACTTACAAATTTGCATTTGTTTTATACCAGAAGCTCTGATGATTTTTTTCTTTATCTTAAAATCTATGGAGATGTAAAGAAGAGAATGGATATGTAGGGAAGGGTGGGATGAAATGGGGAGAGTAGCACTGACATATATACACTACCATCTGTAAAACAGGGAAGCAGTTGGAAGTTGCTATATACAACAGGGAGCTCAGCTTGGTGCTCTGTGATGACCCAGAGAGGTGGGATGGGGCGGGGCTGGGAGGGAGTTTCAAAAGGGAGTAGATCTATGTAAACATATAGCTAATTCACTTTGTTATACAAAGGATATTAACACAACATTTGAAAGCAATTACAAAGTAAAAATAAAAAAATGGGATCTAATTAAAATTAAAAGCTTCTGCACAACAAAGGAAAATATAAGCAAGGTGAAAAGACAGCCTTCTGAATGGGAGAAAATAATAGCAAATGAAGCAACTGACAAACAACTAATCTCAAACATATACAAGCAACTTATGCAGCTCAATTCCAGAAAAATAATGACCCAATCAAAAAATGGGCTAAAGAACTAAATAGACATTTCTCCAAAGAAGACATACGGATGGCTAACATACACATGAAAAGATGCTCAACATCACTCATTATTAGAGAAATGCAAATCAAAACCACAATGAGGTACCACTTCACACCAATCAGAATGGCTGCGATCCAAAAATCTGCAAGCAATAAATGCTGGAGAGGGTGTGGAGAAAAGGGAACCCTCTTACACTGTTGGTGGGAATGCAAACTAGTACAGCCACTGTGGAGAACAGTGTGGAGATTCCTTAAAAAATTGCAAATAGAACTACCTTATGACCCAGCAATCCCACTGCTGGGCATACACACCGAGGAAACCAGAACTGAAAGAGACACGTGTACCCCAATGTTCATCGCAGCACTGTTTATAATAGCCAGGACATGGAAACAACCTAGATGTCCATCAGCAGATGAATGGATAAGAAAGCTGTGGTACATATACACAATGGAGTATTACTCAGCCGTTAAAAAGAATACATTTGAATCAATTCTGATGAGATGGATGAAACTGGAGCCGATTATACAGAGTGAAGGAAGCCAGAAAGAAAAACACCAATACAGTATACTAACACATATATATGGAATTTAGAAAGATGGCAATGACGACCCTGTATGCAAGACAGCAAAAAAGACACAGCTGTGTATAACGGACTTTTGGACTCAGAGGGAGAGGGAGAGGGTGGGATGATTTGGGAGAATGGCATTGTAACATGTATACTATCATGTAAGAATCGAATCACCAGTCTATGTCTGATGCAGGATACAGCATGCTTGGGGCTGGTGCACGGTGATGACCCAGAGAGATGTTCTGGGGAGGGAGGTGGGAGGGGGGTTCATGTTTGGGAACGCATGTACACCCGTGGTGGATTCATGTAAATGTATGGCAAAACCAATACAGTATTGTAAAGTAAAATAAAGTAAAAATAAAAATTAAAAAAAATAATAATAAAAATTGAAAAAAAAAAAGAAAGCAATGACACTCCAATAAAAAAATAAGAGAAAAAAAGGAGGATAGAAAGGAAATGTAAACAAATTAGAAGGAAATAAAATTGTCCTTATTCATAGATGACATGATTGTCCATGTAAAAAATCGCTACAAATAAATTCCTGGAACTAAAAAAAAGAAAACTAATGAATCTTTCGTAATCAGATCAATTTTACAAAGATAAAGTCAGTAGCAGAATGAAAAATAAAGCTCATTCAACTACCAATAAAAAATCCTATTATCACTAGGATATGTATCAAAGTTGACCTCCACAGGTCCACCTAATCCTTGCTGCTACTGTTAAGTCACTTCAGTCGTGTCCGACTCTGTGCGACCCCATAGACGGCAGCCCACCAGGCTCCCTCGTTCCTGGGATTCTCCAGGCAAGAACACTGGAGTGGGTTGCCATTTCCTTCTCCAATGCATGAAAGTGAAAAGTGAACGTAAAGTCGCTCAGTCGTGTCTGACTCTTATGACCCCATGGACTGCAGCCTACCAGGCTCCTCCATCCATGGGATTTTCCAGGCAGGAGTACTGGAGTAGGGAGCCATTGCCTTCTCCAACCTAATCCTTGGAATCTTATTTATGAAAACTTCAATTATGTATCAGTTCTATGGTTTCTTTTTCTTTTATACATAAGTTGGATCTTCTTTATCTCCCTTTCAACCATTTTCTCTCAAACCCTTTGACATTACTTATTTTCATTCATTTAGCTGTTCCTGCCTGCCTTCAATTAATATTAAAGATTTATTTGAGTATATATTCCTTGGGCACTTTGTAATTTAGCCTTTGTTTTAATATTATTTTATCTCTTTTTTCTTTCTTTCAATTGACTTAATCAGCTTAATCACTTTGTTTCATCCATGATTTCTTAAAAAAATTCATTTCCATTCTTAGTATTCAAAATTCTGAATCTTGATTTTCGTCTGTAATACTGCTAACTACTTGTTTAAGGAAATTCATTTCAGCATGGATAGTCATCAGCAGTTTTTTTCCCCCACTGCTTCACTATTTGAGGAACAATCTTGTCACATGAATAGCTATAAATATCATGTTCTTTTCTTTGTAACAGTTTATAGGAGATGAAAGTAAAAGATGAGAGTGAAAAAGTTGGGTTTAAAACTCAACATTCAGAAAACTAAGATCATGGCATCTGGTCCCATCACTTCATGGCAAATAGATGGGGAATCACAGTGAGAGACTTTATTTTGGGGGGCTCCAAAATCACTGCAAATGATGACTGCAGCAATGAAATTAAAAGACGCTTGCTCTTTAGAAGAAAAGCTATGACCAACCTAGACGGCATATTAAAAAGCAGAGACATTACTTTGTCAACAAAGGTCCATCTAGTTAAAGCTATGGGTTTTCCAATAGTCATATATGGATGTGAGAGTTGGACTATAAAGAAAGCTGAGTGCTGAAGAAATGATGCTTTTGAATTGTGGTGCTGGAGAAGACTTGAGAGTTCTCTGGACTGCAAGGAGATCCAATCAGTCCATCATAAAGGAAATCAGTCCTGAATATTCATTGGAAAGACTGATGCTGAAACTCCAATACTTTGGCCACCTGATCCAAAGAACTGACTCATTGGAAAAGACCTTGATGCTGGGAAAGATTGAAGGTGGGAGGAGAAGGGGATGACAGAAGATGAGATGGTTGGATGGCATCACCAACTGGATGGACATGAATTTGAGAAGGATCCGGGAGTTGGTGATGGACAGGGAAGCCTGGCATGCTGCAGTCCATGGGGTCACAAAGAGTTGGACACGACTGAGTGACTGAACTGAACTGAACTGATACAGAAGATTGCCTGCATCAATGAATTTCTACAGAAAGAATTAGCAGCACTTAGTGGGTAGTGATTGAAAATATTCTTAGTTCAAGAGCACCTCTCCTTTTAAAGCAGTTAAGTATGGTTTTTTTAATGAAAGGCTTTTGGGGGGAGTGCTGGCAGTGGGGAAAAGAGTTTTGTGTCCTTTAATTAAAATACTTTTGCATATACTTTTATCTTGAAGGATGTGTGTGTGTCTGTCTGTCTCTGTGTGTGTGTGTATCTTCTTTCATTTCCATTTATCTAACATCTTCCGAAAAGTACCTCTGCCTTCCTTTTGGCCCTCTTTTCCCTGAAACAGCTGCTTTTTGAAGACTACAGACTTGCTTGGACATATACTTTTAGTCCTTTCTTTACCTATGGTCAATTCTGATCTACAAGGAGTATTTTCCAGAATTTTTGGACTTAGTTAGAATTCCTCTTTTTGGTAGTGATTTCAAATCAGTCTTAAGATAGCTACAAGGTCTCCTCTTCTCTTTTCCCACATACTTTTTCCTAATGTATGCTTCAGTTCAGTTCAGTCGCTCAGTCGTGTCCAACTCTTGGCGACTCCATGAACAGCAGCATGCCAGGACTTTCTGTCCATCACCAATTCCCGGAGTTCACCCACATCCACATCCATTGAGTCGGTGATGCCATCCAGCCATCTCATCCTCTGTCGTCCCCTTCTCCTCCTACCCTCAATTTTCCCCAGCATCAGGGTCTTTTCTAATGAGTCAGCTCTTCGCATGAGGTGGCCAAAGTATTGGAGTTTCAGCTTCAACATCAGTCCTTCCAATGAACACCCAGGACTGATCTCCTTTAGGATGGACTAGTTGGATCTCCTTGCAGTCCAAGGGACTCTCAAGAGTGTTCTCCAACACCACAGTTCAAAAGCATCAATTCTTTGGTGCTCAGCTTTCTTTATAGTCCAACTCTCACATCCATACATGACCACTGGAAAAACCATAGCCTTGACTGGACGGACCTTTGTTGACAAAGTACTGTCTCTGCTTTTTAATATGCTGTCTAGGTTGATCAAAACTATCCTTCCAAGGAGTAAGCATCTTTTAATTTCATGGCTGCAGTCACCATCTGCAGTGCTTTTGAAGCCCAAAAAACAAAAGTCAGCCACTGTCTCCCCATCTATGTGCCATGAAGTGATGGGACCAGATGCCATGATCTTCGTCTTCTGAATGCTGACCTTTAGGTCAATTTTTTCACTCTCCTCTTTCACTTTCATCAACAGGCTCTTTATTCTTCTTCCCTTTTGCCATAAGGGTGGTGTCATCTGCATATCTGAGGTTATTGATTTCTCCCAGCAATCTTGATTTCAGCTTGTGCTTCCTACAGCCCAGCTTTCTCATGATGCACTCTACATATAAGTTAAATAAGCAGGATAACAATATAGAGCCTTGACGTACTCCTTTTCCTTTATGGAACCAGTCTGTTGTTCCATGTCCAGTTCTAACTGTTGCTTCTTGACCTACATACTGGTTTCTCAAGGGCAGGTCAGGTGGTCTGGCATTCCCATCTCTTTCAGAATTTTCCACAGCTTATTGAGATCCCAACAGTCAAAGAGTTTAACTTAGTCAATGAAGCAAAAATAAATGTTTTTCTGGAACTCTCTTGCTTTTTCATGATCTAGAGGATGTTGGCAATTTGATCTCTGGTTCCTCTGCCTTTTCTAAAACCAGCTTGAACATCTGGAAGTTCATGATTCACGTATTGCTGAAGCCTGGCTTGGAGAATTTTAAGCATTACTTTACTAGCATGTGAGATGAGTGCAAGTGTGCGGTAGTTTGAGCATTCTTTGGCATTGCCTTTCTTTGGGATTGGAATCAAAGCAGACCTTTTCCAGTCCTGTGGCCACTGCTGAGTTTTCCAAATTTGCGGGCATATTGAGTGCAGCACTTTCACAGCATCATCTTTCAGGATCTGAAACAGCTCAACTGGTATTCCATCATCTCCACTAGCTTTGTTCGTAATGATGCTTCCTAAGGCTCACTTGACTTCACATTCCAGGATGTTTGGCTCCAGGTGAGTGATCACACCATCGTGATTATGTGGGTTGTGAAGATCTTTTATGTACAGTTCTTCTGTGTATTCTTGCCACCTCTTCTTAATATCTTCTGCTTCTGTTAGGTCCCTACCATTTCTGTCCTTTATTGTACCCATCTTTGCATGAAATGTCTAACTCAATGAAACAAATCCATGCCATGCGGGGTCACCCAAGACGGCCGGGTCATGGTTGAGAGGTCTGACAGAATGTGGTCCACTGGAGAAGGGAATGGCAAACCACTTCAGTATTCTTGTCTTGAGAACCCCATGAATAGCTGAAAAGGCAAAAAGATAGGACACTGGAAGATGAACTCCCCAGGTTGGTAGGTGCCCAATATGCTACTGGAGACCAGTGGAGAAATAACTGCAGAAAGAATGAAGGGATGGAGCCAAAGCAAAAACAAGACCCACTTGTGGATGGGACTAGTGATAAAAGCAAGGTTTGATGCTGTAAAGAGCAATACTGCATAGGAACCGGGAATGTCAGGTCCATGAATCAAGGCAAATTGGAAGTGGTCAAACAGAAGATGGCAAGAATGAACATCAACATTCTAGGAATCAGTGAACTAAGATGGACTGGAATGGATGAATTTAACTCAGATGATCATTATATCTACTAATGTGGGCAGAAATCCCTTAAAAGAAATAGAGTCGCCATCATTGTCAATAAAGAGTCAAAATGCAGTACTTGGATGCAATCTCAAAAACAACATCTCTGTTTGTTTCCAAGGCACGTCATTCAATATCACAGTAATCCGAGTCTATACTCCAACCAGTAACGTCAAGGAAGCTGAAGTTGAACAGTTCTATGAAGACCTATAAGACCTTCTAGAACTAACACTCCAAAAAGATGTCCTTTTCATTATAGGGGACTGGAATGTAAAAGCAGAAATTCAAGAAACACCTAGAGTAACAGGCAAATTTGGCCTTGGAATACAGAATGAAGCAGGGCAAAGGCTAACTGTCTGGCAAGAGAACGCACTGGTCATAACAGACACCCTCTTCCAACAACACAAGAGAAGACTCTACAACCATCACCAGATGGTTGACACCGAAATCAGACTGGTTATATGCCTTGCAGCCAAAGATGGAGAAAGCTCTATACAGTCAGCAAAAACAAGACCGGGAGCTGACTGTGGCTCAGATCATGAACTGCTAATTGACAAATTCAGACTGGAACTGAAGAAAGTGGAGAAGACCACTAGACCATTTGGGTATGACCTACATCAAACGCTTTATGACTATACAGCAGAAGTGAGAGATAGATTTAAGGGACTAGATCTGATAGATAAGAGTGCCTGATGAACCATGGATGAAGGTTTGTGATACCGTACAGGAGACAGGAATCAAGACCATCCTCAAGAAGAAGAAATGCAAAAAGGCAAAATGGCTGTCTGAGGAGGCCTTACAAATAGCTGTGAAAAGAAGGGAAGTGAAAAGCAAAGAAGAAAAGGAAAGATACATCCATTTAATGTAGATTTCCAAAGAATAGCAAGGAGAGTTAAGAAAGCCTTCCTCAGCGATCAATGCAAAGAAATAGAGGAAAACAATAGAATGGGAAAGACTAAAGATGTATGCTTGGGTCACCACAAAGATTTGCAATAGATGTCAAGAAACAGCACACAGTGACTTGGAAATAATTTTCTACCTGGAGGTAATGTGAATTTAGACATTCTTTGCCTTCTAGTTGTGCCAAGGTTGTAGGTTTTATGTTCCTGTTTTTCTACATTTTTGGAAAAATTATGTTGGAAGAGTCAGGATTTATTCAGCCACCATTACTCTGATTACCAAGAATTCCACCTATAAATCTGAATCTTTATTTTGCAACAGGTTTATTTTTCTACTTGAGATATATTTAGCATTTCATTTTAAATGTTATAAAATTTAAATATAAGAAATCAGTATTAATAAAGCCATTTCAGTATTAGTCAAAATAAATTAATTTTATTTTTAAATTTTAATTTTATTCCAGTATTATAGTCACTATAAAGAAAAAGAACAGGACTAAAGGCTAGCCTACAAAATTCAGTGCCAGTATAAACTGAGGTAGATTTTATTTTAATCTAACCAGCTTTCCTGATTTTGTGTCAAATTAAACTAATACAATTCTTTGAATTCAAGAAGGTTAGATTATATCATCTCCAAAAGATCTTTTATATTTTAAATCCCAAGGACCTGCAAAATTTTTACACCATATACATTTGGACATATCTTTATTTCACTGTTGAATTTAAAAGTCCAGGAGAGACTTCAAGTGTCTGTTCTAGCCCTTCCAACTCCAGTGGAAGTTGCCACTTAAGTAATAAAACAGAACAAAATGAAAATTAACAACTCTTCTTCAATTCCTCAAAGAGCTGAGGTCCCAGGGCAACTTCTGCCCCACCTGCCAAACTGGAGACAGACAGAGACAGATACTAAGAACCATAAATCACCAGAGCCATAAACAAAAACTGCCACAGGAATCAGTACAAGGGTAGGAAAATCTGAACTGTAATTAGTGAATTGCTGGAGGCTAATTTTGGACAAGTATAAAGATTAACAACTCTAGGGGGACCCAGTTTTGGAGGGTACACCTACACTTATGTGAGTTTTACCTGTAGGACCTCTATCAGATTCTCACAGTAAATCAAAATAATCAACTAAGATGATATAAAACAGTCCAAATATATATACAAAGGATGATAAAGAGTAAGGTCCAAGAAAACTGGGGAGTCAAGATATATTATCAAAATAGATTTTTAAAAATCCAGCCATATACTATTTACAGAAATATACCTAAAGTATAAAGATATAGATAGGTTGAATGTAAATGTAGAGAATTAGACCTATCAAGAAAATATTAGCCAAAAGAGATATGTAGTAGCTATAGTAATGTGAGACAGTAGATTTAAGTAATTTAAAACAGCATGCCTTACTGAGGACAGAAAAAGTCAGTAAGTATTTTAAAAATTCACCAAGAACACATAACAATTCTAAATACGTATGAGCCTAATGAAATATTCCCCAAATATCTAACACAATATGTGTTAAACTAGTAAAATATATACAGAAATTGACAAATCCATATTGTGGTAAGTGTAATTATTGACATGTCTCACTGAGCCAAAACCAAATACATAAATAAAATACAGATACAGATAATCTGAACACAAAATAAGACTGAACTAATAGACATGCAGAATCCTGTATGCCACAATCAAAAGAATACACATTTATCTAGAGTTCAACTGGAACATTTACAAGCTGATTATGATTTAGAAAATGAAGCAAGATTTAAATCATTTTATTTTATTTTTATTTTTTTAATTTTTTTTAGCCTAGAACATTCAAGTTTATTTAAAGAAAAACAGAATAATACACTGAACAATCTTTCTATACAAATAAAAACTCTAAGCAACAACAAAAAAAAGTGCCAAAGAGACATATGGCTCCCTGTTTTCAACTGTCGTAACAAACTAGAGTAAACCAGTTACAGATATTGAACTGTAAAGTTATACAAAATTTGATCAATATGGCTAACAAGAAAACAGATTCTTTATCTTCTCTGTGTTTTATAAAGTTTGAACAATTAGTTACTGTAGCTGATTGTATTTGTTCCACCTTCCTGAGGGGGAAGCATACTCTCCTGTCTCACTGAGATCTGGCTTGATCATGAAATTGATGGAGCCTCTTCTGGCAAGATTATATATTCCTTGTCCTCTCAGAATCAAGAGTGCTGGTGCATGGGGATGACCCACAGAGATGTTATGGGGAGGGAGGTGGGAGGGGGGTTCATGTTTGGGACCACATGTAAGAATAAAAAAAAAAAAAATTAAAAAAAAAGAATCAAGAGTGCCCAAGTTTCTTTCTCTGGCTAATGAAATGTGGGCAGAATTTAAAACGGTGTTGCTTCATTAGACCAACAGTGTCTGAGGTAGAGGCTGTTCTGTCAGCCTCAAGTGTTCATAATCTACTGATAAAGGTTAAATAAACTACTAAGAAACACTGAAATAAGTCCTGTCATAAAAGTGTTTATAAAGTGTTTTGGTAAAGACTGAAATACACTATCTGAAACAGATTAACTACACACAGAATTAATATCTGGAATATATGAAGGAATTCTAAGAAAAAAATCAACAACCCAGCAAAACCACAAAACCACAAACAGGTAACATTTTACCTTCATTCGGCCAAAAAATATGCAAAATAAAATGAAAAACCATAAAGTGAGAAAGAAAGGAAGAAGAAAGGTAAAGTGTACAGGAAGAAGAAATTTTCATAATTTACTATAGTATATCTGGTACAACCACTTGGCAGAGCAACTTGAAAACCTCACAGTATAAAGTTATGAAGGATATACTCAACCCAGCAACTCCTCTAGAATCACAGAGACATGTTCACAGATGTAGCCTGGGCATCATTTCTAACATAACATGCAGCAAAATTTCTAAAAAATTGGAAACAACCTAAATGTTCTGATAGAAGCATTGATAAATGAATTGACGTACATTCTTTCCTGCAAACTACCTGTACTACAAGAATGAGTTACATAGAGAAATGTCGGAAACACTACATTGAGTGAAACAGCAAGTGCAGATGAGAATGCTAATTATGTAAGATTTTTAAATTGTGCTGAAATAATGATAGTATGCTTAATTAATAAAGAAATTAGAAATTAAATCCATTATGCAAGGTTCCTTTGGGGAAGAAAAGAAGAATGAGACTTCCAAAAATTACAAAGGAAGTACATTTCTAATTTTCTTCTTTTACAAGGGAAGGTATCTGCAGCAAATATGTCAGAATCGACCTACATTACTTCTGGAAAAGTAACAGTGTTTGAGGTATTGTTCTCTGTATTCTGCCTTAAAATAATTTTTCAACTCATTTTTTTAAAAAGTATAAGAGGATGTCTGCCTCTAAATGGAGTGACTGGTGGAAGAACAAAGAACCCACTGAGATCAACTACAAAAAACAGTGAAATACACCGAATACCTGTTCTAAGACATCAGAAAGCTGCTGAAGCACGAAGGACTGAAGATGCCAAAACTCTAGAGGGATGAAAGACTTCACTTCCAGTTAGAAGCTCCTGGTAAAACTGTGTTTGTCCTTCTTGTCCTTCTAATACTTCTTTTAAAAAAGTAAACTTCATATTAAAATATAACATAAATGAAAACCCACAAACCATTAAGTGTGTGGCTCACTGAATTTTTTTGGGGAAAAAAAAAAAGAACATTTAGCATAACCCAAAAACTCTCTTTGTCCTGTCTCCCAGTCATTATCACCTTGTCTCAAGTAAAGTCAGACACCTGGCCTCTAGCACCACAGATTAATTATGCCTGTTGTTGAATTTTTTTATGAATAGCTTGTGTTTTTTTGTGCTTTCCTAGGATGATTTTTGCAATAAAACGCACAGGGCCAAAAGAGTATCGATCTGAAAAGTGGCAAATTTTGACCCCTACACCTCAAACCACATAAAAACCAAGATCCAAATGAACAGTAGATCTAAAACCCAAAAGCCTATTTATAAGAGAAAAATGTGTATATATACATATATATATATATGTATATACACACACATAGACTGTGTTCTATCCACACAATGGAATATTATCTACCAATGAAAATTTACTAAGTGTATCTCCATGCAACAATAACAGTGAAGAATTTCACGAACATAATGCTGCACAAAGAATGCATGCTGTTCCAATGATATGAAGTGTGATATTTATGAGCTCAAAAACTCTATTAACTCAAAACTCTTGATCCGTGGAAGAAAAGCAGTAACAAACCTAGACACTATTAAAAAGCAGAGACATTACTTTGCCTACAAAGGTCCATATAGTCAAAATCATGGTTTTTCCAGCAGTCACATAAGGATGTGACTACTGTATGTAGCACAGAATCAAAGGGCAAAAAGATATACTGAGAAATGAACTCCCCAGGCCAGTAGGTGTCCAATATGCTACTGCAGAAGAGGGGAGAAATAACTCCAGAAAGAATGAAGAGACTAAGCCAAAGCAAAAACAATGCCCAGCTGAGGATGTGACTGGTGATGGAGGTAAACTCTGATGCTGTTAAGAACAATACTGCATAGGAACCTGGAATGTTAGGTTCACAAATCAAGGTAAATTGGAAATGGTCAAACAGGAGATGGTAAGAGTGACCACCAACATTTTAGGAATCAGTGAACTAAAATGGACCAGAAAAGGTGAATTTAAATCAGATGACCCTTTTATCTACTACTGTGGGCAAGAATCCCTTAGAAGAAATAGAGTAGCCTTAACAGTCAACAAAAGAGTCCAAAATGCAGTACTTGGGTGCAATCTCAAAAACAACAGAATGATCTCTGTTCATTTCCAGGACAGGGAAGCCTAGTGTGCTGCAGTCCACGGGGTTGTGAAGAGTCGTACACGAATAAGCAACTGAACTGAAACCTACACAATGGATGGTACCAGTGGAATTGCAGTCATTTTACTTTCCTATGTTGCTTATCTATGTTTCTATAATTAACAAAACGATTTCTATAATAACAATAAAAAAGTTACTTTAAAGCATATGATGGAAAGTCAGAAATTTTGGTAACTAAATTTTTTAACGTAGTCTAGAAATAAAAATATTTAGACTTTAATTAAAACACCATTCTATTCTGTACTTTTTTTTAAATTTACATCTATTAAAATAGATAAGTTAAAATTTTCATTTACCTGTCGATTCCTTTCATCCATTATGCGTGTGATTTGTATTTTCTTCCGCCCCATTTTCAGTCACCTTTCCTTCCTTGTAGTCCAAATATCTGAATCAAAAATTGATTTTCTTTAATACCCTAATGCATGGTACACAGCTTCTATTATTTCAGCTTCTAGTTTGAGGGCTACAGCCACAATTTTCTGTAAGATCTGAAAGAAAACACAAATTAGAAAATTTACGTTCTGTAGCACATCATGCAAATGTTATACAAATTTTAAACCTGTCTTTGACTATATTATTAGTTGAAATTTTTCACTACATAAAATCAGTAAACAAGTTGAAATCTTGTTAATTTTACCACTAAAATAGCTCCTGAACTTTTTCATGCCCTTAATTCTGGCTAAAACAATGTAACAATTATAACCTTTAAGTTTTTCCTCAATGCATATAACAGCAAATATCCTTAATGGCTTTTGATGGCTCCCATGTCAAAGGATGAACTCATAAATCTACATGTGTAGCCCCAATCTGCTTTTACAAATTGTTCCTGCAAACTGCCCTAGCCACTAACAAAATTACTATCTGTCAATCCACAAAGACATTATATGTTTTCATAATAATACATACCTAAATTAAACTATTCCTTTAGCCATTTAATTAACTCTTCCTCATCAATCAAGATCCAGTTCAAATATCATCACCCTGGATAAATAAAAGGCCAATAGCCCTTGGCAGAATAAACCACAGCATCTTATTTTGTATGTAAGTTCCAAAATCATTTACCTCTCAGACTGTGAATCTTTCAAGAATAACAATTTTTCCCCCCACTTATCTCTATTGTAGAATGACTGGCAATGATATAGTTTGTCATGCTCTGAACAATAGTTTCATCCAAAACACAATACTATTAAAACTTAAGTAATAAAATATTTACAGAGGGATGGGGGACAAATCTTAAAACACAGTAATAAATTTTCAGGGGAATCTTTTGAAGTATTTTTTAACACTGTACATGTAACTCTAAAGAACTTTAACTGTACCATGCAAATCCAGTGTTTGATTAAATTTGGCTTTTGCTCAAAAGCGGTGAGCCTTCAATTTTTATTCATTATTATCTCAGCATTTCTTACATTTCTTCCCTTATTCATTCTGTTATTTTATACATGTATTAATTGATTATTAATAACTAATAACCTATGCAAAACAGGTACTTTGAAATACTGAACGAGGTACCTATGATAAAATTTTCAAGGAAAAAAGGCAAAATTTCTAACCTCACAGTTCAGAGTCTAGTAAGGCAAAACAGACATTAGTCAAACCATCATACAAATGAGTACATATAAAAACTCATTTATCTGACCTAAATTCATGGTCAGGGCAGGCTTCACTGAGAACTGCTACATACTCAAACCTGAGTATGCAGGAGTTTATACCAGACAGAGAATAGTATGTGCAAAAACTCTGTGCTAAGAAAGAGCAAGAAATATAAGAGGAACTGAAGGATGGTTAGTCACTTGTACGAATCAATCAAACAAGTAGCTGTGCTGTAGAATATCTGTTTATTAACAGACTGTAATATAAACCATAGAAGTTGGCTTATTCCAAATCATGTTCCCTAACAGATGACAGTGCACCCAATTCCCATTATGAAAACTTGCACTGTAGCCAGCAAGACAAATATTCACACATTTCACCACTGAGATAATATGTTAAATTCTATAAGGTATATGCACTATTATCCTGTGTGATCTGTAAAATTCTAAACATATCTGAGCATTTTGCTTTTGACAATGGTACAGTAGGTTGCTTTAAACCAGTATGTCCCTGAGAATCACTAGAAAAGCAGAGCAAAAAGTAGTCTGTTTAAAACCGAAGAATTGAAAGAAAAAAAAAAAAACGAAAGAACTTTCAAGACAGTGAGAATTTGCACAGAAATTCTTCCGAGACCTAGATGAAACAGGTGGGACCAGACTTAAGAAGTATAGCTTCAAATCTTTTCAACCTGACCATATTAATTAAGGTAATATAGGCTACACCTAGTATCATTAGCCTAGCTGCATACCAATAAAATCTTTCCAAAAGGTTTTGGCAAAAGTAAATCTTATCAGCAAAAAGACCCCAAATTTAAATTATCTTATCATTATTTATATAAAAGTCTACAGAAAAAAACCCAATCAAGATCTGACTGAACACCAAGGTTTTAAAATAGCACTAGAAACAGACCCATAGTAGATCCAGAAAATGGCGCTAGCAGAAAAAAGTTTTAATACACTATTGACCAGAGACATATTAACACATCTTTTGTCACCTGGATGCTACTGACTGGAGAAGTTGCAATATTCATATGAAACAAATCACCAACCAGGGGGGTTAGTTTCTGCAAAAAACCCTCAGTTAATAATGTCATAAACTAAGCTACTTTAATGTGTTAAAAGGAGTTTTTTTTTTAACAATTTTAAACAATGCTAAAAACATGGAAAACAGAAAATTGAAAAATACAATTTTAAAAACAGAAATTAAGAAACTGATGGATGACTTTAACATTAGGTTAGGTACAACTGGAGAAAGAATGATCCAGAAAACAGAAAAGAAGAACACACCCTGAGGCCCAAAAAGACACAAAAATGGGAAATACAGAAAAGTATGAAAAAATATGACACATGAAGAAAAGGTCCAAAATATGTAACTAGAATCCAGAAAGAAGGTAACCACATACGAGCAAGAAAAAATACTTAAGGGCCTGATAGTTTAAAACTTCAAAAAACAAAACAAAACTGAACAATGACATCAAGCCAAATTCAAGATCTAAACTTCCAAGCATAACAAATAGAAAGAAAACCACACTTAGGCAAATCAAAGTAAAGGGGGAAGGTGGAGGGATGGACAGAAACAAAGAGACAGAAACAGCCGCAACAGATCTAAAAAGCAGCCAGAATAAATTAAAGAATATTAACTCTAAGAGTAACAGTAAGATATAGCTGGCTTTGAATAAATAATGGAAGCCAGAGGACAACAAAAGGATATCCTCAAAGTGCTGGGAAAGGGGGAAATGTCAAAACAGATTTCTGTATGTGAAAAAATACCCTTCAGAAATGAAGACAAAATAAAGACATGTTTAGTCAAACAGAATCAGAGAATCTGTCACCAGGAAGCACTAAAGAGAATTCTTCAGGTAGGAAGAAAAGAGGGCTTCCAGATGCAGCTTGGATATACACCAAAATATGAAATACATTGAACAGGGTAAATCTGTAACTCTAAATGAATACTGACTAAACAGAATAATGACAGCATTTTGTGCAATCTAAAATATTACAATGGACAACAATAACAGTACATAATTTGGAGGGGTAGTACTGATAGGTGAAGTGTTCTAAAACCTTTCAATGACTAGGAAATGGAAAAAGTTCTAATTTACTTCAAATTTCAGTACATGAAAAATGTATATGGTAATCGCTGGGATAACGACAGGGAGGTCAATTAGACTATATATAGTTGTTCCTTGGTAACTGTTTCAGGAACCTCAGTTCAGTCACTCACTCGTGTCTGACACTTTGTGACCCCATGAACCACAGCACGCCAGGCCGTCCTGTCCATCACCAACTCCCAGAGTTCACTCAAACTCCTGTCCATTGAGTCAGTGTTGCTATCCGGCCATCTCATCCTCTGTTGTCCTCTTTTGCTCCTGCTCCCAATCCCTCCCAACATCAGAGTCTTTTCCAATGAGTCAACTCTTCGCATGAGGTGGCCAAAGGACTGGAGTTTCAGCTTTAGCATCATTCCTTCCAAAGAACACCCAGGGCTGATCTTTAGGATGGACTGGTTGGATCTCCTTGCAGTCCAAGGCACTCTCAAGAGTATTCTCCAACACCACAGTTCAAAAGCATCAATTCTTCGGTGCTCAGCTTTCTTCAAAGACCAACTCTCACATCCATACATGACCACTGGAAAAACCAGTCTTGACTAGACAGACCTTTGTTGGCAACATAATGTCTCTGCTATTGAATATGCTATCTAGGTTGATCTTAACTTTTCTTCCAAGGAGTAAGTGCCTTTTAATTTCATGGCTGCAATCATCATCTGCAGTGATTCTGGAACCCTCCAAAATGAAGTCTGACACTGTTTCCACTGTTCCCCATCTATTTCCCATGAAGTGATGGGACCAGATGCCATGATCTTAGTTTTCTGAATGTTGAGCTTTAAGCCAACTTTTTCACTCTCCTCTTTCACTTTCATCAAGAGGCTTTTTAGTTCCTCTTCACTTTCTGCCATAAGGGTGGTATCATCTGCATATCTGAGGTTCTTGATATTTCTCCCAGCAATCTTGATTCCAGCTTGTGCTTCTTCCAGCCCAGCGTTTCTCATGATGTACTCTGCAAAGAAGCAGGGTGACAATATAAAGCCTTGACGTACTCCTTTTCCTATTTGGAACCAGTCTCTTGTTCCATGTTCACTTCTAACTGTTGCTGCCTGACCTGCATACAGGTTTCTCAAGAGGCAGGTCAGGTGCTCTGGTATACCCATCTCTTTCAGAATTTTCCACAGTTTATTGTGATCCACACAGTCAAAGGCTTTGGCATAGTCAATAAAGCAGAAATAGATGTTTTTCTGGAACTCTCTGGCTTTTTTCCATGATCCAGTGGATGTTGGCAATTTGATCTCTGGTTCCCCTGCCTTTCCTAAAACCAGCTTGAACATCTGGAAGTTCATGGTTCACGTATTGCTGAAGCCTGGATTGGAGAATTTTGAGCATTACTTTACTAGCATGTGAGATGAGTGCAAGTGTGCGGTAGTTTGAGCATTCTTTGGCATTGCCTTTCTTTGGGATTGGAATAAAAACTGACCTTTTCCAGTTCTGTGGCCACTGCTGAGTTTTCCAAATTTGCTGGCATATTGAGTGCAGCACTTTCACAGCATCATCTTTCAGGATCTGAAATAGCTCAACTGGAATTCCATCACCTCCACTAGCTTTGTTCATAGCGATGCTTTCTAAGGCCCACTTGACTTCACATTCCAGGATGTCTGGCTCTAGGAAGTGATCACACCATCGTGATTATCTTGGTCGTGAAGATCTTTTCTGTATAGTTCTTCTGTGTATTCTTACCACCTCTTCTTAATATCTTCTGCTTCTGTTCAGTCCATACCATTTCCGTCCCTTATCAAGCCCATCTTTGCATGAAATGTTCCCTTGGTATCTCTAATTTTCTTGAAGAGATCTCTAGTCTTTCCCATTCTGTCCTTTTCCTCTATTTCTTTGCATTGATCGCTGAGGAAGGCTTTCTTATCTCTTCTTGCTATTCTTTGGAACTCTGCATTCAGATGCTTATATCATTTCTTTCTCCTTTGCTTTTTGCTTCTCTTCTTTTCACAGCTATTTGTAAGGACTCCTCAGACAGCCATTTTGCTTTTTTGTATTTCTTTTCCATGGGGATGGTCTTGCTCTCCTGTACAATGTCAGGAACCTCATTCCACAGTTCACCAGGCACTCTGTCTATCAGATCTAGTCCCTTAAATCTTTTTCTCATTTCCACTGTATAATCATAAGGGATTTGATTTAGGTCATACCTGAATGGTCTAGTGGTTTTCCCCACTTTCTTCAATTTAAGTCTGAATTTGGCAATAAGGAGTTCATGATCTGAATCACAGTCAGCTCCTGGTCTTGTTTTTGCTGACTGTACAGAGCTTCTCCATCTTTGGCTGCAAAGAATATAATCAGTTTGATTTCGGTGTTGACCATCTGGTGATATCCATGTGTAGAGTCTTCTCTTGTGTTGTTGGAAGAGGGTGTTTGCTATGACCAGTGTGTTCTCTTGGCAAACTCTATTATCCTTTGCCCTGCTTCATTCCGTATTCCAAGGCCAAATTTGCCCGTCACCCCAGGTGTTTCTTGACTTCCTACTTTTACATTCCAGTCCCCTATAATGAAAAGGACATCTCTTTTGGGTGTTAATTCTAAAAGGTCTTGTAGGTCTGCATAGAACCGTTCAACTTCAGCTTCTTCAGCATTACTGGTTGGGGCATAGGCTTGGATTACTGTGATACTGAATGGTTTGCCTTGGAAAGGAACAGAAATCATTTTGTCATTTCTGAGATTGCATCCAAGTATTGCATTTTGGACTCTTTGGTTGACCATGATGGCTAGTCCATTTCTTCTAAGGGATTTCTGCCCACAGTAGTAGATATAATGGTCATCTGAGTTAAATTCACCCTTCCAGCCCATTTTATTTGAGGATGCTAAAGTCCCTTATCCCGGGTTCGATCCCCGGGTCAGGAAGATCCCCTGGAGAAGGAAATGGCAACCCACTCCAGAATTCTTGCCTGGAAAATCCCATGGACTGAGGAGCCTGGTAGGTTAAGTCCATGGGGTCACAAAGTGCTGGACACGACTGAGTGACTTCAATGGCATAGCATCGGCATATAAAAACCACACATTCTCTCATATACTTTAAGTCATTCTTATTTTACTTATAATACCACATAAATGTATAAATGCTACTAAATAGTTTCTTGCATGTGGTAAATTCAAGTTTTGCTCTGAGGATTTTTCTGGAATTTCTTCTGGGATATTTTCAATCCATAGTTGATTGAATCTACAGTTACAAAGTCCATGTATATGAAGGACTAACTGTATAGCTAATAAAGCTATTAATAACAGAGGGGGAAAAAGATCAATAAATAATCCAGATTAGGTTTTAAAACACCTAATTATAAGGTGATTATAAAAAAGATATCTAAAATATGGGATTATGGAAAGAATAAGCATAAATAAAGATATATTTTGTATGACACAAACCATAAAAAAGCTTGTAGGGCTATACTTTATCACAGAAAACTTAAATGCATGAGAAAGATATATATAGATACATGGGTAAAAATATAGTGGAATACTTCATTATAATAATTGTTCAATTTACCAGGAAGGCACCACAATTCCAAATTTGAATTTACCTAGTAACACCAAACTTCCCTGGTGGCTCAGATGGTAAAGCGTCTGTCTACAATGCGGGAGACCCAGGTTCGATCCCTGGGTCGGGAAGATCCCCTGGAGAAGGAAATGGCAATCCACTCCAGTACTATTGGCTGGAAAATCCCATGGACAGAGGAGCCTAAGTAGGCCACAGTCCATGGGGTCGCAAAGAGTCGGACATAACTGAGCGACTTCACTTTCACTTTCAGTAACACCAAAAGTCAGGTATCTTTTCCTGAAACGGAGCTATTTTTTGCAAAATCCTTATCATAAGTTTGTTTTTTCCACTTTAAACATGAAAAATCATACAACTTATTAATTAATACTCCCCAATCACTTCTCATTTAAACTGCAAATCTTTTGGGCTTCCCTAGTAGCTCAAATGGTAAAGCATCTGCGTGCAATGCAGCCAACTTTTTTACTCTCCTCTTTCACTTTCATCAAGAGGCTTTTTAGTTCCTCTTCACTTTCTGCCATAAGGGTGGTAACATCTGCATATCTGAGGTTCTTGATATTTCTCCCAGCAATCTTGATTCCGGCTTGTGCTTCTTCCAGCCCAGCGTTTCTCATGATGTACTCTGCATCGAAGTTAAATAAGCAGGGTGACAATATACAGCCTGACGTACTCCTTTTCCTATTTGGAACCAGTCTGTTCCTCCATGTCCAGTTCTAACTGCTGCTTCCTGACCTGCATACAGATTTCTCAAGAGGCAGGTCAGGTGGTCTGGTATTCCCATCTCTCCAGCAATATTAGAGACGCACAATCCTTTTGTTTTGTTGTTCAGTTGCTAAGTCGTATCTGATTCTGTGACCCCATGGACCGCAGCTCACCAGGCTTCCCTATCCTTCACTATCTCCCAGAGTTGGCTCAAACTCATGTCCATTGACTTGGTGATGCTATCCAACCATCTCATCCTGTCATCCCCTTCTCCTTTTGGTGACACTCAGCAGATGCTTCAAAATGTCTACAAGTGCTTCTACTATTTAAGAAATTTCATTTGGAGGGTAATTTGTGACCTTCCTCATAGACTTATTTGTTAAAATATTGCATTAAATTTTATAGATGTAAAAACCATTTTTTCCTAAATAAACTAATAAACAAGGATATGTTATATAAAGTCAACATGAATAGAACTACGCAAAGTCCACAATTCTAACAAGTGCATTTTAACACAGCTTTCTCAGTAATTAAAGGAACAAGCATGCCAAAACAAGAACAAGCAGACCAGAAGACACAGGAAAAGACTTGCACTTTACCACAAACAACCTGACGTTTAGAAACTATACCCAACAAGTGCAGAAAATAACATTCTTGGTAAATGCATAAAAAACATTTACCAAAAGTGACCACAAACTGGAGCAAAACTAGGTGTTAACAAATTTCAAAGGATAGGCATGTCTGTAATCTCAGACAAATTAAGACGTGAATTAATAACAATATAAGAAAATCCTTATATACGTGAACATTAAACAATAAACCTCTGAACAGCCCATGAGTAAAAGGAAAAATCATAGGGAGAGCTAAAGCAAATTTTTAATGGAATGTTTTTAAAACACTTACTATCAAAATGTGTAGGGACACAGCTGAAACTGTTCTTAAGAAGAAAAATTTTAGCTTTAAAATACATATTCAGTAGAAAGGCCAAAAACCACTGTTCTAAGTAACAATCTGAAAGAGGTACCAAAAAAAAAAAAAACCTGAACTCCAAAACGGAATAAATGATAAAGTAAAGGTAAGAGTTGGATCATCAAAAAAGCAAGAGAGTTCCAGAAAAACATCTACTTCTGCTTTATTGACTATGCCAAAGCCTTTGACTGTGTGGATCAAAATAAACTGTGGAAAATTCTCAAAGAGATGGGAATACCAGACCACCTGACCTGCCTCTTGAGAAACCTGTATGCAGGTCAGGAAGCAACAGTTAGAACTGGACATGGAGGAACAGACTGGTTCCAAATAGGAAAAGGAGTACGTCAAGGCTGTATACTGTCACCCTGCTTATTTAACTTCTATGAAGAGTACATCATGAGAAACGCTGGGCTGGAAGAAGCACAAGCCGGAATCAAGATTGCTGGGAGAAATATCAATAACCTCAGATATGCAGATGACACCACCCTTATGGCAGAAAGTGAAGAGGAACTAAACAGCCCGTTGATGAAAGTGAAAGAGGAGAGTGAAAAAGTTGGCTTAAATCATCTGGTCCCATCACTTCATGGTGGGGAAAACAGTGGAAACAGTGTCACACTTTATTTTTCTGGGCTCCAAAATCACTGCAGATGGTGACTGCAGCCATGAAATTAAAAGACGCTCACTCCTTGGAAGGAAAGTTATGACCAACCTAGATAGCATATTCAAAAGCAGAGACATTATGTTGCCAACAAAGGTCCGTCTAGTCAAGGCTATGGTTTTTTCAGTGGTCATGTATGGATGTGACAGTTGGACTGTGAAGAAAGCTGAGCACCAAAGAATTCATGCTTTTGAACTGTGGTATCAGAGAAGACTCTTGAGAGTCCCTTGGACTGCAAGGAGATCCAACCAGTCCATTCTAAAGGAGACCAGTCCTGGGTGTTCACTGGAAGGACTGATGCTGAAGCTGTAACTCCAATACTTTGGCTACCTCATGCAAAGAGCTGACTCATTGGAAAAGACCCTGATGCTGGGAGGGATTGGGGGCAGGAGGAGAGGGGATGACAGAGGATGAGATGGCTGGATGGCATCACCGACTTGATGGACATGAGTTTGGGTAAACTCCGGGATTTGGTGATGGACAGGGAGGCCTGGCGTGCTACGATTCATGGGGTCACCAAGAGTCGGACCCGACTGAGTGACTGAACTGAACTGAACTGAACTGAAAGATAAGAGCAAAAAGTAACAAAACAGAAAATAAACATACAACAGAGAGCAACAAAGCCAAAAGTTCGTTATTTGAAAAACTAGTAATAATTGATAAACTTCTGAAAAGAGTAATATAGGAAAAAAGGAAGCAATCCAAAACCTATCTGGTCCCAGAAGTCTTACACAAAGAAACATAGACTGTCCCCTACATACATTTATCACATGAAGATTGATACAAACAATAAAAATGTGACAGTACAGTAAATTATGTATTAGCATGAAATTAAATTGGCATGTATAATTCTAACACTACCTGCTGTTATGTCCAGCTCACACACTCAAATAACCTAATTCCAACAATCTTTCGATCCCACTTGGTCCTACAATTTATTAAGCTTAGCACATTTCACTGTCCCTCACCCACTTTATGTGGATATAGCTCCTTACCCAGTTTAATTTTCATACATTCTTACTCCTTTGGCTCCGACTATCCCTCCTATGCCCATTTTTCCTGGGGAAAAACCCACCCCTGCCAAGGATGGCTTACTCCCATGTAGCTGAATATGGCTGAAAAACAACCAACCATGCTAATTATAATTACTCTGACTAAATTCATGATCATGAACCTCAAACCTTAAATATTCCCTTCATACTGCCTACCAATCTTCTATATCCCAATTTCCTAGCTGATTATTTAATACCATATTATATCCCCTCACATCTACAACACTCATCCTTAACCTTCACTTTCAGGTGATGGCTTTGCTACCTATTCTACTGACAGCAACAACAACAAAAAAAAGCACAATCAGAAGAGCAGCTCTTCAAATTCCTGCTATCACAACTATCAACCCACCAGAATCTATCTCATATACTCTGCCTTCCTTCTTTTTAAAATCTTGGCTCAAACAATTCTTCTTTTCTTTCCTTCAATGTCATTTTTTTCTTCCATACTGAAGAGTTCCCACCGGCAAAAAAATAAAAGATGCTATTATTTCACTTACCTAAAACAAAACACAGAAAACAAACAAAAAATCTTGATCCTGAGAAACATTTAAAATACATTAAATGATAAATTAATGTTTGCTGATTGTCAGAAGTTCCAATTCTGTAAAGATGTCAATTCTCCCCCAAATTAAGACTCCATGCAATCCCAGTCAAAATACCATCAGGTTTCTTTTACCATATGCAGAAACTGACAATATTAATCTAAAATTCACTTGGAAATACAAAGTTACAAGAATAGTGAAGGCTACCTTGAAGGATAAAGCTCCACAGTGGTCCCCAACCCCCGGGTCACAGACTGCTACTAGTCTGTGGCCTGTTAAGAACTGGGCCACACAACAGGTGGTGAGTGGACAGGAAGCCCGTGAAGCTTCAGATGAAGCTGTATTCATGGCGACTCTTTACTGCTCACATTACCACCTGAGCTCTGCCTCCTGTCAGATAGGAAGCAGCATTAGCTTCTCATAGGAGAGCAAACCCTACTGTGAACTGTGCATACAAGGGATTTAGGCTGTGCACTCCTTATGAGAATCTAAAGCCTGATGATCTGAGGTGGAGCTGAGGCACTGCGGAGGGACTGCAAATACAGATTATTAGCAGAGAGGTTTGACTGCAGAGTCCTAATAAATCAACTTCTTGCAGATTCATATCAAAACCCAATCAGTGAGTGACAAGTGACAATCAAGCTGCACCTGGTGGCAGGCTATATCGTGGCAAGTGAGTTGATGCACTTCCTTTGTACAGCTGCATCTGGGGCCAGGCTTTAAGGCAGAATCCGATATTATTTTACTCTGCGCGTGGCCTACCCATTATTTGATTTACCTCTTCCATCTGCATCTCTTTCCTGCACTGCACACTTGTCTCAGTCATAGTTTTGGTAAGCCCACAAGCTAATCCTAGCTAAAATGAGTTTAAAAAAAAAAAATCACTGGAAAGGCTCTTTGCAAAGGGGGAAAGATCCAGTGATGAGACAGCAGAAGATTCTAAGACTGACTGTTAACAAAATGAAAACTGCATTTAAAAGGAAATACCAAGAGTCCTATTTAAATTATGGTTTCATTGCAACAGGTGATTCACATTCTCCAAGCCTGCTTTGCATAGTATGTGGCAACTAGCTACATAACAAAGCCATGAAACACTCCAAATTGCTCTGCCTCCTGGAAACCAAGCACCCTGCATTAAGACAAGTCTTTAGAATTTTTCAAAAGAAAAAGCTGTGAACACAAAGAACAGGAACAATCATCGAAGGCCACCACTTCTTCAAATGTGTCTGCATTAAAAGCATCATTCTTAATGGTTTAATCTCATTGCTAAAGCTAAGAAGCCCCTTACTGTTGGTGAAGAGTTGATCCTGCCTGCTGATAAGGACATCCATTGTGAACTTTCAGCAGAGGCTGCAGTACAAAAGGTGAAATGTGTTCTTTTTTTTGACTAGCACCAAAACTAGACAAACTGATGAAACGGCAAAGAATACTGAGGCACAGTTGTCAGGGAGGGTTAATCAGTCACGTGGTACTCAACTGAGGTTGACAAATCTTCTAGTGTTGACAGCAAGACAATAATGCTTGTTTTCATGCAATGCATTGTTCAGGAGGATGTGCATGGGGATATATTATGTGCACTTTTGTTGCCAACCAACACCACAGGTGCAAGTCTTTGAGTACATATCAGGAAAACAGAACTGGTCATTTTTATCGGTATTTATATGGATGGAGCAGCTGCCATGACTGGATGGCTTTATGGTTTCACTAGTCAGGTCAAAGAGGTTGCTTTCAAATGTGAGTCTACACACTATGTCATCCCTAGAGAAATGCTGGCTAGCCAAAAAATGCCACCTGAACTTAACAGTGTTTTGTATGATGTGATTAAAATTATCAATCACATTAAAGTACAGGCCTTAACTTACATCTGTTCACGTAACTGTGTGAGATGAATACAGAACACATATGTCTTCTCTTATACACAGATAGCTTTCTAAAGGCAGGTTACTGGCTAGAGTTCTAGAGTTATGAGAGCTGCTCTAGAGATTTCTTTTGGAAAAATAGTCACCACTAGCAACACATTTCAGTGATACAGAATGGGTGGCAAACCTTGCTTACTCGTGTGACATATTAAACCTGCTCAATGAACTCAATCTGTCACTTCAGGGGAGAAAGAGGACTGTTCAAGTCAGCAGAAAAAATGGCTGTGTTCGAAGTCAAACTGGCATTACGGATCAATGAGTGAACATTGGGGTTTTTGACATATTTCAAATATTAGCAGAGATTTTGAAAGAGACTGAGTCAGGGTCTTCTTTCTCCTAGCTAGTGCATGATCACCTGTGTCAGCTTTTAAGAGTCAGAGCATTCATTACTTCTCTGAACTGGGAAGGAACGGATCCAAGACCCATTTGTGAATAAGCCAGATGAATCTACTTTGTCTATGCTAGAAGAGTATCAACTGCTTGATGCAGCAAATGATGGTGGCCTTTAAAGTATGTTTGAGACAACTTCAGATCTCCATATGTTCGGGATTAAAGTCAAGGCAGCATATCCGGAGATTGCCACAAAAGTACTGAAAAGCCTCTCTTCGTGAAGTGGGGTTTTCTGCAGTGACAGCAACCAAAACGAGATTATGGAGACTGAATATACCATCACCCCAAGAAAGGACTGTCTAGTTGCAAGAAACCAAGCTCAGGGCTCCCACTGCTTCTGCATTATGGTGATTTGTATAATTACTTCATTACATATCAAAATGTAATGATAAAAGAAATAAAGTACACAGTAAATGCAATGAAACTGAATAATCCCAAAACCAACTCCCACCCCCTGGTCTGTGGAAAAACTGTCTTCCACAAAACCAGTCTGTGGTATCAAGAAGGTCAGGGACCACTGATTCACCAGGCTTATTATAAAGCTAAAGTAATTAAGGTAGTGTGCCTCCAAACTGTTCTGAAAAGAAAACTCAAGGCTAAAAGAAGAAAAGAAAAAGTAAACATCAGAACAGTGAATAGAAAAAGAGTAAAAAAAAAAAAAAAAAAAATCAATAAAACCAAAAATTGGTTTTGAAAAAAGGTTACAAAAAGGGACAAACCTTTAGCTATATGGGTTTTGAAAGAAGACTCAAATAAAATATCAGAAATGAAAGAGACAATATTACTTACCAGAAATAAATATGATAGTAGCAGACTACTATAACAAAAGTATGCCAA
The DNA here is from genome assembly GCF_032405125.1 of Capricornis sumatraensis. Lineage (NCBI taxonomy): Eukaryota > Metazoa > Chordata > Mammalia > Artiodactyla > Bovidae > Capricornis > Capricornis sumatraensis. The sequence continues at coordinate 12,577,334 of NC_091087.1, forward strand.
CAAATGGAATAAACTAGATAAAATCCACAAATTCCTAGAAACACAAAACCTAAATAGAAGACGGAAAGAAAAGGTGAATAGACCTACAACTAGTAAGAAGGCCAAATAAGTAATCAAAAATCTCCTAATAAAGAAAAGTACTCAACCTGATGGCTTCACTGGTGGGTTCTACCAAAGATTTAAAGAAGAACCAACACCAATCCTTCTTAGACTCTTCCTGAAAATGGAAGAGGAAGAAACATTTCCTAAGGTCAGCTTTGCCTGATAATAAACCAAAGACACTAAAGGAAAGTATAGATCCATATCCCTATGAACACTGATGCAAAAACCCTGAACAAAATGCCAGCCAACTAAATTCAGCAGCACAGTAAAAGGATTAAACACCAAGATGAAGTGGGATCTATTGCTCAAACTCAAGAATAGTTCAACATACTAAAATTAATCAATGTGATATGCCACATTAAAAAAATGAAGAGGAAAAATCACATAATTATCTCAATTGATGCAGAAAAAGGATTTGACAAAACACACTATCATTTTATGATAAAAAAAAATTCCTACCAGGAATAGAAAGAAACTACCTCAACATAATAAAAATATGTAAGAAAGCTCCAACAGCTTACACCATACTCAATGGTGTAGGGCTGAAAGCTTTTCCTCTAAGTTCAGGAAGAGGACAAAGATAACGAATTTTGCTACTTCTATTCAATAATGTAGTAGAAGTTCCAGCCAGAGCAAAACATCAAGAAAAACAAATAAAAAGCATCCAAACTGGAAAGGAAAAAGCCTAATTATCTGTTTGAAGATGACATGACCATATATGTAGAGTTCCCAAAAGATTACACAAAAAACCTTGCTCAATAAATTCATCAAAAAAGTAGAATAAAATCAAGACACAAAAATCAGCTGCATTTCTATACACTAACACTAAACAGTTTGAAATAAAAATCATTCCATGCACAATAGCATCAAAAAGAATAAAATATTCAGGAATAAACTTAGTCAAGGAAGTACACACTGAAAACTAAAAAAGACTGATAAAACAAAGAAAACAGACACAATTTTAAAAAACCACATTCACAGAATGAAAGACTTAATTGTGTTAACACACCAATAATACCCAAAGTGATCTACAAATTCAACGCAACCTCTATCAAAACCCCAATGATTTTTTTTGCAGAAATAGGAAAAACATTCCAAAAATTCGTATGTAATATCAAGAAACAGCCAAAACAATACGAAAAGGAAGAAACTGGAAGTCATACTGGCTAACATCAAATTTTCCACAAAGCTACAATAATCAAGACAGTACAGTACTGGCATAAGGACATACAGACCAAAGAAACAAAAAACCCATAAAAAAATCCATGCATGCATGGTCAAATGTCAGAAAGTGTCAGCGGATGCTATCAACAGAATAAAAACAGCAACCCACAGAATGGGAGGAAATAATTTTATATTACATATCTGATATGAGATTAATATCTAGAATATATAAAGAATCCTTAAAACTCCACACAAAAAAGAGCCCATTTTAAAAACAAGAAAAGGACTTGAGTAGACAGTTGTTTAAAAAAGATACACAAATGGCCAATAAGCACATGAAAAGATGCTCAACATCACTGATCTTTTGGCAAATGTACATCATGAGATAACACTTCACACCCATTTGGATAGCTATTTTATCACACAAACAAAAAACCAGTGTTAAGGTAGATGTGGAAAAACTGTTTTGGGGAATCTGACATGGTACAGTTGCTGTGAAAAACTGAATGGCTCTTACTAAAAAATTTAATATAGAATCACTACTGATCCAGCAATCCTACTTTGAGGTAGATACACAACAAAATTGAAAGCAAGGACTTGAATAACATATCTGTACACCAATGTTCACAGGAACATTATTCTCAATAGTCAAAAGATAGAAACAACCAAAATGTCCACTGGAAGATGAACAAAGCAGCTTAACGTGGTGTCTGTATACACACACACACACACACACACACAAAGGGAATCCTTTTCGGCCTTAAAAAAGTAAATCCTATCACATACTACAAGGATGAACCTTGAAAATATTACGCTAAGTGAAATAAGCCAGCTGCAGACAGACAAATACTGTGTAATTCCACTTATATGATATTCCCAGAGTAGTCAAATTCAGAGACAGAAAATAAAATGGTAGTTGCCAGAGATGGAAGGGATAAGGAACAGAAGAACGAATGAGGTGTTAGTGTTTAATAGATACAGTGTCAGTACCGGATGATGACAGAATTCTGGAGATGGCCTGTGGTGATCACTGCTTAGCAATGCCACTGGACTGAAAACTTATGAATAGTTAAAATGGTAAATACTGTGTTACGTTCACTCTTGCCATCTCCTGTCTGTCCACTTCCAATTTAACTTTAGCCACAAATCTAACATTATAGGTTCCTATGCAATACTGTTCTTTACAGCACTGGAATTTACTTCCACCACCAGTCACATCCACAACTGGGCACTATTTTTGCTTTGGCTCAGCCTCTTCGTTCCTTCTGGAGCTACTTCGCCACTCTTCTCCAGTACCATATTGGACACCTACCAACACAGGGGGGTTCATCGTTCAATATCGTTGTATCCTTTTGGCTTTTTATACTGCTCATGGGGTTCTCAAGGCAAGAACGCTGAAGTTGTTGTGATTCCATCCTCCAATGCACCACATTTGGTCAGAACTCTTTACCATGACCCGACCATCTTCGGTGACCCTACACGGTATGGCTCATATTTCACTGAGTTACACAAAGCTAGTGATCAATCTGGTTAGTTTTCTGTGATTGTGGTTTTCATTCTGTCTGCCCTCTGAGGATAAGAGGCTTGTGTAAACTTCCTGATGGGAGGGACTGGCTGTGGGAGAAACTGGGACTTGCTCTGCTGGGCACGGCCATGCTCAGTAAATCTTTAATCCAATTTTCTGTTGATGGGTGGGGCTATGCTACCTCCCTGTAGTTTAGCCTGAGGCCAAACTATGGTAAGAGTAATGGTGACCTCCTTCAAAAGGATTTATGCCAGCCTAAGTCATTTTTGTTAAAATGAGGAACTACAGTCTTAAAAAGATTCCCCATAGGTAACTTGGAATATAATCTTTAAAAACTGTGAATCATTGTACTGTACACATGAAAATTATATAATACTTTATTTGTTTAAACTATATAATAATTTACTTTTATTTTTTTTAATTATATAATACTTTAAATCAAATAAACCTCAGTAACAATGTTTTTAAAGATTTTTTTTTAATTCCCAGTATGGGCTGTGCCATCCTAATTTAAGAGATATCATGGACTCTGGCACTCAGATTCAGACCAATTCATACTAACACTGATTATACATGTCCAGTCTTTTAAAATCAATTTACTATTTTAAAGAAATCTGTTGCTTAAGTAAATAAATATTTTAAGAGCATGGACTTGAAACAGAAGGTAATCTTTACTTTTTAAACCTGGCCTTTCTTGATACCAACGTTTGACTTCATCGTAACATCCCATTTTGGTGATTCTGGTAAATCAATTATTTATTTTTTCCAGAAGTTACTAAAATAAACTTTGTAATAAAAGTCACTATGTACATCAACAACTGAACATTTTAAATAAACAGGTATCTATCAAGAGAAAATCTCGAATGACTCATAACTTTGTTAAAAAGAAGGGAATGTAAAAATTCAATTTTGGATATAATAAACTTGAGACAGTCATGCATCATATATTGAAAATGTCAAAAAGGAAGCTAGATATAAGACTCAGACCTTAGAGCAAAAAATGTTTAGGGAGTCATGTGGGAAACAATGTGCTCACCTAAGGATAAAATGTAAAATGAACAGGGAGAGTGAAAGCCCCAAGGAAGATTTATTATTATTGTTGCAAATGAATAGTCCAAAATGATCCTCAAGACATAAGGCTTTAAACAAGTTGGCCAACATTAAAAAAAAATTTTCAAAAAGAAATCAGACTTTCAGCCTCCCTTGAAAAAACCATTCTACTTTTAAGAATTTATTCTAAGGAAACAGTAAGACAAAGACAAAAAATATTTACATATATGGATATTCATCCCAATGCAACCAAAGTAGTGAAAACGTGGAGGGAAGATATATGCAAGCATACAGGAATGACCTGTTTATATAATAAAATACCACAGCCATTAAAAAGGTTGAACATTTTACAGCAAATGTCCACAATATACTGCTGTGGGCAGAAAGTATATAATTCTAGTATCATTTCTTTTAAATTCTGTAGGTATGGTATAAAAGAGGCATTGTATACTCATGGTAAGGAAACTAATAAATAACCTGTTGACACTTTTTAAAGATTATTTTCATTTTTTTACAAAATAAACATTATTGTGATAAAGAAAAAAATTACAACAAAAACGAATGGCCACTTTTAAAATTAAAAGAAAATTAAGAGTCTGAAAGATAGCAAGCATGAACTTTAAACATTACTGAAATGTTCCTTCTACTTTAGCATCTTGTACAATTTCCAGTTGTTCTTTGTTCATAACTTGCTTGGAATTTCGAGGCGTTATTTGACTGAGAAGTCGGTCTATTACAAGTGAAGTGAGAAAACACGGGTCTTAGACCCAAGTGTCACTAAACTAGCTATGCAACCTTTGGTACATGACAATTTCTAAGTAAAAGTAACTTTTTATAACCAAAAAGTTGAAATTATATATGCCATATGTACCACACAAGGCTAGAATACTATATATTTGCAAATATTTGAGGAAAATGACTTACTATTACTTCTGACAAATATATCTCTAAGCATGGTATAACATGTTATACATAATATTTATGATCAGAAATGAGTAATTTACTGTGTCTGCTATTTCACGTATTTATGTCCCTTGAAATGTATTTATACTTTTACTGCATATACAGCAGAAATCAAGAGAAAAAATTGGATGAAAAACAGTAGGTATTAATAATTTTCGATAACTGAATGTCAAATTGGTATCTAAGGTTATACCTTATAAAAAGCAAATAAACATGAAATATATACTAGTAACATGTTACAATACATAGTAATATAGTGTCTAATTTTATATAGGGTGTATACACACACACACACATATACATTTATGTATATATAGCTTGAAATTTTCTCCTTAGGTTCAGTAGATACTCTCACTTGATTTCTTACTTTTTCTATTAATATTTTATCAATGAACAGAAGAGGAAGAAAGAGTGCTGAGTCAATACTACTCCAGGACCTGTTTTAATCTAAACCTAATTTTTCACCAAAATTTAATCAAGCTGCTTAAAAAGAGACACAGATGTGTAGAGAGGACTTTTGGACTCAGAGGGAGAGGGAGAGGGTGGGATGATTTGGGAGAATGGCATTGAAACATGTATACTATCATGTAAGAAACGAATCGCCAGTCTAGGTCCGATGCAGGACACAGCATGCTTGGGGCTGGTGCACGGGGATGACCCAGAGAGATGTTATGGGGAGGGGGGTGGGAGGGGGGTTCATGTTTGGGAGCGCATGTACACCCGTGGTGGATTCATGTCAATGTATGGCAAAACCAATACAGTATTGTAAAGTAAAATAAAGTAAAAAGAAAAATTTAAAAAGAAAAAGAGTAGAATACTGTAATTTTCACGTTTCCTTAGAAATCATCTTGTATTATAAACCCTACCCCCTTCAGCGAAGAGACTGATGTCCAAGGATAAGAGTGGGCCCTCCAAAATCTCAGTTCCAACAGCCAGGAACTTTTCTACTATAACACAGCAGTTGTTTTTTTTTCACTCATTCACATATTATCTTCTCAATCAGATTCATACACAATCTTCTCAAATTGGAGCCAAGACTCAATCCAAGTCCATGTGACTCCGTACACGTTTACAGTTGTATCCTGCTGCTGTAGACTCGAAGCTAAAGCCCACCCTTTGTTTTCCCACAGCAGCTAGTCTCAGGGGCCGAGGACCAGCCTTGACCAGGAAGGGACCCTGGGTTCAGAAATCCCAGGTCAACAGTCTCGCTACTAGCCCAGCCTTAGCAGAGAAACACTTACCTCACTGTTGGCAAAGGAGCACCGTGGCAAAGAAGAAAAAGCCAGGGACTATGAATCCCAGCTAGATACAGAAACCTCACCACCACTTCCAGTTCCTTCCCTCCTCTTCTCCCCTTCCATCTTTAATGGCCACGCCAGGGACACCACAATCCTTTAAGCTGCAGCTGCTCTCTTCTGCTTGCCCACACTATGGGATATAGATCTTCCTTGACCTACTATACTACTCTTGCACAATTTAAAATTCACATGGGCCTTAAAAGAAAGTAAAAAGAGTGTCTTCAGCAGGCATACTAATGTCTGCAACCATTTAGAGAAATTTTTATTTTTAAACTTTTAACATTTTCTCACAGTTTCTCATTCTCTCTTCCTCTCCCCTCATAGAATGAAGAATATTTTCTTATATAAGCAAAGTACAGCTATCAAATTCAGAAAACATATCATTTATACAATAAAGTACAGGCCATATTCCATTTTTGTCAATTATCCCAATAATGTTCTTTAGAGGTTTATTTCCCATTCTCCAGTACAACATCTTTACAGATTCACATGTCATATTTGGCTGTCCATATTTTCAGTCTCCTTTAATCTAAGGTTTCTTGGCCTTTGCCTATCATGACATTGACATTTTGAAGAATATGAACCAGTTATTCTACAGAATATTCCACAATTTATATGTGTCTTATGTTTCCTCACATTTAAATTCCCAGCCAAAATGCTATATAAGTGGTTCTGCATCCTTCTTAGGATCATCATATGCAGAGGCATTTGATGTCCATCTACTCACTTACTGATATTCATTTTGATCACCTGATCAAAGCATCATCCAATTTCTCTGCTGTATAGACCTATTTCCCTCTTGCACATAACAAGCAATCTGTGGGAAGATAAAACTATGTAAATATTCTATTCCTATCAAACTTACTCCCTGGATTGAGAACCCTTTGATGATTCTTACCTGAACCAATCTATACCATGACAATTATAAAGTGACAGTCTTTGGATCCCACTACACCCTCCACATTTATCAGCCATAAAGAAGAGTCTGCCTCTCTGCTCTATATTATTTATATATTTATTATCAGTATGGATTTGTATGTTCCTCTTTTATTGAGAGGGTTAAAATCCATTACCCTCATTACTCATTTTGATGATCAAATTATGCTCAATTTGACCAGTGAGACCCTCCCCCTTCAAACTGGGTCCTGTGACTTATTTATATAGTCTTAGAGCACTTCCTTTGGAGAAGGCAATGGCACCCCACTCCAATACTCTTGCCTGGAACTGCATGCACGGTCTGTGCCACAACACAGCCTGAGCCACCTGTCTCCTGCTGCCTCAGAGGAGAGGGGTGCAGGGGGCATGGCAGTGGTGCTGGGTGCTGGAAAGCGGGGCTTAGAGCGCAGACCCAGGGAGTACCGTTGCCTGCTGTGAAAAGACAGCCAGAAAGGACAAAAGTAGCAAGTTCCACAACCAGGAAAGTTTGGAGAAGCAGCCCAGGACACCACAGAAGCAACACACTGGTACTGAGTGGCACACAAGGGGTTGGGTCGTCATTGCAACCCGGTTCTTCACCTATGGGGTTCTGCCTCCTAAGGCACTGGGAGGGTCACCCATCTGGGCAGGCTTACCCATCCCTCAAGCCAAGGCCTCCTTCGCCCACACAGACTCTAGGATCATGAGAGCCGCCCAGGGCAAAGTCGCCTCTAGAAGTCAGCCCTGGTGCCCCTGCCTGAGATGGGAATCCATCAGTGCTGGTGGGGCTGAGTGCTAAAGTGTGAATGCTGAAGAGAGAATCCAGGGAAGGGCGATAGTTGGCTATACAGATACAACCGGAGGAACAGGACTGAGGCATTCCGTGGCCAGGAACGCCACTGGAGGAAATGTGGTCTGCCCAGGAAACCATGGACTCTTGCTCAGTGACACACAAAAGGCAGGACCACCACTGACTCCACAGTCCCAGCCCCTGCCTCTGTGGGCACTGGGAAGGACTCCCAACAGACCAAGAGCACCCCACTCTGTAGAAACTTCACACACACACCAGTGATGGTTGCTATACCTCTCCCAGCCTAAGTGAGTCAGCCCTAATCAGCTACTGCTTTCGTTCTTTCTTGCATGGACAGGGATCAGATGCCTGAGAGTGCTGCACATGCAGAGGTGGGGCCAAAACCAAAGCTAAGCCCCAAAGACCACAAGACTAATGAAAAGGAAAGGAACTCTCCCCATGTGGCTACACAAGCTGCAGATTAAATCCTTGTGTCCTGCCTCTGTGAAATATCTGAATAGGCAACAACGAGTGTTCCCACAACTCAGACCAGTCTAACTTTGGCGGCAGTAAGCTTGGGAGCAAGTACATGTGGGAGTTAAACAAGATCACAGTGAGTGCCCACAGCAGGTCCAGAGACCTACACAGAGTTACTGGATGGCCTCCAGCGTAGACTGTGGTTCACTGTCAGAGCAAGTACACTGATAGCAGAGGCCCCTGGAAATGGATTCTAATTGCTATTATTCATTATTGTTTGTTCAGCTGTTGTGTTTATTATTTCTTCTAGTATATTTTTTCTTTTATATTTTTAATTTTTTCTCACTTTGTGCTTTCCTTTTTTGTCTCTTTTTTTAATCTCTATGTTTGCTGTTTTCTTCACTTTTAGCTTACTTCTGTTTTTGTGTTATTTTTTATTCTTTATTTTTGTTAGTTTAGTATATATTGACTAGTCTCATTTTTAAGTTATTTTGTTTGTTGGGGGCTTTTTGTTTTGTTTTTTGTCTGTTTCCTGTTTCTGGTTTGTTTTTTTTTTCATCATTTCTGTTGGGTTTGGTCTGTTTGTTTTCTTTTTTAGTGTTGTGCTTATTTGTTTCTGTTTGCTTTGTTATCATTCTTGGGTTTTCCTTGTCTGTGTTCTTTTCCTTTATTTTCTTTTTTCTCTGGCTGTGTTGCATGGCTTGTGGGTTCTTAATTCGCAAGTCAGAGGTTGGGCCTGGACCTCCAGAGTGGGAGCACCAAGTCCAGGATAGTGGACTGCCAGAGAATTCCCAGGTACATGAAATGTTAATCAGCATGAGCTCTCCCATAGGTATCCATCTTGACTCCAAGACATGTCTCCACCTAGCTGCCTAGAGGTGACAGTGCTGGACACCTCATGCCAAACAAGGCAGGAACAAAGCCCCATCCGTTAGCAGGAAGGCTGCTTCAAGTGGTGCTAAACTCAGAGACATCCCAAAACACACAACCTGACGCAGCTCTGTTCATCAGAGGGGAAAGACACAGCTCCATCCACCAGTCCCTTTCACAAGGAAGCCTCCACAAGCTCCTGGACAAACCTCACTGACCAGGGAGCAGAACAACAGAAGCAGGAGGAACTGTGGCCCTGAAGCCCCTGTGAAAAGGACAGACCACAAAACCAGTAAGTTAGACAAAATGAGACAATACAGAAGTAGGTTGCAGACGAAGGAGCAAGGTAAAAACACACAAGATCAAATAAATTAAGAGAAGTTAGGCAAAAAGAATTAAGCATAAAGAGAGTAAAGATGATCAAAGATCTCAACAGCAGAATGGAGGCATGGATAGAAAAGGTACAAGAAATCTTTAACAAGGACTTAGAAGAACTAAAGACCAACCAACCAATGATGAACAACAAAATAAATGAGGTGAAAAACACTGGAAGGAACCAACAGCAGAATAAATGAAGCAGAAGAATAGATAAGGGAGCTGAAAGACTTCAGAATGGCAGCGATAACTGCCATGGAGCAGGATAAAGAAAAAAGAATGAAGAGAAATGAGGATATTCTCACAGACGTCTGGGACAACATTAAATGCACCAACATTAAAGAGAAAGAGAAACAGCCTGAGAAAATATTTGAAGAGACTATACTCAAAAACTTCCCTAATATGGGAAAGGAAAATGTCACCTAAATCTAGGAAGCTCAGAGTCCCATACAGGATAAACCCAAGGAGAAACACACCAAGACACCTATTAATCAAACTAACAAGAAGGACATATAAAGGAAAAAAAACTGAAAGCAGCAACAGAAAAGCAACAAATAACATACAAGGGAATTCCCATAAGGTTATAAGCTGATTTTTCAGTGGAAACTCTGCAGGCCATAAGGGAGTGGAAGGATACATTTAAACTAATGAAAACGAAAGAGCTACCACCAATACTCTATGCAGCAAGGATCTCATTCAAGTTCAGTGAAGAAATCAAAAACTTTACAGACAAGAAAAAGCTAAGAGAACTCATTACCACCAAACCAGATTTACAACAAATGTAAAAGGAACTACTCTAAAAAAGAAACACAAGGGTAGAAAAAGACCTACCAAAACAAACTGAAAGCATTTCGAAAATGGTAATAGGAACACACATATTGACACTTACCTTAAATGTAATGCAGTAATTGCTTCAACCAAAAGATACAGACTGGCTGAATGGATACAAAAACAAGACCTTATATACATGCCATCTACAAGAGACCCACTTCAGACCTAGGGACACATACAAATTGAAAGTGAGGGGATGGAAACAGATAACCTATGCAAATGGTAATCAAAAAAAAAAAAAAACGCTAAAGTAGCAATACTCATATTAGACAAAATAGACTTTAAATAAAGGGTACTACAAGAGACACGTAAGGACAGTATATAATGATCAAGGGATAAATTCAAGAAGACATAAATGTAAATATTTATGCATCCAACACAGGAGCCACCTCAATACAAAAGACAAATGCTAACAGCTATAAAAGGTGAGACTGACTGCAACACAAAAATTGTGGGGGACATCAACACTCCACTTACACCAAAGGACAGATCATACAGACAGAAAATTAATAAGGAAATACAAGCCTTAACTGACAATTATTCCACACACACTTAACTAATACTTAGAATACTGCATTTCAAAGCAGCAAAATACATTTTCTTCTCAAGTGCATACGGAACATTTTCCATGAAAGATCACATCTTGGGTCATAAATCAAGCCTTGGAAAATTTAAGAAATGAAATAATATCAAGCATCTTTTCTGAAAACAACACTATGAGACCAGAAATCAATTACATGAAAAAAAAAAAACTGCCAAAAAAATAAAAAACCAAACACATGGAGGCTAGACAACATGCTACTAAATAACCAAGAGATCAATGAAGAAATCAAAGAGGAAATTTTTTTTTTAAACCTAGAAACAAATGACAATGAAAACACAATGACCTAAAACCTGTAGAAAGCCACAGAAGTACTTCTAAGAGAGAAGTTTATAGCAATCAAGTCCTACCTCAGGAAACAAGAAAAATCTCAAATGAACATCAAATCTTATACCCTAAGCAACTAGAGAGAGAAAAACAAAAGCCAAAGATGGTAGAAGGAAAGAAATCATAAAATTAGAGCAGAAATAAATGAAATAGAAATGAAGGAAGTAATAGTTGGTGTTTTGAGAGGATAAACAAAATTGCTAAGCCCTTAGTCAGACTCAACAAGGAAAAAAAGGGGAGAGGACCCAAATCAATAAAGTTAGAAATGAAAAAGAAGTTACAACTGACACTGCATAAATACAAACGTTCTACTACAAGCAACTATATGCCAATAAAATGGACAACCTGGAAGAAATGTACAAATTCTTAGAAAAACACAATCTTCAAGACTGAACCTAAAAGAAATAGAAAATATAAACAGCTCAGTCACAGGTAATAAAATTGAAACTATGATTTAAAATCTTCCAACAAACGGAAGTCCAGGACCAGGTGGCTTCATGGCTGAATTCTATCAATTTACAGAAGAGCTAAGACCTATTTTTCTCAAATCCTTCTACAGAAAAAAAAATTACAGAGGGAGCAACCCTCCAAGCTCATTCTATGAGGCCACCATCCTCTAACAGGTCAGCATCGCTGGTAAACAAAGACACAACATCCTCAACAAAATACGAGCAGAATGAATCCAACACCACCTTAAAAGGATTATACACCATGATCAAGTGGTATTTATCCCAGGGATGCAAGGATTCTTTAATATATACAAATCAACCAATGTAATACACCCTATTAAAAAACTGAAGAATAAAAACCATATGATCATCTCAACAGATGCAGAAAAAGCTTTTGACAAAATTCAATATCCATTTACGATTAAAAAAAAAACTCTCCAGAAAGTGGGCACAAAGGGAACATAACTCAACATAATGAAAGCCACAGAGTCGGACATGACTTAACAACTGAACAACAACGTGACAAACCCAAAGCAAACACTATGCTCAATGGTGAAAAACTGAAAGTTTTTTCTCTTTGAAAGGAAAAAAACAACAGTGCCCACTCACCACTATTATTTAACATAGTTTTGGAAGTCCTAGCCACAGCATCAAAGAAAAAGAAATTAAAGGGATCCACACTGGAAAAGAAGGAAAACTGTCACTGTCTGTAGATGACATGGTATGATACAATGAAAATCCTAAAAAAAAAAAAAAAAAAATCCTAAAGTTGCCACCAGAAACTATTAGAGCCAACCAATGAATTCAGTAAAGCTGAAGGATAAAAATTCAATACATGGAAATCTCTTGCATTACTATCTACTAACAATTAAAGATCAGAAAGAAAAATTCAGGAAATAATCTCATCTACCACTGCTGCTGCTGCTGCTAAGTTGCCTCAGTCGTGTCCAACTCTGTGCGACCCTAGAGACGGCAGCCCACCAGGCTCCCCCGTCCCTGGGATTCTCCAGGCAAGAACACTGGAGTGGGTTGCCATTTCCTTCTCCAACGCATGAAAGTGAAAAGTGAAAGTGAAGCCACTCGGTCATGCCTGACTCTTAGCGACCCCACAGACTGCAGCCTACCAGGCTCCTCCGTCCATGGGATTTTCCAGGCAAGAGTTCTGGAGTGGGGTGCCATTGCCTTCTCTACATTTACCACTACAACCAAAATAATAAATTACATAGGAACAAACCTATCTAAGGAGTCAAATGACTGGTACAGAAAACTACAAGATACTGATGAAAAGAAATCAAAGATGACACAAACAGCTGGAGAGATATACCATATTCATAATTGGAAGAATCAATATTGTGAAAATGACTATACTATCCAAAGCAATCTCCAGATTCAGTGCAATTCCTATCAAATTACCAATGGCATTTTTCTAAAAAACAGAACAAAAAATTTTACAGTTTGTATCAAAACCCAAAAGATTCCAAACAGTCAAAGCAATCCCGAGAAAGAAAAACAGAGCTGGAGGAATCAGGCTCCATGACTTCAGATTATACTACAAAGCTACAAAAATCAAGACAGTGTGGTACTGGCGCACACGCACGCATACATACACACACACGCATACACACACACACACAGATCCAGATCAATGGGACAGGACAGAAAGCCCAGAGATGAACCAACACACCTACGATCATCTAACCTATGACAAAAGAGACAAGAATATACAATGGACAAGATAGTCTCTTCAATAAGTGGTGCTGCAAAAACTGGACAGCTACATGGAAAAGAATGAAATTAGAGCATTCCCTAACAACATACACAAAAATAAAACTCAAAATGGATTAAAGGCCTAAAGGTAATTCAGACACTACAAAACTCTTGGAGGCAGGACACTCTTTGACATAAAATGCAGCCAGATCTTTTTTGAGCAATCTCCTGGAGCAATGAATATAAAAACAAAAATAAACAAATGGGACCTAATTAAACCTAAAAGTTTTTGTAAGGCAAAGGAAACCATAAACAAGACAAAAAAGACAACCCTCAGAATGGGAGAAAATATTTCCAAGTGAAACAACAGACAAAAGATTAATCCCCAAAATATACAAACAGCTCATGCAGCTCAGTATCAAGAAACAAACAAACAAACCACTCAAAAAATGGACAGAAGACGTAAACAGACATTTCTCCAAAGAAGATACAGCAGATGGCCAATAAGCACACAAAACGATGCTTAACATAACTAATTATCAGAGAAATGAAGATCAAAACTAAAATGAGGTGTGACCTCACACCAGTCAGAATGGCCACCATTAAAAACATCTACAAATAATAAATGCTAAAGAAGGTACAGAGAGATGGGAACCCACTTACACTGTTGGTGGAATGTAAATTGATACAGCCACTATAGAGAACAGTATGAAAGTTCCTCAAAAACCTAAAACAGAACTACTATATGACCCAAAAATCCCACTCCTGGGCATATACTTGGAGAAACCATAATTTAAAATGATACATGCGCCCCAATGTTCACTGCAGGACTATTTACAATAGACATGACACGGAAGCAACCTAAATGTCCATCAACAGATGAATGGATAAAGATGCCGTACATATATACACAATGGAATACTATCAGTCATTAAAAGAATGAAATAATCATGGATGAACCTAGAGACTGTTATACAGAGTAAAGTTAGACAGAAAAAGAGAAAAAATTAATTATCATATATTAACTGATGTAAGTGGAATCTGGAAAAATGGTACAGATGATCTTATATGCAAAGCAGAAATAGGCACAGACATACAGAACAAATGTATCAATACGAAGGAGAAGGGCGAGGGGGATATGGGATGAACTGAGAGATTAGGAATGACATATACACTACTATGCATAAAATGGGCCTCCCTTGTGGCGCAGCTGGTAAAGAACCCGCCTGTAACGTGGGAGACCTGGGTTCAATCCTGGGTTAGGAAGATCCCCTGGAGAAGGCAAAGGCTACCCACTCCAGTACTCTGGCCTGGAGAATTCCATGGACTGTATAATCCATGGAGTCACAAAGAGTCAGATACAACAGAGTGACTTTCACTTTCACATATAAAATAGATAACTACTAAGAACCTCTTCTACAACCCAGGGAACTCTACTCAGTGCTCTCTGGTGACCCAAACAGGAAGGAAATCCAAAAGGGAGGGAGCATATGTATATGTACTGATGATTCCCTCTGCTGCACAGCAGAAACTGACACAGTCCTGGAAAATGACTATATTCTAATAAAACTAAATAATAAAAAATAAAATATATCCAAAGTTGTCTTCCTCAAGGGGTCAGAAGCCCCTGGCACAGAAGCACTGCCTACCATACACACAAAGCAGTTTTAGAACGGTCCCACTTAAACTCTGTGTGTGCATGTGTGTGCTCAGCCATGCCCAACTCTTTGCATCCCCATGGACTGTAGTGGACTGTAGTCAGCCAGGCTCCTGTCTATGGAATTTTCCAAGAATACTGGAGTGGGTTGCCATTTCCTACTCCACGGGATCTTCCCAAGCCAGGGATCAAACCCACATTTCTTGTGTCTCCTACACTGGCAGGCAGACTTTTTACCACTGGCGCCACCTGGGAAGACCAACTCACATATAGTATTAACAGCCATCCCCCAACCCCAAATCACTGAAAGAGCTCCATATGTTCTTCTTTACATAGAATAAGGAGATATCGTCAAGTACTATGTTCAAAAATTATTTGGATCAGTTGCTTCCCCTATTCCGAGTGATGGTAGCTATTCACTTACCATATACACAAATAAGTTCATTTCTATGCACGTTCAGTTCTAGGATTTTTTTCACTCTTATCCTTTTAATTTTTTTAATATGCAGAATATTAACAAATTTATACACATCAAAACTATGTTGAAACCTAGAATCAAAGCAAGTGTCCACTTTTCCCTACCTCTTTCCCCTTCCCTCCTCTTATAGGTAACCAATTTCAACATTTACTAGTTTATCTTTTCTGTGTTTCTTCTCTATAAAACTAAGATAATACAGGTTAAGTTATACAGATATGTATCTTCTTTCAAACATGAAAGTAATTCTACGTGCCTGCTCTTTTGCAACTTTACTTTTCTCACTTATTGTATCTTCTTTTTCACTTATTGTATCAATTCATAGAGATCATCTTCATTTTCCTCACTAAATTTCATTATAATGTAACTATTTATTAACATAATATGAGGAAAGCAGGCTTAATACCAAAAGCTTGATAAATAAAATCAACATAATAAAGCTTACAAGATTGAATTTTAAAGGAGAAAAGAAGAACAGACATGTTAATCCTATTCATTTCATGGACAAGAGAAACTAATTTTTAGAAGTAACAGTCTCAAAGTTACAAAGTTCAGTGTAACATATCATACAACCAGCAAATATTGAGTATTAGGCACCAGGCTAAACACTAAGAAACCAAATATGAATGTTTAAAATAAAAACTAAAAAAACTTTCTGTCTTTAAGAGAGCCATGGGAATAAATATCAATATAGTGCTACGTTCCAAAACAAACATAAATGTATATAATTTACAAACACAGTAAAAGGGAGAAAACAGAAGTGGGGAAAGTGGAAGCAGTGATAGATTTATTTACTTGGGTTCCAAAATCACTGCAGATGGTGACTGCAGCCGTGAAATTAAAAGACACTTGCTCCTTGAAAGAAAAGCTATGACAAACCTAGACAGTGTATTGAAAAGCAGAGACATCACTTTGCCAACAAAGATCTGTATTGTCAATGTTATGGTTTTTCCAATTGATGCTTTTGAACTGTGGTGCTTTTGAAGATTCACTAGAAGGACCAATGCTAAAGCTGAAGCTCCAATATCTTGACCACCTAGTGCCAAGAGTCAACTCACTGGAAAAAACCTGATAATCGGAAAGATTGAAGCCAAAAGGAGAAGGGGGCAGGAGAGAATGAGATGGTTGGATAGCATCACCGACTCAATGGGCATGAACTTAGCAAACTCTGTAAGCTAGTGGAGAACAGAGGAGTCTGGTGCGCTACAGTTCACAGGGTCGCAAGGAGTTGGACACGAATTAGTGACTGAACAACGACAAGAGGAGGGAGCAACTGTTTCATTTAATTGGTTTGTTTGATTTCAAGTTTATTAACATATTTACTGGGATAGAGAGTACATGGTATGAAAGACAATGAGAAACTTTAACAAAACTATAAGGAGCTGAAATGGTTGTGCCACAGGTAGGATAATGAAAAAAGACGATTAGGAGATGTAAGCAGGAGATATGAACTTTATCCTAAATGGAATGTGAAACCACTGATATTTCTATCTGGCTTTGTGTGACCTTGGAAATATCACCTGACTTCTCTATGCAAAACTATAAACTATGGATAATAATAACATATATATGTATCACATGGACATTCTAAAGAATAAGTGAAATTTGCATAAAATTCTCCTTAGAGTGCCAAGCATATATAAAGTGTTTTGTTAATGCTAGCCAGGACTTCAGCTCTAACATTCCACAATTCTAATTAATATTTACATATTTCTAAAATGAAACATACAAAATCATTTGAAGATTATCATCTCTGCTGAACAAAGAGATTTTTACCTTTGTGAATACTATGCAGACAACATAAACCATCAGT
Source organism: Capricornis sumatraensis (assembly GCF_032405125.1). NCBI lineage: Eukaryota > Metazoa > Chordata > Mammalia > Artiodactyla > Bovidae > Capricornis > Capricornis sumatraensis. The sequence continues at coordinate 12,594,723 of NC_091087.1, forward strand.
GTATAAATTTCAAGGACATCCAAAAAATTATTAAAGATTTCACTGCAAGTGAAGTGAAAGTGTTAGTCACTGAGTAGTGTCCAACTCTTTGCAACCCTGTGGACTGCAGCCCGCCAGGCTCGTCAGTCCATGGAATTCTCTAGGGAAGAATACTGGAGTGAGTAGCCATTCCCTTCTCCACAGGATCTTCCTGACCTAGGAATCGAACCCTGACCTAGGGATCAAACCTAGGGATTGAACCCTGCATTGTAGGAATATTCTTTAACTGTCTGAGTCACCAGGAAGCCCTAAAGATGTCACTATGGGAGTGGGAAAAACTATTGTATTTCTCCAAACTGACTTCCCTGGTCAGATAAGACACTATTTTCTACTGTGTTTCTGTACTTTTAGGAAAACCACAAAATGCTGCAAACAAAGAAAAAAATGCTACATCAATCTACCCAAATCCTCTCAAATGAAATGTGAAAGCGCTACTATGAGTCTCAGTTGTCATTCTTACAATAATCATGGTAAATCTTTTGAAACTGAAGGGAGGGATCTGTCTGGCCTATCCACATAGTAAGAATTCCACAGGCGCCCAGAAGTACCATTACTCTGTCATTCCAAAAGTTTGTGTTGGTTAATTTTAAAAAATCAATTATATATACATATTTTGTAGCTATAATGTATGATAAAAAAGTCAACTGAAAGTCAAGAGCCAGGAAAGAATCATTACTGCTTTCCAGTGACATCTCAAGAGTATGAAGGAAACCTTCCCATCTTTGACTGGATTCTCAGAAAATCACTCATAACAGTTCTTATTAACATGCATCTACATTAAACACTTTTCCCTAAGACTTATTATTACTTTAAAATGATTAATGCCCAATAGTTAGAAAGAGTGGAGAAGGCAATGGCACCCCACTCCAGTACTCTTGCCTGGAGAATCCCATGGACAGAGGAGCCTGGTGGGCTGCAGTCCCTGGGGTCACTAAAGAATCGGAGACGACTAGGCGATTTCACTTTCTCTTTTCACTTTCATGCATTGGAGAAGGAAATGGCAACCCACTCCAGTGTTCTTGCTTGGAGAATCCCAGGGACGGGGGAACCTGGTGGGCTGCCGTCTATAGGGTCGCAGAGTCAGACACGACTGAAGTGACTTAGCAGCAGCAGCAAGCAGCAGTTAGAAAGAGACATGAATCCCAATATCTTCCTATTACATAAGTAAACTGTGTCCAGAAGCAAAAAGAAGTCTCCTCAATCCCAAAGTTGGTCACGAAAAGAAGTGAGACCAATAAAGGCATCCAAGGCAATGGCAACCCACTCCAGTACTCTTGCCTGGAAAATCCCGTGGACGGAGGAACCTGACAGGTTGCAGTCCATGGGGTCGCTGAGTTGGACACGACTGAGCGACTTCATGTTCACTTTTCACTTTCATGCACTGGAGAAGGAAATGGCAACCCACTCCAGTGTTCTTGCCTGGAGAATCCCAGGGATGGGGGAGCCTGGTGGGCTGCCATCTATGGGGTTGCACATTTTTACATGACATTTATGCAAGGCAAGGATCGCATTTTCAACATTATCATTAGAAGGAAGGACACTTCTGGGAAGGTAAAAACTTTGCATTGTTTTCAAGATAATTAGATTTCCAGATAGCAAGACAAACAAGACCAGAAGGAAAGTAATACTTTGAACTCAGTGAAATTTGCCCAGTTTAACTGATAAGGTTATTTATTGATAACCATTAAAAACAACATATTTTCAGAACAGCCAAAGGTAAGGAAAAATCTTCAAGTGTTTCAATGTTTAGTTAAGTGTAAGAAATAATAAAGGTATAAAAAGCACAAATGCAAAAAGAGACTTGAACATTCTCACATGAATATTCTAGCTCTATGTGGCATTCTAATTTAGCATCATTGTTTTCTTCTACAGACAGAACCTAAACAGAGAACAAAAATCTTTAACCTGCTACAGTTTACTTCATTTTACTCTGGCCATTACAAATAGAAGGAAGACTCTTAACAGAGTCCAACCTTTCACTTCTAAGGGAATTCAAGACAACAACTGATTATTTTTAGGGCAGAAAAGATTTTGTGTAATTAACAACAAAAAAATGCATCCCAAAAATTTTGACATATTTTCATTACATTTCTATCATCCCAAGATATGATTCATTCAATTTCAACTAATTTGAGTGTATACTTCCAAAGAACTAACATACAGCCAAAACCCCTAAAACATATATTTCAAGAAAATATACACATTAATTATCTAATTGATATTAACATTTTTTGCAACACTCTAAACTTTATAAAAGAAAGGACTTTATCTATTAAAAAAAAAAAAAAACACTCACTTCAGATAATGATGTTAAGGCTTCCCTGGTGGCTCAGTGGCAAAGAATCTGCCTTGCAGGAGAAGCAGGTTCAATCCCTGGATCAGGAGGATCCCATGTAAGGGGGCATAGCAACCCACTCCAGTATTCTTGCCTATAGAATCCCATGGACATAGGAGCCCGGTGGACTACAGTCCATAGGGTCTTAAAGAGTTGGACATGACTGAAGTGAGTTAGCATAAGGATGTTAAAAACATTAGAGGCTCCTATCCTAACAAAAGCATAATTTTCTTGAACCTATCAAGAAGCTGAGGTTGCAAGACAACCATGTAAATTATAAAGGATGACAAGCCTCTCTGAGGAGACAGGACACAAGAACTAATTCACCTTTGGCAGAACATGGGAGAAATACGCTGCTACAGAAGCTGGTAGGAAAAAAATCAGATGACACTAATGTTTCCTTAAACACTGATTCCGAAGTGCAGTTCTTGGGTAAAATCTTGAAAACGACACAATACTCTCAGTTTGTTTCCAAAGCAAATCATTCAGTATCACAGTAATCCAAGTCTATGCCCCAAACACTAATGCTGAAGAAGCTGAAGTTGAACAGCTATACGAAGACCTACAAGACCTTCCAGAAGTTAACACCAAAAAAAGATGTCCTTTTCATACTAAGGCACAGGAAAGTAAAAGTAGGAAGTCAAAGAGGCGTGGAGTAAAAGGCAAGTTTGGCCTTGGAGTACAAAGTAAAGCAGGGCAAAGGCTAGCAGAGTTTTGCCAAGAGAATGCAATGATCATAACAAACACCCTCTTGTGACAACACAAGAGACAACTCTACACATGACTATCACCAGAAGGTGAATACCAAAATCAGATCGACTATATTCTTTGCAGCTGAAGATAAAAAAGTCCTATACAATCAGCAAAAATAAGACCAGGAGCTGACTGTGGCTCAGATCACAAACTCCTTATGGCAAAATTCAGACTTTAAGTTGAAGAAAGTAGGGGAAACCACTAGGCCATTTAGGTATGACCTAAATCAAATCCCTTACAATTATACAGTGAAAGTGACAAATAGATTCAAGGGATTAGATCTGATAGAGTGCCTGAAGAACTATGGACAGATGTTTGTAACTTTATACAAGAGGCAATGATCAAAACCATCCACGAGAAAAAGAAATGCAAAACGGCAAAATGGTTGTCTGAGGAGGCCTTAAAAGTAGCTGAGAAAAGAAGAGAAGCAAAAAGCAAAGGAGAAAAGGAAGGAAATACCTATCTGAATGCAAAGAAGCAAAGAACAGCAAGAGGATGTACGAAATCCTTCCTAAGTGAACAATGCAAAGAAATAGAGGAAAACAGAATAGGAAAAACTATTTCTCTTTAAGAAAATTAGAAATATCAAGGGAACATTTCATGCAAAGGCAGGCACAATAAAGGACAGAAATCACATGGACCTAATAGAAGCAGAAAATATTAAGAAGTGGCAAGAATACACAGAAGAACTGTATTAAAAAAAAAAAAGATCTTAATGACCCAGATAACCACAATGATGTGATCACTCTCCTAGAGCCAGACATACAGGTATGAAGTCAAGTGGGCCTTAGGAAGCAGTATCAAGAACAAAGCTAGTGGAGGTGATGGTATTCCAGCTGAACTATTTCAAATCCTAAAATATGTTGTTAAAGTGCTGCACTCAATATGTCAGCAACTGTGAAAACTTAGCAGTGATCACAAGACTGGAAATGGTCGGTTTTCTTTCTTTGGGATCAAAGAAAGGTAGTGCCAAAGAATGTTCAAACTACCGGACAACTGCACTCATTTCTCATGCTACTATGGTTATGCTCAGTATCTTTCAAGCTAGGCTTCAGCAGTATGTGAACCAAGAAGTTCCAGATGTACAAGCTGGGTTTAGAAAAGGCAGAGGAACCAGAGGTCAAATTTTGCCAAAATTGTTGGATCAAAGAGAAATCAAGGAAATTCCATAAAAACATCCATTCTGCTTCACTGACTATGTAAAAGCTTCTGCCTGTGTGGATCACAACAAATTTAAAATTCTTAAAGACATGGAATACCAGAGGTGGAATACTAGACCACCTTACCTGCCTCCTAAGAAACCTGGATGCAGGTCAAGAAACAACAATTAGAACATGACAGGGAACAATGGACTGGTTCAAAATTGCAAAAGTAGTACGACAAGGCTGTATATTGTCACTCTGCTTATTAACTTATATGCACAGTCCATCATGCAAAATGCCATGCTGGATTAATAACAAACTGGAATCAAGATTGCCAGGAGAAACACCAACCTCAGATATGCAGATGATGCCACTCCAACGGCAGCAAGTGAAAAGGAACTAAAGAGCCTCTTGATGAGTGTGAAACAGGAGAGTGAAAAAGCTGTCTTAAAAATTCAACACTCAGAAAGCTAAGGTCATGACATCTGGCCCCATCACTTCATGGCAAATGGAGAAAAAGTGGGAACAGTGACAGATTTTTTTTTCTTTGACTAAAAATAACTGTGGGCAGTGACTGCAGCCATTAAATTAGAAGACACTTGCTCCTTGGAAGGAAAGCTATGACAAACCTAGACAGCATGTTAAAAAGCAAAGACATCACTTTGCTGACACAGGCCCATGTAGTCAAAGGTACAGTTTTTCCAGTAGTCAAGTACGGATGTGAGAGTTGAACCATACAGATGTGAGAGTGGGACCATAAAGAAGGTGGAGAGCAGATGAATTAATGCTTTCAAACTGTGATGCTGGAGAAGACTCGAGTCCCTTGGCCTGTAAGACCAAACCAGTCGATCCTACCAGAAATCAACCCTGAACAGTCTCTGGAAGGACTGATGCTGAAACTCCAATACTTTGGCCACCTGATGAAAAGAGCCGACTCCTTGGAAAAGACCTTATGATGGGAAAGACTGAAGGCAAAAGGAGAAGAGGGATGCAGTGCGTGAGATGGATAGATAGCATAACTGACTCAATGGACATGAATAAGAGAAAGTTCCGGAAGATGGTGAAGGACAGGGAAGCCTGGTATGCTTCAGTACCTGGGGCCGCAAAGAGTGGGACATAACTTATCGACTTAACAACACAACACAGCAGTCTTTACAAGAAATGTTGTGTGAGCTGAGCACACAATGAAACACTGCTAACCAACAGCAGTATTGGGTGACAGAAGGCAAAATTCAAAGATGAGCAATCAGTTCCTGTAACTGATTTTCATAATGTCTGGTTCATTTAGTCATCATTGGTTCTTGTCTCACTGTAGCGGAGCGGATCACTTTTTAACGACGAATCTCTTAAACAGGCAGGATTTTATTAAGCAGGCAGCATTCATAGGACAAACTAGTTACAGCTTTGTTACAACTCGAGCAGGAAGCAGGCAGTTCACTTCCCAGAGGCAAGGGCAGATCCATCCAGGAGGGAGTCCCATCCCATCTAGCTTCCCATTGTATACTTTGTCTCCTCCCCCTGAAGCCTAATTGGTTCAGTTCAGTTCAGTCGCTCAGTCGTGTCCGACTCTCGGCGACCCCATAAATCGCAGCACGCCAGGCCTCCCTGTCCATCACCAACTCCCAGAGTTCACCCAGACTCACGTCCATCGAGTCAGTGATGCCATCCAGCCATCTCATCCTCCGTCATCTCCTTCTTCTCCTGCCCCCAATCCCTCCCAGCATCAGTCTTTTCCAATGAGTCAACTCTTTGCATCAGGTGGCGAAAGGGCTGGAGTTTCAGCTTTAGCATCATTCCTTCCAAAGAAATCCCAGGGCTGATCTCCTTCAGAATGGACTGGTTGGATCTCCTTGCAGTCCAAGGGACTCTCAAGAGTCTTCTCCAACACCACAGTTCAAAAGCATCAATTCTTCGGTGCTCAGCCTTCTTCACAGTCCAACTCTCACATCCATACGTGACCATTGGAAAAACCATAGACTTGACTAGACAGTCCTATGCAAGCACGATAATTGTTCTGTCCCTGGGTCTGTTTACATCCTAAGCAAATAGGGAAACTGTACCAGCGTTCACCTGATTGGTTATACGCAGGACCAATCAGAGAGAAGGGGGTGTGTTTGGGGCATATTTTTTTAATGAAGACTCCCACTCTGTTCCTTAACCTCCCCTTTCACTGACTTTTGTGCTGTTGTTAATTTTTACCTTCAGCCTGATTCTGCCATCTTGGACTCCTTTTTCTATTCTACCTGACAATAATCATACGCAAATTAAAAAGCAGATTAACAAATGACTGTAACAAAGATAAAGCAGCAAAGTGGAACAGTAAACTTGTAGATTTAGATAATCAGTTCAGTTGCTTAGTCATGTCCAACTCTTTGTGACACCATGGACTGCAGCATGCCAGGATTCCCCGTCCATCACCAATTCCCCCAGCTTACTCAAACTCATGTCCATCAAGTCGGTGATGCCATCCAACCATCTCATCCTCAATCATCCCCTTCTCTTCCTGCCTTCAAAGTTTCCCAGCATCTGTCTCTTTTCAAATGAGTCAGTTCTTCATATCAGGCGGCCAAAGTACTGAAGTTTCAGCTTTAGCATCAGTCCTTCCAATGAATATTCAGGACTGATTTCCTTTAAGATGGACTAGTTGAATCTCCTTGCAGTCCAAGGGACTCTCAAGAGTCTCCTCCAACAACACAGTTCAAAAGCATCAGTTCTTCAGCACTCAGCTTTCTTTATAGTCCAACTCTCACATCTATACATGACTACTGGAAAAACCATAGCTTTGACTAGATGGACCTTTGTTGGAAAAATAATGTCTCTGCTTTTGAATACTGTATAGGTTGGAATAGCTTTTCATCCAAGGAGCAGGTGTTTTTTAATTTCATGGCTGCAGTCACCACCTGCAGTGATTTTGGAGCCCCCCCCCCCAAAATTAAGTCTCTCACTGTTTCCATTGTTTCCCCATTTATTTGCCATGAAATGATGGGACCAGATGCCATGATCTTAGTTTTCTGAATGCTGAGTTTTAAGCCAAGTTTTTCACTCTCCTCTTTCACTTTCATCAAGAGGCTCTTTAGTTCTTCACTTTCTGCCATAAGGGTGGTGTCATCTGCATATCTGAGGTTATTGATATTTCTCCTGGCAATCTTGATTCCAGTTTGTGCTTCCTCCAGCCTGGCATTCTGCATGATGTACTCTGCATAAAATAAGCAGAGAGACAACATACAGCCTTGACATACTCCTTTCCCAATTTGGAACCAGTCTGTTGTTCCACATCCAGTTCTAACTGTTGCTTCTTGACCTGCATACATATTTCTCAGAAGGCAGGTCAGGTGGTCTGGTAGTCCCATCTCTTTAAAAATTTTCCAGTTTGTTGTGATCCACAAGTCAAAGGCTTTGGCACAGTCAATAAAGCAGATGTTATTCTGGAACTCTTGCTTTTTTGATGACCCTACGGATGTTGCCAATTTGATCTCTGCTTCCTCTGCCTTTCCTAAAACCCCAAAAGCTACCAAAGTACCCTGCCCAAAATAGATGTTCAATAAACAGTCACTTAGCTAACGAATGGAGGCAATAAATCAAAGTATAAGAAAGATTTCAGGCCTCAGGCTGTGAAAATTCTCTAAAGTCAACCTTTTGAAAGAAGTCAGTTGTTTTTCACTGAACTACAGGTCACTAACATTTATCCAATTCTACATGTACCAATAGCTGTGTCAAAAATTAATGTGTGCTATCTCATTTAGTAGTCACAATAACCTTGTGAGGTAGTCAGCATTTGCTCCATTTCCAGGGTGAAGCAACTGAGGACAAAATGGCTAGTCATCATCCAAAGTTACACCAAGGAGGTAAAGGTAAAATTTGGGCAATAATGCCATGTACAGTACAACAATAAAGCATCATGGGTTGGGGGGGACTGGGGGATAAATTCAGAGACTGGGATCAACTAATATACACAGCTATGTACAAAAGAGACAAAATAATAAGAACCCACTCTATAGCACAGGGAGGGGGACAACAGCATAGTACCACCAGTAGGACAATTTAAGCGGTGGCTGAAGAAAGGCTACCAATTAAAAATGTCAGGGGGACATGTCTGGATGGGAATGATCCATCACTAAATAAACTGAACTACAAAATCTTCAGGGTGTGACACAACTCCAATTTCGTGAGTCTAGCATTAAGATAATCTCTTCTAAATTGTGTGTGGCTGTGCAAGAGAAACCGCAACGCTGCACTACATCCTTCCTTTCTATGTCCACTGAACTAGCGCCTTAGTTCCAATGTCAGAGGGCAATTTATCCGGAGCTATAATGGGCTGCCAAAATACAAAGGCCATGAGCAGTTATCAGTTAACTGAGAGTTCTGACCTCCTACAAGGTCTCCATCTCCCAACCCCTCTTATTCTGCAGAGATGACACCCTTCCTGTATCTGCCAAGGATATAGTTTCAAGCATTTGCAGAGGAACCTGAGCTTCTGCCTACTTCCCATTACTACTCCGGCCTCAATGTAGCCAAAATTTTTTAAAAAATCAAAAAAATCAATACATCAATATTCTTCCCAATCTCTGTTCTTGGAGGATCAGAGGAATCACAATTTCTGGATTACCAATGGCTAGCTCAGGTGACAGAGGGTGGCCAGGGGGGTTGGGGGTGAGGAGGGTATACTTTAGACTGAGGTTCTCTCACTTACTACAGCTGTTTACTGTTTATGCACCAAACAGTAGTAACTATATATTTCAATAAATAAATCAATAAAATTCCTCAATTTAATGCAGTGACTCTCAACTTAAATGGATATTAAATTCAACTGAGGAGCTAAAACATCTATTTTGCATGCATGAACTTACCCTGGCCCCACAAAAATCTATCAAATCATAATTGAGACTAATGTCAAAGCAAGAGTAATTTTTAAAGGTTCCACATACTGTTATGCACCTATTACGATGCACATCCCTGGCTCAGAGCAACTGCTTTATTATGTTACAGCACTAAACTTCTTTTTCATTCAAACACTGGTTGGCTATGTGTGACAGTTAAGTGACAAAATCACATAAATCAATAAAGATCTAATTCTATCACAGCTACACACTGCACCTCATACACATATTTATATTCATTTCCACAAAGAAGTACCTTCTCTCCCATTTATTTTACAGGAATTATGGGGCTGTCTTAGTCTTTTTCCCATATTTGATAAAGAAGACAAGAAGAATTTTGTAATCCTTATATGTCTTCTGTGAGGAGAAACAGCTTAAAGATACAAAGAAGCAGGGAGAACACACATTCTGGTGTACCTGGGACATGCAACTTTATTTTTATTGTATGGGAGTAATTATTAAGTGAGACCCCTCACTCTCAAAAATATCCTGGTTTGAAGAAAAATTATATCCGAAGTAGGCCAATGTTTTCATTTCTATATGCCTTTTAACCAGTTTATAATTCATATATGCCATTAAGATCATCTTTTTAAAAGTGTACAATTGTGAGTGTACAATTTTGCTTTTTTTAAACAGTAGTCAGAGTTGTGCAACCATCCCTACTATCTAATTCCAGAACATTTTTATCATCCTAAAAAGAAGTCCAATGCCCATTAGCTATTATTCTCCATTCCTTCCTCTCCCCAACTCCTAAAAACTACTTATTTACTTTCTGACTCTCTGGATTTACCTATTTGAGGTAAGTCATAAAACAGAGTCAGACAATAGGTAGCCCTTTGTGTCTGGTTTCTTTCAGTTTTCAAAGCTCATTTGTGTTAAGTATTATCAGGACCTCATTCCTTTTTTGGCTGAATAATATTGTATTCTATGGATACCACATTTTATTTCTTCATTCAACGGTGATGAACATTTGGGTTATTTCCACTGCTATGAACAGTGATGCCCAGATTTTTGTGTGTAAATGTTTTTAATTTTCTTGGGTGTATGTCTAGGAGGAAAATAGCTGGGTCATATACTAACTTTATGTTTAACTTTCTGAGGAACTGCCAGGCTGTTCTCCAAGGGGTATGAACCATTTTGCCTTCCTAGCAGCAATATACAAGGGTTCCAATTTCTACACATCCTCATCAACACTTGCTATTGTCTTTTATTTTTGTGACAACTATCCTAATGGATGTAAAGTGGTATTTCAGTGTAGTTTTCACTTGTTGCTCTAATGACTCATGATACAAAGCAGCGGTCCCCAATCTTTTTGGCACCAGGAACAGGTCTCGTGGAAGGCTATTTTTCCACAGACTGGAGCGGGAGTGGGGGTAGGTGGGATAGATGTTTCAGGCGGTAATACGAATGATGGGGAGCAGCAGATGAAGCTTCACTCGTTAGCCCATCATTCATTTCCTGCTGTGCGGCCCAGATCTTAACAGGCCACGGACCACTATCTGTCCAAGGCCTGGGGGTTGGGGATCCCTGACAGACTGTATCTTTTCGTGAATCTATTGGTCATTTGTATATCTTCTTTGAAGAAATATGTATTTCAAATCCTTTCATAAACTGGGTTATTTGCCTTTTTATTGTTAACTTGTAAGAGTTCTTCATATATTTTGGATATTAGACGCTTATCAGGGGCTTCCCAAGTGGCACAGTGTAAAGATTCTGTGTGCCAATGTAGGAGACGCAAGAAACGGGTGCAACGCCTGGGTCAGGAAAATCCCCAAGAGTAGGAAATGGCAACTCACTCCAGTATTCTTGCCTTGAAATCCCATAAGCAGAGGAGCTGGTGGGTGGGTTACAGTCCATGGGGTCGTAAGAAATCAGACACCACTGAGTAACTGAAGACAGAACAGCATATAAAGCAAGGAACCCACTCTGTTCATTTACATGTGGATATCTAGGTGTCCTAGCATTGTTTTATGAAAAAGTCCACCAACAATAAATGCTGGAGACGGTGTGGAGAAAAGGGAATCCTCTTACACGGTTGGTGGGAATGTAAACTAATACAAGCACTACAGAAGACAGTACAGAGATTCCTTTAAAAACTAGGAATAAAACCACCATCAGTTCAGTCGCTCAGTCGTGTCTCACTCTGCGACCCCATGGACTGCAGCATGCCAGGCTTCCCTGTCCATATGACCCAGCAATCCCACCACTATGCATATACTCTGAGGAAACCAAAACTGAAAAAGACATATGTACCCCAATGTTCACTGTAGCATTATTTACAATAGCTAGAATATGGAAGCAACTTACATGTACGTCGACAGATGAATGAATAAAGAAGCTGTGGTACATACACACAATGGACTATTACTCAGCCATAAAAAGGAATGCATTTGGTCAGTTCTAATGAGGCAGATGAACCTAGAGCCTATTATACAGAGTGAAGTAAGTCAGAAAGAGAAAAACAAATATTGTATTTTAACACATATATATGGAATCTAGAAAGAGGATACTGATGAAATTATCTGTAGGGCAGAATGGAGACACAGACAGAGAACAGACTGATGAACACTAGTGGGGGCGGAAGAGAGGATGGAAGGTAAGAGGAGAGTAAGGTGGAAACATACATTACCATAAGCAAAATAAAGAGTCAATGGGAATTTGTTGTATGACTCAGGGAACTCAAATGGGGACTCTGTACCAACCTACAGGGGTGTGGATGGGGAGGGAGGTGGAAGGGAGGTTTAAGAAGGAGGGGACACATGTATATCTATGGCTGATTAATGTTGATGTTTGGCAGAAACCAACACAATACTGTAAAGAAATTACCTATTAAATCTTTTAAAAAGGCTATCGCTTCCCCAGTGAATAGTCTTGGCACCCTTGTCAAAAATCAATTCACCATAAATGAATGGTTTTACTACTAGAGACTCTCAATTCTACTCCACTATTCTATATGTATATCCCTACATGAGTAGCAAGCACAATGTCTTGATTACTATAGCTTTGTAGTAAGTTCTAAGATCAGGTAATGGGAATCCTCCAACTTTTATTATTTTTAAAGATCATTCTTTGGTTATTCAAGGTATCCTGAATTTCTATGTGAATTCTAAGATCAGCTTGTCAATTTCTTCAAAAATAGCCAGCTAAGATTCTGACACGGATTGCACTGAATCTGTTTGGGGTGTACTGCAATCTTACTAAGTTTTCCAATTCATAAACATGGTATGCCTTTCCATTTACTTAGGTTGACTTTACATTTTTTCAACAATGTTTTCTAGTTTTCAGAGTAGAGGAAATGTACTTCTTTGTTAAATTTATTCCTAAGTATTCTATTCTTTTGATACTATTATAAATAAAACTGTTCCTTAATTTCATTTATGGATTTCACTATCATTCTACATGATTCGTGACTTCAAAAATACAGAATAACATTTTAAAAAGTAATTAGAAGCTTACTGCATTTATTTTTTATTGAAGGTAGTTGATTTACAATACTGTTAGTTTCAGGTGTACAGAAAAGTGGTTCAGTTATATACACACATACACATAATAAACATATAATTTTCATATTATTTTCCATTATAGGTTATTTTAAGATACTGAATATAGTTTCCTGTGCTATGAAGTAAATCCTTATTGCCTGCCTACAGAGGATGAAATGGTTGGATGGCATCACCAACTAGATAGACATGAGTCTGAGTAGGCTCCAGGAGTTGGCAACGGACAGGAAAGCTTGGCGTGCTGCAGTTCATGGGGTCACAAAGAGTCAGACATGACCGAGAGACTGAACTGAACTGATTTTATATATAGCAGCAAGTATCTGTTAATCTCAGATTCCTAATTTACCTCTCCTCATCCCTTTTCCCCTTTGTAACTGTAAGACTGTTTTCTATGTGTGTCAGTCTGTTTTATAAATAGATTCACTTGTATTATTTTTCAGATTCCACATGCGATACCATATGATAATTGTCTTAGACAAACCTCGCTCTGCGTGATATTCTCTACTACTTTGCGTGATAGCTATACATACTATACACACACACACACACACTCTCTCTCTCTCTCTCTCTCTCTCTCTCTCTCTCTTCAATCTTCCTCGTCTATTCTTTATCCAATGGACACAAGTTGGTTCCATGTCTTGGCTATTGTGAATGGTGCTGCTATAAACACTGGGGTGCATGTGTCTGTCTTTCTGAATTAAGAGTTTTTGTCTTTTCCAGATACAAACTCCGGGTAAGGCTGCTGAATATAGCATTAATAATTCCATTTTTGGTTTTTAAGAACCTCCAGGGAACCTCCAAACTGTTTTTTATAGTGGCAACACCAATTTACATTGCCATCAACAGTGTAGAAGGTTTCCTATTCTCCACAGTCTCTCCAGCATTTATTATCTGTAGACTTTTTGATGATGGCCATTCTGACCGGCATGAGGTGATATGTTACTGTAGTTTTGATTCACACTTCTCTAATAATTAGCAAAACTGAGCATCTTTTCATGTACCTACTGACCATCTGTGTATCTCCTTTGGTGAAACATCTACTTAGTTCTTCCGCCCATTTCCTGATTAGATTGTTCTCTTATACTGAATTTTATGAACTGCTTGCATATTTTGGAAATTAAGTCCCTGCTGGTCATTTGCAAGTATCTTCCCCCATTCCATAGGTTGTTTTTCTGTTTTGTTGATCGTTTCCTTTGCTGTGCAAAAACTTTTAAGTTTGATTAGCTCCCATTTGCTTATTTTTGCTATTATTTCTTTCACCTTGGAAGACTGATATACATAAATATTGCTATGATTATGTCAGAGACTGTTTTACCTATGTCCTATTCTAGGAGTTCTATAGTGATATGTCTTATATTTCTAAAGCATTTTGAGTTTATTTTTGTGCACAGTGTGAGGGTGTGTTCTAACTTCACATGCAGCTGCCCAGCTTTCCCAACACCACTGATCAATGAGACCATTTTTTTCTCCACTGTACATTCTTGCCTCCTCTAAGACTGACTGAAGGTGCATAGGCTTATTCCTGGGCCCTCTATTCTGTTCCATTGATCTATTATGTCTATTTTTTGTGCCAATACCATACTATTTTGATTACTGTAGCTTTGTGGTAGTCTCTAAAGTCTGGGAGGGTTTTGTCTCCAGCTTTCTTCTTTTGCCTCGACTGTTTTGGTAGTTCGGGGTCTTCTATGGTTTCATACAAATTTTAGTATTTGATATATTTCTGTGAAAAAAAATGTCATCGGTATTTTTATAGGGATTGCAATAAATCACTAGATTACTTTGAGGTATGGCCATTTTAATAATATTCACTCTTTCAATCCAACAGTATAGGATATATTTCTATTTCTCTGAATCACCTTCAATTTCCTTTATCAATGTCTTATAGTTTTAGCTTACAGGTCTTTCACCTCTTCAGTTAGATTTATTCCTAGGTATTTCTTTGATGTGATTCTAAATGGGATTTTTTTTAATTTTATCTTTCTGATATTTCATTGTTACTGTAAAGAAATGCAACACATTTCTGTATATTAATCTTATATCCTGCTACCTTGCTGATTTCACGTATTAATTTTTGTGTAGAGTCTTTAGGGTTTTTGGCAGATGGTGACTGCAGTCATGAAATTTAAAAACGCTTGATGCTTGGAAGAAAAGCTGACAAACCTAGACAGCACATTAGAAAGAAGAGACATTACTTTGCAAACAAAGATCCATCTAGTCAAAGCTATGATTTTTCCAGTAGTCATGTATGGATATGAGAGTTGGACCATAAAGAAAGGCTGAGCACCGAAAGACCGATGCTTTTGAACTTTGGAGTTGGAGAAGACTCTTGAGAGTCCCTTGGACTGCAAGGAGATCTAACCAGTCAATCCTAAAGGAAATCAATCCTGAATATTCACTGGAAGGATTGATGCTGAAGCTGAATACTAATGATGCTAATACTCTGGCAACCTGATGTGAAGAGCTGACTCATTAGAAAAAGACCCTGAAGCTAAGAAAGACTGAAGGCAGGAGGACAACAGAGGATGTTGGATGGCATCACCAACTTGATGGACATGAGTTTTAGCAAGCTCTGGGAGATGGTTAAGGACAGAGAAGCCTGGTGTACTATAGTCCATGAGGTCACAAAGTGTCAGACACAACCGAGCCACTGATCAACAACAATAATAATATAGAGTATTATGTTATCTATAAATAAGGACAATTTTACCCCTTCCCTTCCAATGTGCATACTTTTTCTTTTTCTTGTCTGACTACTGTGACTAGGACTTCCAATATTATGTTGAAAAGAAGTGTGAGAGTGGGAGCCCTTGGCTTGCTCATAAACTAGCAGGAAGGCTTTCAGCTTTTCACCAGAGTATTATGTTGGCTATGAACTTGTCATAAATGGCTTTTATTATGTTCAGATATGTTCCCACTATACCCACTTTTGGTGTTGGAGAAGACTCTTGAGGGTCCCTTGGACTGCAAGGAGATCCAACCAGTCCATTCTCAAGGAGATCAACCCTGGGATTTCTTTGGAAGGAATGATGCTGAAGCTGAAACTCCAGTACTTTGGCCACCTCATGCAAAGAGCTGACTCATTGGAAAAGACTGATGCTGGGAGGGACTGGGGGCAGGAGAAGAAGGGGACAACCAAGGATGAGATGGCTGGATGGCATCACTGACTCAATGAATGCGAGTCTGAGTGAACTCCGGGAGTTGGTGATGGACAGGGAGGCCTGGCGTGCTGCGATTCATGGGGTCGCAAAGAGTCGGACACAACTGAGCAACTGAACTGAACTGATACCCACTTTGGTGTGAGTTTTTATCACGAATGGATGTTGATTTTTTTTCTGCACTTATTAAGATGATCATGTGGATTTTGTCTCTTCTTTTCTTAATGTAGAGTGTCACACTGATTGATTTGTGTATGTGAACCATCCTTGTTCACATACCCTGGGATAAATCCAATCTGTTTTGTAGTGTATTTTTATGTGTTGCTGGATTTGGGTTGCTAATATTTTGTTCAGAATTTTTGTATCTATATTCATCAAAGATACTGGCCTGTAATTTTCTTTTTTGGTTGTGTCTTTCTCTGGTTTTGGTATCAGGGTGATGGTGGCATCACAGGATGACTTTGGGAGTGTTCCCTCCTATTTAATCTTTTGGAAGGCTTTAAGAAAGATTGGTATAAGTTCTTTGTATGTTTAGTAGAATTTCCCAGTGAAGCCATCTGGTCTTGAACTTTTGTTTGCAAGTTTGTTTTTTTTTTAATTACAGATTCTATTTCACATCTAGTGTTTCGTCTATTCAAATTATCTACTTCTTTTTGATTAAGTTTTAGTAGGCTATATGCTTCTAGAACTTGTTCATTTTTTCTAGACTGTACAGTTTGCTGGTATATAATTGTTCATAATATTATCTTATAGTTTTTTGCATTTCTATAGTATAAGTTGTTATTTTTCTTCTTTCATATCTTATTTCTTTGGGTTTTCTTTCTTTTCTTTTTGGTGAGCCTAGCCAGAGGCCTGTCGAATTTGTATATCCTTTCACAAAACCAGCTCTTGGTTTTATTGATCTTTTTTATTACTTGTTGATCTCTATTTTATTTGTTTCCACTCATATTAATTTCCTTCCTTCTGCTGACTTTGGGTTTTGTTTCTTCTTTTTCTAATTCTTTTAGGTGGTAGCTTGGATTATTCATTGAGATTTTTCTTGTTTCTTGAGGAAAGTCTATATCACTATGAACTATATCACTACGTCTCATCAAATTACTTCTGGGCATCCCATGGATTCTGTAAGACTCTATTTTCATTGTCATTTGTCTCGAGGTATTAACTGATTTCTTTGATCTCACTGTTGACCCACTGGTTTTTTAGTAGCATGTTATTTTTTTATTGCATTTAAACATGAATGTCATAGGTCCTTTAATTTTTATCTACTACAAACAGAAAAGGGCTTTCAAATCCCTGGGTTGATATCCCCTGGAGAAGGGCATGGCAATCCACTCCAGTGTTCTTGATTGGAGAATCCCATGGACAGAGGAGCCTGGCAGGCTACAGTGCATAGGGTCACAAAGAGTCAGATACAACTGAAGCAACTTAATACAGGATCACAGCACACAAGGGGAAAAAACTGATCTAAACAAGCAAGAAACTCTAGTAGTCATCCACTTTAATAAAAAATATTCAAAAAAATCAAGCAGTGCCAGTTTTCATCCCAATTTTCAGTGGGCAATGCAACTGCACATTCACACACATGCACAAATGATGTCTTGCATTTCCTTATAAACTATATAAACAAAATAACCACTCATTCTCATAGTCACAGGAACTTGAGGGAGACTATTTTACTGTAAGTTTCAATGCAATTAGAGATTCCCTGCTCCTACAGAATTATCTTTCAGTTAATTTTAATATAAGAACATTTTTCTTCCTCTAAAATAGAATGTTTTAATTATTGTTTACAAACAATTAAATCCAGGCAGAAATTCAAATTCTAAATTAAGACTATCACTTAACTATTGTTTTATGGAAAATGAGCAAAGCATTCCATTTCATCCAAAATTGCACATACTGAATCCTAATTACACATTTTAAAAATACAAAGATATGTTGTGAACATAGTGATGGCTACTAGTCAGTATTTAATGACATGATTCAACAAGGAAAACAAATTTTACTTTGAATATAAAGGTTATACACTTATAGCTATTATTTGAAAATGCAGTTTTGCTATATAACTTATGTAAAGGCAAAACATGCCCTACAAACAATTACACTTAATTTTATGAAGCTCTGACTTATACTGCTATAAATTTTAGGTAAGATTCAAAAACATTAACATACGATTCAAGAAATAAGATCAATAATGGTACAAAGTACAGAAAGCATTGAGAAAATAATCCCACACTAACTACAAAAGAGACTGCCTAACAAACTTGTGGATATTGTGACAGATATTCTGGCCTGAGAAAACATTTCTAATGCTATAACTGTATCATAAGAAAGGCAAGAAAATCGTAAGATCTCAAAGCAACATGAATAAAGATGGAGGCTGTACTCTCCACATGGACATATGGCCGAGTGAAGGAAAGCGGGGACTGAATCCAGTTTGTTCTCCACTCTCTAAACCCTGAACCCTGGCAGAGAGCATCATCCATCTAAAACTGAGAAAAGAGCTTTTATCTAACTCTGCAAGGGCTAGCTGTGGCCTGGCTATACCACATCCAAAAGACTACCTTTTAGAAAAGTTAAGGCAACTGAGATACTAAATACTGTGTCCTTTCTAAAATCGTAACACCAAAATATCACTTCTCATTATGAATTTGTTTTTAATGTTTCAGGTTAAATCATTAATATGGCAAAACATAAATAGGTTGAAGAGAGAGGAAAAATCATCTAAAACTCATAATTAAAAAATAATCATGAGAAATAAAAAAACACAGTGGATACAGTAAGAACAGAGTATACATTGAAAAAACAAAAAATCAGTGAACCTAGAAACATGACATTAACTATTCAAATAATGAAAGGGGATGGGGAGTCAAGGGCCAAAAGACCCAATCTCAACTGTTTAACTGAAATTCCCTCCCTCCAAAATACTGCCTAGGATTAATGGATACTGGGAAGAAATAGTGGCCAATGTTTCTAAATTTGGTTACCAAAAAACACTCAAAAACACTAAAACATCATTTTCTCAAAGAAAACCATATGAAGGCATATAATTGATAAAAAAATTATAATCAAATGACATCATAATCACAATCACTGAAAAAGCTGTAAAGCTGAAGAGCAATCAAACAAAATAGAAAGTTTACATATGAGGCAACAAAAAATAACAGACTTCCTATCAAGAACTATACAACTTATTTCAGAAATAACTTCACAACATATTACCAGAGATAAAGAGGGCTATTTCAAGTCAGAAGGCTCAATTCATCAAAAATATATTTTAAAATGCATGTACCTATTAATAGAGCTTCAAAATACATGAATCAGTAAGTGAAGGGAGAAAAAGACAAATTCACAATTAAAGCTGAAGATTTCCAAACCCTTCTCTCAGCAATTACTGCAACAAATGGAAAATCAGAAGGGACAAATCTTGAAGAACACTACCAATCAATCTGACTAATATTTTTAGAAAGCTTCACTCAACAACACAGAATACACATTCTTATTAAGCATACACAAAACATTTGTTTACAGACAACATTCTGCACTCTATAATAAACATAGGAAGTATGTTACTGAACCACAACAGAATTAAATTAAAAAACTATTAGAGAAAACTAGAAAATTAAGGAACTATTTGGAAATTATATAGGTCCAAGAAAAAAATCACAAAGGAGCTTAAGAATTCTTTTAACTTCATGTGTACAAACACATGTAAAGATACTCTGTATGATGCAGACAGAGAAAAGATTTTAAATAGTAAGTGCTCCTTTAGAAAATGGTGGTCTCAAATACTAGAAAGACAGGATATCACTATAGATCCTTCAAACATTAAAAGAATAAAGAAATATGAAACTTCATGCCAATAAATTAGACAACCTATGTAAAAACAAATTCCTTAAGACACATAAACTAAAGCTATTTAAAAAAATTAATATATATCTGCATAGGCCAATATCAATTTATTCAACCAAATAAATCAGATCCACAATTTAAAATCTTCCCACAAAGAAACTCCAAGGCCAGAGATCTACTTTGGTGAATTTTACCAAACACTGGGGCAGCAAATCACCCCAGTATAATTGCTATGAGAACCTCATGAACTGTATAAATGGACAAAAAGATATGACACCGAAAGAAGAGTCCCCCAGATCTGAAGGTGTCCAATATGCTACTGGGGAAGAGTGGAGAGCTACTAATAGCCCCAGAAAGAATGATGCAGTTGGGAAAAGCAGAAACAATGCTCAGTAGTGGATGTCTGGTGATCAAAGTAAAATCCAATGCTGCAAAGAACATTACTGATAGGAACCTGGAATGTTAGGTCCACGAATCAAAGCAAATTGGAGGTGGTCAAGCCGGAGATGGTAAGAATAAACATCGATATCTTAGGAATCAGTGAACTAAAATGGACAGGAATGGGTGAATTTAATTGAGATGACCATTATCATCTACTACTGTGGGCAAGAATCCCACAGAAGAAATGGAATAGCCCTCATAATCAACAAGAGAGCCCAAAATGCAGTACTTGGGTGCAGCCTCAAAAATGAGAGAATGATCTCAGTTGTTTCCAAGGCAAGCCATTCAACATCATGGTAATTCAAGTCTTAAAGGAGATGGGAATACCAAACCATCTTACCTGTCTCCTGAGAAACCTGTACGTGGGTCAGGAAGTAACAAAGGAAAAACTGACTGGGTCAAGCTTGAGAAAGTAGTACGACAGGGTTGTCTTCTGTCACCTTATTTGTTTCATCTATATGCTGAGCACATCATGAGAAATGTCAGGCTGAATGAGTTACAACCTGGAATCAAGATAGGCAAGAGAAACACCAGCAACCTCAGATATGCAGATGATACCACTCTAATGGCTGAAATCAAAGAGGAACTAAAGAGCTTCTTAATGAGGGTGAAGGAGAAGAGTGAAAGAGCTGGCTTAAAACCTAAATATTAAAAAAAAATAAGATCATGACATCTATCCCCATTACTTCATGGCAAACAGAAGGGGAAAAGGAGTAGTGACAGATTCCCTCTTCCTGGGCTCTAAAATCACTGCAGATGGTGACTGCAGCCATGAGATCAGAAGATGTCTGCTTCTTAGCAGGAATGTTATGACAAACCTAGACAGTATGTTGAAAAGCAGAGACATCACTCTGCCGACAAAGGTGTGTATAGTCAAGACTATGGTCTTCCCAGTGGTCACATATGGTTGTGAGAGCTGGACTGTAAAGAAGGCAGAGTAACAAAGAACTGATGCCTTCGAACCGTGGTGCTGGAGAAGACTCTTTGAGAGTCCCTTGGACAGCAAGATCAAACCAGTCAATCTTGAGGGAGATCAGCTCTGAGTACTTGCTGGAGGGACTAATGCTGAAGCTAGAAGTCCAGTATTTTGGTCATCTGAGGCCAAGAGCTGACTCACTGGAAAAGTCCCTGATGCTGGGAAAGATTGAGAGCAGGAGAAAAGGGCATAAGAGGATGAGATGGCTGGATGGCATCACCAAAGCAATGGACATGAACTTGGGCAAACTTCAGGAGATGGTGAGGGACAGGGAGGCCTGGCACATTGCAGTCCATGGGGTTGCAAAGAGTGGATACGAGTGGTGACTGAACACTACCACCAAACACTTAAAGAAGAACAACAACTATATAAAAACTTTTTGAGAAGAAAATCTTTCTAACTCATTCTATTATCCTGATATAAAAACCAGACAAAGACATTATTTTAAAAAACTACATACCAATCTTGAGAAAGAAAAACAGGGCTAGAAGGATCAACCTTCCTGACTTTAGACTATACTACAAAGCTATAGTCATCAAGACAGTATGGCACTGGCTCAAAAACAGAAATAAAGACCAAAAGAACAAGATAGAAAGCCTAGAGATAAACCCACACACCTAAGGGCACCTTATCTTTGAAAGAGGAGGCAAGAATATACAATGGAGAAGACAGTCTCTTCAATTAATGATGCTGGGAAAACTGCACAGCTGCACATAATAAGAATGAAATTAGAACACTTCCTATTGTCATACACAAAAATAAACTCAAAATGGATTAAAGACCTAAATGCAAGGTCAGACACTGTGAAACTCTTAAAGGAAAGCATAGGCAGAACACTCTTTTACATAAATTAAAGCAAGATCCTCTTTGATCTAGCTCCTAGAGTAATGGAAATAAAAACAAAAATAAACAAATAAGACCTAATTAAACATAAAAGCTTTTGACAGCAAACAAAACTATAAACAAGATGAGAAGACAACCCTCAGACTGGGAGAAAATCATCACAAATGAAGCAATGGATAAAGGATTAATCTCCAAAATACACAAGCAGCTCATGCAGCTCAAAAAAAATAAACAACTCAATCAAAAAATGGGCCAAAAACCTAAGCAGACATTTCTCCAAAGAAGACATACAGATGGCCAACAATCACATGAAAAGATGTTCAACATCACTCACCATCAGAGAAACACAAATTAAAACCACAATAAAATATCACCTCACAGTGGTCAGAATGGCCATCATCACAAAATGTACAAACAATTAATGCTGGAGAGGATGTGGAGAAGAGGGAACCCTCTGGCACTGCTGGTGGGAATGTAAATTGATACAGCCACTGTGGAGGACAATATGGAGATTCTTTTAAAAGCTAGGAATAAATCTACCATATGACCCAGACTCCACTATTGAGCATACACCCTAAGAAAACCATAATTCAAAAAGACATAAGTACCCCAGTGTTCACTGTAGCACTATTTACAATAACCAGGACATGGAAGCAACCTAGATGTCCATCAACAGATGAATGGATAAAGAAGTTGTGGTACATATATAGAATAGAATATTGCTCATCCATAAAAAGGAACAAAACTGAGTCAGCTGTAATGAGGTGCATAAACATAGAGTCTGCCATACAGAATGAATTACTGCATATACATGGAATCTAGAAAAGTAGTACTGACGAACCTATCTGCAGGGCAGAAATAGAGATGCAGATATAAACACACTTATGGACACAGGAGCGGAAGAAGGTGGGACGAACTGAGAGAGCAGCACTGACATATACACACTACCATGTGCAAAACAGTTAAGCTAGTGGGAAGCTGCTGTGTAATACAGGGAGCTCAGCTTGATGCTCTGTGATGACGTAGATGGGTGGGATGTGAGGAGTGGGAGAGGGGCTCAAGAGAGAGGATATATGTATTCAGCACAGTTCAGTCGCTCATTCGTGTCCGACTCTTTGCGACCCCATGAACTGCAGCACGCCAGGCCTCCCTGTCCATCACCAACTCCCGGAGTTCACTCAAACTCATGTCCATCGAGTTGGTGATGCCATCCAGCCATCTCATCCTCTGTCATCCCCTTCTTCTCCTGCCTTCAATCTTTCCCAGCATCAGGGTCTTTTCCAAGCAGTCAGCTCTTCATATCAGGTGGCCAAAGTATTGGAGTTTCAGCTTCAACGTCAGTCCTTCCAATGAACACTCAGGACTGGTCTCTTTTAGGATGGACTGGTTGGATCGCCTTGCAGTCCAAGGGACTCCCAAGGGTCTTCTCTTCCTTTGAACTGTGAACACTACAGTTCAAAAGCATCAGTTCTTCAATGCTCCCCTTTCTTTATAGCCGAACTCTCACATCCATACGTGACTACTGGCAAAATCATAGCCTTGACTAGATGGACCTTTGTTGGCAAAGTAATGTCTCTGCCTTTTAATATGCTGTCTAGGTTGGTCATAACTTTTCTTCCAAGGAGCAAGGGTCTTTTAATTTCATGGCTGCAGTCACCATCTGCAGTGATTTTGGAGCCCAAGAAAATGAAATCAGTCACTGTTTCCAATTTTTTCACATCTTTTTGCCATGAAGTGATGGGACTGGATGCCATGAACTTCATTTTTCAATGCTGTTTTAAGCCAAACTTTTCATTCTCTTCTTTCACTTTCACCAGAGGCTCTTTAGTTCCTTTTCCTTTCTGCCATAAGGGTGGTGTCATCTGCATATTTGAGGTTATTGATATTTCTCCCAACAATCTTGAGTCCAGCTTGTGCTGCTTCCAGCCCAGCGTTTCTCATGATGTACTCTGCATAGAAGTTAAAGAAGCAGCGTGACAATATACAGCCTTGATGTACTCCTTTTCCTATCTGGATCCAGTCTGTTGTTCCACGTCCAGTTCTAACTGTTGCTTCCTGACCTGCATACAGATTTCTTAAGAGGCAGGTCAGGGGGTCTGGTGTTCCCATCTCTCTCAGAATCTTCCACAGCTTACTGCGACCCACACGGTCATATCTGCAGCTGATTCATGCTGCTGTACAGCAGGAACCAACCCAACATTCTAAAGCAGATACCCTGCAATTAAAATTTTTTTAGAAAACTACAAACCCATGTATACCATCAACATATATGAAAGCATCTCTCATTAACACAAATCTGAATTTTTACAACAATTTATATACAACATATATACACTGTTGTGCAATGTACTTAATGGTAAAAGACCTAAGATCAGGAGTAAGGCAACAATGTCAGCTCATCACTTCTATTTAACATTGCACTGAGACTACTAGGCAGTGCAATAAAGCAACAAAAGAAATAAAAGGTATAAAAATTGAAAAGGTAGAAGTAAAACAGTCTATTTACAGACAAGATGAGGGTCTGCCCAGAACATCTGAAAGAATACACAAAACTGCCACCAGAACTAGTGAGTTTAGCAGAATCATAAATTACAAGGTTTTATGCCAAAATCTATTATATTGCTGTATACTAAAACCAAACAGTTGGAACTGATATTACATAACCATTTACAATAACATAAAAATAGGAAACAGAGACCAACAAGATATACGCAATATCTTTACAGTGAAAACTACAAAATATTGCTGAGAAACTAAAGACAACTTAAATGGGGAAAGATACCAAGTTCATGCAACAGAAGACTCAACATCCTTAAGAAATCAATTCGCTCCCAATTAACCTCCATGATAACAGCATTCATAATCAAAATCTTGTTAAGGCTTCTCTGCAGAAAATGACAAGGTAATTCTAAAATACAGAGAAATGGAAAAAACTTAGGCTAGAAAACAACCTTGAAACAAAAGAGCAAAGGTGGAGGGTTTACACTCCCTGATTTTAGGACTTACATAAAGCTATGATAATCAGGACAGTAACGTCATAAGGATAGATACATAGATCAATAGATATAATAGGGTTCTGAAATAGGCCCACATATAATGTCAACTGATTTTCAACAAAGTTGCCAAGGTAGTTCAGTAGGGAAAAATAACAACCTTTTCAATAATGCTTCTTGAACAATTTGACTTTCATAGGCAAAGAAATAAATCTCATCTCTTATGTAATACCATACATTAAAATTAACTCAAATGAGATCAAAGACTTAAAATGTAAGAGCCTAAAGCAGTTTCAAGACTTGAAGAAAAAGAAAAAAGGTAGGGAAAATATTGCCCAATATCTGTGCCAATTCCTCCAATTTCTACTTCAAATTAGGGCAGAATAATCATTAAGAAAAACAAATCTGAGGTTCTTAAGTCAACATTTGAAACTACTCAAAAGGAAAGAGCATTTCCCTCTAAGTACTCAGTAACTCCAAGCCACGTAGTTCTTAATTCAATCACATCTCTCAGAACCATGCAAAGCCTGCTATATAAAGAATAATCTTTAGAACTGAGTAAAAGAAGTTATCATAGACGATTCCCTGAAGCAAATACAACAGCTAAAGCTATGGTCATAGCCACCAGAGGTTCAGGGGAAGATACAGAAATACAGGGAAATTATAGGGAAAATTCTCTGGAATGGAAGTGGCTAAATTCCTGCAGTGCTTTAATTCAAATCACTCAGTGTTGAGCTATTAGTAAACAAAATATATACATATGAGATGAGAAAAGAAAAAAATCAAACACTGAACGATTTCTAGAAAACTAAACAAGACTTATAAAGTTTGAATTAAACAAGATTTATATTTTAAAATGTGAATTAAACTTCATTTTCCCCATTCTTCCTGTGTATATACAAGTTTTCAACTAAAGGATACTTTTCAATTAAAAAAATACCTTTTCCCCTAGCTCCCTAACCTGAAGAATATCATAAAATGGGTTGTTCTGCAGTCAAGATTTAACAAGAAAAATGTATACCCATAGGAAGCTTGATATCAGAATAAAGTATTGTAAGAAAAAACTCATTTTGTAAGTTCATAAAAGTTCTTTCTACCACTGAAGGAAAAATTTAAA
Source organism: Capricornis sumatraensis (assembly GCF_032405125.1). Taxonomy (NCBI): domain Eukaryota; kingdom Metazoa; phylum Chordata; class Mammalia; order Artiodactyla; family Bovidae; genus Capricornis; species Capricornis sumatraensis. The sequence goes on from NC_091087.1 coordinate 12,620,746, forward strand.
CCTTACATTAAGTAGCAAAACTATTCTTAAAATGAAAAGAATAGTAACAACAGAAAATATTTTAAGTACCTTTCACAAGATTTACTGACATAACCATCAGGCTTGATCAATTATATCTAATAGAATGTCAATGTGAACATATGACACACCAAAAACCATCCCCTAATGTTTTGTGAAATTACATTATTTTGCAACATTCTAATATTACTATAACTCACTTCTCTTCCATTTTGAACAGAAAACAGAATTCAGGTGAAGTTTCACTTATGAAAGCTTTTTGAGAACTACACATCTTACTAGCATAGTGAAATAATTAAGCTAGGCCAATGTAAGTTTTTAAATCAAAACAGCCTACTCCAGAACTCTGCAAATATGGGCATGTGAGTTAAGGCAAAAAATAAGTCACAAAAAAAGTTCACGTTTAAAAGATTTCTTAAATTTGCTTAAGTTTTTCCTTCAATCCTTCTACCTTTCAAGAAATATGGCTAGACCTGTCCATTTTTGTCTTTCATTTGAAAATCCCTCTGTTCTGCCAACTTATTGTCTCAGTAAGTATGGACTATAGATTTTCTTTATTTTCAAATATGTGTAATTGTCATGGAAGATGAAAGTGGAAAAGATGTAAACGTCTGGAATTATCTCAGCAGTGTCACTATTCAAGAAACTGTCATCATACAATATTACATATATTGTGTGTATGTGAATATCAGACTGGATTTTACACATTTCCTTAATTAATCTACATTAATCCCCAAAGTAAACTCCAAAATGACTGTTATTCAAGCTCACGAGACAGTCGATTTTTTTTTCAAAAAGATTCCCACTGTATTTATGTACTTCATAACACAGAAAAATGAAAAAAATGTCTTACTAGAAGTGATGTATCAGCAAAAAGTGCACTTAGATGTGATCCTTGCAGCAAACTCTTCTTTGTTCCTTTTTCACCAAGTCCAATTCCTTAATTAAAAAAATATTTATATTCAGTGGATTATTATTCTTAATTCTAAAACAAAATTAAACATAATTTCATCACTACAAATTTCAACACTCAACACTACCCCTGGCAGATAGTTCTGCAAATACTTACTGAATAGAAAAATAATGTTTAAATTTTTAATTTTTAACTGGAGGATAACTGCTTTACAGTGTTGTTGGTTTCTGCCATACAACAATGTGAATCAGCAGTAAGTATACATATGTCCCCTCCCTCTGGCCATTCCAACTCTGAGATCATCACAGAGCACCAGGCTGAGCTGTGTTATGCAGTAACTTCCCGCAGCCATCTGTTTCACATGCAGCATCGTGTATGTTTCAATGCTACTTTCTCAATCCATCCCACTCTCCTCCCCACTACTGTGTCCACCAAGTCCATTCTCATACGTGTGTCTATTCCCGCCCAGCAAAAGGTTCATCAGCACCATAGAAAATACATCTTTACAACTCAGTTGTTTTATCTGGCTAATAAAAACATAATGTTAGCCAACTGGGCATTTCTAATGTCACTAATCCAATTTTTCAAGTTTTCTTAAATGTTTAGTAATATTCTAGCCATGCCAAGATCCACAAATTGGTGTCCCAGGTCTCATTTTCCTATCCTCTGTATCCCAAGATATACTTTACACTTACATGGTACACAGAGCCTACTGAACTTACGTTTTCATAAAATAGTTGAAAATATTCACTGTATTACATTCTCACTTAGGGAAAAATCTGTCAAAGGGTCAGTGTCTTATACTGCCATAAAATATGTATGTAGTCAATGCAATTGCTGGAGAAGGCAATGGCACCCCACTCCAGTACTCTTGCCTGGAAAATCCCATGGACGGAGGAGCCTGGTAGGCTACAGTCCATGGGGTCGCTAAGAGTCGGACATGACTGAGCGACTTCACTTTCACTTTTCACTTTCATGCATTGGAGAAGGAAATGGCAACCCACTCTAGTATTCTTGCCTGGAGAATCCCCGGGATGGGGGAGCCTTGCGGGCTGCTGTCTATGGGGTCCGCGCAGAGTCGGACATGACTGAAGCAACTTAGCAGCAGCAGCAGCAATGCAATTGCATATATTTAAGTTTTCATTCTTTTAAAGGGAACAAAAATGAACTTTTATAAAAAGCCAAAAACAAGTATGAAACTGAATAATGTCTATTATTCACATTAACAAAGGAACACTAGTGAATGCTAACCAATGGTGCAGTGCATAAAGAATGATCCAGTCTTGTTACACTTCTGCTTGGAAATAGAAGCAAGACCGAGGTCTCTGGCATTGCAGGTGGCTTCTTTACCAACTGAGCTATGAGGGAAGCTCCAGTAGCAAGACACTTCAGTGGAAAGAGTAAGATGTAAGCCTCTTCTCACCCTGGTTGGCCAGGTAAATTATAATGCTAATCTATTCAATTGATGCAAAAAGTAACTGCAATTTTGCACTGTTGAACTTTGCTGTTTAATATTGCAATACATTTTTAAATAAATGTGGGTAAAGTTATACATCATTTTAATATGCATTTCTCACTTTTTTTCTTTTTTTTTTTGGCTAATGACTTATTAGGGACTTCCCTGGTGTCTCAGACGGTAAAGCGTCTGCCTACAGTGCAGGAGACCTGGGTTCAATCCCTGGGTCAGGAAAATCCTCTGGAGAAGGAAATGGCAACCCACTCCAGTACTCTTGCCTGGAAAATCCCATGGATAGAGGAGCATAGTATGCTACAGTCCATGGGGTCGCAAAGAGTCGGACACGACTGAGTGACTTCACTTTTAATGACTTATTACTTGCTGTGTTGTTGTTGTTCAGTCACTCAGTGGTGTCCAACTCTTTCCAACCCATGGACCACAACACACCAGGCCTCCCTGTACTCCACCATCTCCCTGAGCCTGCCCAAACTCATGTCCATTGAGCCAGTGATGCCATGCAACCATCTGGTACTCCGTTATTCCCTTCTCCTGCTCTCAATCTTTCCCAGCATCAGGGTCTTTTCCAATGACTCAGCTCTTCACATCAGGTGGCCGAAGTATTGGAGTTTCAGCTTCAGTCCTTCTAATGAACATTCAGGATTGATTTCCTTTAGGATTCACTAGTTTGATCTCCTCGCAATCCAAGGGACTTTCCTTTCAAGAAGCAATCATCTAATTTCATGGCTGCAGTCATGGTCCACAGCGATTTTGGAGCCCTAGAAAATAAAGTCTATCACTGTTTCCACTGTTCTCTATCTATTTGCCATGAAGTATCAGGACGAGATGCCATGATCTTAGTTTTCTAAATGTTGAATTTTAAGCCAGTTTCTTTCACTCCCCTGTTTCACACTCATCAAGAGGCTCTTTAGTTCCTCTTCGCTTTCTGCCATAAGGGTGGTGTCATCTGCATATCTGAGGTTATTGGTATTTCTCGTGGCAATCTTGATTTCAGCTTGCACGTCATCCAATCCAGCGTTTCGCATGATGTACTCTGCATGTAAGTTAAATAAGCAGGGGACAATATGCTGCCCTGGCATACTCCTTTCCCAATTTGGAACCAGTCCATTGTTCTGTGTTACCTCTTGACCTGCATATAGGTTTTCACAGGAGATAGGGAAGGTGGTCTGGTATTCCCATCTCTTGAAGAATTTCCCACAGTTTGCTGTGATCCACAGTATCACAGGCTTTAGCATAGTCAATGCAGAAGTAGATGTTAATGTCAATGAAGTAGATGTTTATGTCAATGTTTATTTATGTCAAAGTAGATGGTAAGTCAATGAAGCAGAACTAGAAGATTCACTGAGCATGGCCCTGCCCACCAGAGCAAGACTCAGTTTTACCCACAGCCAGTCCCTCCCATCAGGAAGCTTCCATAAGCCTCTTATCCTCATCCATCAGAGAGCAGACAGAATGGAAACCACAATCACTGAAAACTAACCAAACTGATCACATGGATCGCAGCCTTGTTTAACTCAATGAATCTATGAGCCATACTGTGTATGGCCACTCAATACAGATGTGTCAACATGGTGGAGAGTTCTGACAAAACATCCACTGGAGAAGGGAATGGCAAACCACTTCGGCATTCTTGCCTTGAGAACCCCATGAACAGTATGAAAGGGCAAAAGATACCTTGCTGTGTATTTTATATTTATTTTAGACTAAGAAAATGATGTTAGATCAAAAGCAAATTCAACTGATATTTTTTATTCGAGTTCAAAATGGGTAGTAAAGCAGCAGAGAAAAATCGTAATGTTAACAACGCATTTGGCCCAGGAACTGCTAATGAGCGTACAGTGCGGTGGTGGTTCAAGAAGTTTTGCTAAGAAGACAAGGGCCTTGAAGATGAGGAGCACAGTGGCCAGCCATCAGAAGTTGACAGTGACCAACTCAGAGGATCATCAAAGCTAATCCTCTTACAACTAAAGGAGAAGTTGCCAAAGAATTCAATGTTGACCATTCTATGGTCATTCAGCATGTGAAGCAAACTGGAAAGGTGAAAAAGCTCAATCAGTGGGTGCTTCCTGAGCTGACCAAAAATCAAAAAAGAACATCGTTTTGAAGTGTCACCTTCTCTTATTCTACACAACAACCATGAGCCATTTCTAGCGTGGATGGTGACACGCAACGAGAAGTGGATTTTATACAACAATCGGCAACAACTAGCTCAGTGGATGGACCAAGAAGCAGCTCCAAATCACTTTCTAAAGTCAGACTTGCACCCAAAAAAGGTCATGTCACTGTTTGGTGGTTTGCTGCCCGTCTGATCCACTACAGCTTTCTGAATCCTGGTGAAACCATTACATATGAGAAGTATGCAACAATCAATGAGATGCACAGAAAATTGCAATGCCTGCAGCCAGCACTGGTCAAAAGAATGGGCCCAATTCTTCTCCATGACAACACCCAACTGCTCGTCACACAATCCAGGCTACAAAGTTTTGCCTCATCCACCACATTCACTTGACTGCTTGCTGACCAGCTGCCACTTTTTCAAGCATCTCGACAACTTTTTGGAGGGAAAATGCTTCAACAACCAGCAGGGCGCAGGAAAGAGTTCCAACAGTTTCCTAAGCATGGACTTTTATGCTGCAGGAATAAACAAACTTATTTCTCATTGGCAAGAAAGTGTTGATTATAATGGTTCCTACCTCTATTAATAAAGATGTGTTTGAGCCTAGTTATAACGATTTAAAATTCAAGGTCTGAAACCGTCAATTACTTTTGTACCAACCTAATAGCAATTTAGAATTGCATGACTCAGTAATTATGGCAATCTCCAAGTAAATCTGCTTCATCAAATGAAAATGGTAATTTCTCCACACAAACACCAACATTTTTAATCTTATTCAGTAGTATTAATTATTGTGGTACTGCAGTTTTGTTTCTAACTGAATGTACACCCCTTTTAGAGGCAGGGGGAGAGCCATAATATGCCAAACATTCATTTTATATAAACAAGTATTAAAAACTTGAACGTTAAAACACACACATACACAAACAACTAAGCCTTTTGTTTTTTGTGAAGTTAAAAGGAGCTAGAAGCCTGATTTCTGCTTTCAATCTAATTATACTGAAATGAAGAACTCAGAAAAAGGTCCTCAAATACAGTTACAGTACTAACTTCTAAAATCTAATAATTCAAAACAAAACTATTTTTCATGTGTTCTCAGCCTAAACAAAACTAATTATTTTAAATGTACTTTGACACTAGATTTGTGTCAGTGTCACAGAAGGAATTAAAAGTTTAGCAATCTGACCCTTGGTAAATAACTCATTAAATACAAATTTGATAATTACAGACATAGTACATATTCTTATATCAAAAATATTAATTCCTCAATTCTATAAGTTAACTGTTATTGGCAAGTTTGTTTTATATGCAGTTCTAAAATAGTTGCTAAAAGGCAATATTCTAAAAACCAAGTTCCTATAGTGAGAAATATACCCTCACCCTCAAAAAATAAAACCAAAACTAAAACGTTAGTGGTTCAGTCAGTTATCATTAAGTTTCACATACTGAATATCCAAAATCCCATTACTCTGTCCAGGCAACAGCTAGACAGCTGGTACCTCTAAGAGCCAGCTTTCCCAAACCTGGTCCCCACCAATTTCCTAGCACCCTCTATTTTCTTCTCCCTCAACTGTTACCACTGTTGTTAACCTGGCCTACAAGCTATCATAGTCCAGGTAACAATGACTTGTTAAGTTTTGTTCAAGTTTTGACCTCTGACTGGAAACAGCTTTCCCCCTTGTCTCTTAGGTAGACCAAATGTCCAGTTCAATGACACCTTCTGTGAAGGCATCCTCAGGTATCCTTTACCATTACCATCACTTACAGGGGGGCAAACTAAGTACAGTTTTATAGGTATGAGTCTATCATACTATATGCTTATTTAACAGAAGGAACTTTTTTGTACTTTATTCATTTCTGTATCCCCAATATCTAGTCAATATCTGGCACACACTTCAGCATGCATTCAGAAAACATTTACTAAGCATCCAATCTATACCCGACACTTTTCTAGGTGCTAGGAATAAACTTCTATATCTATTCCTGACTTAAGGGAACTTACATTCTAGTGGAAGTGATGTGCAACACATAGTGAATACAGGATATATAATATACACAGCAGGTTAGTATGAAGTTTTTTCAATGAGAAAAAAACAGCAGAAAAGAAGTACTATCATAGGGAGGGGATTAAAATTTGAGAAAAGGTATCCACCAAAGGCCTAACATAACAATGATACTAATAATAACTAAATAGCAACAATAACATTTGAGTATTTACCAGATGGACAGGGAGGCCTGGTGTGCTGCAATTCATGGGGTCGCAAAGAGTCAGACACGACTGAGCGACTGAACTGAACTGAATCAGTATCCTAACTGCTTTACACATATAAAGTGATGTAAAGCTAACCATAACCTCTCATTATTAGCCTCAGGAGGAAACAAATACTAAGAAGCAACTAGCCAAAGTCATACAGCTAAATCAATAAAGCAGTAAAGCCAGGATTAGAACCCAGGAATGCTTTTAACAGCTATGTATAACCACAGTTCAGTTAATGCTTGTGCTGAATAAATTCAGTAAATGAAATAAATGAATGTATAATACAGCAATATACTCAAAAGACAGCAATGTATATCAGTCTCAGAGGGCTAATACATTTGAGCAGCTTCAGAAATACAATGCATATATCAATATCCATGAAGACATCCTGACAAATAACAGGTCAGTGCTTGATACGAACAAAAAATGATAAGCACTGATCATTTCTCTACAACCTTAAAAATACATTTTTAAGTTTCTATATTACAATTATCCTAACTAAAAATTACACAAACAGTATCACAAAAATCACATGGAGATCATTAAAAAAACTTTTTAAAAGGGTACCCTAAAATAAGTAAGTCCTTTGAAGGCATTATCATTTCAATGATAATTAAATGTTGAAATTCATATTTTATACTGTAGCACAAGTTATTGTCATCTTCCAGTTTTCTGTATCAACAAAAAGGGTTAAACAAAACGACCAAGGTTCAAAACCTTTCTTCAAATGTCCCAAATATGCTTTACCAAGCAAACAGACAAAATCCAGTACAACTGTTGTTACTGAAGACCTGAATGACCTAAATTGAGTGATCTGTTCCTTACCTCCTTTCTCTTGCCATATTAGCTTGTTATTTAAGTGTCTAATCAGTGAATGTAAATAAACTAGAAAGCAAAGTGAAACCAAAGTGCTGCTAACATGACACTGGCATTCCTAGTCTCAAATCTTGAAGGCCTAAGAAGTATCTCCTCAAATTTTGACTAAAATTATTGATAAAATTATGAAGGAAATTACTGTCTTTATGTTTGGAAATTATCAAAATTTCTGCATATTTTGAGCATAAAATTTAAGCATAACACACTGTCAAACAAAAGAGTTGTCTATGTAAAAACAGTTTGAAAAGTCAATCCAGATTAAGACAAAAATAAAACAGACCAAAAAAACCCAAAACATAAAGTAACTGTCTATAAACACAATACAAGGTGATTATTTGCTGAGATATGAATTTCAAATACATTTCAAATTTCAAAAGCTACCAGAGGTTACATAAGATTTGGAAATGTTCAAGTTTCAACCAGAAGGGAGAAGGATCTCACTGAAACCTGGGGCAATCAGTAGAAACCAAAGCAGAATGACTCTCTTAATAGTAATGCTAACCTACTTTTCCATAAGAAATTGAATATACCACCAAAACAAATTAAAATCTGTTGAGAAGAAACCAACAAAATCCACACAACAGCATGATGAATGTCCAAGAGTCAATCAAAACTTACTAAACATAAGAAAATGGGAAAATGTGTTAACGTATCAAGGGGAAAAAATTTGAGAAAAGAAAACAGACCCAGAAACAAGAAAAAGATGATATTCTCAAAGATATAAACTTTAAAATGCTGCAAGTATATTACAGGATTTAATGAAAACTAGAAAAAAGATAATTACTTTGAAAAGAATCAAATTAATCTCTAAAGATGGAAAATACAGCATCTCAAATAAAAAAACTGGATATACTTGGCAACAGATTCAACAGTGCAGGGAAAAAAGATTCCTAAATTGACGATGTGAAAATAGAAAGCAAAAAAAGAAATGAAGAACAGAGCATCAAGTACCTGCAAGAATATCAAGGGCAGTCTAAAAGTGGTGTAATTGTAGTCCCAGAAGGATAGGGAGTCAGAAAAAACATCTGAAGAAATAAAGGCAAAAGAATTTCCAAATTTGAGAAAAACTAAACCTGTATATTCAAGAAACTCACTGAACAAAAAACAAGCACAAAGAAACCATACTAAAGCACATAATTAACAACTGAACTGCTAAAATCCAGTAATATTAAAAAAAAAAAATCTTAAAAGCAACCAAAGTAAGGGAAAACTTGTTTTAACAAGTTTAAACAAAGGAATAACGCCTTTAACGTGCTAGGGGAAAAAACCTGTTACTTAAAATCGACATAAAGCAAAAATACCCTTCACAGATGAAGGACAAATAAAGACACTTCCAGATATACCAAAGCTCAAAACCTGTCACCAGTCTGTCACCTTGTTCTACAAGGAACACTGAAAGAAGTTCTTCAGGAAGAACAGTAGAACTGTACAACCAAGTGAATGTAAACTATGGATTAGTTAATAATAATGCATCAATATCAACTGTAACAAAGGTATCACACCAATGCAACATGTTAATAATAGGAAAAGGAGACAGATAAAGAATGAGAGAGAGACAAGTATTAATATATGAGAATTGTGTACTTCCTGTTCAATTTTTCTATAAATCTGCTCTGCTGCTGCTAAGTCGCTTCACTTGTGTCCGACCCTGTGAGACCCCAGAGACGGCAGCCCACCAGGCTCCCCTGTCCCTGGGATTCTCCAGGCAAGAACACTGGAGTGGGTTGCCATTTCCTTCTCCAATGCGTGAAAGTGAAGTCACTCAGTCAAGTCTGAACCTCAGCGAGACCATGGACTACAGCTTTCCAGGCTCCTCCATCCATGGGATTTTCCAAGCAAGAGTACTGGAGTGGGGTGCCATTGCCTTCTCCGATAAATCTGCTCTAAGAAACAGCAGATAAAAACTTATTTCTACACAAAGGAAGACCAATAGAAATGATGTATGAGTTTATTTTCTTTTTATTTTCAAAAAGATACAAGTTTGTAAAGCAAAAGTAGAAATAATATAAAAAAAATAACAACATGCAGCATAAAACAGATGATGAAAATAGCACAAAAATGAAGGGGAGAAATTTTATTTCCAAATTGGAAACCAAAATGTTCATCAAAGGTGAATGAAAAAATTGTGATATAAACATATAAAGGAACACTAGGCAACAGTAAACTGGAACAAAATACTGATAGACATAAACATGGATTAACTGCAAAAAACATTTTGGTGAGGGAAAAAATCCAGATACAGAATACATATTGTATGATTCAATTCAGGAATACATTTGCAAAATTCTGAGCAACCATCAAATACATACAAAGGTCACGCATTATGAAAACATATATACAACACCAAAAAGCTAAACATATGTAGTTAAGACCAAGAACAATCAGCATTATCTTTTGAGTCTTAGTTTTCTCATCTATAAAACACTACAGTAATAGTTCATACACTTCATAAATTTAGTTATGAGAATTAAATAAGCATATATACCTAGCATATTGCCTGACATACAGTACAAGTTCAGTAAGCACTAGCTTTGTAAAGAAATAACCCAGAAAAGGAGGCAATAGAAGAGATGGAGAATGCCACTGGAAGTCAACTGGTCAGCAATATTCCTATTAAAAATGATCACTTTATTGAAGAAATCAGAAATCAGAAACTGTATACATGCATGCGTGTGTGCTGAGTGTCCAGCTCTTTTTGACCCTATGGACTGTAGTCTGTCAGGCTTCTTTGTCCATGGGAATTCTCCAGGCATGAATACTGGGGTGAAAGACAGAAATGTAGATCAATGGGACAAAACAGAAAGCCCAGAGATAAATCCACACACCTATGGACACCTCATCTGTGACAAAGGATCAAAAAGACAATCTCTTTAACAAGTGGTGCTGCAAAAACTTGTCAACCACCTGTAAAAGAATGAAACTAGAACATTTTCTAACACCATACACAAAACTAAACTCAAAATGGATTAAAGATAAATGTAAGACCAGAAACTACAAAACTTGTAGAGGAAAATATAAATCACATAAATCACAAAAACGTAAGCATACATACAGAGGAAACCACAAAAACATAAATCACAAAAACGTAAGAGACACAAATCACAGCAAGATCCTCTATGACCCATTCCCCAGAGTAATGGAAATATAAGCAAAAATAAACAATTGGGACCTAATTAAGCTTTTGCACAACAAAGGAAACTATAAGCAAGGTGAAAAGGCAGCCTTCAGAATGGGAGAAAATAATAGCAAATGAAGTAACTGACAAAAAATTAATCTCCAAAACATACAAGCAGCTCATGCAGCTCAACACCAGAAAAACGAACAACCCAATCAAAAAGTGGGCCAAAGAATTAAACAGACATTTCTCCAAAGAAGACATACAGATGGCTAACACACACATGAAAAGATGCTCAACATCACTCATTATCAGAGAAATGCAAATCAAAACCATAATGAGGTGCCAGCTCACACCAGTCAGAATGGCCATCATCAAAAAGTCTACAAACAATAAATTCTGGAGAAGGTGTGGAGAAAAGGGAACCCTCTTACACTGCTGGTGGGAATGCAAACTGGTACAGCCACAATAGATAAGTGTAGAGATTCCTTAAAAAACTGGAAACAGAACTGTCATATGACCCAGCAATCCCACTGCTGGGCATACACACCAAGGAAAGCAGAACTGAAAGAGACACATGTACCCCAATGTTCATCACAGCACTGTTTACAATAGCTAGGACATGGAAGCAACCCAGATGACCATTGGCAGATGAATGGATAAGGAAGTTGTGGTGCATATCAGCTATAAAAAAGAACACATTTGAGTCAGTTCTAATGAGGTGGACAAAACTAGAGCCTATTAGAGTGACGTAAGTTAGAAAGAGAAATACCAGTACAGTATATTAATGCATATATGTGGAATTTAGAAAGACAGTAATGATGATCCTATACACAAGGCAGCAAAAGAGACACAGATGTAAAGAACAGATGTTTGGACTATGTGGGAGAAGGGGAGGGTGGGATGATTTGAGAGAATAGCACTGAAACATGTATATTACCATATGTAAAATAGATGACCAGTGCCAAGTTCAATGCATGAAGCAGGGCGCTTGAAGCAGGGCGCTCAAAGCCGGTGCTCTGGGACAACCCAGAGGGATGGGGTGGAGAGGGAGGTGGAAGGGGGATTAAGGATGGGGGGGACACATGTATACCTGTGGGTGATTCATGTCGATGTATGGCAAAAACCACCACAATATTGTAAAGTAATTATACTCCAATTAAATTAATTAAAAAAAAAAAAACCTGGGGTAAAAAAAAATACTGGAGTGGGTTGCCATACCCTCCTCCAGGGGACCTTCCTGGCCCAGGGATCAAAACCTCCTCTCTTATGCCTCCTGCATTAGCAGGTGGGTTCTTTACCACTAGCGCCACCTGGGATGCCCAAACACTGTACACAGCAAAGGCCAAATGAGACATTTTGGAATATATTTGGAATCATTTAATATAACGCTAGAATTGAAAAAAAAAAATACTACTAAGGCCTTAAAAGGATAGATTTATAAACACATAAAAAGATACTAAGCCACAAGAAACAATACATTTTTGTTTATTTCACAGAAGCAAACATTGAAGGAAGAAAGTGATTTCAAGTACACAGGCAACTAGGGACTTTCAAAATACAGGAGGTAAGAAAGATGACACAAATGAGAGCAAGTGTGAACAAAAATAGCAAAGCAGGGTGTAGAATGGATGGATGGGCAGAACACAATTTTGCACCACTTTGAAAACAGGAAAGCATTTCAACCTAATACTACAAAAAATACAAAAATAAGACAAAGGCAAGACTAATCCTGCCGAGTGGAATAATGCACAATTTCAGCATCACTATAATGTTAAAAAGCTAGGTTCTTATACAATGCCCACTAAAACACAATCTGTTACATCCTTAGCCAGCAAATGGAGAAAGCATCATTTGCGTTAAAATGTGATAGTATACTGATGCCAAGAAATGCCCATCTTCCTCCATGCCCTTCCACTTCCATCTGCTTCCCCAAAAGTACCCATTTACTCCAAAACATCTCTTCACACAGCCTCTATTTAAAAATAAAAATAAAAAAGGAAATAGCTTTGAGATATAATTCACACGCCATAGAATTCATACATTTCAAGTATATACACCTGGATGTTTTTTATATTCACAAGAATATGCAACCTTCACCAGTAATTCTAGAACATTTTCATCACCCTTAAAAGAAACTTTATCTCTCAGCAGTCACTCTCCACTCCCTATTCCCAACCCACACCCCAAGCCCTACAGTTAGGCACCAACTTTTTGTCTCTCTAGAATTGCCTATTCTGAACATTTCCTATAAATTGAACCATAGTATGGTCTTCCATGACTAGCTTATTTCACTTAACTGTTTTCAAGATCCATTCGTTATAGCATGCATCAGTACTCCAACCCACCACATTTTATTTACTCACTCATCAGTTGACGGACATTTGAATTGTTTCCACTTTTCACCTATTATAAATAATGCTGCTATGAGCAATGATATATGAGTTTTTGTGTGGATATATGTGTTCATTTCTACTGTTATAATACAATATCTCTGCATTTTATCTTCTATACTCTTGCTTCGTTATGGCATCTAACATCTTCCCCATAATGATACACATATCTGAAGTTAAGCCACAAATGACTAAGCATTTTACATAAATTACTAGTTCCTATTTTATTCTCCAAATAATTTATCACCCTCAAATCTATAATCAGCAACCATACTGGCAGCATTCATATTAATATTTAATATCAACATTTATTACATGTTCTGATACTGCTATATTTCACCAAGTAGAGGATGTTACATCTCAAATGCTGAAGCTCTGTCTGTTCTATGCTTCAGCCCAACTTTAAGGGCTAACACTCCTAGTATTCCTTGTCAGGCATATAGTTACTGGAATTTATCATTTTTTACAGTCCTCAACCACTCAAACCGTAATAACAAAAAGTATACTTTGTCCAGAAAAAAAAAATTTTTAATAAACACACTTTAAAATTTCACATTAGGCACTTAACATGATGAATGACCAAATATACATCACTTTGGTTAAAAAGTCTGGTAAGCTGCCAAAGTGTGTCAAACAGATGTCCATATTAATAAGGATGTTGGCCAGAATCTAGAAAAAATTTGAACACTTTATTTCCTACAGTTTGAATTGGAATATGCCTCAGAGGTCTTTTTAGGAAGACAAGCTCTAAAACTTATGAAATGAAATGGAATCCAGGCGTAAAATTCAGACTACCAGTCTAATCCACATCAAAAAAGGGTTCGATCTATTTAAAACTAATAGTAACAACAAAAATATCTGCACTAATGGAAAAGAAAAAACCCAAACCACTCTAAAGTTATTCTTAAAGATGAATACTATAACTTGGGATTTTCATTACAAATAATTTGATATTGTTTAAGGGCCGCTTTGAGCCTTAAAATAGAGAGGTGGGGGTCTTTAGATTATCCCGACAGTATTACCTCTGCTTGCATTCTGGTGTAACTTTTCTAAGTGGCACACAATTAGGAAGACTTACAGCTACTGCCTTAAGAACTGTACAGCATCTACTGCTTGTTACACTGACAACGTATCCTAGAAGAGCTGTGGCAATTATAAACGACTGCAACAGTTTACTTCCCTGCTAAGCAGATCCATGGAAGTGCATGTGTCAAAATTTCATCTACCGTATCTCCTAGCAGAAAAAAATGTTCAGAATTACTGATCCAGACCAGCAGCAGCAGTTCAGTCCAAAACCTCAGTTCAGCCCAAATCCTAGGGTAAAATCTAGGCTCATTTTAAAGACAGAAATTTAATAGATCACTATATATTCACTAAAAATCAACATGAAAATGCAAGAATAAGACACAAGCATAAAACCTTCAATGCAGTATGTATACATCTACTGCCTTTATTATAACATCAAACATGGTAGGTACAAAAGGACAGATACAAAGTTTAATGGAGGATTTCAAAAGAAAAGCCTCCTAATTGGAAGGAATGAGTTCTTTATGGAGAACACAACATTTGCCCTGACATGGAAAGACAATCAAGAAGTGAGATTCAGAGAAGAGGGAGAAAAGAATGTCTATCTTTATACATATCTTCTACTTGAAGGCATATATTCCCACGAATTTATTTCAAACAATCAAAGAATGAGGCTAGAACTGTCCTTTTTAAACAGGTGTTGCTAAGTATTATTCTTTAAGGAACCAAGCTTTTATTAGACATATCATCTTCCCTATCTCGTTACATTGGTATATTAGTATTAAAGAAGGCCCTGGTCAATTCCAAGTTTGAAAGACTTTTCACTAGCTCTTACTCAGCTGAAGAGCCAAGCTGAGCCTGCTCCACATCCAGAGTGCTCTGCAGCCTGGTTTCATGCTCTCTCCCGTTTACCGCCTTCTACTTCTGAGCCAAACAACACAGTGATCTCTCTGTTTCCAAGGCAAACCATTCAATATCACAGTAATCCAAGTCTATGCCCCAACCAGTAATGCTGAAGAAGCTGCAGTTGAACAGTTCTATGAAGATCTACAGGACCTTCTAGAAGTAATACCAAAAAAAGATGTCCTGTTCATCACAGGGGACTGGAATGCTAAAGTAGGAAGTCAAGAGATACCTGGAGTAGCAGGCAAAATTGGCGTTGGAGTACAGAATGAAGCAGAGCAAAGGCTGAGTTTTGCCAAGAGAATGCACTGGTCATAGCAAACACCCACTTCCAACAACACAAGAGAAGACTCTACACATGGACATCACCAGATGGTCAACACCGAAATCAGACTGATTATATTCTTTGCAGCCAAAGATGGAGAAGCTCTACAAAGTCAGCAAAAACAAGACGGGGAGCTGACTGTGGCTCAGATCATGAATTCATTATTGCCAAATTCAGACTTAAATTGAAGAAAATAGGGAAAACCACTAGACCATTCAGGTATGACCTAAATCAAATCCCTGATGACTGTACAGTGAAAGTGTATAATGAAATATAATGAAAGTGAAAGTGAAATATATATTCAAGGGATTAGATCTGACAGACAGAATGCCTGAAGACCTATGGATGGAGGTTCATGACACTGTAGGGGAGGCAGGGATCAAGACCATCCCCCAAAAAGAGAAATGCAAAAAGGCAAAATGGTTGTCTGAGGAGGCATTATAAATCGCTGAGAAAAGAAAAGAAGCGAAAAGCAAAGGAGAAAAGGAAAGATATATCCATCTGAATGCAGAGTTCCAAAGAATAGCCAGAAGAGATAAGAAAGCCTTCCTCAATGATCAGTGCAAAGAAATAGAGGAAAACAACAGAATGAGAAAGACTAGAGATCTTTTTAAAAAAATTAGACATACCAAGGGAACATTTCATACAAAGATGGGCACAATAACGGAGAGAAATTGTATGGACCTAAGAGAAGCAGAAGATAGTAAGAAGAGGTGGCAAAAGACTACACAGAATGCCAAAGCGAAAGTTGCTCAGTTGTGTCTGACTCTTTGCGACCCCATAGACTATATAGTCCATGCAATTCTCCAGGCCAAAATACCGGAGTGGGTAGCTTTTCCCTTCTCCAGGGGATCTTCCCAACCCAAGGATTGAACCCAGGTCTCCCGCATTGCAGGCAGATTCTTTATCAGCTGAGCCACAAGGGAATAGTACACAGAAGAACTATACAAAAAAAGATCTTCATGAACCGGATAATCACGACGGTGTGATCACTCACCTAGAGTCAGGCATCCTGGAATGTGAAGTCAAGTGGACCTTAGGAAGCATCACTATGAACAAAGCTAGTGGAGGGGATGAAATTCCAGTTGAGCTATCTTAAATCCTAAAAGATGATGCTGTAAAGGTGCTGCACTCAATTTATCAGCAAATTTGGAAAACTCAGAAGTAGCCACAGGAAGGCAATGCCAAAGAATGTCCAAACTACCACACAACTGCACTCACATCTCACAGGCTAGGAAATTAACGCTCAAAATTCTCCAAGCCAGGCTTCAATAGTACATGAACTGTGAACTTCTAGATGTTCAAGCTGGATTTAGAAAAGGCAGAGGAACCAGAGATCAAACTGCCAACATCCACTGGATCATCGAAAAAGAGAGTTCCAGAAAAAAACCTACTTCCGTTTTATTGACTATGTCAAAGCCTTTGACTTGTGGATGACAACAAACTGTGGAAAATTTTTCAAGAGATGGAAATACCAAGACCACCTGACCTGCCTCCTGAGAAATCTGTATGCAGGTCAAGAAGCAACAGTTAGAACCGAACATGGAACAACAGACTGGTCCCAAATTTGGTAGGAGTACATCAAGGCTGTATATTGTCACCTTGCTTATTTGATTTATATGCAGAGTACATCATGAGAAATGCTGGGCTGGATGGAAGCACAAGCTGGAATCAAGATTGCCGGGAGAAATATTAATAACCTCAGATATGCAGATGACACCACCCTTATGGCAGAAAGCGAAGAAGAACTAAAGAGCCTCTTGACAAAAGTGAAAGAAGAGAATGAAAAGTTTGGCGTAAAACAACATTCAAAAAACAAAGTTCTTGGCATCCAGTCCCATCACTTCATGGCAAAAAATAAGGAAACACTGGAAACAGAAACAGACTTTATTTCGGGGGGCTTCAAAATCACTGCAGATGGTGAGTGCAGCCATGAAATTAAAGACCCTTGCTCCTTGGAAGAAAAGTTATGGCCAACCTAGACAGCATATTAAAAGGCAGAGACATCATTTTGCCAACAAAGATCCATCTAGTTAAAGCTATGGTTTTTCCAATAGTCAGGTATAGATGTGAGAGCTGGACTATAAAGAAGGCTGAGCACTGAAGAATTGATGCTTTTGAACTATGGTGTTTGAGAAGACTCTTTAGAGTCCCTTGGACTGCAAAGAGATTCAACCAGTCAATCCTGAAGGAAATCAGTGCTGAATACTCACTGGAAGGGCCGATGATGAAGCTGAAGCTCCAATACTTTGGCCACCTGATATGAAGAACTGACTCACCGGATAAGACCCTGATGCTGGGAAAGATTGAGGGCAGGAGGAGAAGGAGATGACAGAGGATGAGATGGTTGGATGGCATCACTGACTCGATAGACATGAGTGTGAGCAAGCTCCAGGAGTTGCTGATGGACAGGGAAGCCTGGCGTGCTGTAGTCCGTAGGGTCACGAAAGAGTTGGACAGGTCTGAGCAACTGAACTGAACTTCTGAGCCAAACTGGGTTCAATACATGTGGAATATATTTTCTACATTTCTGACAATAAAGCTTGACATCCAGTTCAAATATCAATTCTCCCATGAAGCATCCCCTGGTCACTTCTAAACTCTTCCTTCCCTGAACTCCTTATTCTATACATTGTGTCTAAATTTACACATCACACGGTAATTAATGTAGCACAGTAATAAATGGGGTTTTACCCTTTCTACACAATCACCAACTAGAAGCAAAGAGCTATATCTTATATGTGCTTATGTTTCTGCATCAACGATACAGAAACAATAGTTAAAGTAGTGACAATGGAAAATGAAAAAAATACAAAAGGAAGGCGCAAGGGAACAGAGCCATGGAGATTGCTTCCGGGCTAACATATTTACCAGGAAGAAAAGGGGTAGAGCAATGAAAAGAAATTGTATAAAATGCCTGTCAAGTCATTATTTATGACTTATAGAAGCTATGAAAAAAGAAATGAAAGCTCATATATGAGATACAAAAGACAGGCAGCTGGGCATAAGTACTGACTGCCTTTAAACACCATGAAAAAGGCCGGAGGAAAATTCCAAAAACACATCATTAATAATAAAAGGTTTTGATTTATATTATGGAAGATTTCTGATGTTTAAAGTCAACACGCCTTTTAATTCTGGCCTATATTTTTAAAAATAAATGTATGATGACTAGTAGAACATGTCAATTTCTACTCCAACAACATAAAACACTGATCAAAAACTTGCTAATTCTATGGAAAGAAATGTTTAAATGTAATAAATATTTTAAGCAACTAAATTCTAGAAACCAAGCATAAATAACTTCCAACTTTAGGTTAAACTTCTCATGTTAAAAAGACAGAGATATAAAGTATATAAGAGAGAACTAATCAACTTTAGCTACAATAAACATAGTGCTAACCTATTAAACACAATAAAAAGTATACAACCAAGAAATAACACAATACCTACAGTTTATTGTAATCAAAGGACAACAGTTCAAATCATAAAACTGAGAAGGCTGAAAAGGAGTAGAAAAACAATGAGAAGAGATACAAGTAGTTTGACTTTCAAAGAAGTCAACATCAGATCAATTTCCAAGTTTATAAATTATCTTTTTCAAAAAGGTATTATATTATACTGTCACTAGAATAAATAAGTACCAAGTCTTAGGTTGAAGATAGGTCTATAACTCATTCATATTATAATAAAACCAAGGTATTTCTAATATACATTATTGAAATAAATCTTTGAATTAATAACTTGACAGAAAAAAGTACTTAAGACTCCTGTAATAACCTAGAACCTGCATTTGTATGCCAGCAGAGTGAAGTAAAAATATTTAAACTAGCTTATTTTTCCTACAAGGTACTTTCTAAAGGCTCCAGCTCAGCAATGGAAGTTGACTTACTTATTCCTTTTCATAACTAAAAGCTTTGTAGCACCAGTAGTGTAAGTAATAGATTCCTGCTCTCTCTCCCCCAAAAGTAGACATTTTAGTGAGGATGCTGGTGGTAGCATTATCTAAGCAACTAAAAATATTCCCCCTATTCTCTGGTGGCTCAGATGGTAAAGAATTCACCTGCTATGTGGCAGACTGGGTTCAATCCCTAGGTTGGGAAAATCCCATGGAGGAAGGCATGGCAACCCACTCCAGTATTCTTGCCTGGAGAATCCCTATAGACAGAGGAGCCTAGTGGGCTGCAGACCATGGGGTCACAAAGAGTTGGACACAACTGAGCAACTAAGGACAACACAAACCATATGAAAAAAATGAGGAAAAGGAAATTCTACTCAAAGCCAAGCTTTCAGCACAGCCTGAAAACCAAAAACAACAACAACAAAACAACTATGACTAGGAACAGAAAAACTACCAAATCTCAATGCCTGACCTCTAAGACTGTCACTCCACCCCCACTAAACCACAAGGCTTGGTGCCAGCAAACAGGCCTTAGGGTCATTTGCAAAGACCACCAAAAATATTAAATCCACTCTAAATCTGGGAAAATACTGGAGAAATGGGCAGAGCAGACCACAGAATATAGGCAAGGAAGTTCAAACTTCTGGTGATTTAAGGTATCATTTAAAGCGTGATCCACCATGTAAAGTGGTACAACCTTGAAGCACAACGCTCTGGGAGAAGACAGAAAAAAAGGAGGAGTGTCCTTCGGCAACTGGATGGTAAAAGGAAAAAGAAAAAGGGAAAATTTTAAGGACTTGCTAGATCAAAAAGAATCATAGAAATGAAGACTCACAATCCATCTCTTCAATCATTAAAACAGACAAATAAAAACTACTGAAGTAACAGGACTATTCTATACTGACAGAAGAGGGCACCATTAAACTAGGAATACCGTAAAAAAACCCACTACCATAAAAATGAACAAAAGAAAAGTGCAATCCAGAAAATCAGGGAACAGAATTTGACATATCATGTGAGGGGAAAACCCTACCAAAAATAACCTCAAAGCAGGAAAAAAATCTGTAAGTCAGTATTCCAAACAGAATTAAATATATTCTATTAATATAGTATCCCTAGTAATTAAGAACTATTATTATATTAATAATTGGATTAATATATTCAAACAAGCATTTGAGGATATGAAAACCACTTTGACTCAGCAATCAAACTAAAAACAAAAACAAGAAAGTTAAAAGTAACTGAATTTAAAAAATTAGAAAAAAATTTACAGAAATGAAGAATAAATTGCAAGGCACCCAAGGAAGAATTCTCTCAAATGAAAATGATCTACCACAGTCCGTAATATAACAGCATCTGTTATGAGCCACATCCATCCACATCTAGTGTTGTTTCATCTGATTTCAGGTTAACTATCTACGACTTCATAATAATTCACAAGCCACAACCCTTCCAAAATTCATCTACATTAGCAAACTTCATGTGTTTCCCATACTAGAAAGGCATATTTACTCTTTATGATTACTTAAACCATTTAATACAGTTAAAACTGTACTTAACCACAGTTAAAATCATGGCTGCTATTAAATAGGTTTATTAGGTTCCTGTGTGTGTGTCTTCAGTTGCTTTAGTATGTCTGACTCTTTGAGATCCCAAGGACTGTAGACTGCCAGGCTCCTCTGTCCATGGGATTTTCCAGGCAAGAATACTAGAGCGGGTTGCCATTTCCTCCTTCAAGGGATCTTCACAAACCAGGGATTGAACCCACACCTCCTGCACTGCAGGCAGATTCTTTACCACTGAGCCACAGGGGAAGCCTTTAATGTGTCACTGACAAAGTCTGAGTATATTCTCCTAGATCCACGGATGCCCCAAACCCCATGATCTTTACTACACAACTCTGCACAGCACAGTGATTTTTAGGAACACACACGCTACGTTTTAGTGGAACCAACTGTAGATGTGAATGTATGGGTTAGTATACACATATTTCTTAGCTCTGCTGAGAAGGCATAGAAACAATGATACCTCAGGGGCAATTAGCACACCTAGCACCCAGATCTTGGTTTCTAAATGCCATCTTCCAATAAAAGGAGCCAAGGCTCTTCAGAAAAGAGGGTGATTCCAGGACTGGAAAAGGTAAAATACAAGATGAGCCTGGAGCAATTAAACAGCCTCCTGCTTTGTTAAGAAAAATGTGTTTATTTGTTGTGAGTTTTTTTTCTTTTTTTTGCTTAACTTAAGAAAATCTTAACTGCAACCACGAAATTAAAAGACGCTTGCTCCTTGGAAGAAAAGCTATGACAAACCAAGACAGTGTACTAAAAAGCAGAGACATCACTTTTGTCAACAGAAGTTCATATAGTCAAAGCTATGGTCTTTGCAGTAGCCATGTACAGATGTGAGAGCTGAACCATAAAGAAGGCTGCATGCCAAAGAACTGATGCTTTTGAATTGTGGTGCTGGAGAAGGCTCGAGAGTCCCTTGAACACCAAGGAAATCAAACCAGTCAATTCTAAAACAAATCAACCCTGAATATTCACTGGAAGGACTGATGAGGAAGCTGAAAGCTCCAATACTTTGGCCACCTGATGCACAGTCGACTCACTGGGAAAGACCCCGATGCTAGGAAAGACTGAGGGCAGGAGAAGAAGGGGGAGATAGAAGATGAGATGGCTGGATGGCATCACTGGCTCAATGGATATGCTGCTGCTGCTGCTAAGTTGAGTCAGTCGTGTCCGACTCTGTGAAACCCCATAGATGGCAGCCCACCAGGCTCTGCCGTCCCTGAGATTCTCCAGGCAAGAACACTGGAGTGGGTTGCCATTTCCTTCTCCAATGCATGAAAGTGAAAAGTGAAAGTGAAGTCGCTCAGTCTTGTCCGACTCTTCATGACCCCAAGAACCGCAGCCTACCACGCTCCTCCGTCCATGGGATTTGCCAGGCAAGAGTACTGAAGTGGGTTGCCACTGCCTTCTCCACAATGGACATGAGTTTGAGCAAACTCAGGGAGACGGTGAAGGACAGGAAAGCTCGCGTGCTGCAGTCCATGGGGTCAAAAAGAGTTGGACACAACTGACAAACAACATCAATTGAGAACACAGTATTTGAAAGATTTCACTTTTATTTTCCAAGGTCAAACACTGAAAATCTTGAGATAATCAAAACAGAGTTACTCTGCCTTAGGGCAAGCACACACACAGGCTTTTTTAAATAGACAATTCCTCCTCTTTCCCTGCCCATTACATATCTTCACTTCCACTCCTCTTCAAATACCCATTCCATGGCCAACTCCTTAGACATTGTCATTACAGGAACTGTTCCACTTCTAAAAGTACATTATTCATCCCACTCTCTGACTATACCCTCTTAATCCACCTAAGCAGTCTATCACAAGTAAATTCATCATCTTCCTCCAGAGCCTAATCCTCCCCTGTGTTTCCTATTTCAGTAAACTCATTCATTCTGTCAACTGCCCAAGCCATAAATCTAATCATCACCCTAAACTCTTTCTCTTTCTCCTTCCACAAGCCCCCACTATGTATCTTCTCAAATTCAACTATTTCTCCAATCCTCATTCCACTACCATAGTCCAGCCACCTTAGCCCTTAACTAGTTTTTTGTAATATCCTCCTCAATTACTCTCCCTACCTACCAATTTTAACTCTCTCTAAAGAAGCTGACACAGACCAATCAGTATTACCTTTTAATTTCCTGCCAGGCTTAAGATGCTGAGATTTTCCCTAAAACACAATACAAATTCGCTTAGTTGTGTCCGACTCTCTGTGACCCCATGGACTGTAGACTACCAGGCTCCTCGATCCATGGGATTTTCCAGGCAAGAATACTGGAGTGGGTTGCCATTTCCTTCTCTAGGGGATCTTTCCGACCCAGGGATCGAACCCGGGTCTCCCGCATTTTAGGTAGATGCTTTACCGTCTGAGCTACCAGGAAAGCCCCACAAATTCCTTAACATAGCTTAAAGGGCTCTTCAAATCTGGTCCCTACTTACCTCTCCAGTGTCATCTCTCTGGCACTGCCTGATTCATCCATAGGTACTCTTTGAGTTTCTCCAAGCAATCTAAGCTCCCTAAGCATATCTCTTGTCTTTATTACAGATCTGGTACACTCTACCCGTTCTCTTCACAAAGCTAAGTCCTATTCACCCTTTAGACTTCAACCTAAGTTGAAGAAGTCACTGGAATAAATTTTCCTCAGTTTAGTTGCTCAGTTGTGTCTAATGCTTTGTGACCTCATGGACTGCAGCATGCCAGGCCTCCCTGGTCATCACCAACTCCTGGAGTTTGCTCAAACTCATATCCATCCAGTCGGTGATGCCATCCAACCATCTCATCCTCTGTGGTCCCTTTCTCCTCCTGCCCTCAATCTTTCCCAGCATCAGGGTCTTTTCAAATGAGTCAGTTCTTTGCATCAGGTGGCCAAAGTATTGGCGCTTCAGCTTCAGCAACAGTCCTTCCAATGAATATTCAGGACTGACTTCCTTTAGGATGGACTGGTTGGATCTCCCTGAAACTGGGTGAACTGTGCCTTCTATGTGCTCCTGCAGCACTCCACACATCAAGCACACAGCAAGTGTTCATTCTTACTCCTCATCACCTAGCCCTATGGATTGAATAAGATAATGAAAACCAAACCGTGAAATAAATTACCAAAGTAACACAATGCTTACAAAGAATTAGAACCCAATGACTTCTGGCTCAGGAACACAATATTCTTTCCATTATACTTTGCAGCACTTAATTTTATTTTCATAAACAAATCAATGTTAATTAGATATAAAGCATATAACCTAGAGTTAAAAAGGATCTAGATATCATCTCATTTTATAATTAAAGTGAAGCCCAGAAAGGGCTAAAAAACAGTACAAAACAGCAATGCCAGGATTAGTCATTTTGATGTTCTTTAATTACATACTTTAGTCTCAGGAATAAGGTTTTTAAAATTTTAAAGCTGAAAAACTTTTTACTTCAAGGTTAGCAGAACTATTAACAAAACAAATGAATCATGAATTCACTTAGAAGTTTCCATAAAACTTTTAACAAAACACAAGATTATTTAACTATGGTATAACACTAATAAAAATAATACTGAGTCATTATTATATTTATAATATAAACAACACATGGGTACCAATCATGCTCAAGGCACTGTGAAACATACTCACTGAGCAAACAAAGACACAAAACAGAATTCCTATCTCCACAAAGTTTAAAGTAAGTTTTGGAAAATGAGACCCAACCATTACAAAATTAAACAGAAAAATTACAGGACAAATTAGTCACTTAAATGGTTAACAGTTTCAAAAGAAGTGATTCTGTTGCAAGATGTTTCAGGAATGTAAGAAAAATTACAATCCACTGCCTGAGCAATCAGCATAAACTCAAAATTTCTTAGCTTAGTCAGCTGAAAGGGCTCAAAACAATGATATTCCAGTGTCAACAACCTTACCTGCTGTCCAGTTCTTGATTTCTAAATACTATGACCCAATGAAAGAAACCAGGACTCCTTGAAGAAATGGCTGATTCTAGGACAGCAGAAAAAGCAGACAATGAACCTGAAGTATCTTTTGTCTCAAAAGGAATGAAGTGCTCCAAAAATGATAGGAATGTGTCAATCAATGAGTTAACTTGAAGGAGCTCCCACTGACCAAATCTGAGTTTATTTGGAACATCAAAGTGAATACTGACAAGTAATGAGAGAATAACCTACTTAATTTAAAAAAAAGAATCTCTGAATTTCTATTGATATTAAATAAACAAATGAGAAGGAAAAGTTGTAATTTACAACTTAATAGAAAGCCAACTAGCAAATGTAGAAGAAACAGTAAAAAAAAAAAAAAAAAAAAAAACACCACTTCGGAACCACTGTACAATAACTGATTCAGGCAAAAATCATTAATGAATGTTAAAACCATTATGTGAACATTTTAGGGAAAACAAAAACACAGCCTCAAAGCAGCTTCCCAAAGATTATTCCATAACAAGAAGGAGGAAAATGAAAATTTTTATATGGAGAAAAAATTGGTAGGCAAACCTTAACTAGTGATACAAGTAAACATCAACAACAAGGGATCAAAAACAGACATGATATTGCCTCCTGACAGTGATGCACTGAAGGAAAGACATATCAAAGCTTATGTGGTATTCCTGCCAAAAACGCAGAACTTGAATCTACCAGCGAAGAAGCAACACAACAAACCCAAAGTAATGGACATCCTACAAAACAAAGGACTGTACTCCTAAAACTAACGATTTCATGGGGAAAAAGGTTCAAGGACTGTCTCAGGTTAAAGGATATATGACAACTAAAATAAAATTAAAAAGGAATTAAAAAAAAACTATTAAAGAATCTTACTGGCACTACTGAAGAGACTCCAACATGAACTGTATAATAAACTACTGTATCAATATTAAATTTCTTGAATCCATCATACTGTGGTTATGTAAGAATATCTCTTTGTTCTTAGGCAATATTGCTGAAGCATTTAGGGGTAAAGGATCACGATGTATGAGACCCACTCTCAAATGGCTCAACAATAACAATATTATGACAGGAAGAGGAGGAGGGTAGAGTAGGAAAAAGAAGATCTAGAGAGTGGATTTCTGCTATTACACTGTAATATATGGTATGTTGTATGTTTAATATGTGGTTTCCTTGTCAGCAATGTACATGAATGCAGCATTTCTATCCCTTGTATGCGTCTGTAATGTTCTGCCTTAAAAGATATGCCTCTGACTTTAACTGAAAATACTTGAATCTTTGGTATCCTCTATAGATGTAATCAAGGAGCTTCAAATTATAGATAAAATAATATCAGTTTCCAGACTTTGAAATCACTCTGCAAATACAGAGAACCATAAGGCAAATATGCTAAATATTAACAATTGATGAATCTAGGTGACAATTATATGAGCTCACTGTATTAGTCTTATATCTAAAGTTTTCCCAAAACAAAACATTAAAACAACAACAACCTTCTGCCAACACCAAAACATTACTTTGGGTAAACTGAGTCATTTCTGAAAAATAAAATCTTTTGATTCCCAGATTCTTTTCTCCTTTTTCTTCATGATCCATGTCACCTTAACTCTATTAAAAGTTTTCATCACCAAAATAAACATTTGACAAAGTAGTCCCCAACATGCAAATAAGTCACATTTCAAAATCTCATTTGTAAGTCAGATGTTTAGAATGTAGAATGATCTTCACCATTACAAACAGTGATTCGGTTCCTAATGCTGGCCACAAAAACTCTCACAAGATAGAATCTCAGGATATGCTCAATAGTCTGGGATTCCAACCTTGACCCAGAATGCATGTCAATATGTACAAAAAATGCACAAACTAGTATTTTATAATCTGGAAAGCACTTTTATCATTTTTAAAGTCTCATTTGGAAAACTTGATTTGGGTTGGTCATCTCAGTTGTTCAGACAACTTTCACTCAATTCAACATTTACTGAGCATTCACTATGTGGCAAGACAGGTTTGTATTGAGCATACTAAAAGACCAAGGCAGTATCTCTGACATAGGAACTCAGCCTAGCAGAAGAGACTGACGTCAATTACAATACTTTAAATGTTCAATGAAAGTGAAAGAGGACAGTTAAAAAGTTGGCTTAAAACTCAACATTCAGAAAACTAAGATCATGGCATCTGGTCCCATCATTTCATGGCAAATAGATGGGGAAACAGTGACAGACTTTATTTTTCTGAGCTCCAAAATCACTGCAGATGGTGACCACAGCTATGAAATTAAGACACTTGCTCCTTGGAAGAAAAGTTATGACCAACCTAGATAGCATATTAAAAAGCAGAGACATTACTTTGTCAACAAAGGTCTGTCTAGTCAAGGCTACGGTTTTTCCAGTAGTCATGTATGGATGTGAGAGTTGTACTATAGAGAAAGCTGAGCACTGAAGAATTGATGCTTTTGAACTATTGTGTTGGAAAAGACTCTTGAGAGTCCTTTGGACTGCAAGAAGATCCAATCAGTCCATCCTGAAGGAAATCAGTCCTGAATATTCATTGGAAGGACTGATGCTGATGCTGAAACTCCAATACTTTGGCCACCTGAGGTGAAGAACTGACTCATTGGAAAAGACCCTGATGCTGGGAAAGATTGAAGGCAGAAGAGAAGGGGACAACAGATGATGAGATGGTTGGATGGTATCACTGACTCAATGGATATGAGTTTGAGTAAACTCTGGGAGTTGGCGATGGACAGGGAGGCCTGGCATGCTGCAGTCCATGGGGTCGCAAAGAGCTGGACATGACTGAGCAACTGAACTGAACTGAACTGAAATGTTCAATAACACATTTTACTCTACAAATATTGTTTGCATTGAGAGCAAGGGAGGTAAACTTTGTCTAAAAAGATTAAAATCAGTATCAAGATAACATTTGGGGTATAACTTAAAGGATAACTTTCAGTAGGTATATGAACAATGGAGCATTCCAATCCCTGGCAAAAACATAAATAAGCTACAGAAATACTACATTCAGATAACAGAGATAAAGACCATACTTATGCAATAATCAAACAAGATACGTACAAATATACTAAGTATTCTTAAAGGAAATAAAATATGGGTTAGAGTAACTACTGGACTGCAACATTAAACAGGATGGTCTGAGTAAAGAAGTGAGATTTGGGCCAAGTTCCAAAGAGTCTGGTCAGGTCAGCCTTATGAAAAACATCTCAAGGAGGTGGTACAAAAAGTGCAGAAGACCCTAAAATGGAAGTAAAGAGTTTAAAAAACTCTTGAGAGGTCCAAGTAGCTGGCCTCCAATGAAGAAAAAGACAATGAGAACAAGAAAGATCAGAATGGGAAGTCACTGGAAGAGTTTAAGGAAAAATGACAAGATTGAGGCTCTTAAAATGGTCCCTAGGATTGCGGTGTGAATAAAGAACTTGTGAGGAACAGGAAAAGAAACAAGATGCCCAGTCAGGAGGCCACTGCAATAATTCATGTAAGAGATCATGATGCCGTGAAATAAACAGGCAGCAATGAAGGGCTTCCCTGGTGGCTCAGCTGGTAAAGAATTCACCTGCAATGTGGGAGACCTGGGTTCGACTCCTGGGTTGGGAAGATCCCCTGGAGAAGGGAACGCCTATCTACTCCAGTATTCTGGCCTGGAGAATTCCATGGACTGCATAGTCCATGGGATTGCAAAGAGTCGGACACAACTGAGTGACTTTCACTTCACAATGACGGCTAAGACCAGTGGATTGGCACAAGATAAACTCCGAAGGTACAACAGAACGTGTGGATGGACTGCATCTGAGAGAAAAGAAAGGAATCCAAAATGTTATCTTAGGTTTCTGGCTTGAGTACTGCCACTTACTAAGATTGGGAAGGCCAGCAGAGACATCAGGGTTTGAACATAAGAGGGAGGAAGAAGGTTAGCAGAGAGGAATAAATAGCTATATTTTAGTCATGTAGCTAACATTATGTTTGAAATCCCAACTAGATTTCCAAGTGGGTATCAAAATCAGGAAAATTCTGGGCTAGAAAAATAAAAGTGGGAGACATCAGCATAAAAATAATAGCCTTTTCAGGGAAAAGCAAACAGCTGGCCTTAACTAGGTCATAGAAACTGAAGGGTTGTTGCTGACAATGAGCCTGAAAAGATAGGATGGAATATATTATGAAGTGAACCATGACTAATAATGGCAACAGCAGTAGTAGTAATGATAGTAACAGTAAGAGAAAAAAAAAAAACTACATTTTAAGGTACCAAGCACTGTGCTAAAAGCCTGATAATATACATCTCATTCAATCCTCTCAACAACTCTGCAAAGTAGATAATATTATAATCACTGTTTTATACACTGAGCTTCAAGAAGATTGAGAACTTGCCAAAGAACAAAAAGTGCTAGAGTGGGTATTCTAAAACTTAGGCAGTCAGATTTTAGAGATCAACCTCTTATCTCTTACATTACTAACTCTTTACTGATTTTATATGCCTTTTAAGTTTTTCTTAAAAGAAGTATAACATTTAGATCTGAATTTTAGAAGTATAATTCTAGTCTTTATATAAAAGATTGCTAGGGGTGGGGATAAAAAATAAGACAAGTAAACACAGTATTAGTCAATGCAAAAGACCTTGTTTTAATAAGCCAACAGTTATTAGTTATCTTACTAGGTTACATGAAGAGTATCCTTTTGTTCCAAGGTTGACAAATCATACCTCAAAGTAATCCAAGTCAACCTCCACATACATGCTGCTGGCAACAAAAATAAGCTGCTGAAAAAGGTCCAGCTCATGCAGTATAAATTTACCACCCACTACCAAAACATTTCTCAAAACATGTAACAATGTAACTTTATTGATTGCTGAATTTAAGTTCATAAATTAAAGTTTCTGAGGAAAATAAAATGAGTAGGGATTCAAGACAACCATAAAAAGATATGCCTCGGTTGATAGTTATTAGAAATCAGATCAGCTAGTATGTTTTTGCACCCTTGTTAACAATTCCTCTAGCTTTCAACATCATCAATCATTAAACTGATGAAGTAGTAAATTATCTGCTGTCCTACACCACTGTTCAAATAACACCATTAGCCTCATAAACCAGCTAATTTTTTTTATGATTTCGAGTGATTACTAAGATGATTCAATGTTAAATAAACTACTAACTTCAGTAAGTATCAATTCCAATAATAATTATTAAAATCAGCAAATGACAAACATCTATATAATGTAGTATTTATTAATTATGTGTTAACACATATCCTGTGCCATGCATGAGACTTATTAACAAATGGGCTTACACTCTCAATTATAATAAACTGGAGTCATCCATTTATCATAGAGTACACAGATAAAGCATACAAAAATAATTTAGTTCCACCAAACAAATAAAATGAATAAAAAATTATAGTTACCCACTAGAGAAAAGCTATTTTTCAGATATATATACACCAGGCTTCCCTAGTGGCTCAGTCAGTAAAGAATCTTCCTGCAAGGCAGGAGACCCAGGTTCGATCCCTAGATGGGAAAGATCCCCTGGAGAAGCAAATGGCACCCCACTCCAGTATTCTTGCCTGGAAAATCCTACAGACAGAGGAGCCTGATGGGCTACATATAGCCCATAGGATGCAAGAGTCGGATGTGACTTAGTGACTAAACCAGGTATGTTATAAAAATATTTTTTCTAATTTCAAATTTTAAATACCGTATTTTAAAGATGCCTCTCACAAATAATCACTAAGAGATATGTTTCATTGAAAGTTAGGAAATATACTCACATTTGACTTTTATTTTTTCTAATATGCAGAGAGATCATGGAAGTTAGAATCCAACAATGACTCCAGATAAGCCAAATAAACATTTAATGTATAATATGACAATGAATTTAAGATGTTGGGATATTTTATCCCAAACAAATATATGAGCATTCTCCTGTATTTATGCATTATATGAACTCCTTTTTGTTAACAAACACAAAGATACATGTAAGAGGCAGATCACCTATACAATCATCATAGGAAGGAAGGGATGAAGGGAGATGAGGCAATACACATTTTGTACACATTTTGTACATTAAGCTTCAAGCAACCCTTAGGACCTATTACACCATTGTTTCACTTAATTTTAACAATTCTATGGGGCAGGTGGTAAAATTCCTTCCCATTTTACAGAAGATGTCTCATAACTTTGTCAGTGGTAGAGCTGGGATCAGAACCAAGATCTGACGACAAACTCAAGCAGCCTTCCTTTACTTGCAAATCAGCACAATGTGTTAAAGTGTTTTTTGCAGGAAGTTATCTAACTAGAATATAGACTTTAGTTTCCATATTTATAGTTGTCTTATTACTCCTCAATTTAGTAAGAATATTCAGAAATTTTCTTTCTAATCTAGAAAAACAGGCAATGCTAAACATGTTCAATCCACAAAACATTGTTTTTCATTGCTCCATCACTAATACAAGAAAAATTTCAGCTAGACTTTTTAACATTCATATGTGCCAAGTGTATATCTTTCAAAGCAAAAAGATACATGCATGGTCTGATTACAAGACAGAATATATAAAATTTAAAATGCCCACAGAAAATCGAGGACCATCATCATTGTATGTTACAACAAATCCCTCTCGCTAGACTTTATAAAAGCAGCAAAAGGAGAGAAAAAAAGATGGCTTTCCAAAACCTGACTGATAAGCATGCTATTTCCCAGTAACAAATTTATGGTTTCTCCCTCCTAGATCAGAAAACACATCTATTAAAATAAATTTTCATTGAAATATTTCAACTTCAAAATCATATTCTAATAAATATTTTCATAATTACTTAACTACTCTCAGAATACACTTCTATATTTCTCTCTTGATAACCAATGAGTGATGACACTGCTGCTTGAATATTAATAAAATTAAACTGCTATGCATCCTAAAAGTAAAATGCAAAGCAATAATGCAACTGCCCTGAAAAATAAAGCCTCACCATTCAAAATAACTCATCTTGAAAAGATTATTTCTAGTTCCATTTACCAAAGCAAAGGTCTTTGTCACAAGTACTCCCATTAGGGAAGCATTAAAAACTCTTAACAATATAGATCATTCTCAAGCTTTAATTCAACAGTGATATTAACAATTATTACTTCTAAACCCCAAAAAGCTACTTTCCTTCTACTGAACACCCTCCACCACTCAATCACTCATTACTCTAAACAATTTAGGGGGGAGAAAAAAAAAACTTCCTGGGAAGTAATTTAAGGAGTTAAACATAATTTTATCATCCTTTCTCCAAGATGAATAAAACCATTATATATAACAATAATGTGAATTAA
This sequence comes from Capricornis sumatraensis, assembly GCF_032405125.1. Taxonomy (NCBI): domain Eukaryota; kingdom Metazoa; phylum Chordata; class Mammalia; order Artiodactyla; family Bovidae; genus Capricornis; species Capricornis sumatraensis. The sequence continues at coordinate 12,652,880 of NC_091087.1, forward strand.
ATAATTGTGTTTAGAGAGATCACTACTACCTCACAATGGCTTTAGTAAATAAACTTTCACTGGAGGCACTCTTTCAACAGAATTATTAAAGACTGTGTCTACAAAGTACTTAAATCACTAGTTTTAATTCTTCGGTATTTTCACTGCAACACCATTACCACAACTTTTTACACTTTACTACACTGCTCAGTGAGAATTAAAAATGATTTCAGAATCGGTTAGTGCATCATCATATAGAACTAGACACATAACATGTGTTCATTGTTTGATATAAAGTCTAACTAAATTTGTCATCCACTTTAGTGAAGACATTTTTGACTTTTTTCCTAAAACAAAAGCTGCCATTCACAGGAAAAGACATGAGTAAAGACTTATAACTTCAAAAATGAACCAAACCAAAAGATGTACATACAAAAGTCATAATAAACAAGGGTTACTTTATCCTCATTTCTTAAATTCATGCTAAAATAAATGCCATTTCTGTGTTTGCAGGAAAAAAATCTTTAAGCTATTTTGTTTACCTTTGCCACAGACTGTACAAGTACTGCCAAGGTAACACAGATTTTAAAACTGACAACTGGAGTACTTGGCAGTTGCCAAAACAACACAGCTGGATTCTTAAAGGAAAAGTGCTCTTGTGTAATGTACACCTAATTACAGCTTTAGGGAACCTTCTCTCTATTTACTAAAAAAAAAAATACACATGGAAAACATACTGCACTAAAACTTGACAATTTTCAGACAATATTTTTTTAAAAAATACACGTAACTTAACACACCACAGCAGGCCTTTTTAAAAGCACACTTATTAGAATCACAATCTCACTATAAACTAAAATGCAGGTTAACATTGTGCTATGACTCTTCAATCCGCACATGGATCCCTACCGGATCCTGACAGGATGCTCGCTTCTTATCTCAGGAATCAAGTCATCAGGTCTGAGGACATTTTTACAGTGACACTTTAAGGGGGGGGGGGGGGGGAGGAGAACACAACAACTTGTTTTTTCTAATGTAGAAACGCTCACCATTTCCCAACTTGTTACACTATCTCACCTACTAAGGGATCCTCATGGATCAAAGACAGACGGGATCGAACTGAAGGACAAAGTTTCCATCACAGAAAACCTTCCCTGCGAGCCGGGATCTATTTTGGATGGACGTCCGGGGGGCAGCGAGCGGTTCCCTACGCAGCCCCTTCTCCCCCGCGACGTCTCCCCGCACCGTCGGGAGTCCGCACCCGCAGGTGCCCCCGGCCCAGGCCACCTTCTGGCCCCAAGTACCGAACCGGCCAGTGACACACACACACACACCCCGAGAGTTCCGCTCCGTTAGACCAACCTTCTTCCAAAACAGAAGTGAGGAACTTCTTCCAACAAGAGCGCAAAACGCCTCCTCAGCAGGGGTCAGTCGCTTCGGGGAGACCCCTGCCTCGCACGGCAAGGTTAAGCAAAGGGCCCTCGGGCGTTTCCCCTCAGAGAGCCTTCGGACCCCCAGGGAACTCCCTCAACTTTCAAGGAGGCGACGTCCGCCACCGCCCCCCAGCCCCAGACGCGACGTGCGCCCCGGGAGGCTCCGAGCGCCCAGCCCGCGCCGCCGCGCCTCCCGCAGCCGGCCCGCGACGCCCCTCAGCCCGCGGGCCCGCCCTCGGGGCACCCCGCCCCCACCTCCACAGGAGGCGCCGACCCCGACGCGACCACTGCTCGCCGCCTCCCCGCACCCCACCCGACCCGCCGCAGCGCGCCTCCGCCCCGGCCCCTGCCAGCGGGACGCGGCGCCGCGCCGCCGTCCCGGGGGCCCCGCGGGCGCCCCTCCCGAGCGGCGCCGCCCCCCGCCCCGGCGCCCCCCAGCCCTCACCCGGTCCTCTCGCCGAGACGCAGCCCCCTCGGGCCCCACCGACCCCACCAACCGAGCCCTGTCGCCCGCGACCCTCACCCGGTCTCCGGCGAATGCGGGCGGGCGCGCACACGCCGCAGACAGGGCCCGCCACCCGCGCTCCGCGCCGCCCGGAGCCGCCTCCTTCAGCCCCGGACTCGCCGGGACATCCGCGCACGGATCCCCACACCGGGGCTATTTTTAGGAGCCAGGCCCCGGCCAGACCGGAACTCGTTCAGTCGGCGCGCGTGCGCACTGCCCCTCACGGCACTCTGTGTTCCTCCGCCAGGCTCGCCTCTCCCTGCCTTCCCCTTGCTCCCTGTTTAGCGTCTCCCTTCAGGTTCTCTCTCAGGGCTGAGTTATCCTCCTGATGGGGCCCAGAGCACTTAGAGTGGGAAAGACAAAGGTTACGGGCCGGGAGAGCCACACCGTGTGAGGAAGAGCACTGCCCCACAAAGGCGCGCGGGCCGGACTATGTTTTTTCGGGTGGGTGAGGAGACGAATCACCCGGCACAGGAAGGAGATGACGGCGGTTTGGCGCCGGGGCAGCGCGCCGGAGCCCGCTTCCCTCAGAAGGACCGTGTTCTCCTGGAAGGGATATTGGTCACTTGATGAGGACTCGGGCGCCTCCCAGGGCGGGGCGGCCCGGCGGCGTCGCGCCCCGCAGCCCCCGCCTCCCCCGCGGCGGCCTCCCCGACCAGCCGCCGAGGCCCAGCCGGGAGCAGCTCCAGTGACGAGGCGCGTGGCGGGTCGCCTAGCGCGGCCGCTCGCTCCGGCCAGCCCGGGGTGCCGAGGGGCGGGGCTCCCGGGGGCGGGGCGCGCGCCCGGCGTGGCCGCGAGTCCGGTGCCAGGCGGCGTCGCTCCGGAGGGCCCGGATCTCGCCCGCCGGACTTCTGGAGCCGCCACCGGACCCCCCCGCGGGGCGCACTCGGCGCCCCCCGACCTCCGCTCGCCCCGCCCACGGCCTCGGTGCGGCCTGTACCGCACCTGTGGTTTTGCCGGGGCTGCCGCCAGCCCACCTGCCCTGAGCGAGTGCGGTGGGACCCAGGCCCCTGGCACGCCGAGGCAGGTCGGGCCCCGACCCCCCCCCAGACGGCGGGACTTGAAGGGGCGTGGAAGGTGGGCGACGCCTTTCTGGGTGGTCAGCCAGGCTCCCTGCGTCCCAAGAGAGACTCAACCTACTAGCCTTTACTAGTAATAGTTGCTAGTAGGCGCAGCTGGTATACCTTGAGTGCTGAACGGTGTGAATAGTTTGCATTTGATAGCTCGTCATCCTTACAACATCCCTATGACGTAGATTCAGTTTCTATTCCCATTTTACATAGGAAGAAAAGGAAGCTCGAGTGCTGAAGTGACCTTCTGAGGTTACAGCTGAAGAGGAGGGCACTGGGCACTTGAACTCCTGACCACCCTGCGTACTGCCTTTTCTGAGAGAGGTGCGAAGGAGATGTGTTTAGGGAGCTGTTGGTTTTTGTCGAGGGTGGTCATTAGGAGGTGAGCCGTTGTGGTCTTTGCATCGTGAAGGCTGTTCGCCTGGCGTTTCTACAGCCACGCTGCCTATCTCTGCACCTATGCAGTGGACACAGAGCCAAATAATTATATTCGTTTGAAGATGAAAAATTCATTCCCCAGGCACTTGAAAACAAAGTGGTTGGGGTGAGTGAGCAGATTCGCAGAGGCTATAGGTAGAGGAACTGGGAAGTTTCAAAGGAAGCTGGAGACTAGCAGGCTTCCTCCCTCAAGGACAAGGCAACCTACTGGGGAGAGCCCAACACAAAAGTGACACACAAACGCCAGACACAGGCAGACTAACCTGGAGTTCTGTTCAGAGTTCCACAATGTGTTCAGAGGAATCAGCAGCAGGAAGGTTTAAAGAAAAAAAAAGTGTTAGAATTTGGTGTGACCCTGCAAACCATGTGGAAATGCACACTTTTTAACCTGCCAGAAGCTGCAGACCCAGCTGGATTTGTCTTCTCTGCTGCAAGAAAACAGAAGAGTTGAACAGTTTTCCTTCAGAAAATGGTGCAGTGGAGGGCCCACAAGCAATGGCTTCCCCATTCACCTACTCTTCATCCTGGAAAGAGAAGAGGGACAATGAGAACAAATTTTTCTGAAAGAGTTTTTCATACTCTCATTGTTCCTTCCCATCTACCACCCTTGGCAGAAGCTGACCTTCTTGGAGGTACAGAAGACTCAGTTCAGACTGCCTACCTCCTACCCATTTAGTGCTATTGGTCATTCCAGAAAGTCAGGTAGAGAACTTGGCTTTGAGTCTAGCCAAAGCAGAAATGAAAAGTGTTTGTGTTGCATAAGAGCACCTCTTTCCCTAACTGCCCCCCCCCCAACCTTGCAAATCAAAGCCCAGGCCTAAAAATTGAAGGAAGGAGGGGGAAAAGTTTAAGAATTCTAGAGCACAGCTATTGTAAAATCCATTAGCAAACCATAATCACTTATTTGTAACTAAAGTAACCAATCTTAGGAAATTATCACAGCCTTTATGGTCTCAGAAACATGTGTCTGAAGTCCAGTGTCTCCAACAATTTGCTGCACTCAGCTGGGCATAGACCATGTGCCCGTGGCTTCAGAGGAACTTCCGAAGAGCAGCACCTCTTAGTCCTCCAACTTTTTCTGTCCTTAAAGCACTTAGGTGTCCAAATGTGTCTCAACTGAAGGGGCTCCACATTGTGTGATACATTGTGTGAGGCAGTGTGATACATTGTGTGAGGCAGTGTGATACAGAGGTGAGAAGGAGCAGCCCTTCCTTTAAAGAGGCTGGCAGGCCATGGGGGAGGTACACCTTAAAACACAAGCCAGCTTGATAACCACCAGAGAGGCGGGTTTCCAAGGAGACTAGAAGAGCACGGAAGATGAATATCTAAAAGGGAAAGAGAATTAGGGAGGTCTAGAGGAGACAACCCCAAAGTGAATCGAAAAGCCTCCAAGAAGGATGAAAAGGGGTCCTCTCATTATGTCTTGATCTGAAGAATAAAGCCCAAGCTCCCCAGGAGGGAGAGATCTCAGACCACTGGTCAGCCTTACCCTCAGCCTTTCCTGCCACATACCTCACCATCCCTATTCAGAAATATGAATCACACACCAGGCTATTTCCTGTGTCTCCAAGGTCAACCCCTTTTCATCCATCAGGTCTCCATTAGGCATCATTTTCTCTAACAGCCCTTCTCTAATACCGTGCCTAGTTGAAGTGTAAATATTTCTGTATGTATGTTTCCTTCCTTCTGATGAGTAAGCCCCGTGAAAACAAGAAATGTGATTTATTCCTTAATTGACCTGTTGTATCTAGCACAGTGCCTGGCATGTAGTAGACAGTCAAATGTTTGTTAAATATTTATGAGCAGCCTATAGGCAAGGGAAGTGCTGTGTTCAAGGACCCTGTGAGTTTGGCTCGAGAGAAATCACAGCTAGAGCAATGTGCCTGGAGCCTGGGGTCTGATCAAGCCCTGAGGAGTGGTGAGAGACAAACCTGGAAGAGCAGTCAGGAGTGAGACAGGGCAGAGCCTTAGCCCATCAAGTCAGGCCATTTGGATTTCTTTCTGAAAGCAAAGGGAAGCCCTGACAGATTTCAAGCAGGTGAATAGCAAGATCTATTTGGCGTTTTAGAAGGTTTGCTGAGGGCAGTAGTGGGGTTGGATGGGAGGGAGCAAGACTGGAGGCAGGACAACCAGTTAGGAGGCCCTGGTGGTTTAGCCAATGCTGTCAGAACCTCTGTCCTTCCAACCCCAGATATCTCCACAGACTGTCCCCACACATGCTAATGGCTTCCTGTTTCTCTGCTGAGGCTCTAGCCCCAGGAGAGGGCTTGCTTGGGCCAGTAGATATACACACCAGCTTCCTCGTACCTTGTGAAGACAATTTTGAGGCATATACCTCAAAGTTTCTCTCAGGGGTCCCAGTGGATTGGGCCCCAGTTGTCCTCAATAGTGATCCACTCATTAGCACACTTTTTAATGTCTCCCCTCACTTCCCACATCTCATTTTCCAGCTCCCCCACAGCCCTTCCCGGCATCACCTCCCAAATAAACCACATGCACCAAAATTCTTGGTTTGGGATCTACTTTTCAAAAGACCCATTGAAGACAAATCGGAAATGAGATAAGAAAGAAAGAGGACCTGTCTGAAGTCGGTTGCCTGATGGTAAGGAGAGGGCAGAAGCAAAACGTGGAGCTAGAAGGAGAATTGACTGCTTGTTGACCACTGAATCTGGGATCAGGGAAAGCAGAGGAGACTCAGCTGCCTCCAGGTTTCTGGCTTAGGCTCCTGAGTGGATAACTGCAGCATCGTTTAAGTGGAAGACACTCGAGGAAGGTGAGGTTGAGGGGGCTGGATGAGGGGAGTATGATGAGTTCCAGTCTCCTCATGTTGAATTGACATGCCTGTGGGACAAATTATCCTTAGCCTTGTGGGGCTGGAAAAAGATTCAGCTAGATGAGATAGGACAATATAGGGAGGGCTTCCTGGAGGAGGAGAAACTTAAGCAGAGTTTTGAAACTGAGGTATATGGGCTGGAGGAAAAAAGAGACATAACTGTGGATCAGAAGAATAACAATAAGAGAAATGGATAGTGAAAAACAGAACAAAAAAGATTTATAGGGAGGAAAAAGCAAATTTATTTGAAACAGGGAAAATACAAAGAGCCCCCAAAGGATTTCAACTTGTGAGCTACTTGAAGATAGGGGCCATGCCATATTCAATCTTGTGTCCTCCACTCTTACACAAAGTTGATATTTATTAATTATTGGGTGAACCAGGAAAAGTGTCTTAATAAATATTTTTCATGATGTCTTGAAGGTTTTAAATGTGTTTCATATTAGCAAATTTAACTTTGTGTAAGGATGTCTGTCTTGTTGAGATATATCACATTTAAGAGAAACATCTTGCTTATAAAGTTCTACTAGTAAATTTTACTTATAAATCTAACATAAGATCTAATGACTTGTAAATATTTCAAAAAATCAAAATGCCACATTTTAAGCCTAAAGCAAAAGACATAATCCAGTTTGTACTAAAGTGTACACCTCAGGTTCTTTAGCATTGAAATCTTGAATGTATGTGTGAAAGAAAGAGACCTTTTGTGCATTCCTCTTCTATTGCTAGTTACGTGCTCAACACCCAGATCTAAATGCCATTTTCCACTAAAAGGAACCAGGGATTCTTAGGGAAGTGGCTGATTTCAGGAGAAGGAAAAAAAGAAAAAACTAGATAAACCTATGGTGCCAGAAAGCAAGGAGTTTCTTTAAAAAAAAAAAAAAAGCCATAGGGCAGGTTAATGGGACATAGGAGCCAATCTGAAAGAGCTGCCAATGGCCAAAGCTGGACCAATTGGAGCAGCAATGTAATTAATGCTGGTATTAGAGCACAACCTATAGAATAAAATGAGACCATACTGATATGAATACATAACTGACTGAGTAAATAAACAGGACAGAAAGTATAGATTTTACTTACAGAAGAATTCCCATTTTTAAAAAATGTAGAAAGAATGAGAATGAAAACCACCATTAGGCAAACACCACAATTAATAACAGTCTGTAGAAAGAATGTTCAGTAGGTGCAAAAAATAGTGGGGAAAAGAATTATGAGAACATGACATTTATATATTCTCAAAGTAGTTGCCTGCAAGATATTTGCTAACTATGGAGAGAAAAATAGTAACTTTATGATAGGGAAACCCAGCAGACACCACCTGAGCCGAGTGAACAAAATCCTAATCACCAGCAACAAAGTCCATTCACAGTATGCACCTGTCTGTGTGAGGCGATGAGAAGGGCATGTCCCTTCTCTCATATTCCTGCCCAAAATGTCTGATCTGAATCTAATAGAGAACCTCGGATAAATACATACCTAGGCACATTCTCCCAGACGGCTGGCCAACGTGCATCGAAAGTGTCCAGATCATGAAAGACAAACACAGAGGAACTGTCAAAGACTGCAGATCAAGGAGACTTGACAACTCAATGCAAAATGGGATCCTGGGTTGGACCCTGGTTCAGAAAAGGGACGTCAGTGAGAAAATTGGTGAAATTCAAGTAAAATCTGTAGTTTAGCTAATACTGTTATGTCAGGGTTAGTTTCCTGGTTTTGATAATTATAGTATCCAGGAGCTACCCCACGTCCAAGGTCAGGGGCGGCGGCCAAGAAGAGCTACCTCACGTCCGAGGCCAGGGGCGGCGGCCAGGAGGAGCAAGCCCACGTCCAAGGAATGGTGGTTGTGCGAGCTCCAAGTTCAAGATCAGGAGGAGCGGCAGTGAGGAGGTACCCCTCGTCCAAGGTAAGAGAACGCCAAGTAAGATGGTAGGTGTTGCAAGATGGCATCAGAGTGCAGGCACACTGAAACCATAATCACAGAAAACTAGTCAATCTGATCACACTAGGACCACAGCCTTGTCTAACTCAATGAAAATAAGCCATGCCTGTGGGGCCACCCAAGATGGGCAGGTCATGGTGGAGAGGTCAGACAGATTGTGGTCCACTGGAGAAGGGAATGGCAAACCACTTCTCAAAAGACTTGCCTTGAGAACCCCATGAACAGTATGAAAAGGCAAAATGATAGGATAATGAAAGAGGAACTCCCCAGGTCAGTAGGTGCCCAATATGCTGCTGGAGATCAGTGGAGAAATAACTCCAGCAAAAATGAAGGGATGGGGCTAAAGCAAAAACAATTCCCAGTTGTGGATGTGACTGGTGATAGAAGCAAGGTCCAATGCTGTAAAGAGCAATATTGCATAGGAACCTGTAATGTCAGGTCCATGAATCAAGGCAAATTGGAAGTGCTCAAACAGGAGATGGCAAGATTGAACATTGACATTCTAGGAATCAGCGAACTAAAATGGACTGGAATGGGTGAATTTAACTCAGATGACCATTATATCTGCTATGCAGGCAGGAATCCCTTAGAAGAAATGAAGTAGCCATCATCGTCAACAAAAGAGTCCAAAATGCAGTACTTGGATGCAATCTTAAAAACGACAGAATGATCTCTGTTCATTTCCAAAGCAAACCATTCAATATCACAGTAATCCAAGTCTATGCCCCAACCAGTAACGCTGAAGAAGCTGAAGTTGAATGGCTCTATGAAGACCTACAAGACCTTTTAGAACTAACTCCCCCAAAATATATCCTTTTCATGATAGGGGACTGGAATGTAAAAGTAGGAAGTCAAGAAACACCTGGAGTAACAGGCAAAATTTGGCCTTGGAATACAGAATGAAGCAGGGCAAAGGCGAATAGAGTTTTGCCAAGAAACGCACTGGTCATAGCAAACATCTTCTTCCAATAACACAAGAGAAGACTCTACACATGGACATCACCAGATGGTCAACACCAAAATCAGATTGATTGTATTCTTTGCAACCAAAGATGGAGAAGCTCTATACAGTCAGCAAAAACAAGCCCAGGAGCTGACTGTGGCTCAGATCATGAACTCCTTATTGCCAAATTCAGACTTAAATTGAAGAAAGTAGGGAAAACCACTAGACCATTGAGGTATGACCTAAATCAAATCCCTTATGATTATACAGTGGAAGTGAAAAGTAGATTTAAGGACCTAGATCTGATAGATAGAGTGCTTGATGAACTATGGACGGAGGTTCGTGACATGGCACAGGAGACAGGAATCAAGACCATCTCCATGGAAAAGACATGCAAAAAAGCAAAATGGCTGTCTGGGGAGGCCTTACAAATAGCTATGAAAAGAAGAGAAGTGAAAAGCAAAGGAGAAAAGGAAGGATATAAGCATCTGAATGCAGAGTTCCAAATAGCAAGAAGAGATAAGAAAGCCTTCCTCAGCAGTCAATGCAAAGAAATAGAGGAAATCTCTAATTTCCTCTATTAGAAACAGAATGGGAAAAAAATGGGAAAGACTAGAGATCTCTTCAAGAAAATTAGAGATACCAAGGGAACATTTCATGCAAAGATGGGCTCAATAAAGGACAAAATGGTATGGACCTAAACGAAGCAGAAGATATTAAGAAGAGGTGGCAAGAATACACAGAAGAACTGTACAAAAAAAGATCTTCATGACCAAGATAATCACGATGGTAGGATCACTCACCTAGAGCCAGACATCTTGGAATGTGAAGTCAAGTGGGCCTTAAAAAGCATCACTATGAACAAAGCTAGTTGAGGTGATGGAATTCCAGTTAAGATATTTCAAATCCTGGAAGATGATGCTGTGAAAGTGCTGCATTCAATATGCCAGCAAATTTGGAAAACTCAGCAGCGGCCACAGGACTGGAAAAGCTCAGTTTTCATTCCAGTCCCAAAGAAAGACAATGCCAAAGAATGCTCAAACTACCACACAATTGCACTCATTTCACACACTAGTAAAGTAATGCTCAAAATTCTCCAAGCCAGGCTTCAGCAATACGTGAATCGTGAACTTCCAGATGTTCAAGCTGGTTTTAGAAAAGGCAGAGGAACCAGAGATCAAATTGCCAACATCCACTGGATCATGGAAAAAGCAAGAGAGTTCCAGAAAAGCATCTATTTCTGCTTTATTGACTCTGCCAAAGCCTTTGACTCTGTGGATCACAATATACTGTGGAAAATACTTCAACAGATGGGAATACCAGACCACCTGATCTGCCTCTTGAGAAACCTATATGCAGGTCAGGCAGCAACAGTTAGAACTCGACATGGAACAACAGACTGGTTCCAAATAGGAAAAGGAGTACGTCAAGGCTGTATGTTGTCACCCTGCTTTTTTAACTTCTATGCAGAGTACATCATGAGAAATGCTGGGCTGGAAGAAGCACAAGCTGGAATCAAGATTGCCAGGAGAAATATCAATAACTTCAGATATGCAGATGACACCACCCTTATGGCAGAAAGTGAAGAGGAACTAAAAAGCCTCTTGATGAAAGTGAAAGAGGAGAGTGAAAAAGTTGGCTTAAAGCTCAACATTCAGAAAACGAAGATCATGGCATCTGGTCCCATCACTTTATGGCAAATAGATGGGGAAACAGTGGAAACAGTGTCAGACTTTATATTTTAGACTCCAAAATCACTGCAGATGGTGACTGCAGCCATGAAATTAAAACACACTTACTCCTTGGAAGAAAAGTTATGACCAAGCTAGATAGCATATTTAGAAGCAGAGACACTACTTTGCCAACAAAGGCCATCTAGTCAAGGCTATAGTTTTTCCTGTGGTCATGTATGGATGTGAGAGTTGGACTGTGAAGAAAGCTGAACGCCGAAGAATTGATGCTTTTGAACTGTGGTGTTGGAGAAGACTCTTGAGAGTCCCTTGGACTGCAAGGAGATCCAACCAGTCCATTCTGAAGGAGATCAGCCCTGGGATTTCTTTGGCAGGAATGATGCTAAAGCTGAAACTCCAGTCCTTTGGCCACCTCATGCGAAGAGTTGACTCATTGGAAAAGACTCTGATGCTGGGAGGGATTGGGGGCAGGAGGAGAAGGGATGATGGGGGTGCAATGGGTGGACGGCATCACCGACTCCATGCACATGAGTTTGAGTGAACTCCAGGAGTTGGTGACGGACAGGGAGGCCTGGCATGCTGCGATTCATAGGGTCACAAAGAGTCAGACATGACTGAGCAACTGAACTGAACTGAACTATGTAAGATTACATTCAGGGAAGCTGGGTGAATTCTTTACACTATGTTTGTCACTTGTGGTAAGTCTGAAAGTATTTCAAGATAAAAAAACTTTTAAGTGACAAAATATTTTAGTAATCTCTAGTTTATTCAACTCTGCAATAATAAGCCTCATGTGGAGTTTAACTTAAAGCATTGTTACAGTCGTAAGTTCAGCTTCAAATTGAGCAATATTAGAACTATTGCAAAATATTTTCAAGTATGAATGTTTTGAGGTGGCCAACATTCTGAATGGGGAAGAAGAAACAGAGTCTAGTACACGACACTAGAGTCCATGACTGCGATGTCTACGGCTATTTCTAAACACCAGATAGTGACGCTCACGTGTAACTTCTAATGCTACCTGTTACATCTCTTTCAAGCATTAAAAATGTTTCCACTTTTCTTATTTGAGTATATCATGGGCTTTTATGCTTGAATACCTTATGATGAAAAGGATGAATTCAGGTACTCAAAGAAGAGGATAAAAGACGTTTCCTTTACTCAGTTTATAATCTTGCATGTCAAAATCTGCACGAAGATTAAATAAACTTCAAAAATATAAGAAATCGAATCTTTGACAGCTAGATGTTTTATACAATTGAACCTCAAATAAGTCTTTCAATTTCTATGATATGTTGGCATTTTTGTTATATTTTATTTTGTTCCCTCTGCACAGAGTTTATTCTGACTTTGTGATGCTCTCCACAAGCAACAATACATTCACGCGTCAATTACAGTAACTCCCAACCTTGAGTTTATTTTCTTTTCGCTTTTTTGGATTCCATTCAAAGAGGGGCTGCACTTCACATATTCTCCCAGCATCCCACTCACATCTACCCCTTGCACATGAGATTGTGATCTCTCTCCTCTTACTGTCACAAATATGTCTTCTAAAAGCTAGAACTGTCCTAGTTTCTCCTCAATAATTTCTTTCCAGATGCATCACAGCCATTACCAGGCTCTATTTGTCTAATTAGGATCTCCATTTAGACCTATTCTGGGCCTGTGTGTCTCTAAGATCTCATAAAGAGAGAGAGGGTCAGTGTTCTCTGTGATGGCTGTGTTACATAAATCATTCCCAAATTGCTACTTATGATCTAGCAAAGATTTTTATCTGTTAGGACTGTATGATGTTAAAAGCTGAAACAAATCTGGGAGTCACCAAAATAAGTAAGACTACAAATTTTTTAGTCCAATGTCCTTTGTACAAATCACACCTCTCCATTTCCCAGGTGTATAAATTTGGGAGAGTTGCTCAACTTCTCCAAACCTCTATCTTCCTACCTATAAGATGATAGGAATTCTTCCTGAAGATTGTTTCGAGGATTGAGTAGCCCCTACAAAGTGCTTACATAATCTAAGTGCATAAATAGTAGCTACATGTTTGGCTGTTCATTGATTGATTTCACAAACTTATACTGAGCCCTTACTGTGTGTCAGACACTGTTCTAAGCATGGGGAATACAGAGAAAATCAATGTTCTCAGGAAGTTTGTAGTCATGGATATACACAGACAATAAAATATATGTAAACAAGAAGATGTCAGATGGTGATGGGCTATAATGAAAGAAAAACACAGGATCGTGAGAGAGCCATCGAGAGGGAACGCTAGCTGGGGCTTCCGAGCAGGCTTCTCTGAGGCAGTGACATTTAAACTGGGTGACAAAGTAGTGTCTCGGGCAAAGGGAAGGACAGTGTCCTGAGGTGGGACTGAGCTTATTTTGTTCAAAGAACAGAAAGAGAGCAAGTATGGCTGAAGCAAGATTGGGGAACCCAGGATGGTTGCAGGCTATTGGAGGGTTGTTGTGGCATTGTTATCTAAGTGGGAAAACAATGAAAGAGCAATAGATTAAATTATCAGCATGTTAGTACACATTCCTCACTTTCATTCACAAGGGGCAAGTGAGGCATCTGTCGATTAGCACTTTTTTAGCTGCAAATGACAGGAACTCAAGTCAAACAAACTTAAACCAAAATTAAAGGGAGAATTTATTGACTTGTTTGACTGAAAATTCAGGGCCATTTCTAATTCCAGTGTTGCTGGATTGGAAGCTAAAACACTCACATGCTCTCTTTCCCTCTCCTTTTGTCTCCACTACCCCATATATTTTGTTCTGTGCCCTCAAATTCTTATGTTGAAACATAACCCCCAGTGTTCGGTATGAGGAGGTGGAGCCTTTGGGAGATGATTAGGTCATGAGGGCAGAGGCCTCAGGATGGGGTTAGCACCATCATGACAAAGACCCAGAGAGCTCCCTTTCTCTTCCCACTAGAGGACAAAGCAAGAAGGCCATCTGTGAACCAGGAAGCAGGCTCTCACAGCACGCCTAACCTGGCAGCACCTTGACCCTGGACTGCCCAGTCTGTAGAACTGTGAGAAATAAATTTCTGTTGTTTATAAGGCATCCAGTCTATGGCATTCTGTTATAGCAGCCCAACCAAATGAAGACTTTGAGAAAGAGCGTTCTTTAAATTTCTGTTTATCAAAGTCCCAGAGTTAAGCCTGGCCTGGCTAACATGTCTCTTTGTGAACCAATCACTGTGACCAGGTGATAGAATGCTCTGATGGGTCACATCTGAGTCACTATCTGCCAGTGGAATATCCTGGAAGGAGAATTAAATGCATCAAAACCTCAAGAGCTCATGGACTGAAAGCAGGGACAGTAGTTCTCCCCAAGTTGAGGTGCTTTCATCCAAAGAAAGGGGCCTGTGTGCCAGACAGACAAAAAGAAAATAGATATTTTTACCAAACTAACTTTGGGTCCACTTGCTCAGATGCAGTAAAGCCTGTGACACTGGGTTTATGACACGTACTGACACTGGGATGTGGTGAAGGAAAGCGCAGCATGTATTGCAGACGCTAAGCAAGCTATCCAGGCAGCTAGTGCTCACGGGCTTGAACTCCCCAAACACTTTCAGGGAAAGGTTTCCAAAGACAGGGTGAGGGAGAAGAGTTATGGGGGTGGGAGCAGCTCACGATATTCACCTGACTGATTGGTGGTGAGGCAGTCGGGAGTCAGCGTCATCAACCTTATGGTTTCAACTGGTCTCGGGTCTGCTTATGGACAGCATGCAGTTAACTTCTTCTACCTGGAGGGAGTTTCAGTATCTGCTGCTGCTGCTAAGTCGCTTCAGTCGTGTCTGACTCTGTGTGACCCCATAGACGGCAGCCCGCCAGGCTCCCCTGTCCCTGGGATTCTCCAGGCAAGAACACTGGAGTGGGGTGCCATTTCCTTCTCCAATGCATGAAAGTGAAAGTGAAGTTGCTCAGTTGTGTCTGACTCTTAGCAACCCCATGGACTGCAGCCTACCAGTATCTGCAAATGAGCCCAAAAGATATAGCTCAGAATAGTGTCATAGCCATTGAGGAGGAAACAAATGTCCCTGACTCTGATCTAATGGCTAAGCTATCGTAATTTTGTTTTGCTTGATATTCATACATTTTTTTCACTTCTCCGATTAAATTTATTCTTTAACTCAAGTCTTTCTATGGACAAAAAAGGCAGGTAGAGAACCTGGGAGGGGGTCTGTTCCGGGAAGGGCCCATAGGGTCCTGCTCAGTTACAGACATCACAACAAATGAGTGGCAAGGGTTGATTGTCTGCTTGTATTTAGACAATGAGTGGAGAAAGTTGGTTCCTACCCTCAAAGCTAACCCTGGGCTCCTAATGGAAAAGAGACACAGAAGGAAAAATACCAGTAAGAAACCTAACCGATTGTATTGTAGAGCCTGAA
Source organism: Capricornis sumatraensis (assembly GCF_032405125.1). Lineage (NCBI taxonomy): Eukaryota > Metazoa > Chordata > Mammalia > Artiodactyla > Bovidae > Capricornis > Capricornis sumatraensis. The sequence goes on from NC_091087.1 coordinate 12,668,106, forward strand.
CTTCGATGTTCTGCCTTGACATCTGACCCTCACAGGGCTGCAGAGTCCTACTCATGAGTTCCTTGTTCTCACCAGACATCCATGGCCCCTACCCAGCCCCTGTCAGCCAGATCAGCCAGATTAGCCAGACCCCACCAAGTTATAAACCTCATAGGTTTCATTTCATTCATTCAACCCACACAATTATTCAAACAAGGAAATCACATTGTCCTGCAGGAACCAGTGGGCATCTCACCCTCCTGTTACTACAGAGCATTTCTCCCACTGCTCTTGCTGGCTCCGTCTGCTCCTGAGAGCAAGCCCAGAGTGGCGCTGTGTGGAGTCCAGTCTCTTCCTCCCTCAGGCTGTGAGTTCATGTGAATCATAAACTACCACCAGTCTCATCTGTCCATGGCTGGGTGTCACGTGTTTGGCCATCTTGTGTTTTTTAGGCGATCCCTCCTACTCCAAGCAGGTGAATAGGAGGTGATCAGATCACAGACTTCAGTAGCTTCTCTAAGAGCAATCAGAGCCATCTGCACTTGTCGGTAAATCTGAGCTCTCTGGACTCTGATGAACCCTGAAAGCTTCTGCTGTTGTGTCCTGGGGACCTCCACACACACACAGGCACACTTCTTCATACCGCAGGCTCTCTCGCCTGGTTCCCACATGATCTTCTTTCATACGAGGTCTGGCCAGCAGGCGTGGTATCTTACTCATCAGAGCCTTTGCCAGAGTCTAGCTGAGGACCTGACACATAGTAGGCTTCCGATAACTGGTCCCTGGGTGAAAGAATGGATCTTTGTCTTCAATCAGGCAATGGCAAAGTGTGGAACATTCTGGTCTGATGCAACCGCTTGAAAACTCGGTTTAAGTTGGAGCCAAAGTGACCAACCCAGAAAATCTGAGAATGGAAAATCTATTTTATCCTGGGCTTTACAGAGGAAGGAAATACTGGAGGTCAGAAGCCATGGTTTTCAATGTTCACATTAGCGAAGTATCAAAATGACTTTTTTTTAAATGAAGCTGCATTTTTGTACTATTTTCAATGAAGTCCCTGTTTTTGTCAAAAATTTCAACCTCTGCTGGGTAATTGCACAACCCTTGGCTTTCCTTGGCACGACTGACGTCTTTCGGTACATGCTGTAGGCAAGATTTTTATGAGGCCTGATTCTTGTCTTGACTTTATTTGATCATGTATATCTGTAATTCAGCACATAGATTAAAGCAGACAGATAGCACCTCTCAGCACCAGAGAAAGATGATAACAAAATATTTATCATATATGTATCTACAGGAATGCAAAACACCTTTCCAGAAATCATGCTTCAGCATGTTGTGTGAGCTAAGCACACAGTCTCAAGGGGCTGGGGCCTCTCCATGAGAATCACTTGCAATTTCCAAGAGCCTGGATAAATTAGATTCAGCCTGCAAAAAAAAAAAAAAGCTGAAGAGCTTCATCAAAATTCTTCACCAGAATTCTCTGTCCTGGTCTTTGGATCTATAAAAGGGTGCATTTTTGAGCAATTTCTCTTCAGAATACCTGTTCTAGAACTGAACACAGTGGCAGAGCTGAGGTTATAGAAAGACTTTTTTCACCTTTTGGATTAAAAAAGATGAAAAGATGTGTTAACACACTGAGTTGGCAAGGGTGTATAGAAACTGGCACCCTTGTACCTCTCTAGTGGGAGTGAAAATTGGTACAGTCTCTTTGGAAGGCAATTTGGTTAGTATTTATCACAATTTCACATACACATACCTTTGGCTCAGCAATTTCACATCTAAGAATTTACCCCACAGATATACTTTATATATATATATATATATTTGCAGAATTGTTTACTGCAGCAAAATAATTTTTTTAAAAAAGAAATATCTATCAAAGTGGTGTTGTTGTTCAGTCACTCAGTTGTGTCTGACTCCTTCTGATCCCATGGACTGCAGCATACCAGTTTCCCTGTCCTTCAGCATCTCCTGGAATTTGGTCAAACTCATGTCCATTGAGTCAGTGATGCCATCCAATCATCTCATCCTCTGTCATCCCCTTCTCTTCTTGACTTCAATCTTTCCCAGCATCAGGGTCTTTTCAAATGAGTCAGCTCTTCGCATCAGGTGGTCAAAGTATTGGACCTTCAGCTTTAGCATCAATCCCTCCAGTGAATATTCAGGGTTAATTTCCTTTAGGGTTGACTGGTTTGATCTCCTTGCAGTCCAAGGGATTCTCAAAAGTCTTCTCCAACACCACAGTTCAAAAGCATCAATTCTTTGGCGCTCAGCCTTCCTTATGGTCCAACTCTGATATCCATATATGACTACTGGAAAAACGAAAGCTTTGACTATATGGACCTTTGTTGGCAAAGTAATGTCTCTGCTTTTTAATATTCTCTCTAGGTTTGTCTAGGTTTCTTCCAAGGAGTAAGCGTCTTTTAATTTCATGGCTGCAGTCACTGCCCATAGTGATTTTGGAGCCCAAGAGAACAAAGTCTGTCACTGTTTCCATTGTTTCCCCATCTATTTGGATGAAGTGATGGGACCAGATGCCATGATCTCAGTTTTTTAAATGTTGAGTTTTAAGCCAGCTTTTTCACTGTCCTCTTTCACTTTCATCAAGAGGCTCTTTCGTTTCTCTTTTCTTTCTGCCTTAAGGGTGATGTCATCTGCATGTCTTAGGCTATTGATATTTCTTCCAGCAATCTTGATTTCAGTTTATGCTTCATCCAGCCCAGCATTTCACATGATGCACTCTGCTTATAAATTAAACAAACAGGGTAACAATATAGAGCCTTGACACTCCTTTCCCAATTTTGAACCTGTCTGTTGTTCCATGTCTGGTTCTAACTGTTGCTTCTTAATCTGCATACAGGTTTCTCAAGGTGAGATTGGGTAAACAATTTATGGTACAACCACACAAGCAAATATTATTCAGCCATCATATATTCAGTTCAGTTCAGTATGCATGCATGCTAACTCACTTCAGTCATGTCCAACTCTTTATGACCCTTTGGAGAGTAGCCTTGTCCATGAGATTCTCCAGGCAAGAATGCTAGAACGGGCTGCCATTTCCTTCTCCAGGGGATCTTCCAGACCCAGTGATCAAACTTGCATCTCTGCATTGGCACGTGGGTTGCTTACCACTAACACCACCTGAGAATCATATATATTATATATATACGTATACATACATACAGGTAGCCTGTGTGTGTGCTTGTGTCTGTGTCTGTATGTCTGTGTTTCCCAAGGCCAGCGCTTTTCAACAGAAATAACACTGATCATATCTGGAGACAACTGGACAGGGCAACTAGTGGGTAGAGACCAGAGAGGCTGCTAAACATCCTGCAGTACACAGAACAGCTCCTCCTCTCCGATGACCATAATTAGCACAAAATGTCAGTAGTGCTGAAGATGAGAAACCCTTCTCCTAGACAATCTGAAGCTTCCTTAGGTAATAATAGCGGCTACCTCTGAGAAGAGAAACTAGAAGACTAGATGTAAACTTTTGTCCCAATGGAAATTTTATAGGTGTGTATATACTCCATCTAATGTACTCAGTACGAAGCAGAAAATGTTCATTCTCATGCTTTCTCAGGCAGGGCATCAGAAAGCAACAGGCCATGATGGGAGCCTTTTCTCCGCCTCTTTTGCTTCAGATCTCGTCTTTGCTCTGAGCAAATGACAGATACCCCGAGTGAGCTCGAGGCTGAGAAAAAGTGCTTTGTATTCACAAGTTCCTGGGCCATTTCTGGTCACCCAGGGATAGAAATATCGCTGAAGTGTTGACGCTGAAAGTAAAGTGTAACTTTCCTTTTTGCTTGCCTCTGCTCATGTTGACTTGAGACCTTGATGGTGCAGAAAGGCAAATGCTCTTTCCCTTCCCCATATGTATCAGTAAAATGAGTCAACTCAGGGATCTGCTTCTCTAATGGCCTTAATGTGCCGTTTTTATATTTCAAATCGTAAATTATCTCTTAAAATGTTTTAACCATCATTTTGAGTTTGGCATATAAAAGTTTACTCAAAGAAGTTTGCCAAAGTAGTATGTTCACTAACGCATTGTTTATAAGTCTGAATCTGAAAATAAGAAAAGTGTCTGGGAGAAAAATGTTATATGAACTATATCAAAGTCATTCTACAGAATATTCTGCTGTTAAAAACTAAAGTAGAGCCTCACATATTCATATGGTATGATCTTTAAGATACATCATTGGAAAAAAAAGCAAGTTAGAGAACAGCATATATAATAGGCTTCATTCTGTATAAATTATAAAAAAGAATATGTTTAAAATTCTGTATTGGCATATGTATATTTTGCTTTCTGGAAAGAAAATATGACACTCTTAACAGTGACTTCTTTGGTGAAAGGGACGGAGGGCAGGGGAATGCAGAGAGTCGCGGGCTCTTGGCATTTCATACTCTCAGATGCTGTTTAAATGTTCTAACCATGCGCATGCAACATTTAAGTAATTTTTTCAACAGAGGTTATCAAGATGGCATGGACCATTTAAAATCTTTTAGTATTCCTATTTGCTTATAAAAATACACACAACATACAAATATTATAAAAGAAAATTTATAAAATATCAAAATTTAAAAGAGGGAAGGGATGATCAAATTAAATAGATAATTTAAATTATTCTTTAAAATTACATAAAGTCAAAGCAATGTACAGTAAAATGATATATGAGCCTTTAGATATGAGTGATACTATTGAACAAATTTGAATAAAACATCTTGTTGTTTTCATTGTTATGGTTACTATTACCCCTTGGTCTATTAGTATTTTTGAGTGTCTACTACTGTGTGCAGGAATCCCTTAGAAGAAATGAAGTAGCCATCATAGTCAACAAAAGAGTCCAAAATGCAGTACTTGGATGTAATCTCAAAAATGACAAAATGATCTCTGTTCATTTCCAAGGCAAACCATTCAATATCACAGTAATCCAAGTCTATGCCCCAACTAGTAACGCTGAAGAAGCTGAAGTTGAATGGCTCTATGAAGACCTACAAGACCTTTAGAACTAACACCCACAAAAGATGTCCTTTTCATCATAGGGGACTGGAATGCAAAAGTAGGAAGTCAAGAAACACCTGGAGTAATAGGCAAATTTGGCCTTGGAATACGGAATGAAGCAGGGCAAAGACTAATACAGTTTTGCCAAGAGAATGCACTGGTCATAGCAAACATCCTCTTCCAACAACACAAGAGAAGACTCTACACATGGACATCACCAGATGGTCAACACTGAAATCAGATTGATTATATTCTTTGCAGCCAAAGATGGAGAAACTCTATACAGTCAACAAAAACAAGCCCAGGAGCTGACTGTGGCTCGGATCATGAACTCCTTATTACCAAATTCAGACTCAAATTGAAGAAAGTTGGGAAAACCACTAGACCATTGAGGTATGACCTAAATTAAATCCCTTATGATTATACAGTGGAAGTGAGAAATAGATTTAAGGGCCTAGATCTACAGAGTGCCTGATGAACTATGGATGGAGGTTCGTGACATTGTACAGGAGACAGGGATCAAGACCATCCCCATGGAAAAGAAATGCAAAAAAGCAAAATGGCTGACTGGGGAGGCCTTACAAATAGCTGTGAAAAGAACAGAAGTGAAAAGCAAAGGAGAAAAGGAAGGATATAGCATCTGAATGCAGAGTTCCAAAGAGTAGCAAGAAGAGATAAGAAAGCCTTCCTCAGCAATGAATGCAAAGAAATAGAGGAAAAGAACAGAATGGGTAAGACTAGAATCTCTTCAAGAAAATTAGAGATACCAAGGGAACATTTCATGCAAAGATGGCCTCGATAAAGGACAAAAATAGTATGGACCTAACAGAAGCAGAAGATATTAAGAAGAGGTGGCAAGAATACACAGAAGAACTGTAAAAAAAGATCTTCAGGATCAAGATAATCACGATGATGTTATCACTCACCTAGAGCCAAACATCCTGGAATGTGAAGTCAAGTGGGCCTTCGAAAGCATCACTACAAACATGGAATTCCAGTTGAGCTATTTCAAATACTGAAAGATGATGCTGTGGAAGTGCTTCATTCAATATGCCAGCAAATTTAGAAAACTCAGCAGTGGCCACAGGACTGGAAAAGGTCTGCTTTGATTCCAATCCCAAAGAAAGGCAATGCGAAAGAATGCTCAAACTACCACACAATTGCACTCATGTCACACGCTAGTAAAGTAATGCTCAAAATTCTCCAAGCCAGGCTTCAGCAATATGTGAACCGTGAACTCCCTGGTGTTCAAGCTGGTTTTAGAAAAGGCAGAGGAACCAGAGATCAAATTGCCAACATCCGCTGGATCATTGAAAAAGCAAGAGAGTTCCAGAAAAGCATCTATTTCTGCTTTATTGACTATGCCAAAGCCTTTGACTGTGCAGATCTCAATAAACTGTGGAAAATTCTTCAAGAGATGGGAATATCAGACCACTTGACCTGCCTCTTGAAAAACCTGTAGGCAGGTCAGGAAGCAACAGTTAGAACTGGACAGGGAACAGCAGACTGGTTCCAAATAGGAAAAAGAGTACATCAAGGCTATATATTGTCACCCTGCTTATTTAACTTCTATGCAGAGTACATCATGAGAAATGCTGGGCTGGAAGAAACACAAGCTGGAATCAAGATTGCCGGGAGAAATATCAGTCACCTCAGATATGCAGATGACACCACCCTTATGGCAGAAAGTGAAGAGGAGCTAAAGAGCCTCTTGATGAAAGTGAAAGAGGAGAGTGAAAAGGTTGGCTTAAAGCTCAACATTCAAAAAACTAAGATCATGGCATCTGATCCCATCACTTCATGGGAAATAGATGGGAAAACAATGGAAACAGTGTCAGACTTTATTTTTGGGGCTCCAAAATCACTGCAGATGGTGATTGCAGCCATGAAATTAAAACACACTTACTCCTTGGAAGGAAAGTTATGACCAAGCTAGATAGCATATTGAAAAGCAGAGACATTACTTTGACAATAAAGGTCCGTCTAGTCAAGGCTATGGTTTTTCCTGTGGTCATGTATGGATGTGAGAGTTGGACTATGAAGAAGGCTGAGCGCCGAAGAATTGATGCTTTTAAACTGTGGTGTTGGAGAAGACTCTTGAGAGTCCCTTGGACTGCAAGGAGATCCAACCAGTCTATTCTAAAGGAGATCAGCCCTGGGATTTCTTTGGAGGGAATGATGCTAAAGCTGAAATCCCAGTCCTTTGGCCACCTCATGCAAAGAGTTGACTGACTGGAAAAGATTCTGATGCTGGGAGGGATTGGGGGCAGGAGGAGAAGCGGACGATAGAGGATGCGATGTCTGGATGGCATTACTGACTCGATGGACATGAGTTTGAGTGAACTCCGGGAGTTGATGATGGACAGGGAGGGCTGGCGTGCTGCAGTTCATGGGGTTGGCAAAGACTTGGACACGACTGAGCGACTGAACTGAACTGAGTCTAAGCAAGGAGCTTTGTAGTTAAGTCTGTGAAGGAGGTAAAGATGGTTCAGGTGTGGATATAGACGTATACCCCATGAGTCACCTGCCAGTGAAAGTGATGAATTTATACTGTATCGTGTCTGCCCAGGAACTAGCCAGGGTTAGGGACTCAGGCAGCTCCTAAGTAAGAATCAGGCCCACCAACTGGGCCAGTCTGGTTTGAGGACCAATGGCAAGGTCTCTCTCAGATGGACTGGGACCTGAGATCACCTTCATTGCACTGAGTCCTTGACAACGGATTTGACAACAGAGGCCGATTTGAAATAAAATGCTCATGATTAAAATGCATTCAAGCAGGCACACATTTCCCAAACTATGAAATCCAAGTCTAAATATAATTATTTGTTTAATTCCTTCTGATAGCAGATAATGTAAATTTTAACCAAATAGAGGCAAAACAGGTTATTTCTTATATTGAATCACATCCATTTCAGGAGTCCCCTCCGCCCCCTCTCTCTCTCTGACATTGACCATATACTGGACTGGAGAAGGAGATACTCGTTCTTGGCCATTCTCCGTAACCAGCTGGCATCCCTCAAGAACCTGCAGTCCACTCTGGTTGGTGTCTTCTGAGATGGAGATGCCCCTCTTCCAGCTGTGAGGCTCCTCCAGGTGACCTATTGGTCATAAAATGCATGTAAAACCCTTATAGGACCGAGATCCGTGAATCAGATCATTGAGATTTCATCCTTGTTTTATGGTTCTCCATACTGGCTGCACACTGGAATCAACTGAGAAGTTTTAAAAAATGACTGGGCTCCTCCTTTCTTCCCTTTCCCTTCTCTCTGCACACAAAGTGTTAGTCACTCAGTTGTGTCCGACTCTTTGTGACCACCTACCTGGACTGTAGCCCACCAGGCTCCTCTTGTCCATGGGATTTACCAGGCAAGAATACTGAACGGGGTTGCCATTCCCTTCTCCAGGGGATCTTCCTGACCCAGCAATCGAGCCCAGATCTGCATTGCAGGCAGATTCTTTATCATCTGAGCCATCAGGGAAGTCCCAGTCACCTTGCCTCCCAGATCTGATTTTAATTGGTCTGGGAAGCAGCCCAGACATTGAAGATTCTAGTAGTCTTTAGGTGATTTGAATATGCAGCCTTGGTGGAGAACCACTGCCTAGCTCCTCCAGGATATCCTCTCAGTTCATTGAGGTTTCAGTTAGAAATAGGGCCCTCTGATCCATTAGTTCCCATCCCATCTTCTTCCTTTGACATGACCTATTATTGCACTAGTTAGAGCTGCCACAATTTTAGTTACAAATATACCCAAATGTGTAATGGCTCAACATATGAGAAACCTTCTTTCTCAGGTAACAATCCAGATGAGCAGGGTAAGCTGTGCATGTGTGTGGTGGGGAGATGTCCTGCTTTCTACAGGTCTCAGGCACAGTAGATTCCAAGGTCCCTCTAGAAGTCACCAAAACAGTCAGCTGAATGGGGACAAGAGCATGGAAAAACACATAAGGAAGGTTTTGATGGGCAGGCTAAGAAGTGGCCTTCAGATCTTCTCTTTTCATTGCATTGGCAGGAATTATTCATATAATCACATCTAACTTCAGGGGAATATGGGAAATGTAGCCCAACCATGTTCCCGAGAAGAAGCAGAAAATGGATCTTGAACCACTGTAGTCTCTACTGCGTCACTACAGCTGCTTCCTGCAAACAGCTTCAGTTCTCTAGCCCTTCTCTGCATTTTTCACAATTAGCTGGCCACACCCTAACTTATGATTAAATCATCACCTGCCTTTTTTTAAAAGAAAAACTTATATTCACACAACCTGTACATGAATGTTTATAACTGCTTTATTTATTTATTTACTTTGGGCCATGCCACTAGGCTTGCAGGATCCTAGTTCCTTGACCAGGGATAAATGTGCACTCTCAGCGGTGAAAGTGCAGAGCCCTAACCACTGGACTATCAGGGAATTCCCATCACCTGACTTTTTGCTCACTGCACCTAACAGATGGGGAAAAGGCGGAAATAGTGACAGATTTCCTCTTCTTGGGCTTTAAAATCACTGCAGATGGTGACTGCAGCCATGAAATTAGAAGATGATCGTTTCTTGGCAGGAAAGCTATGACAAAACTAGACAGCATATTAAAAACCAGAGACATCACATTGCCAGCAAAGGTCCATCTAGTCAAAGCTATAGTTTTCCAGTAGTCCTGTACAGATGTGAGATTTGGACTATAAAGAAGGCAGAGTGCCAAAGAATTGATGCTTTTGAACTGTGGTGCTGGACAAAACTCTTGAGAGTCCCTTGGACTGCAAGGAGATCAAACCAGTCCATCCTAAAGGAAATCAGCTCTGAATAGTCATTGGAAGGACTGATGCTGAAGCTGAAACTCCAGTACTTTGGCCACCTGATTGAAGAGCTGACTCTTTGGAAAAGACCCTGATGCTGGGAAAGATTGAAGGCAGAAGAGGGCAACAGAGGATAACATGCTTGGATGGCATCACCGATTCAGTGGATATGAACTTGAGCAAACTTCAGGAGATGGTGAAGTACAAGGAGGTGTGATGTGCTGCAGTCCACGGGGTTACAAAGAGTCAGACACAACTTAGTGACTGAAAAACAAGAAGTACACCTAAACAGATGAACATGGCTAGACACAACCTGATATTTAGTTCATGATTTTAAACCTCAGATAGGTACCCAACACTTGTGGCAACCTGACTACATTTCTTTCATAAGCTTGTTCTCCTCAACCTCTTCCGAGACTTAGCATGTTGAAAATTGGACTTGATTGACCCCTCCATCCAAACCTGATCCAGGCTTCCCCATCTTGGGAAACGACTATCCAGCAAGTGGCTCAACCCAGATAAGTGGCCATCCTCCTGACTCCTCCCCTCCCGCACTACAACCCATCATCAAATCTCATCAGCTTGCCTCTAAAACATATCCTAATTCTACCCTCCTCCACCTCTCCAGGCCAAGCAACCATTCTCTCTCATCTGCAAAATCGTCTACCAGCCCTTGCCTCTCTTACACCCTATTCTTCTAGGCAGCCATGGGGCGTTCCTCAAACCTGAGCGCTATCGTGTCACTCACCTGCCCAACCCCCTAAAGTGGCTTTCATTGCACCTTGTAAAAACTCAGTCTGGTTACCAGTGCTTACATGGCACCCATTGCATAACTCCCCCTTCTCCAACTCCATCCAGCATCACTATGCCCCCTCTCCTCAAACCTCCATGTCTCTTCCCTTCTGCAAAACCTTCACACTTTTTGCCATTCTCTTTGACTAGAATGCTTTCCTCCTATCTGTTTAAAGCTGGCTCCTAAATATCCTTTAGGTCTCCAATTAAGCCCCAGTGGACCAGACTAACCCCACCAGCCTTCTGAGCAGGTCCCATTATCCTCTAGCATTTCACTGTTTCCCTCACAGCACTCATTACTATCTATAATTAGTTGTGTGTGTATACTCTTTTATTGCTCCAACGTATAAGATTCTTAGTGACTCGAGGGTAGGCCTATGTCTGCCTTGTTACTGTCTGTTGTGGATGCCCGATGCATTCTATTTACACTGGTTGAATGCAGTATAGATCAATGAATGTAGTGCAATAGATCAATGCTTCTTAACACTTATTGATTTATTGTTACCATTATTTAAGGACCTGATGAAAACTTTAGGCCTTTCCCCCTGAAAAAAGGTGCATTGCATTAAGTTTTGGGTAATTTCTGGGCCTCCAGAAGCCTATTCACTAAGAAATTTGATTAATAACTCTAGAACTAAATGGCACTTTTAGCTCTAAGATTCTTATCTTATAGTAACACATTTTATTGTATCAACTATTCTGTTAACCAATAAAAGTACCAATAAAGGAAACAGTAAATCCTTAATAAGAAGGCATCCAGGAAAGGTAAGTTTTTATGGGATAGTGAGAAGAAGCAGGAAATTCCAGGCATATAGAATCCCAGAGGTAGCTAAGAACTAGGATGGACCGACCCCCTTCCCCACCCCAGGCAGCCTGATAGATAATGCAGCTGCAGAGGTGGGAGGAGGGAGAGCCCACTTGCCAGGCTGTGAATGTGAGTTTTCCAAAGGGCCCTGTAGAGATGTTGGGGCAGCCGTATTTCATCTTCTTGGCAGCTGAGACTGATGAGGGGTGGTGTGCTCACTTACTCAGTTGTGTCTGACTCTTTGTGACCCTTGGACTATAGCCCATCAGACTCCTCTGTCCACGGAATTTTCCAGGCAGAAATACTGGAGTGGGTTGCCGTTTCCTCCTCCAGGGGATCTTCCTGATCCAGGGACTGAACCTGCATCTCCTGCATTGCAGGAGGATTCTTTACAGAACAAGCTCATCAGGGGACTCTTCCCAAGGTGAATTGTGAGGGCTCTGACAGTATGTCTTTCCTTGCCTGAATTCCTTCAGCATGTCCACATTCTGGCACGCTCGAGACACCTGTTCCCGTTGTTTCTCTCCTCCTGGACAGCAGGGTCCATGTCATCCCTACAGCAAGCACTGCAGGGCTTGCGCACAGAAATGCTTGTCTAGGGTGGATAATAAAATCTATGTAATGATAATATAATGAATAATTTAATTCCATAATGAATGGATGTTGTGCTGTGGCCAGGGCATTCACAAGCCCCAGGGGAGACTCTAGAGGGGCTGGGGGCAGGCGCGGTATCCAAGGACCCCCCTCCAGGGAGGTGGGACTCATCACAGGGGAAGCTTTAAGACTGGGACAGCTCATCATGTCTTAATGTAAGGTGACATGTGACAGTTGAGTCCTCAGCCCAACAAGTGCTAGAACACCAGTCAGCATAGCTGCTACAGATTCCTGGGCAGGTCATGAGAAGAGCACAGGGCCAGCCATCTGAAGGGCCTGAGGGGCGTGGGCAACCACAGGGACCTCACCTGCAGGTCACAGCTGTCCCCGGTCTCCTGCAGGCAGGCAGGAGCCCCCGTCACTGCTGCGTCCAGAAGCTGACACTTTGATTCAGCTGTTGGACATTCTGTGAAGCATGTGTTATGGGCCACTGTGGTCGATGACACTAGTGCTTAAAATTCTGAGACCAGCTTAGATGGGCTGTGGTGCCTTACCAGTCATTATTTACACAGAAAGGCAGCTTCTGTGCAAAGTAGAAACTGCCCTGCACGTAAAGTGTCCCTGAATCTCACCAAATCCTCCATCAATGGACATCGCCTTGTTTCAAGAGTTCCTCTTCTTTGTTTATTAAAGACATTTTGAGAAAGGTCATTATCAGGACTGTATATTATTTCAGCTTTCAATTAATAGTTTAAATATTAAATTGGGACTCTGTAAATAAATGCATTTAGAGTAAAAGTGGGGACAGCATATACTAACCTTAGGAGAGTAAAACCCTCTGGGATTTAAAGGAAAGGAGAGGAGTCATTGAAGGGAGGGATGCTTAGCTGTGTCTTTTACTTTTATTTATTTATTTTTTCTGTTTTATTTTTTTTCTTTTTTCAAAATTTATTTATTTTAATTGGAGGCTAATTACTTTACAATATTGTAGTGGTTTTGCCATACATCGACATGAATCAGCCATGGGTGTACATGTGTTCCCCATCCTGAACCCCCTCCCAACTCCCTCCCCATTCCATCCCTCTGGGTCATCCCAGTGCACCAGCCGTGAGCACCCTGTCTCATGCATCGAATCTGGACTGGTGATCTGTTTCACATGATAATATACATGTTTCAGTGCTATTCTCTCAAATCATCCCACCCTTGCCTTCTCCCCAGAGTCCAAAATACTATTCCATACATCTGTGTCTCTTTTGCTGTCTTGCATATAGGGTTATCATTACCATCTTTCTAAATTCCATATATGCTTCTTTTACTTTTAAAAAAACACACAAAGATCTGAAGCAAATGCAGCCAAATATTAACGTCTGTTAAATCTAGGTGGTGGAGGCTCTGTGGATGTGTATAATATCATTTTCTGCACTTCTTGTACCTTCGAAATGTTTATAATCAAAATAAATGCTGTTTTTTTTAATGATGGGCTGTAGAAAGGAAATAGACTTTATGAAACTTAGGTATGTATTGGGATTTCTTAAAGCTCTATGTATGATTCTTTTGTTTGGAGATAAGAAAAGGGACATAAACATCACGTTTGCATATGGAAAGCATAATAGTAATTACAGTAAAAACAAACATATGATCTTAGTATGTGCCAGCACAGTTCTAAACATGCTGCTCATTAACTCACTTGGACACTAGCACAAACCTCCATCCGGGGTTGCGATCATTTGACACAATAACGGTTTTATTACTGGGGTTTCCAACTCGGACTCACTAAGTGAAATTAAGCAGGCAAGCATCAAGCCAGTAAAGATCAGACTTCGATTTCTCGGTGCATGGGCTTCAAGAGTAAGTAAGCCAGGAAGAAACAAACTTCCATCTCTGATGTAGCACCCTGGTGGGAGATGAACCTTTGGAAAACCAATCCCACTTGTAGACGAGACAAGTGGCCAGACACTGTGAAGGGACAGACTTCTTGGGATGGCTGTCTCCCAGTCATGCTCCATTCCCTTAGAGATAGCCATTGAATGTATACATGGATTATACATATGCCCTTTGATTACTTTGCTTGCTTGTGACACTTATGTAAACAGATGCACTTGGGTGCATTCTTATGTCTTGCTTTACTAAACATTTATTTATGAGATTCATTTCCATAACTGTGTATACCGGTAGTTCATTCATTTCCGTTGCAGCAGAGTTTTTCATCGTAGGAATACGCTGTAATTTATCCACTCATGAAATCACCGATGGACCTGTATGGAGTTTTCAGCTGAGGCTCTATGACTTGTGCTGTGCTGAATACTCTTGTGTATGTCTTTTGGTATACATTCGTATGCATTTCTGTTGAGTAGATCCTTAAATGCTCAACTTTTGTAGACACTTCAATTGGGTTTCCACAGTGGTCTCCAGCAGTGTTCAAGTTGTCCTATAATATCATTAAAGCTAAAATATGTCTGTATTTTAAAGACTTGTTTTATGTAGATATATTTAAAGTCTTTACTGAATTTGTTACAATGTTGATCCTGTTTTACATTTTGTTTTATTGGCCACGAGGCATGGGGGACTTTCGCTCCCTGACCAGGGATGGAACCTGCATCCCTTACACTGGAAGGCAAAGCTTTAACCACTGGACTGCCACTGAAGTACCATGTCTTTTTTTTTTTTTTCTTTTTAATGAATACCTAATATATGTGCTCACACTTAGCATTTTTCCAGGAAAGAGAGATTTGGTGGGGCAAGAATTTCCTTCTGTGTTGTTTTTCTCTTTTCTTCTTTTTTTGTTTATCCATATATACTTTCTATTCTAGGTGAATTTATCCTAGAATATTCTTTCTATTCTACTCCAATTTATCAAGCTCCATAAAAATGTTAATAATTGCTACATTAAAGTTATGCACATTTAAAAATTTTGATAGATACTGCTAAATTGCCCACAAAAAGCCTGAGTAATGTATAGTCCTACCAACAATGGAAAAGAGTAGCCATTTCCCCTCACTTTCTCCAATCCTAGATATTAACAAATTATAAAATTTTATATTTATATTAAAAAAATTTTTACCCCCAAAGGATATTTTATTGTATTTAAATTTGCAGGGTTTTTATTTTTTTGAGGCAGATTGAAGAATTTTTACATGTTTATTGGCCATTTTTATTTCCTCTTCTGTGATTTGCCTGTCCATATTCTAAACTAGTGTGTCTCTTGTTTGTTTTTTTAAATCTTCCATGTATTGGAGTATTTTCTTTTTTAGAGCTGCACTTTGCAATATGAGTCACATCGGCCATATTTGTCTATTTAAATTGAAAATAATTTAATTAAGGCTTCAGTTCCTCAAACTGGTCACATCTGAAGCAGGCATAGCTGCATGTGGCCTGTGGCTGTCCCTTTGGGCAACACAGAGTGTGAACATTTCCCTCATTGCAGGACATTCTATGACAGTGCTGGTCTACGTAATAACCCTTTTTCTGTATTGGTGTGGAAAATTTTTCCTTTAGCCCATCCTTCTATTTTTGACTTTCGAATGCTTTCTTTTGTGGTACAGAAAGAACACATTTTTACATGGCCAAATTATTAATCATTTTTATATGGATCATGTTTAAGAAAATCTTAAAAGTTTTAAACATTTTATACTTTTTTTCTAATTATTTATGAGATTTGTGTTGCTCTTTAATCTATTTAAAATTAATTTTATAGTGCAAAATTAATTTTATAGTGCAAAACAGGAGCTCAATTAAATTTTTCACAATGGATTGCCTGTCTTTCTAGAACCATGTACTGTGCTTGAAAGAAGAAAAACCAGAAATATCAGTGAACAGTATGTGATAACAGTATGTGATAACAACCACATACCTTTGATCAAGGTAATGAAAATTTCCTTCTGTTTTAGCTTGGTAAGCAGTTTTGGCAAGAATAAACATTAAATTTTGTCAGCTGCTTTTTCTATACTTCTCAAGAGTATCTTTGCTTTTTCTCCCTCATTAGGACAAATTCTACTCTTCAGTTGGGAAAAATGTACTATTTTTAATTCATTAGTGGACTTGCTGTGCTAATATTTTATTTAGAATTTTTGTATGTATTCAGAAAAAAAGACTAGCTTTTTTCTTGTTGATACACAGTATTCCATTGTATGAACATATTATATTTTGCTTAGTCCACTCACTATTAATGGACATTAGCATTTCCCAATATTGTTCTAGTTATCAACAATGCTTCAGTGCTGCTACAACCGTGTATCTATGTCATTTTCAGCTGGATAAGAATATCTAAAAAATAAATTCCCAAACATGAGACTGACAGCTCAAACAGTAAGTTTGTTCAGTTCAGTTCAGTTCAGTCGCTCAGTCCTGTCCTACTCTTTGCGACCCCACGAATCACAGCACGCCAGGCCTCCCTGTCCATCACCAACTCCCGGAGTTCACTCAGACTCACGTCCATCGAGTCAGTGATGCCATCCAGCCATCTCATCCTCTGTCATCCCCTTCTCCTCCTGCCCCCAATCCTTCCCAGCATCAGGGTCTTTTCCAATGAGTCAACTCTTCTCATGAGGTGGCCAAAGGTCTGGAGTTTCAGCTTTAGCATCATTCCTTCCAAAGAAATCCCAGGGCTGAAGTTTGTAGATATTGCCAAATTGACCCCCATCAAGGTTTTTACCAATTTACACTCAGATTGGAAATGTATGAGTGGCTGTTTTCCTGACAGTATCCTTGAACTGTAACTCCATCTCCTTGACTCGGCAAGGCTGCCTGGGTCTGCCTGTGTCTTTCCGCCATACCAGTGGTCCAGAAATTGTCTCCAGGCAGGGAATGGAGCAATACTCACCTTACTTATTTCCCTTCTATGAGGGATCACAGTCCCGTGCTCCCTGTTGTTCAATGTCTGAAACCAGCTGTTTACAGTATTTTGCTGTTTTCTAGCTGTTTGTAGTGGGAGATCAAATCTGTTCTTGCTACTCCATCATGAATCAGAAGCAAAAGTCCTGCTTTTATTTTTAGTTTTCAACTTTTCTCTGTACAGCATAGAGTTAGGTTTGGTTTTATAAGTCAATCTGAAAATCTCTTAAATGGGTGACTTCAGCTGCTTTCAGAGAAGGCAATGGCACTCCAATCCAGTACTCTTGGCTGGAAAATCCCATGGACGGAGGAGCCTGGTAGGCTGCAGTCCACGGGGTCGCAAAGAGTCAGACATGACTGAGCGACTTCACTTTCACTTTTCACTTTCATGCATTGGAGAAGGAAATGGCAACCCACTCCAGTGTTCTTGCCTGGAGAATCCCATGGACGGGGGAGCCTGGTGGGCTGCCATCTATGGGGTCGCACAGAGTCGGACACGACTGAAGCGACTTAGCAGCAAGCTGCTTTACATTGATTGACATGCCAGACACGTTTGGCCTCAGTTCTGTCTTTATTTTATGTTATGCTTATTTTTTATATTCACGTCATTCCTATTCTTTTTTTCTTTATTTTTGGGTAAGGTTCTTCTTCTATGTAGGCAGCCTTATATTCTAGTTATTATCTTCACCAATTCAGAAATTCGTCTCTCACTTTTTTTTCCACTTGCTTCTATAAAGAAAATGGTAATGAAGTTTTATTTATTGTATATAGATATAGATCTTAGGATAACTGCTATTATTATATTTATTTCACAGATGATGAAATAAAGCTCAAAGAGCTTCAGTTCCCAAGATTACAAACCAGGAAGGTGCAGAAACAGACTCTGAATCTAAGACCACCTGACTTCGGAAGTCCACGTTCATTTTATTCTATTCTATACAATATTAACTATATTATATACCACATCACACTACTCTGTAGCATACTCTAGACTATGCACCCTCCTTACTTTCTGAGGGTGAATTTGCAATTCTGAAAAATATACATACCATAAAGTTTTATGTTGTTGCTGTTTAATTGCTAACTGGTGTCTGACTCTTTGTGACTTCATGGACTGTAGCCCACCAAGCTCCTCTGTCCATGGGATTTCCCAGGCGAGAATACTGGAGTGGGTTGCCAGTGCCTTCTCCAAGGGCTCCTCTTGACCCAGGATCGAACCTGAGTCTCCTGCATTGGCAGGCAAGTTCTTTACCAGTGAGCCACCAGGGAAGCTTCATAAAGTTTCCTAAGTGTTATTACATAACCATTACTGAGTTTAAAGACAGGTACATTAGTTCAGTTGTTAAGTTGCTGGTTATGACTGTTTTTATTTCCAAATGATAACCAAAAATAATTTTTGCATGGGAAAGAGGGGTTCTTTTGCCCCTCCTATTTTAAACTTTCCTACAAAGAATGGATTTAAAGAAGTTAGGTAGTACCTTAACTCAAATCTAAGTCAGGGGCAAATTTCCTACTTAGTAATTAAAGAACTCATATGTATTTCCTCGAGGGACAGAGAGGCCAGAGCCCTTTCAGGTCATGCCTGAAGATGAGTACAGACAGAATATGGACACAGGGAGGTCATGAGGCAGTAGGAAATCGACACAAAAACCCAGGGTTCCTGTCCTGAGTCTGTGGCTCATGAGCTGGGGAGCCTTGGGCAAATAAATCACTTACCCTCTTGGGGTTTCAGTTTTCTCATTTTTAGAAAGAGTGTGTTGGATGACTTATCTTATGTAAGATCTCCTTTAGGGCAAAAATGATATAATTTTATATTCTTAAAAATGGGGACTGTGTGAGTTATACTGTTATAGTTTAAACACACACACACAGCTTATAAAAGCACTATATACAGTAGACATCTAAAGGAAATGCCAACATATTAAAAAAATCAAATGTATATCTCTGGGTGGTAGAATTTCTTTCTGAATGTTTTTTTGCCTCTTTCAATTTCTGTACAATGAATATGTATTATTCTTGTAATCTGAAAAAATGTATTTTTTTAACACATTGGAAACTGGAAGAGAACCAAAAATAGAATAAAACAACCCAAATTTTAATGTAACCAGGATACCAGACAGAAGGCCCAACATCCCACACATTATGAAACGTTTTAAGATGTCAGGGGGTCAGGATCTCATCTGACAGATGGACTCACCAGTAACCCAGTCCCTCTCAGCAGTATCCGGGGACAGTGTTTCCATAATGACTCACAAGGACTGTGCCAGCCAGCCCCAGAGCATGGCCTTTTCCATTTCCAGCTCCAGAGTTGTGACGGCCTGACACTGTGGTTCTCATGGAATTCTGAAACAAGCCTGGCTTCATCATAATGACTGCCTATTCAAGGCAGAAATGGGAAGGAGGATATGACTAATGACATTTGGAGGCATTATGGGAACAAAACCAAAAATTACAGTGACTCTCTGGTTGGGACACGCTGGATAGGAACAGAACTGTGTATTCACAAGTCCAGGAGTCTGTGGCCTGGCCAAAGGACCAGAGGCAAAAATAAACAGCAGACCTGCCCAATTTGTCAGTTATGAGAGACGAAGACTTGAGATTCAGGATGAAAGGTGGGAAGAAGTCATTTGACAGGTGGGCTTCCTAGCACTAGGGCAAACTTCCTTGGTCTGGGAACTGGAAGAAAGGAAGACCCATTTTGGCACATCACCATGATCATGGTAGATTTAAATAAAATCATTGCCATTTTGTAAGCTCAGCCAATTGTGTAAAATCCACTCCTTCCAGGCCCTCTGGTTTCCATTGATTAAAACAAGGGTTCTTACCCTAGAATCGTAGAAGGGGGTCTACAAATAGAATTCAGGGGTCCTTCAACTTAGGAGAGAGAGAGAGAGAACCATTGCTTGTTCATTTCTCTAGCCTCAGACTGAAATTTAGTATTTCCTTCCAAATGCATGTTGGCAACAAACCACAGTTATATTAATGATGCCTTGACATTACTCCCAAGAGAGAGTATGGAAACATTCAAATCACATTGCAATTGTTGCACATGTCTCAGAATATTGTTTATATTCATTACTTCTTGAAAATTACAGAACTTAGACCCGCCTCTAGATCTTGTTAGCAAAGGCATTAATTAAGAAGTACATCTATTACTACAGAGCACAAATCAGTTAGAAAAATCTGTTAATAACTATAAACACTATAACTGTTTACTTTGGAGCCCTATATTTTACTTTGTATATTTGGAAACATTATTCTGAGAAACAGCCATAGGTTTCACAAGATGGCCAGAAGGTGCACAGTGTAAAAGCTGTTCAATATTTCTCCAATAAACGATATGCACTTTCTTTTTCACCCACATTCAATATGAATGTCAATTCAAGACACTGGCCATTGGCAATAAAAACAGTGACTCTTGAGAGATGGCTGGAATTTGCAGAGCAGAGCATTAGAGAAGAAAGTTACAAGGAGAAAGGACTCTAGAGATCTGTAGGAGATGCCCTCAAATACTCATCTGAGGACAGATCAGTGTGTTTATGAGAGAAGATGACCCACGACTGAGCAAAGAATCCTCCACAAGAATCTGAGGGAACAATTCCTGGAGCTCACACTGAGCAGGGGCCTCATAAGATATTGGGTATTAGTTTTGCCTCGATAGTGGAGGGAAATTAGCCCTAAACAAAACACTGCAAAACACTACTCTGGTTCCTCCTATCAAAGCTTAAAAATAAGATCTTAAAGATTCAAACCAGTCCCAAGTAACTTACCTGAATTTCAGAACAAAGCTCAAGAATATTAATAGGAATAGAAATACAAAAGTACCTAGCATCTAACAAGGTAAAATTTACAACACCTGTATCCAAGTTAAAAAAGCACCTGGCATGCAAAAGAGCAGGAAAATATGAACCATAATGAGAAAAAGTCAATAGCAACTGATCCCAAAATGACATGAATGTTATAAATACCCAGCAAAGACAGTTATTGTAACTGTTTTCATGCATTCAAGAAGATGTATGAAGATTATGTATGTATTACGTTTGGTTAAAAAGTAATTGCAGTTTTGGATTGTGAATTTTAAACTACTATAACTAGGCTCCAGAGAAGGCAATGGCAACCCACTCCAGTACTCTTGCCTGGAGAATCCTGGGGACAGCAGAGCCTGGTGGGTTGCAGTCCATGGGGTTGTGAAGAGTCTGACACGACCGAGCAACTTCACTTTCACTTTTCACTTTCATGCATCGGAGAAGGAAATGGCAACCCACTCCAGCGTTCTTGCCTGGAGAATCCCAGGGACAGTGGAGCCTGGTGGGCTGCCATCTATGGGGTTGCACAGAGTCAGACACGACTGAAGCGACTCAGCAGCAGCAGCAGCATAACTAGGCTCAAACACACCTTTATTAATTAAAATAGGAGCCATTACAATCAACACGTCTTTGCCAATGAGAAATTAGTTTGTTTCCTGTAGTGTAAAAATCTGTGCGTCAAGATTTGATGACTCTTGGAAAGTATTTTCTGTCTCTTGCTGGTTGTGGAAGTATTTTCTCTGCAAAAAGTTGTTGAGATGCTTGAAGAAGTGGTAGTCAGTTGGCAAGAGGTCAAGTGAATATGGCGGATGAGGCAAAACTTCATAGCCCAATTCATTCAACTTTTGAAGCACTGGTTGTGTGATGTGTGTGGAGAAGAATTAGGCCCATTCTGTTGACCAATCCTGGCTGCAGATGGTGCATTTTCAGTGCATCTCATCGATTTGCTGAGCATACTTCTCAGATGTAATGGTTTTACCAGGATTCCAAAAGCTGTAGTGAATCAGCTCAGCAGCAGACCACAAACCAGTGACCGTGACCTATCCTGCTGCAAGTTTGGCTTTGGGAAGTGCTTTGGAGCTTCTTCTCAGTCCAACTACTGAGCTGATCATCTCTGGTTTTCATATAGAATCCACTTTCCATTGCACATCACAATCTGATCGAGAAATTGTTTGTTGTTGTTGCATAGAATAAAAGAAGACCACACTTCAAACGATTATTCTTTTGACTTTCAGTCAGCTCAAGAGGCACCCACTTATTGAGCTTTTTCACCTTTCCAATTTGCTTCAAACGCCAAATGACTGTAAAATAGTCAATGTTGAGTTCTTCAGCAACTTCTCCTGTAGTTCTAAGAGGATCAGTTTCGATGATCCTCTCAATTGGTCATTGTCAACTTCCAATGGCTGGCCCCTCTGTTCCTCATCTTCAAGGCTCTTGTCTCCTTTCCAACACTTTTTGAACCACCACTGCACTGTGTATTTGGTTTGTTAGCAATTCTTGGACCAAAATGCATTGGTGATGTTGCAAGTTATCTCTGCTGCTTTACACTATTTTGAACTCAGATAAGATAACTGCTGGAATTTGCTTTTTGTCTAATGTCATTTCTGTAGTCCAAATTATGTCATTATGAAAAAAATAAAGCAAGAAATTCACATTAAAATGATGTATAACATAGCTACACTTATTTAAGAATGTATTCCAACATCAAACAGCAAAGTTCAACAAATGCAAAGCCACAATTATTTTTGCACCAACCTAGTATAATCTGCCAGAGAAGGCAATGGCACCCTACTCCAGTACTCTTGCCTGGAAAATCCCATGGATGAAAGAGCCTGGTAGTCTGCAGTCCATGGGGTCGCTAAGAGTCCGACACGACTGAGCAACTTCACTTTCACATTTCACTTTCATGCATTGGAGAAGGAGATGGCAACCCACTCCAGTTTTCTTGCCTGGAGAATCCCAGGGACGGGGGAACCTGGTGTGCTGCCGTCCATGGGGTTGCACAGAGTCAGACATGACTAAAGCGACTTAGCAGCAGTATAATCTACATACACAACATAAGTATTTGTTGTTCAGTTGCTAAGTTGTGTCTGACTCTTTGCGACCCCGTGGACTGCAGCATGCCAGACTTCCCTGTCCTTTGCTATCTCCCAGAGTTTGCTCAAACTCTATTGAGTCAGTGATGCCATTGAACTATTTCATCCTCTGTCACCCCTTCCCCTCTTGCCCTCAATCTTTCCCAGCATCAGTTCTTTTCCAATGAGTTAGCTCTTTGTATCAGATGGCCAAAGTATTGGAGCTTCTGCTTCAGCATCAGTCCTTCCAGTTGATTCAGGGTTGACTTCTTTCAGGATTGACTGGTTTGATCTCCTTGCTGTCTAAGGGACTCTCAAGAGTCTTCTCCAACACCACAGTTCAGAAGCATCAATTCTTTGGCACTCAGCCTTCTTTATGGTCCAACTCTCACATCCATACATGATTATTGGAAAAACCATATACGGACTTTTGCTGGCAAAGTGATGTCTCGGCTTTTAAATACATTGTGTAGGTTTGTTATAGCTTTTTTCCCCAAGTAGCAAGCATCTTTTAATTTCATGGCTGTAGTAACCATTTGCAGTGATTCTGGAGCCCAAGAAAAGAAAATCTGTCACTGTTTTTATTTCTTCCCCATCTATTTGCCATAAAGTGATGGGACCAGATGCCATGATCTTGGTTTTCTGAATGCTGAGTTTTAAGCCAGCTGTTCCACTCTCCTCTTTCGCTTTCATCAAGAAGCTCTTTGATTCCTCTTTGCTTTCTGCCATTAGAGTGGTATCATCTGCATATCTGAGGTTGTTGATATTTCTCCTGGGAATCTTGATTCCAGTTTGTAATTCATCCAGCCCAGAATTTTGCATTATGTACTCTGTGTATCAGTTAAATAAAGCAGGGTGACAATATACAGCCTTGATATACTTCTTTCCTGATTTGAATCAGTCTTTTGTTTCAACATCCTGCTGTCAGTGGTTGTTCAGCAGCTAGTTGCAATTTTGGTGTTCTCACTGGAGAAGATGAATGCACGTTCTTCCAACCCACCATCTGAAGACTTAATGCAGCATAAATATACATGCATACATACATACATACATACATACATACATATATATATATAACTACCTTGTATCTACTTACAATGTTTAAATGTATATCAGAATTCAAAGATGAAAACTACCATGTCTGAGAAGAAAAAATACACAAGATAGTATTAATACCAAAGAAGATAGGACTGATATGATGCTGTAGAGCAAAAGTTCAGTAAGCATGAAGACAAAGCAATAGGAGCTACCCAAAATGAAACACCAAGGGAAAAAAAAAAGACTAATCAACAGTAACAGAGAATCTGTGAGCTATGGGACAGCTTTAAGTGGCCTAATATATGTGTAAATGGAATCTCCATAGGAGGAGAAGGCAGAAAAAATATTTGAATAAATAATGACCCCCAACAAATTACTAAAAACTTTAAACCCACACTCTAAATTTAAAAAGCTCAATGAAACTCAGGCTTCAAATTTCTGAAGAAACTTGGAAAAAACAAAGGTACATTGTAATCAAATTTTTAAAGCCAGTGATAAAGAAAAAATCTTAAAACCAAGAAAAAAAGACTTAATCTTCTGAGGAATAAAGGTGAAGAACGTAGCACATTTCTTATCTGAAACAATGCAAATGAGACAATAGTGGATGAATATCTTCAAAGCACACCACACACACACACACACACACACACCCCTAAGCACCCAGGTGGCGCTACTGGTTATTATACAAAGTATTTAGGGAAAAAAATAATATCATATTTTAAAACTGTCCCAGAAAATTGAAAAGGAGGAATATTTTCAACTCATGCTATGAGGTCAGCATTATACCCTGATACCAAAATCAGACAAAGATAGGACAAGAAAAGAAACTACAGATTCAAATGCCTCACGCACATAGATATGAAAATCTTAACAAAATTTTAGCAAATCAAAGTAATTCCTCTGAAGAGCCTAAACTTTTTAAAATAGCTCCATATTCTCTGTTTATTGAATCTTCTCTAATGCCAACTTGGAGTGAGGGACTACGTATGTATTTATATAGTCTCTGCTGCTGCTGCTGCTGCTGCTAAGTCGCTTCAGTCGTATCCGACTCTGTGCGACCCCATAGACGGCAGCCCACCCGGTTTCCCCGTCCCTGGGATTCTCCAGGCAAGAACACTGAAAACTCTTCAAAGTAAATGTTGTTAAACACATTGTATAGATGAGGAAAATGAAACTCAGAGAAGTTGCATCCCCAAGATCACATAACTGTTAAGTGGCTTTGAATACCAGGCTTCTGTGTTACTTCTCTGCTCGCTGAAGAATGTAAAACATTTTCCTTAAGGAACTCTAACTGTGACTTTAGTCTGAATTGTTCCCCCACAATGAACACAAAAAGTAAGAAAATTTATTCTCAGTTGACCTGTATCACAAGGAAAGGTAAAGAAAGTTCTTTCTGAAAAAGGAAAAGAGACACCAGAGGCAAGTGTGCACCTGCACAAACTGAGAGCTGTGCAGAAGCGGTGAGAGCTTCCCAGGGGCTCAGCAGGAAAGATCCACCTGCAATGCAGGAGACACTGCAAGAGACGCAGGTTTGATCCCTGGGTCAGGAAGATCCCCTGGAGGAGGGCGTGGCAACACACTCCAGTATTCTTGCCTGGAGAACCCCATGGACAGAGGAGCCTGAATGGCTACAGTACACAGTGTTACAGAGTCAGACGTGACTGAAGCGACTGAGCAGGCACTCGCGCGTGTGGAAGTGGTAAATAAGTGAGCAAACAGAAAGGTCTTTGCACTGCAGACTGGCCATGCGTCTATTCGTCCCCTGCAGAAGGTTGGATGGGTTCACGACTCTCTGTGGTACATTTCTGGGTGCCACCAGGGGGGTTATCAGAGCAAACTTTAGGTTCTGAGGGCTTACCTCAAAGTCTGAAAAGGTGCAGTACTTCAGTTGTAGGCAAATAGAAAGCTACAAATCATTCACACTGGAAGAGCTACTGTGTGTGCCTGCCTTCCCCCAGAATGCTTCAATTTACAGTGCCAGCAGGAAGTCATGGGAGTGTCTGTAGCCATCTGCTGCTGTGTGGAGCAATAAGAGTGGGTTGTAAGGACAGGGTGAGATAGTTGCACTGTGTCTGACCCTGTGGTAAGTGACTCATATGCCTCCATCTGTCTACTTCACACAATGTTCTTCCCATTTTACGGATGAAGAAACTCAAAGATAAAACACTATTGAAGAAAGCAAAATGCAGAACTATGTATACAGTATACGATGTTTCATGTCAAAGAAGGGCGAATAAGAAAATATATATGCATGCATTCACACATTACCTATGTGCTTATTTCCACAAATAGAAACATAGAAGCTAATGAAAATGGCACCGGGATGGTGGCAGGATGGGAAGATGGGAGAGTGGGGAGACAGGAGTGTGGTAAAGAGATTGTGGCTGGCACAATGTCCTTCTCTTTTTTAATAGCTTTGAATTTTGATCTATGTAAATGTTTCATATGTTCAAAATACAACATTTAATTGAAAAGAAATGAAAAAAAATCAAACATTAAAACTGAACATAAGCTAATGAACACTATCAAATTAGTAACATATTTATGCAAAGAAAATAATTATTTCACGTTAAATTCTCTGCATTCTTGGAGGTGAGCTTATAATTTGGAAAGCAACAAAACAGTGTCATAATAAGCAGAGAGGAACTGCTGAGCAGAAGTCTTGTTTCTGTTCTATCTATTCCTTGAGGGCAAAGAGCTTCCTCTACAACTTTCAGTTTCCTGTGTAAATTAAAAAGCTGGAATTAAACAATTAAAGGAAATACGAGCTGTCATTTTGATGACCTTTCCCTAAATGGGGAAAAATATAGTAACAGGGTGCCAATGAATATGTTGAAAGGATAGTTCAATTAATGTAAAGAGCTAATTGGCATGGTTTAGAGGAAGCTATAGTAATCTAGCTGCTGCTGTGGTTAGTAAACAAGAAGTTGAGCGATTTAAGTTTTTGCATGGAAAGTAGAGGATTCTCAGAGAAATCAGTGAAAGATGAGGGACCTGCTTTCATTGCTGAATATTTGTATTATGTGGATCAAAATCTGGTGTAAAAATATCTGAGGGGCATGATGGTGCTAGATCGGTGGATAAAAGTATGAAAAACAATTGAGAAAAGAAAGAAAAAAGACTATACAAATACATATGTAGTCCCTCACTCCAGTGTTTAGATTTGCTAGACACTTGGCAAATCTCTGTAATATTTGGTGAATGAAGTTAAAGAGAGTTGTGCTATGTATTAAATAATGACTGTCAAGCAGGCACTTTTCATCATGGATGTTGTTCAATTAAATGATACAGCATTTACTTAGGATTAACTTGAAATAGCTACCAGTTTCTGAATTATGGTTTTGGTTTTTGCTATTCTCAGACATGAATATCTTAGTTTCTAGAATTTTGAATCAAGCTAATTATCATAGCAAAAAGAAATATTTCTTGTTTTTAAACTCTTTTAAAATATTTGACTATTTGGAGTAAAATAAAAATAATGTACCATGGGACATACATAGACGTACCATAGCACAAAGTCTTAAGGGTGTAAATGGAACTATACTATTTTAAGATTACTGTACTATGGAAGTTATATAATATTATTTGAAATAAGACTAAAATAATTGAATAAATATGATATATACACAAATTAATTATTATAATACATTAAATTACTGCATTATAATAAATATATGCTAAATTATTATATTAAATATTTAGTATATATATTAAATCATCGAGTCAAAGGACATGAGTTTGACCAAACTCCAGGAGACAGTGAAGGACAGGGAAGCCTGGCATGCTGCAGTCCAGGGGATCGCAGAGAGTTGGACACAACTGAATGACTGAACAACAAAATGCATAATCTTATCTCAAATACAATTTCACATACCTACAGTTGATTCTTTTATGAGTTTGAACTCAGCAGGTCCACTTATACAAAAATTTCTTTCAGTAAATATATGCTATAGTAGTACACAATCAGAGGATGCTTGAATCCATGGACGTGTAACAGCTTGTAGGGAGGGCTCACTGTAAAGATACGTGCGAATTTTCAACCACACAGAAGGCTGGTGCCCTAATGTTCCTGTTGATCAAGGGTCAACTGTATTTATGTATATACTGTAAACTGCAACTGCTGAAAAACTAAAAGCAAGCAGTATAGTTGATAAGCTGATAGTGAAGACATTACAGGTCATAAAAATACTCAATCCAAAAGAAAGCAGGAAAAGAGGAGGAAAAAGGAAATACCAAATGGAACTAATAGTAAAGACAGAACAGTGAAAGTGAAAGTCGCTCGGTCACGTCCAGCTCTCTGCAGCCCCATGGATTATACAGTCCATGGAATTCTCAAGGAAGAATACTGGAGTGGATAGCCTTTCCTTTCTCCAGGGGATCTTCCCCACCCGGGGATCGAGCCCAGGTCTCCCACATTGCAGACGGATTCCTTACCAGCTGAGCCACAAAGACATAGCAAGATAGATTTAAATCAATCTTATCAATAATAACACTAAACATGAATGATGTGAACACTTCTGTGAAAAGCCAGAGACTGTCAAATTAGACAAAAAGCAAGATCCAAGTATATACAGTCTACAAGAAAGTCTTTTAAAATATGAAGTCAAATATATGCTAAAAATGAAATGATGGGAAACAATACACCATGTGTGCAGAAAAGAGTTAATATAAAAGGCGCCAAGACTGCTGTCCTTGTCATTCCCCACATACATAGACTGAAAATACCACTCAAATGAAAAGTCCTTCTCATATACAGATTGAAACAAAAATGGCTCAAATCAAATCTTTTCAAAAGATACAGAAAAAGCATTTGTTAAAAATTCAACATCTATTTATGATTAAAAAAAACAACTTCTCAGTGAACTAGGATTAGAAGGCAAACGTGTTAACCAGATAAAGGGTACCTACAAAAGCCCTATAGCTAATACATTCAGTAGTGCAAGGATGGAGTCTTACGCTTAAAATCAGTCTGTTGAGAGGCCTGTTTGTAACTGGTGTATTAAATTAAGAGCATGCAGAATATGACCTGCTGACTGAGGAGGCACACAGCACCCAGAGTGTTGGCAAGTGGCTCCTTCAGCATCCAAGCTTTGGCTTTAGAGAAGCGAAAATCCTGGGGTAGTTCTGATTAAAGGCATAGTTTCAGTATATTAACATAAGAAGTAAAGTCACAAAACGTATTTTAGATCCCAGAAATGGGGTGGGAGTGTGCAATGAACCAGGCAAAGGGCAGTCCCCAATACCAGGTCATGATCCAACAGGGGAGAGAGAGCAGGTGGAAAGCACTTGTTGCTTACAAGGTGATTGGGGTAGAGGTCACTAAAATTCCAAGGGCTCAACAATAAGTAGTTATTTTAAACGATGCCCCAGGAAAAGCAAAATGGGAGCTTGTGGTAGGAATCTTAATCTCAACTCTGGGTATGAGCAAGATTATCATGCTGCAAAATGCATAGGCAGCAGCTCAAAATAGCTGTTTTGTGATTGCAATGAGAAGCAAGGTAAAGATACCTACTCTCATCACTTCCTTTCAAAGTCTACTGATTATCCTGGTCAATACAATAAAACAAGAGGGAAAAAAATGGAAGTTACATAGATTTGAACAGTGTTGAAGGATGGAGGGAAGTGCTCACTGAACTGAGAAGGTATATTGAAACCCAAAAATAAGGCTGGCAGCTCCATATAGTCAATAGATCAGGTTGCAATAAGGTTATTTACTCACAGGTTTGGGAATTGGGATTGGCTGAACAGTGATCTAGAAGCATTTGCAGCTGCACTCTGCACCACCAAGGGGCCATTGGGACAATTTTATTGTTAACCTAGGGTATAGGAGTAGGTGCTTGAACACAGGGCATGCATTTCTAAGTTAAGATTTATGAATGAATAACTAGATTTGTGGGTGCTGGAAATACGTCAGCTAAGGCTTTCATCATTGTTTGGGGACCAACAGAGCATAGAGGCCACCAGATCCTAAAGATTACTAAACAATATCTATTAATTACAAAGCCCTTGACAACAGAGAAGTGGTTTACTGCACAGTACAATCCTAGGGTGAGTCGGAGGACAGAAGAAATTGTCCAAAGATAGCATTGACATCACTGACTTGTTGGACATGAGTTTGAGTAAGCTCCGGGAACTGGTGATGGACAGGGAATCCTGGCGTGCTGCAGTCCATGGGGTTGCAAAGAGTCAGACACAACTGACCGACTGAACTGAAGATAGCATTAGTTATGCTAACAGTTATAGAAGCAGAAAAAGTACACTCTCTTGATTAATGGAAGACAGACCTACATACAAGAAAATCTGAACAGATCTAAAAAAAAGGCAAATTTGTCAAGGTTATGAGATATAAAATTAATGAAAATGGTAATTACATTTATATTTTATAAGTTGGTAGTTAAAATTATAGTACAATTATAATACATTAGAAATATATATTATATATGAAACATTGGAAATAGAAATATATTTACAAAATATGTGTGAGAGATGTACCCCGAAAACTTTAAATCTTTGCTAAGAGAAATTTTAAAAAGTGTGAATAAATGAAGAGATATACCATGTTCATGGATGGGAACACTGTTACAATGTTAACAATTTACAAATTAATCTTAGATTCAATGCAGTACCAATTAAAATCCCAATGAGCTTTTTTCTGGGTATGGGGAGGGAGATGGCATAGAGGCTGATAAGATGGTTTTAAAATTTATATGGAAATTCAAAGGACTTACAATAGCCAAAACAAATTTGAGAAAGAACAAAGTTTGAGGCTTTATACCATCTAAACTGAAAACTCAGTATGTGTATATATACACACATTTTCTCTCTGTTCCATTGATATATATATATATATATATATATATACACACACACACACATTTATATATACATATACACACACTTATATATACATATACACACACTTATATATACATATATATATACATACTTATATATACATATATATGATATGATATGATATAAGGAGTCTAGGTTTGTTTGACCAACAGATATATGGGCAATTGAATTTCAGCAAAGGTGCCACATAATTTAATAAGGAAAGGACTGACTTTTCAATAAGCACTGTGGGGACAACTGGATATTCATATACAAAAAAAACAAACCTAGACTCCTTATATCATAAGGAGTAAAAAAATTTACATTGTGTAAAAAAATTACTTTACAAAATTTCTAGAAGGAAATGTAAGCATATTTGGGCCAATAGGTTAGGCAGATTTCTTAAATAAGACAAACATAAAACACAAATAAAAAAAATGATAAGCTGAACTTCAGCAAAGTACAAATCTTTTGCTTTTCAAAGATATTGTTCAGAACCCGTCGGCCAGTGCAGGAGACATAAGAGACATGAGTTCAATCCCTGGGTTGGGAAGATCCCCTGGAGAAGGGCATGGCAACCCACTACAGTATTCTTGCTAGAGAATCCCATGGACAGAGGATCCTGGTGGGTTACAGTCTATAGGGTAGCAAACAGTCAGACATGACTAAAGCGACTTAGCATGCATGCAAAAAAAATTTTTGTGAAAAATTTAATAAAGGATGTGTATCCAAACTATGCAAACAACACTGACAACTGAATGATGAGTTGAATAATTTAGTTAAAAATGATTTTAGCTGTTCAAAGTATTTGAACAGATAGATCATGGGAAAATATGAAAATTGTAAATAAGTACATAAGTAGGTGCTCAATATTATAGCATCACGTGAATACAAATTAAAGCCACAATGAGATTCTATTCCATACCCACTAGGATGTCTAAAATGAAAAGACTTGACAATGTCAAGTTGGAGCAACAGGAATTCTCATACATGCTTGCAGAAGTGCAACAGGCAATAAATATTGTGGAAAACAAACAGTTTGGTAGCTTTAAAAAATTGATAACACACATTTGCCATACAAGCACACAAACCTAACAATGCTGGATATTTAAACAACATAAATGAAACTATTTTATTATGTAAAGATGTGTACTGAAATGTTCATAGCATGTTAGTTTTATTAACATTGTATAAGAAACTGGAATGTTAGGTCCATGAATCAAGGTAAATTAGAAGTGGTTAAACAGGAGATGGCAAGAATGAACAATGACATTTTAGAAATCAGTGAACCTAAATGGACTGAAACAGGCACATTTAATTCAGATGACCATTACATCTAGTAGTGTGGGCAAGAATCCCTTAGAAGAAATGGAGTAGCCCCCATAGTCAACAAGAGTCTGAAATGCAGTACTGGGGTGCAATCTCAAAAATGACACAATGATCTCTGTTTGTTTCCAAGGCAAACCATTCAATATCACAGTAATCCAAGTCTATGCCCCAACCAGTAATGCTGAAGAAGCTGAAGCTGAACAGTTCTATGAAGGTCTATAAGACTTTCTAGAACTAAAACCCCAAAAAGATGTCCTTTTCATCACAGGGGACTGGAATGCAAAAGTAGGAAGACAAGAGATACCTGGAGTAACAGGCAAGTTTGGCCTTGGAGTACAGAATGAAGCAGGGCAAAGGCTAACAGAGTTTTGCCAAGAGAACACACTGGCCACAGCAAAAACCCCCTTCCAATATAACAAGAGAAGACTCTACACACAGACATCACCAGATGGTCAATATTGAAATTAAACTGATTATATTCTTTGCAACCAAAGATGGAGAAGTTCCATACAGTCGGCAAAAACAAGACCAGGAGCTGACTGTGGCTCAGATCTGTGGCTCAGATCAGAACTTCTTATTGCCAAATTCAGACTTAGATTGAAGAAAGTAGGGAAAACCACTAGACCATTCAGGTATGACCTAAATCAAATCCCTTACGATTATACAGTGGACGTGACAAATAGATTCAAGGGAGTGGATCTGATAGACAGAGTGCCTGAAGAACTGTGGATGGAGGTTTGTGACACTATACAGGAGGTAGTGATCAAGACCATCCCCAAGAAAAAGAAGTGCAAAAAGGCAAAATGATTGTCTGAGGAGGCCTTACAAGTAGTTGAGAAAAGAAGAGAAGCAAAAGGCAAAGAAAAAAAGGAAAGATACACTCATTTGAATGCAGAGTTCCAAAGAATAACAAGGAGAAATAAGAAAGGCTCCCTCAGTGATCAATGCAAAGAAATAGAGGAAAACAATAGAATGGGAAAGACTAGATCTCTTCAAGAAAATTAGAGATACCAAGGGAACATTTCATGCAAAGATGGGCACAATAAAGCACAGATATGGTGTGGACCTAACAGAAGCAGAAGATATTAAGAGGTGGCAAGAATACACAGAAGAACTATACAAAAAAGATCTTCATGACTCAGATAACCAC
This sequence comes from Capricornis sumatraensis, assembly GCF_032405125.1. Taxonomy (NCBI): domain Eukaryota; kingdom Metazoa; phylum Chordata; class Mammalia; order Artiodactyla; family Bovidae; genus Capricornis; species Capricornis sumatraensis. Next base: position 12,701,133 of record NC_091087.1, read on the forward strand.
GATGGTGTGATCAGTCACCTAGAGCCAGGCATTCTGGAATGCAAAGTCAAGTGGGCCTTAGGAAGCATCATGACCAACAAAGCTAGTGGAGGTGATGAAATTCCAGTTGAGCTCTTTCAAATCCCAAAAGATAATACTGTTAAAGTGCTGCACTCAATATGCCAGCAAATTTGGAAAACTCAGAGGTGGCCACAGGACTGGAAAAGGTCAGTTTTCATTCCAATCCCAAAGAAAGGCAATGCCAAAGAATGTTCAAACTACTGCAAAATTACAGTCATATCATACGCTAGTAAAGTAATGCTCAAAATTCTCCAAGCCAGGCTTCAATAGTATGTGAACTATGAACTTCCAGATATTTAAGCTGAATTTAGAAAAGGCAGAGGAATCAGAGATCAAATTGCCAACATCTGTTGAATCATCGAAAAAGCAAGAAAGTTCCAGAAAAATATCTATTTCTGCTTTATTGACTATGCCAAAGCCTTTGACTGTGTGGATCACAATAAACTGGAAAATTCTGAAAGAGATGGGAATACCAGACCACCTGACCTGCATCCTGAGAAACTGTATGCAAGTCAAGAAGCAACAAAACAGAACATGGAAAAACAGACTGGTTCCAATTGGGAAAGGAGTATGTCAAGGCTGTATATTGTCACCTTTTTATTTAACTTATATGCAGAGTACATCATGTGAAATGCCAGGCTGGTGAAGCACAAGCTGGAATCGAGATTGTCAGGAGAAATACCAACAACATCTATACACAAATGAACCACCCTTATGACAGAAAGCGAAGAACTAAAGAGCCTGTTGATGAAATTGAAAGAAGAGAGTAAAAAAGTTGGCTTAAAACTCAACATTCAAAAAACTAAGATCATGGCATCTGGTCCCATCCCTTCATGGAAAATAGATGGGGAAACTATGGAAACAGTGAGAGAGTTTATTTTGGGGGGCTCCAAAATCACTGCAGATGGTGACTGTAGCCATGAAATTAAAAGATGCTTGCTCCTTGGAAGAAAAGCTATGACCAACATAGACAGCATATTAAAAAAGCAGAGACATTATTTTGCTGACAAAGGTCCATCTTAGTTAACGCTATTGTTTTTCCAGCAGGCATGTATGGATGTGAGAGTTGGACTATAAAGAAAGCTGAGCACCGAAGAATTGATGCTTTTGAACTGTGGTGTTGGAGAAGACTCTTGAGAGTCCCTTGGACTGCAAGGAGATCCAACCAGTCCATCCTAAAGGAAATCAGTGCTAAATAGTCACTGGAAGGACTGATGCTAAAGCTGAAACTCCAATACTTTGGCCACCTGATGCAAAGAACTGACTCACTGGAAAAGACCCTGATGCTGGGAAAGATTGAAGGCAGGAGGAGAAGGGGATGACAGAGGATGAGACGGTTGGATGGTGTCATTGACTCAATGGCATCACCAATTCGATGGCATGAGTTTGAGTAAGCTCTGGGAGTTGATGATAGACAGGGAAGTTTGGCATGCTGCAGTCCGTGGGGTCGCAAAGAGTTGGAGACGACTGAGCGACTGAACTGAACTGAACTGAATTTTATTTATAACAGCTCCCAAAGTGAAAACAGCCCAAACGTCCATAAGCTGATGAACGAACAGACAAATCTTGGTATATTGTTCAACAGACTGTGACTCAACGTCAAAATGTAACAAGCTACTAATATCTAGAACAAAGGGTTAATTTCAGAAGCATTATGACTAAGTAAAAGAAGCCAGGACTTGTAGGATTCCGCTCGAAGACAATTCTGGAAAATGTACACTATCACTACAATCTAGTGATACTATCCTACAGAAAGCAGATCAGAGGTTTCTTGGGGTTGTGGGTGGAATGAGAAGAATTAGCTGCAAAGTGGTACAAGCAAAATTCTTAGTGGTGATAGAAATGTTGTACATCAAGATTGTGATGGTGGTTAATTTGACAAAGCTCATCAAACTGTATACTTAAAATTGTTGAATTTTACTGTGTGTAAATTATACTTCAATAAGGAAAGGAAAGTGGTATTTAATTTGTTTCAGCTCATGGTACTGCCGCACTTTAATCCCCTTGTCCGGTGCCTAGCAGGCAATATAATCATGGTTACACAGCTTCCCTTCTCCCACTAGCTGCCCCCAGGTTTTCCTCAGGGGAAGCACACTTTTCCTCTAATCAGTCTTCTTCAAGAATGGACCCTTACGGGCTTGGGTCAATTAGCATCTTATATTCCTCTGACCACTGTGATTGGCTCCAGGATAGGCACATGGTCTGATCTGGACAAATGAAAGTCAGGAGATATTTCCTGGGGGATTCTGGGAAAGAGCTTCATTCTTCTCCTCTGAGAACAGACTGTTCCTCTAGTTGGTAGATGTGAGGGAATGTGTGGGGGTCTGAGTCCTGGAATTTGCTAAAACCATTGCTACTACTGTGGAAGCTGGCCTGGGAGGAAACCAAATGCAGAAGAGGGCAAGACAGAAAATCCTTAAAAAATTTTATTGGTTTCATAGGGCTGTCATAGCAAGACCCCAGAAACTGGGTAACTGAAACTACGAAGTTTGTCTCCTGGTTCTGGAGGCTAGAAGTCTGAGATCTAAGTGTTGGCAGGTTGGTTGCTTCTGAGGGCTGTGAGGAGACTGTCCAGGCCTCTCCCTCAGCTTCTGGTGGTCGGCGGCCATCTTTGGAGTTCCTTGGCTTGTAGATAGACTTTCTGTGTGCGTGTCTGTCTCTGTGTCCAATTGTCCCTTCTTACAAGGACACAGGCCATACTGGATTACGGCCCACTCCAACCACCTCAATTTAACTTGGTTACCTCTGTAGAGACACTATTTCCAAATAAGGTCACATGATGAGGTCCTGGGGGCCAGGACTTCAACATAGGTTTTTGAGGGGGAGACACAATTTAACTCATAGCAAAAATGGAGCCATTTGTCTGAGGATTTGGTGAGTCAGTTAGTCACACAGTACCTGAACACTGCCCTACCACTGACTTCTGCATTGTTGGAGCCATTAAATACTATTAAATACCATTTTTACTTTAGAGTGTTTGGGTTGAATTTTTTTGTTTGCATCTGAAAAACTCCTAATTTTTCTAGGCAGGCAACTAGGGAAACATTTCAGGACTTTTTTTAAACAATGGAAAGACGATATCAGACTATAATTACGGTTCTCAAAGAGCTGTTCCCAGACCGGACATCAGCATCTCCTGGGAACTTAGTAGAGGTGCAGATTCTCAGGCCTCAGCTCAGACCTATGGAATCAGAAACCCTAGGTGTGAAACCCTATGTGTTTTCACAAACCAGGCAGGTGATGTGAGGCCTGGTCAAGTTTGTGAAGCACTGAGCTGTAAAATAGACTGCGGTTTGATAGGCAAAAGCTAGAAATACTGTTTTATTCATGGCACAACCACAAAGGACATCATTTGCAGGGCAAATGAGCCAAGGCAGGAAACCATTCCAGTGCCCACTCCTTTTCTCCTCTTCTCCTCTGTGAGTGTGTTTGTGTGTTTGTTTTTGATTGTGGTAAAATATTACAAAACATAAAATTTACTATTTTAATCCATTTAAAGTATACAATTTAGTGAAATTAAGTGCATTTATAATGTCATACCGTCATCAGCACCATCCATTTCCAGAAAATTTTCAACATCCCAGACTGAAATTCTGCATCCATTATACCCTGATTCCCCATCCCCTCGTCTCCCCAGCCCCTGGTAACCTCTATTGTACTTTCTGTGAATGTGTCTATTCTGGGTACCTCACACCAGTGCCGTTGTACAATATTTTGTTCTTTTGTGCTTGGATTATTTCACTTAGCATAATTCTTTCAAGTATGATCTTTTGTTTTTATAAATGCCCAAGTCAAATATCCTTTGCCAGATTCAGCCTATAGTTCTCAAGTCTAATCTGGTAGCACGGTCATCACTTTCCTTATCTAATACATTGACTAGATACACTTTTTCATAATATGTGCCACCCTTCTCTTTGAAGATACTTCATTTGACCTTCTTATTTAAACATTTAAGGACAAAGAACAAGTTTTCAGGGGGTTGGGCATCCATAAGACTAGCTAAGTATGGGTTTAGGAAACAATTTCTGTTCTTAGTATTCTCTCAATAGTTTAGTTTCCCCTAAGAATCTAATTTTCTAATACGTTGAGCCTGTAGATTGTAATGAAAATTGGGAATTTACTCTTAAAAGTGGAGAAGGCGATGGCACCCCACTCCAGTACTCTTGCCTGGAAAATCCCATGGGTGGAGGAGCCTGGTAGGCTGCAGTCCATGGGGTCGCGAAGAGTCTGACACAACTGAGCAACTCCACTTTCACTTTTCACTTTCATACACTGGAGAAGGAAAGGGCAACCCACTCCAGTGTTCTTGCCTGGAGAATCCCAGGGACTGGGGAGCCTGGTGGGCTGCCATCTATGGGTCACACAGAGTTGGACATGACTGAAGCGACTTAGCAGCAGCAGCAGCACTCTTAAAAGAGGGAACTCCTTCAGGTTCTCACCGTGGGATGTCCATGACATGAGGTGACCAACACTGCACCTCCACCGCAGTTCTAGACCTCTGCAAAGTGCCTTCCTAATATCTCAATTTCAAAAGACACATGATTTTGTAGAGGATGCTACTACTTACAACTAAAATAGGTTCCAATTTGTAAATTTCAAAATAAAATTCACTTTCTTAGTACTATCCAGTTAACACACTCATTTTTACTTTTTATTATGAAAAAAATTTAAACATTGACAAATGAAAGCCTCATGTATGCATCATCCAGTGTCATCCATTAGTCACATCTTGACAAGGATATTCAATTTAATTCCCCCCACCAACACACATATACACACACTTGTATTTTTTTTGGAATATTTAAAATAAAATCCTAGATATTATCTAATTTCACCAGTATATTCTTAGGTATGAAACTTTCACCAGTAAGAACTACTGTTTACATATCCGTAATACCATTTTCATTCCTAACAAAATTACTCTTATGTTTTGTAAGACCCAGTCCATAATCAAATGTCTCTAGTTGTTTTAAATATGGTTTCTTACAGTTGCTTTTTTGAATCAAGATCCATGAAAAGTCCACAGATTGAATCTGGTTATGTCTCTTTGTGAAGTTCCTTCTCTCGTTTTATGCCACTTGTTGAAACAACTGAATTGTTTGAGGAGTATACTTTTCCAGATTCTGTATTTGACTGTTTCCTTGTGGCATTCTTTAACTTATTTCTCTACCCCATGTACATCCTGTAAACTGGGATTAAATCCTAGAAGGTTGATAGGTTTGCATTATTTTCAGTTTTTAATTTCAGAATATATAATAGATGGGGTTCTGTACTTTCTATTGCTTCAAATCAAAGACTGAACACAGTGTTTGACTGTCACATTTTCAGTGATGTTAAGATTACTTAGGGTATGTAGTTTTTTCTGCCTGATTCATCTTTTATAAAGTTTCCCATCACTATTTCTTCTAGTGACACCAGCAACCATTGACAGTCAGTGCAGGGTATATCAAGAACTTCAAGAATATTTAATTCCTCTGAGTCCAAATATCATTTCTAGAAATGAATAATAAAGAAGAAGAATATATATAACAGAATTTTAGGAACAAAGATGTTTGTTGCAGCATTATTTAAGAAGAAAGAAAGAAAACAGAAAAAAAAGGGCGGAAATAAAGGAAGAAAGAAAAGGAAAAAGAAAAAGAAGCAATCTGATAATACAAAAAACTGAAACATGGTTACTTAAATAACTGTAAACCACACAATGGAATAAAATAAGACCATGAGTGCTTTTCTGATTTGTTATTGTTTCTCATAATTTCCAATTTTTCAAAATAAATAAATGCATTACTTTCTTCATTTTTAAAAAGTTATAACAAAGAGTTCTTAGCCAGATGGCATGGTACAGCAGATGTCTGGTTATTTGAGAGTAAAAGAGAAGTGGAAAAAAATTATTTCTAAGATCATTTCTTCCCTGGTGGCTCAGATGGTAAAGCGTCTGCCTACAATGCAGGAGACCCGGGTTTGATCCCTGGGTCAGGAAGATCCTCTGGAGAAGGAAATGGCAACCCACTCCAGTACTCTTGCTTGGAAAATCCCATGGACGGAGGAGCGTGGTAGGCTATAGTTCATGGGGTCGCAAACAGTCGGACACAACTGAGCAACTTCACATCACATCAGATCATTTCTGAATCTAAAATTCTATGGTTCTCAGTCCCCTCTGATGAGTTACAACTCAGTAAAGGCAGAGCAGCTTCTGTCCTTGTGCAGACCAGCATCACTGACTCTTGATGACATTGCGCTTTTTGCCTTAGGACTAACCGCTCTGCTTCTCTCCTACCTGAATCTCTATCTTGGATAAAGATCCAGTCAATTACTTCATCATTTCATCAGGTACCCCTTCTCCTACAGTTTTTATGGACTCTAGGTCATTGTCTTTTGGGGGGTCCTGGGATAGTATTAAAATCTTGGGGGGAGATTTTCTAAATTGACTGAAAACATTAAAAAAATAAAAGACTGCAGAATTATGATATGAGTAATTTAACACATAGAATTATCTGGATGAGACATCTTGAGTCTCCTTTTTAGATTTACTTAAAAATACTAAAATGTAAAAACATGACCTCAACGTATGCTGTTCCTTCTGTTAGGAATGTTCATTTCCCCTCCCCCCAGCTAGCTTCATTTTATTCCTCAAAATTAAGCTGAACCATCACCACATCAGGAATTCTTTCTGTGTGTCTCAGATTAGATTTGATGCAAGTATATGTGTCTATAGATCCTGGTTCCTTCTTGTATGCAAGGAGGCAGCTGTACATTTATAGTGAGATAATGTCTATCTGCCCCTTTGGAATGTATGTTCCATGGGGGCTGGGACTATGTCAGATGGGTCACCTAAGAGTCTCCACTTTCTTATTCTGTGCTTGATACATACTAAAAGTTCAATTCATATGTGTTGAATGAATGCAAGCATTTTTTCATCAAGACCAATGGGTTGACTTCAACTAAAGTTTTTACTAGTAAGACTGAATTGAACACAACACAACACCATATGGCTGGACTCAATTAAGAGGTCATTGTAATACTTTTCTTCACACGTGTGAGAGTTCCAGATCCATATCCGATGACCACACCACAAGTATATCACCAGTGTTCCATTTCCTCCAAGTTCATCTCTTCTGCAAAAGTTCTCCTCTTTATTGAATGGCCTCAGCTTTGACATTTCATTCTCAACTACATCTAGCTCTAAGTATCCTGAAGTTGTCTGAAGCTTTTGTCTTCTAGTTGCACTTCCCTGAGGGCTCAAAGTAGAAAGACCCTGCCTGCAATGCAAGATACATAGGAGATGTGGGTTTGATTCCTGGGTGAGGAAGATCCCCTGTAGGAGGAAATAGCAGTATTCTTGCCTAAAAAATCTCATGGACAGAGGAGCCTGACAGGCTACAGTCCATGGGGTTGCAAACAGATGGACGTGCCTGAGTAACAGCACACTGACCCTCCCTTAGTCAACAGTTCCTCTAACCAGAGAATATTTTTTTCAAGTAACACAATAAATAGACAGTGAAGGAATCTTGGTTGACTGACATTAAGTTGCCCTTCATACTTAAGTATCTGTAAAGTAAAACATAACTTGACTATTTGATGATTACCTCAAAACTGATGAATCGATTTTCTCTAAGGTGGCTATATCTAACCTTTGGAGATTGCAATCAACTTGAGAATGAGGAAAGCTGCAGAATTCATGGAAAAATGATCATTAGCAAACTACAGGTTTAGTAGAATTGGACTGAGTTGTATATTAAGTAGAATTCATAGAACGTAATGTGAAAATACACTTCTTTAATTCAGACCCATAACGAATGTGATGCATGATCATTTTATAAGTTCATAGTCCTGAGATGCTATATAGAAACTGTGTTCTTTAGATGGCAATTATTTAAATAATTTGGGAGATTAGAGGTGGAGAAAGAAATTAACACTAAGTAACTTTGCAGAGCGAAGTGAAGTGAAGTGAAGTCGCTCAGTCGTGTCCGACTCTTTGCAACCCCATGGACTGTAGCCTACAACGCTCCTCCATCCATGGGATTTTCCAGGCAAGAGTACTGGAGTGGGTTGCCTGCCATATCCTTCTCCAGGGGATCTTCCCGACCCAGGGATTGAACCCGGGTCTCCCACATTGTAGGCAGATGCTTTACCATCTGAGCCAAAATGTCAGGTTGGAAGAAGTACAAGCTGGAATCAAGATTGCCGGGAGAAATATCAATAACCTCAGATATGCAGATGACACCACCCTTATGGCAGAAAGTGAAGAGGAACTAAAGAGCCTCTTGATAAAAGTGAAAGAGGAGAGTAAAACAGCTGGCTTAAAACTCAACATTCAAAAACTAAGATCACGGCATCTGGTCCCATCACTTCATGGGAAATAGATGGGGAAACAATGAAAACGTTGAGTGAGTTTATTTTGGGGGGCTTCAAACTCACTGCAGGTGGTGACTGCAGCCATGAAATTAAAAGACACTTGCTCCTTGGAAGAAAAGCTATGACCAACCTAGACAGCATATTAAAAAGCAGAGACATTACATTGTTGACAAAGGTCTGTCTAGTCAAAGCTATGGTTTTTCCAGTAGTCATGAATGGATGTGAGTTGGACTATAAAGAAGGCTGAGCACCAAAAAATTGATGCCTTTGAACTGTGGTGTTGGAGAAGATTTTTGAGAGTCCCTTGGACTGCGAGGAGATCAAACCCAGTCCATCCTAAAGGAGATCAGTCCTGAATATTCACTGGAGGACCTGATGCTGAGGCGGAAGCTCCAATACTTTGACCACCTGATGCGGAGAGCCGACTCATTGGAAAAGACCTCGATGCTGGGAAATACTGAAGGCAGGAGGAGAAGGGGATGACAGAGGACAAGATGATTGGAAAGTATCACCGACTCAATGGACATGAGTTTGAGCAAACTCCAGGAGATGGTGAAGGACAGAGAAGACTGGGGTGCTGAAGTCCATGGGGTTGCAAAGAGTCGGACACAACTGAGCAACTAAACAACAACCTGCCACATCAGTGACTTCATTGTGCAGCGCCCTGTGTATACATGATCATGTTTCCTGACACCCAAACCCTGGAGACAACTGTTATTGACTCCATTTTACAGCCAAGGAAACTGAGGTTCAGAGGGTTAATCATCTAGTTTGAGATAATACAACTACTAAGGAGTGGAGCCAGGATTTAAACCCAGGCCTGAAGAGCACATATGCCCCAGAACTCTTTCCTATACCATATGCTTTTCAAACTCCAGCCAGACTTTGTGTAAGTATAGCTTCCAAACTTCACTTTGCATTGATGTGTAGAAATTTTACTCACAAATTTGTAATGCACCTTTTTCTTTTAGGCACCCATACTTTGAGTGCACAAAATATTAAAAGTGTCCCTTGGCATATGTAAAGGAGTATTTTGGCAATAAGAATAAGCAAGTAAGATCTTAGGATAAAAATATGAAAGGTCTTATTTCTTTTGCCATTCATCTTAGACAAAGCAGTAAAATTCCATTATTAGATAAAGTTCCAATATGTAACTATTTCCATTATTAGAAAAAAAGAATTTAGTAGCAGAGTTCTAATCTCTCTCGGACTCAATCCCGTCTGTGTCTGTCTGCATGCGTGCTCAGTCGTGTCTGACTCTTTGTGACCCCATGGACTGCAGCCCATGAGGCTCCTCTGTCCAGGGAATTTTCCAGGCAAGAATACTGGAGTGGGTAGCAATTTCCTCCTGCAGGGAATTTTCCTGAGTGAAGGATCGAACCTACTTCTCCTGCATTGGCAGGCAGATTCTTTACTACTGAGCCACCTGGGAAGCCCTATTAGAATCAATGCTTTCCTTTAAAACAAAGATTTTGTTTCTTTATGATCCTGCAATAAAAGCCATAGATTACGTACCTGAATACATTATTTCAAAATAATTTATATGTTTTAAATATGAAGCAGAGAATATTTATATTAAAATAATACACATTTCAATATGTAGATACTCAGACATGTCTAGACTAGAAGATATAATGAACTAATCAGTTTTTTGCACCAATATGTAGAATCACACTTACAGATACAGTCTAATCCTAGAGTGTTATTTTGAGGGTCCAAACACCACAAACTGTGTTGCTAATGAGGATGTGATTTTCTGAAAAGGTGAACAATTCTCGGTGGAGTTTCAAGCAAAATGCAACAGTCTTTTCTAAATTTATGTGATAGCTGAATTCCTGGAAAATTTAGTGCATCTTAAAATATGCAAATATTACTTTCTGCTTATATGTAAAACAGAGTATTAGAAATGCAGATAATTGCAGACAGCTTCCCTGGTGCCTCGGTGGTTAAGAATCAGCCTGCCAAGGAGGAGACTTGGGTTTGATTCCCTGGGTCAGAAAGTTGACCTGGAGAAGGAAATGACAACCCACGCCAGTATTCTTGCCTGGGAAACCCCGTGGATAGAGGAGCCTGGTGGGCTACAGTCCATGGGGTCACAAGAGAGAGGGACACAACTTGGCAACTAAACAGTAACATTTGTTGGCCCCCACTGTATCAATGCTTGATAGGATATCCTAAGGTTGTGAGAGATCTGGGACAATTCTTTGCCTTACAGGGTTGCCCTACAGACACTGTCTAGGCATTCTTGGCCCCTGCCCTCTAAATGCCAGCTCAATTATTATGGTGACCACAAACTTTCTCCCTTCCCCTGAAAATTTTCCAAAATTTCCCACGATGAACAACTGATGTACCAGGCCCTATACATAATTCCCTATAGATGTCATTAATAATTTAATATTTTTCCAAATTCAATAAATAATACATATCCTTTTATCTGTTAGATATTTTGCCATGCTGTGGATGTACAGTTGTGAACAAGACAGTCAATGGTTCCTGACCACAGAGTGAATGATCTATCAGAGCAGATGGGTGACAAAAACTTAGACGTGAATGTATAATTACAAACTGTGTCAAGGGCTATGAAGGAAAGAACTGGATACTATGAAAGAGAAAGCACTTCAACTTAAAGAAGAGTATCAGGAAAGTCTCTCTGAGCCATCAGTTTAAGCCAGGACCTGAAAGATATCAAGGAGGCAGTCATGTGAAGTTATTCTGTGCTCTTCATGGAGGAAGAAAATGAATCCTGGAGAAGTAATCAGTCCAAGGTCACACCACTTCTAAATAGTTGAACATATTTGAACCCAAATTTGTCTAGTTCCAAAGGCCATCAGCTTTACAGATCAAAAATAGATGGGTGATATCTCCAAAGCAGATATACAAATGGCCAATAAACGTACAAGAAGATGCTACACACTGTTAGTCAATAGGGAAATGCAAGCTAAAATACTAATAAGATACCACTTCACATGAGAATGGCCACAGTAAAAAACACAATGATAATAAGTCTTGGAAGGGGTATAGAGAAATTGGAGTTCTTAAACTTTGCTGATGAGACTGTAAAATAGTTTAGCCATGGTGGAATATAGTATGGTGATTCCCTGAAAAGTTATGCATAGGATGACCATATTCCCCAGCAATTCCACTCCTAGGTATATAATTCTCAAATGGAAAAGAGTCACTCAAACAATTCCTTTTTTCATAAATGTCCATGAACACTGTTCACCATGGCCAGAAGGTAGTTTAAAAGCCCGCAGATACCCCTCAGTTGACAAGTAGATGAACAAATTGAGGTATATACATACAGTGGGATATTATTCAGCCTGAAAGAGGAATGATGTTTTGAAATATGCAACAAAGTGGAGGAATCTTAAAATCAATCTACTAAGTGAGGGAACCCAGACACAAAACAACACCTATTGTATGATTCCATTGTACGAAATATCCAGAACAGTTAAGTACGTAGCAACAGAGAACAGACTGGTAGAGCAGGAAAGGGGGAAGTAACTGCACGGTGGGCAAGGCGGTTACTTTGGAAAGAAATGTCTTGAAACCAGGTCAGGAGGTCCTTCTAAAACATTGTGAGTGATCATAGAAAAAGAAAGAGAGTTCCAGAAAAACATCTACTTCTGCTTTATTGACTACACCAAAGCTTTTGACTGTGTGGATCACAACAAACTGTGGAAAATTCTTCAAGAGATGGGAACACCACATCACCTTACCTGCCTCCTGAGAAATCTGTATGCAGGTCAAGAAGCAATAGTTAGAGCCAGATATGGAACAAATTGGGAAAGGAGTGTGTCAAGGCTGTATATTGTCACCCTGTTTATTTAACTTATATGCAGAGTTCATCATGTGAAATGCTGGACTGGATGAAGCACAGGCTGGACTCAAGATTGCCAGGAGAAATATCAATAACTTCAGATATGCAGATGACACCACCCTTATGGCAGAAAGTTAAGAGGAACTAAAAAGCCTCTTGATGAAAGTGAAAGAGGAGAGTGAAAAAGTTGGCTTAAAGCTCAACATTCAGAAAACTAAGATCATGCCATCTGGTCCCATCACTTCATGGCAAATAGGTGGGGAAACAATGGAAACAATGACAGACTTTACTTTCTTGGGCTCCAAAATCACCACATATGGTGACAGCAGCCATGAAAGTAAACGACGCTTGCTCCTTGGAAGAAAAGCTATGACAAACCTAGACAGCATATTAAAAAGCAGAGACATTACTTTGCTGACAAAGGTCCACCTAGTCAAAGTTATGGTTTTTCCAGGAGTCATGTATGGATGTGAGAGTTGGACCGTAAAGAAAGCTGAGCACTGAAGAACTAATGCTTTTGAACTGTGGTGTTGGAGAAGACACTTGAGAGTCTCTTGGACTGCAAGGAGATCAAACAAGTCCATCCTAAAGGAAATCAGTGCTGAATAGTCACTGGAAGGACTGATGCTGAAGCTGAAACTCCAATACTTTAGCCACCTGATGCAAAGAACTGACTCACTGGAAAAGACCCTGATGCTGGGAAAGATTGAAGGCAGGAGGAGAAGGGGACAACAGAGGATGAGATGGTTGGATGGCATCACCACCTTGACAGACATGAATTTGAACAAGCTCCGTGAGTTGGTGATGAACAGGGAAGTTTGGCATGCTGCAGTCCATGGGGTCGCAAAGAGTTGGACATGACTGAGCAACTGAACTGAACTGGAAAATACAGAACAAAATTACATGTAGTTCCACTATATATTACAATTATTTTTAAGTATGTAAATTAATATTTTTAGTTGGAGTTTCAATATCAAACTCTCAAAAATTAATAGAATGAATAGACAGAAAAATAGAAGGATATAGTAGACCTGGAAAACATCATGAACGAATTCAACGTAATTAAGATTTATACAATTTTCACACAGCAGCAGGACACAAATTCTACTCAAGTTCCCACAGACTATAAACCAGGAGACACTAGAACATATTCAGGGACATAAAACAAGGTGCAAAATTTTCATGATCTAAAGGTATTGAAATCACACAGAGTCTGTTCTCTTATCACTGTCAAATTATGTTAGAAATCAATATCAAAAGATATTTGAAAATAACTCAGATATTTTCAAGTGCAAATTGACATTGACTAACAGAGATCTTTGACTTAGCCAGTGAGAGCCTCAATAAAGTTAAAAGACAACACAGAGGGTGATTACGGAAAAGAAAGAATTTAAATGAGAAATTAATACCAAAGGTACTTTAAAACGCCATGTTTTTGGAAATTAAATGTCCACTGTTAAATGATGGGTGTATCTAAGAAGCCATAACAACGAAAATTGGAAAATATTTGTAACAAAAAAAAATGAAAAGAGAATTTATCAGAATTTGTTGCATACAGCTGAAATTGCTCAATGCAACTAAATACAATGTGGAGCTTTCAATAAGATATGAAAGCAAATAATGGACACTAGCATAAAATTTCGGAGAAGGTAATGGCACCCCACTCCAGTACTCTTGCCTGGAAAATCACATGGACAGAGGAGCCTGGTAGGCTACCATCAATGGGGTCACACAGAGTCGGACACAACTGAAGCGACTTAGCAGCAGCAGCAGCAGCAGCAGCATAAAATTTTGTGAAATTTGAAAAAAATATCTCTACTTTAGTTAATATTACTGTATCACATGTTAATTTCCTGTTTTTGTTAAAATGAAATAATATTCCTTTATATCCTCAGAAAAGTTAGGAGTTTCAAGCCTCAGTCAAATTTTTTCAAAATAACACTAAAATAATAAACTTTCTAGACTTTTAGCACTAAAACTAAATGCCAGAATAGATGAAACTATATCAAAATTTTTAGTGAATATTACTTAGAAATACAGCATTCTATTCATACTTAGTCAAACAAGTGGAACCAAAATGTCACAATTTTTTAGCTAAGCAAAAATTCATGTTTTCTAAACTATATATATTATGCATACTAATAGTATGTATAATATATATTTAAAAGTTTTTCTACTACACTTGATAGAGGCTCGATAAAGAACAACAAAAACAGAGACAGAGTAACTGGAAAACAAAATAATGAAATGGGAGCACTGAATATGAAATAGAAAAAGTGAAATAGACTAGATAAAATAAAAGATTACTGTCCAGTTGTTTTTAAACATGGCTGATCATTAGCATCAAATCTGGAGATTTGAAGAAAAAATAGCTAGGCACTTGTATTTTTCAAAAAATTCCAAGATGATGCTGCTATGACTCTGAATTTGAAAAAGTGATTACAGGTTTTTCTACTAAATGGTGCTCATGCTCATACTGGAGGAGAAGGGGACGACAGAAGATGAGATGGTTGGATGGCATCACTGACTCAATGGACATGAGTGAGCAAGCTCCAGGAGATGGTGAAGGACAGGGAAGCCTGGTGTGCTGCAGTCACAAAGAGTTGAACACGACTGAGCAACTGAACAGCAACATGCTTGTGCTCAGTTGCTCAGTCGTGTCTGACCCTTTTGACCCCATGGACTGTAGCCCACTAGACTCCTCTGTCCATGGAATTTTCCAGGCAAGAATACTGAGTTGCCATTTCCTACTCCATGGTATCTTCCTGACCCAGAGATCTAATCCTCGTCTCTTGCATCCCCTGCATTGGCAGGCAGATTCTTTACCACAGAGCCATAAGCAAAGCCTATTAAATGGTAGTTTTAGTGATATGGATTCTATTATTTTCTGTTGGCCAGTCGTGATACAATGGTATTAAAACAAATAATAGTTCTATAATCACAATAGTTTCCCTGATAGCTCAGTTGGTAAGGAATCTGCCTTCAAAGTAGGAGACCCCAGTTCTATTCCTGGGTCAGGAAGATCCTCTGGAGAAAGGAAAGGCTACCCACTCCATTATTCTGGCCTGGAGAATTCCATGGACTATATATTCCATGGAGTCACAAAGAGTCGAACACGACTGAGTGACTTTCACTCACTCAGTCACAATAGTAAAAGATGTTTACCATTTTTCACACTCAATAGCCAAAGAAAAAATAAAAAGTAATTACAATTGTAAGCCATAATGGAAACGTGATTAACCTAACAATAGAAAATAATTACATACAGTTTGGGAAGGTCAAGCAGTGATGTGGTAAGTGGAAGTGCATATACGCACATTTTCATCCACCCAGCCAGTCTATGTCTTTTTGTTGGTGCATTTAATCCACTTACTTTTAAGGTAATTCTCAATATGTAAGCTAATTATCAATTATCAATATGATCCTACCACCATTTAAAAAAATTATTTTGGGTTTAGATTCTGCAGGTCTTTTTTCTTCTCTTGTGTTTCCTGCCAAGAGAAGTTTCTTTAGCATTTGTTGTAAAGCTGGTTTGGTGGTACTGAAGTCTCTTAACTTTTGCTTGTCTGTAAATATTTTGATTTCTCCACCAAATCTGAACAAGGGTCTTGCTGGGTCGAGTATTCCTGGTTGTAGTTTCTTCTTTTTCATCATTTAAAATACATCATGCCATTCCCTTCTGGCTTATAGAGTTTCTGTTGAGAAATCAGCTGATAACATTATGGGAGTTCCCTTGTATATTATTTGTCATTTGTCCCTTGTTGCTTTTAATATTTTATGTTCATCTTTAATTTTGTCAATTTATTACTATGTGTCTCAGTGTGTTCCTTCTTGGGATTAACCTGTCTAGGACACTCTGTGCTTCCTGGACTTTTCTGATTATTTCCTTTCCCACGTTAATGAAGTTTTCATGTCATTTCTTCAAATATTTCTTGAGACATTTCTCTCTCTCTCTTCTTCTTCTTCTGGGACCCCTATAATGCAAATGTTGGTGCATTTAATTTGTCCCAGAAGTCTCTTTGTGCCTTTTCATACTGTTCATGGGGTTCTCAAGGCAAGAATGTTAAAGTGGTTTGCCATTCCCTTCTCCAGTAGACCACGTTTTGTCAGAATTCTCTACCATGACCCATCCCATGGCATCTGGTCCCATCACTTCATGGCAAATAGATGGGGAAAAAGTGGAAACAGTGACAGATTTTATTTTCTTGGACTCCAAAATCACCGCTCATGGTGACTGCAACTATGACATTTAAAGATGCTTCCTCCTTAGAAGGAAAGCTATGACAAACCTAGAGTGTATTAAAAAGCAGAGACATCATTTTGTCAACAGAGGTCCATATAGTCAAAGTTATAGTTTTTCCAGTAGTAAGGTATGGATGTAAGTTGGACCATAAAGAAGGCTGAGCACTGAAGAATTGATGCTTTCAAACTGTGGTGCTGGAGAAGGCTCTTGAGAGTCCCTTGGACAGTAAGGTAATGAAAATAATCAATCCTAAAAGAAATCTATAATGAATATTCATCAGAAGGACTGATGCTGAAGCTGAAGCTCCAATACTTTGGCTACCTGATGCAAAGAGCCAACTCATTGGAAAAGACCCTGATGCTGGAGAAGATTGAAGGGAGGAGGAGAAGAGGATGACAGAGGATGAGATGGTTGGATGGCATCATAGACTCAATGGACATGAGTTTGAGCAAGCTCCAGGAGATAGTGAAAGACAGGGAAGCCTGGCGTGCTGCAGTCCACAGGGTCACAAAGAGTTGTACATGCCTCAGCAACTGAACAACAACAACAAGAGAGGTCTCTTAGGCTGTCTTTGTTTGTTTGCTTTTTCCATTCTCTTTTCTATATTCTATTTAGTGGCAGTGATTTCCACCATTCTGTCTTCCAGGTCACTTACATGTTCTTCTGCCCAGTTAGTCCACTATTGACTCCTTCTAGGGGATTATTCATCTCTGTTCTTTAGTTCTTCCAGTTCTTTGGTGAACAGTTCTTGCATATTCTCCATTCTTTTTCCAAGATCACGGATCATCTCCACTGTCATTATTGTGAATTCTTTTTCTGAAAGTTTGCCTATCTCCACTTCATTTGGTTGTTTTTCTGGGGTTTTATCTTGTCCCTTCAACTGGGACATAATCCTCTGCCTTTTCATTTTGATTAACTTTCTGCGATGTGGTTTTCATTCTGGCAGTTGTGGGACTGTAGTTCTTCTTACTTCTGTGTGCCCCATGGTGGATGAGGTTAAAAGGCTTGTGTAAGCTGCCTGATGAGAAAGGTTAGCAGTGGGAAAAACTGAGCCTTGCTCTGTGGGTGCTGGTAAAACTTTAATCCAATTGTCTACTGATGGGTGGGGCTATGCTCCCTCTCTGTTAGTCATTTGGTGTGAGGTGACTGAGCCTTGGAGTCTACAGGCTCCATCCTAGTGTTAATGATGAGCTCCAAGAGGGCTCATGCCAAGGGGCACCTCCCAGGACTGCTGCTAAGTGCCCCCAACCCCACAGCAAGCCACTGCCAACCCTCCAACATTACCAGGTAGATCTGGTTCAGTCTACTGTGGGGTCACTTTTCTTTCCCCTGGGTCATGGTACATACAAGATTTTGTTTGTGCCCTCCAAGAACGGAGTCTCTGTTTCTCCCAGTCCTGTGGAAGTGCTGCAATCAAACCCCACTGGCCTTCAAAGTCAGATATCCTGGGGGCTCCTAATCCCTTTGCTGGGTCCCCAGGCTTGGAAGCCTGACAGAGAGCTCAGAACCATCACAACAGTGGGAGAACTTCTTTGGCATTATTGTTTTCCAGTTAATGGGTTGCCTACCCAGGGGGCCTTTTATTTTAAAATCCCACAGTGGGATTTTATTTTACTGTGATTGTACCCCTCCTACCATCTTGTTGTACCTTCTCTTTTGTCTTTGGACATTGGGTATCTTTTTCTGGTGGGCTACAGATCTCTTCAAGAAAATTAGAGATACCAAGGGAACACTTCATGCAAAGATGGGCTCAATAAAGGACAGAAATGGTATGGACCGAACAGAAGCAGAAAATATTCAGAAGAGGTGGCAAGAATACACAGAAGAACTGTGCAAAAAAGATCTTTATGACCCAGATAATCATGATGGTGTATCACTCACCTAGAGCCAGACATCCTGGAATGTGAAGTCAAGTGGGCCTTAGAAAGCATCACTACAAACAAAGCTAGTGGATTTCAAATCCTGAAAGATGATGTTGTGAAAGTGTTGCATTCGACATGCCAGCAAATTTGGAAAACTCAGCAGTGGCCACAGGACTGGAAAAGGTCAGTTTTCATTCCAACGCCAAAGAAAGGTAATGCCAAAGAATGCTCAAACTACCGCACAATTGCATTCATCTCACATGCTAGTAAAGTAATGCTCAAAATTCTCCAAGCCAGGCTTCAGCTATTCATGAACCGTGAACTTGCAGATGTTCAAGCTGGTTTTAGAAAAGGCAGAGGAACCGGAGATCAAACTGCCAACATCTGCTGGATCATGGAAAAAGCAAGAGAGTTCCACAAAAACATCTATTTCTGCTTTATTGACTATGCCAAAGCCTTTCACTGTGTCGATCACCACAAACTGTGGAAAATTCTGAAAGAGATGGGAATACCAGACCACCTGACCTGCCTCTTGAGAAACCTATATGCAGGTCAGGAAGCAACAGTTAGAACTGGACATGGAACAACAGACTGGTTCCAAATAGGAAAAGGAGTACATCAAGACTGTATATTGTCACCCTGCCTCTTTAACTTCTATGCAGAGTACATCATGAAAAACGCTGGGCCTGAAGAAGCACAAGCTGGAATCAAGATTGCCGGGAGAAATATCAGTCACCTCAGATATGCAGATAACACCACCCTTAGGGCAGAAAGTGAAGAGGAGCTAAAGAACCTCTTGATGAAAGTGAAAGAGGAGAGTGAAAAGGTTGGCTTAAAGCTCAACATTCAGAAAACAAAGACCATGGCATCTGGTCCCATCACTTCATGGGAAATAGATGGGGAAACAGTGGAAGCAGTGTCAGACTTTATTTTTGGGGGCTCCAAAATCACTGCAGATGGTGACTTCAGCCATGAAATTAAAAGACACTTACTCCTTGGAAGGAAAGTTATGACCAACCTAGATAGCATATTGAAAAGCAGAGACATTACTTTGACAACAAAGGTCCGTCTAGTCAAGGCTATGATTTTTCCAGTGGTCATGTATGGATGTGAGAGTTGGACTGTGAAGAAGGCTGAGCACCGAAGAATTGATGCTTTTGAACTGTGGTGTTGGAGAAGACTCGAGAGTCCTTTGGACTGCAAGGAGATCCAACCAGTCCATTCTGAAGGAGATCAGCCATGGGTGTTCTTTGGAAGGAATGATGCTAAAGCTGAAACTCCAGACCTTTGGCCACCTTATGAAGAGTTGACTCATTGGAAAAGACTGTGATGCTGGGAGGGATTGGGGGTAGCAGGAGAAGGGGACGACAGAGGATGAGATGGCTGGATGGCATCACCGACTCAATGGACATGAGTTTGAGTAAACTCTGGGAGTTGGTGATGGACAGGGAGGCCTGGCGTGCTGCGATTCATGGGGTCGCAAAGAGTCGGACACGACTGAGCGACTGAACTGAACTGAACTGAGCATCCTCCTGTTGATAGTTGTTCAACAGCTAGTTGCAGGAGGAGATGAGCATACGTCCTTCTCCTCAACCATCTTGAAGCTATCTTTCATTTTAAAAAAGTGGATGAATACTCTTGCCTTTTTAAGATTTCTATCCATCTACTTTGGAAAAGACCTGACTTGATAATGTATTTTCTTCCAGTGTAAAGTTATGGTCATGTAGAGAGCATTACTCCACAGAAATTTTCTCATGAGAAAACCCATTGGAATAATAGAGAAACTCCATTTCTCAACCTTGGGACCTTTCTGAGCTTCCTCGACTGGGAGGCAAGGAAGGAACAGGGACTATAATGTCAAGGAATCCCATCCACCTGCAGTTCAGGTGGGCAGATGATGCAGGTTGTGGGTACCTCCTGAGGGGGAGATCACTAAGGGGAGCACGGAAAAGGAGAGAGCGGAGGGGTTGCATGGTGGGAAGGGAGCACCGAACAGATTAAGGCCAGCAGTGGGGTGGAGAGGGGAGGCCTGAATAGGATCTGGGGGAAACTCTCTGTGGTGTATGCTGGGTGAGATCTCAGAGACCACCCTCTAGAAACACCAAGAGGAGAGTTCTACATTATTTGTAAAAACTTCTGGGGCTAGATTTTTTCTCTCTCAGAATGTTAAAGAACTCAGAGAAGCGCAAGTCCTTGACGCTCACGTTCTAAACTGCAGTTCTCAGACACAGAAGGCCCCCATGTAGAAAGTTGTTACTGTTCAAGAAGGAAGCTCCTAAAATCCCATTTTCAGAGGTTTTGAAGGAGTTCAAGACTACACCGTTGGATGAGGAACCAAGCAGTCTTTCTGTGCCTGAGACAAGTCCCAACTGCCCCTCCAATTTGCCCCCCTAATTTGCCAAACCATGGGAAAACAAACCAGCAATTAGAGTCATATTTTTAAATAGTCTAAGTTTTATGTGGCACTCTCTCCCCACGTACACAGTCTCGCCAAAATGTTGTTATTTTGACAGAGGAAATACAAAGAGCGGGTTTAAAATGACAAGTCACAGTCTAAGTCAGAAAAAGGAAGTGGGTTCTCTGGGAGGCCTCCAGGCTGGACTCTGCGCAGTTGTCCTAACCTCACAACATTCAGCGCCCGGGACAGCCGTGGCCTGCCCCTGAAAAGGAAAGATCCCTGTTTCCAATTTTTCTATGCAGATGCATGGTCCCTTATTGGTCATAGGTATCTTTACCATCCTGCTTGCTTTTGGTTGCAGCAGATGACGGGGGGAGTTTGGTCCCTGACTCCATGCCACTTAAACGTCAGGAATGTTCTCATTGCTTCTGTTGATGAACGAACCTGACCCATTCCCCACTGAAGCTCGTGACATTTTATCTGTTCTAGAAATGACAGAAGACAGGTCCTCTGGGATTCATGAGCCTCTGCTGGGATTTTCACGCCAGCCGCCATGTTAACATGAAGCAACAGCTGGGTTGAAGAGAGCTGATAAAAATAGCAACATCAGCCCTGCGAGCAAGCTGCATGGAGGAGGGAATGAAGCTTTGAATGCAGGGTAGCATGTTACCTTTTCTGAGTCTACAGCTGTGTTTCTTGGGGTCCCCCCTTTTTCAGAAACGGCAGATTGAGATCTGTTTCCACCTAAGTGTTGCGGAGGAGGACGTGGGAAGGGGCGGGTTGCTCCCACTTCTCCTGTTCCCCACTGGTAGGCACCTGGCCCCCCGATCGTTTCATGGTAGATCTTGTAAGCTGATGGTGTAGCCCTTGAGTGATTGAGTTCAACACTGGGAACTTGGTTTTCAGGGTTTCTATGTGTTGCTGCAGAAACTTCCTGCTCTTACCCCATCTTTCCATTCATTAAAGTTTAGCTTGCAATTGAACATTCTGACATAACATAGCTGAGATTTTTGGCAGCAACGTTAACCATATTCAAGAGTTTCCTTCAGACGACGTTAAATTTTTCATATCCTCATGAACGCTTGCCACCTTCTTTTATTTTTATTTTTTTTTTTTTTATTTTTTTTTTTCAATTTTTTTATTTTTTTTATTTTTTTAATTTTAAAATCTTTAATTCTTACATGTGTTCCCAAACATGAAACCCCCTCCCACCTCCCTCCCCATAACATCTCTGTGGGTCATCCCCATGCACCAGCCCCAAGCATGCTGTATCCTGCGTCAGACATAGACTGGCGATTCAATTCTTACATGATAGTATACATGATAGAATGCCATTCTCCCAAATCATCCCACCCTCTCCCTCTCTCTCTGAGTCCAAAAGTCCGTTATACACCGCTGTGTCTTTTTTCCTGTAACAAGCTTCTCTCAGGAACTTCATTGTTCCAGTATTTTCCCAGCACACATTTACTTCTTTTAAAAGTATGTTAGATGTATGTGTATTTATAGAGTCAGAGTGTACTTAGGTGGGTTAGAATTCAGCATCTAACTTATAAAAAGTCAGCAATATGAATGGATCTTATAGAAAAGTTATTAGAAGTCTAGTATTTTCTTCATAAGATCTTATTTTTCTCCCTCTATGCTATTTGGTCACTTCAACCACAAAATTATATTTTGTTTAAAAAAAATGGGTATATTCACTAACTCTAACCTTGAGGTTTGAAAATAGCCTCTTAGAAATATGAGTAGAAAATTTACAAAGGGGAGGTAGTAAAAGGAGGGTTTCCCTCCCTTCCTCCATAATGAAAAATTTAGTCTTACTATTTAGTTATCTTAGGAGAAACTTTTTGGAAAGGAAAAGGAATTGTTTTCAATTTCCAGCTACTTAGACAACTGAAAAATTTTAAAACTCATTCTTATTAAGATGCAAAAAACTGCCAAATGCAATGCAGAGCCCAAATGAATTCATGCCTTTTAAATGCAGAGTCCAAGTGAAATCATAATTTTTAAGTACCCACACAAATGGGAAGTTCTTCTTGGATGGCTAGTGGTTTAGAAAGTTCTCTAATTCTCTAACTCAAATGTGGTGACTGTTTTAAGGCTGAAATAAAGTTCCCCCAAAACTTTAAAAAGCATTTTGTAATAAAATGCAATGTGGTTAACTGAGATTTTAACCCAAGTAATCATAGTTTTGAATCCAACAAGCTCCACTTCAATTTGCAAATTGGGATCTGGCTGTGTTTCTGTAACACTGATCTGTCCCTCAGCCTTAATGCACAAGGTATAAGCTTGTCCAGGGCCGTAATAGCAATGGAATCAGAGAACTATCTCACCTCGAATAACACAGCAGTCTTTTGTATCACAGGCCTATGAGGAAAGTGATGTTCAAAGACGTTATGGAACTTGTCTGAGCCGCCATAGCTGAACGGGCTTTGAAACTGGGTTCCTGCCTG
Organism: Capricornis sumatraensis; assembly: GCF_032405125.1. Lineage (NCBI taxonomy): Eukaryota > Metazoa > Chordata > Mammalia > Artiodactyla > Bovidae > Capricornis > Capricornis sumatraensis. The sequence goes on from NC_091087.1 coordinate 12,724,318, forward strand.
CAGACTGGGTATTACAGCCATTCATATGAGTGTGCATTTGCTACCTAAACTGTTACAGGTTTATATCATGTCACTTGCTGGTGTCTCTTGCCTTTGTGTGAATTAAAATTAAGTTATGATGGTTTTTACTGACTTCTTCCCAAATATGTGTAACACCAAATAGAAAACAAGAGATCACAGATGGGATTCTAGAATATAATTGCTCCAACAAATGATTTTATAAGTGTATCAGGCCCAACTTGCTTGGCTGGCCAGATGCTAAAACTGAATCACAGAAGTTGGGCAGCTTCGGAGGAAATGGGGCTGCTTCCTGTGTGCATCTGTCAAACCTGCTGTGGCTTTACCACCTCCCCTCCCTCCCCCACACCACAAGGGCCAGAGGATGTGCTCTGGCAGACAGGCAGTGTCCAGCACAGCTGGCAGGCCACAGGGCAGGGCTGGGGGGCACTCACGAAGCCCCGAGAGGAGGGGCATGTGGGTGAAAAATCACTATAGGAAATGTGAGCCAACAGTCAAAAGTACTTACAAGTCAGAGGCCTAGGTGGATTAAAGTATGCAGTGAAAAGGAAGAGAATTAGGGGATGTATGGGGATGGAAAGTGGGAGAGGGACTGTGAGATCTAGAGACACACGAGGGAAGGCAGAGGAAGAAAACCATGTGTGTACAGGGATGCTGTGCTTAGTCGCTCAGTCGTGTCCAACTCTTTGCGACCCCATGGACTGTAGCCTGCCAGGCTCCTCTGTCCATGGGGATTCTTCAGGCAAGAATACTGGAGTGGGTTGCCATTTCCTTTTCCAGGGGATCTTCCCAACCCAGGGATCTAACCCAGGTCTCCCACATCGCAGGCAGATTCTTTGCAGTCTGAGCCACCGGAGATAAAGGGAAGGGTTAGTGCAAATTAACTGGCATTGAGAGACAACTGTCTCAATGTCCAGAGATATTCTTGAGTTCTCTCGTGTACCTCTCGCTTTAATCAGGCCACTATTTTTTTTAATGTATTTTTTAGCTGGAGGATAATTGCCTTACAATGTTGTGTTTGTTTCTGCCGTACCACATTGTGAGTCAGCCGTCATTACATTTATATCCCATCCCTCTAGAGCCTCCTCCCCACTCCCACACCATCCCTTTAGGTTGTCACAGAGCACCAGGCTGTGTTCCCTGTGTTATCGATGGCAGCTTCCCACTAGCCATCTATTTTACACATGACAGTCTTCTCCAGCTCACAGTTCGAAAGCATCAACTCTTCAGCACTCAGCCTTCTTTATGGTCCAACTTTAACATCTTTACATGACTACTGAAAAAGCTATAGCTCTGACTATTTGGACATTTGTATGTAAAGTGATGTCTCTGCTTTTTAATATGCTGTCTAGGTTTATCATCGCTTTTCTTCCAAGGAGTAAATTAATTTTTTAGCTCTAGTAATTTTCTGGGGTCATCTTTAGGGCTTTCTGTGTATAGTACCATGTCATCTGCAAACAGTAAGAGTTTTACTTCTTTTTTTCCAATTTGGATTCCTTTTATTTCTTTTTTTTCTGATTGCCGTGGCTGCTGCTACTGCTGCTAAGTTGCTTCAGTTGTGTCCGACTCTGTGCGACCCCATAGACGGCAGCCCACCAGGCTCTGCCGTCCCTGGGATTCTCCAGGCAAGAACACTGGAGTGGGTTGCCATTGCCTTCTCCAATGCATGAAAGTGGAAAGTGAAAGTGAAGTCACTCAGTCATGTCCGACTCTTAGCGACCCCACGGACTGTATGTAGCCTACCAGGCTCCTCCGTCCATGGGATTCTCCAGGCAAGAGTACTGGAGTGGGGTGCCATTGCCTTCTCCAGATGGCCATAGCTAGGACTTCCAAAAGTTTATTGAACAATAGTAGTAACAGTGGGCAATCTTGTCTTATTCCTGATCCTAAAGGAAAGGCTTTCAGTTTTTCACCATTGAGAATAATGCTTTCTGTGGGTTTGTCATATATGGGCTTTATAATGTTGAGGTAGGTTCCTTCTATGCCTGTTTTCTAGAGGGTTAGTTGGGCCACTCTTGCCTGAGGGTGCAGAGAGATCTTTATTTATTTTAGTTTTTATTAATGTATTTTTGGCTGTGCTCTGTCTTCACTGTTGTGCTTGGGCTTTCTTTAACTGCTGTGAGTGGGGGCTACTCCTCATTGCGGTGTGTGGGCTTCTCCCGCTGGGGAGTGCGGCCTCTGGAGCACGCGGGCCCAGTAGTTGCAGTGCATGGACGTAGTTGCCCCAAGGCATGTGGAATCTTCCCAGACTGAGAATCGAACCCATGTCCCCTGCAATGACAGGCAGGTTCTTAACCACTGGGCTACCAGGGAAGTTCCAGAGAGATCTTCAAATGAATTGTTTTTAGTTAAATAAGAGAAATATACTGCCTCCACCCACCACACCCTGGGAAGGGCAGGTGGGCATCTGCTAAGGTGGCAAGTGGAGCCAAGACCCAGATGAGAGCCTAGCTCTCCGGTGCTCCCGCTCGCTCGTTTTGGGAGCGGACTTCTCTGTCAGACCTCTCCTGCACAAGGCAGGAGATGCAGCGCCTGGGCTTCGGGCTCTTCTCCCTTCTGCAGTCCCTCCCTGTTGCCTGCTCTCCCTCCCCACCCCTCCAGTTTCCAATGTCCTGGGAGAGTTAGGTCATGTGCCACTCCCGGGACAATTCCTGCAGCCACGACAGGGACGCAGTACAATAGGTTCAAGCTTTGGCCTTATGGCCACCTTATGAGGGAGAGTGGCAGAGCGTTTTACCCACTGCTGGACAGGTGAGAAGAGTACAGGTCTGCTGTACTGTCCACATCTTTCCATCATGACCTGGCAATGGTCTGAGCCATCAAAACCCAGCAGAGACCAGCCAGAGTGTCCTTATTGATGATCATAGCAGGATCTCAGAGGGTGGAGGCCATTTGCATATTAAATTATGTAATTCATTTGATTTGCTTTGAATTTCATTTAAAATTTCAAATAATATTGAAGAAGGGTACACGTTTCACAAAAACAGCGCATGGATTAAAAGTATTTGAGCAACAGCATTAGAAGGGGAACCTTCTGCAACAGTCTCACCAGCAGCAGAATCCATCTGGCTTTGAGCAGAGGTCGACGTGGTCTCCTTAGTTCTGTGTGTGGTGAGGGGGCATATGATCTAAAATGTCAGCCAGATTCAGAGGGAGTGGGAGAGAGGGAAGGCACCACCAGTGAACTGAGCGCCTACTGTGTACCAGGCACACAGCGTGCATTTTCCCAAAGCACCCCCGCCCCTCGCCCTGGCCTCCCAGCAAGTGGCAGGCTCGCAGGCTCTCTGTCACAGATGCACTCGCCACAAGCCCAGCATCTTGGCAACTTCTTAGGCTCTCTTTTAAGATGCCTCCGAGATTGCCCCATGGCTAACAGGGGTTGCGTCTGAGTCAAAGTGTAGAAGGGCTGGATGAGATGTGTTCGCAAAGCTGGGCGTGATGAAGACACTCTTCTCTGCTCTGAAACCTTATTAGGTTCCCAGAATTCTTCCAATCGTGAATCCATTAGACAAACCTGGTCAGGCTGCAGCCCTGAAAACAACCAGCTGACTTTTTCTCGCCTGGGGCTGGTCTCTGCAAGAAAGCAGTAGAGCAAAGGGCTAGGTGGCCACAGGCAAGACAACGCCTCTGCAGCCAAGCGGGCTTCACCACCCGTGCTCCCAGTGGTGAGACAATGCTGAGCTTCCGGGGTTTTAGTGAGGGAAGGAATTTCTGGCATAGTGCCTGGCCATAGGATATGCTGAATGCATGCAGCTAGCGTTACAAAGGGAAGCATAAACATCTGCCAACTTATTTTTATGTTATTTATTTATTTATGCCCTTAGCTCAGAGCCCTAGCTTTGCTCAGCTTCCTGGATGTCAGCCAAGCTAAATTAACACTCTTATCTTCTGGCCCCTGCAGCTGGCAACCTCCCCACAGGTCTTTGAGGCATTCACTTTAGGCCACGTCCTGGGCCATTCCAGACTGTCTTCTGCCAGGAGCTCTTTTGCTCAGCTGCAGATGAGAGCACCCTGGGCTCAGTCAGTCTCTAGGAACAGCAGATCCTAGGAGGCCCTGGGCCGTGCACACAATGGCAACATAGAAGATCTTCTGTGAGAGTGAGAGAAGGGCAGCAAATGTTCAAATTGTCTTTGCTGGGCAAAACTTCACCCAATTTTGCCAGAGTGGGTTTGACTAGATGTGTTTGATCCATCCAGTCTGATCCATCCAGCCCTCGGGGACCCTGCCCAAAGTTGTCTCAGGCTGTGCTTCTGAAAGTCTGAAGTGCATGCTAACCCCTAGGGACTTGGTTAAAATGCAGATTCTGGCGAAGTCGTGGGACTGAGGTCCTACAGACCTAACAAGCCGATGATACTGTCTGATGATCATGTTCTGAGGAGCTAGGCTCAACATGTTATTTGGCAAACTTGATTCATTTTTTGGTGACATGTCATCTTTTTTATTATTTAGCTAATACTTTTCTTCAAACTGACCTACCTACCTTTTCAATTTTCGAGATCTGGGTGTTACCATGAATTCACAGCTTTGAGGAGTGATTTTTGTTTTAATACACCTTAAAATGAACACATAACTGTTAAAATAAGAAGCGTGTGCCTACAATCGTTTCACGTTCCATCAGTGGCAGAGCAGAGCATCACGCTCTAAGAAGCATTGGTAGCAGGGGTACGGGAGGAGACCAAAGCCCAGACTGCCTAGAACTTGTTCTTCGGACTCTTTTAATTTCAACAGAGTCAGAGTTTCTGCAGAAGCACTTGGGGCTTCTGGAACAAGTCAGGGTGGTTTTTGGACAATGTATTATTAACTGGCGACCCAGGTGGCTCAGTGGTAAAAAATCTGCCTGCCAATGCAGGGGATGTGGGTTTAATCCGTGGGTCAGGAAGATCCCCTGGAGTAGGAAAAGGCAACCTGCTCCAGTATTCTTGCCTGGAAAATTCCATGGACGGAGGAAGCTGGCGGGCTATAGTCCACGGATTCACAAAGAGTAGGACACACATTACCTGCAGCAGAGAGCACCCGTGTGTGCTCAGCAGGCTGTGTGGGTGCAGTGCCCTCCTCCTCAAAGCAAGTGTATGTGCAAGGGTGGCTTGCAGCAGTGACCTCTCATCCAAACTTTATCCAAATCCCTTTTTTCCTTGGCCAAAATATTGTGAAAACCTGTGGAGAGACTAGAAAATAGAAAAAAAATCCCTTTTCGACTCCGAGGTGCTTGTTTACAAAGTGAAAAGTCCCTGGAGAATCATTTCATTTATAATTAAATCTAATAATAAGCCATTGTGGCTAAATTAATTTTGAGCTAATTCCATGGGAACTCCGTGTCCTGTATCACTTCTGAACAAAAGAGCTTGGTGTCATACCACCTGACTCATTCTGAGGCCAGGCCTCCAGGGCCAGGCTCCAGGAGGCCAGTGAGTAAATGCTCCCTTAGGAGAGCTAGTGGTCAGGACCCGCAGGGGCGAGAGACACCTGTGACTCCTGGAGGCTGCGTGGGAGTCGCTTGCCAGATATCGTCTTTCCACCCAGAAAATCGACCTCTGAGCGGCCGTTGACCTAAGCAAAGCTTTCCACTGGAAGTTGGTCCGCTCCGGTCCTGGCCTGGAGGAGTCAGTGTCCAGGCAACAGGTGTATCCGCACAGGTTCTTTCATCTTACGAACACCCTGCTGCGCCAGACACCCTCACAAATACGGCCGCCCTTCATCCGCAGCCTGGGAAGTCTGCTGGTGTCCCCTTTCTTTTGATGCAGTAAGGAGGCTCAGAACCACCCCAAGGGGTCTCCCCAAGGAAGGTGCAGAGCTGGAGCTTCCGCTCAGACCCAGTGAGTCTGTTCATCTGCTCCTTCGTGGAAAGTGACTACGAAGCGCTCCTTCCCCACGCAGGCCCCCAGATCTCCCAGTGAGGATTGCTGGAGTCTCCTTGGAGGTTTCCTCCTTTGACTTTCACATTTGATTCTGGTTCCCAGTGTGGTTGAGATCAGTCACTCACACTTGATTGTGAGTGATTCTGAGAACAAACTCTGAGCCCCTGTGGGATCAGGGGATGCCCAAGGGAACACCGAGATGTGAAAAATCTCAGCGAGGGGCGGTTGAGGATACTAAGGACGAGCTGAGTGGGGTTCCTTTCACTTCAGAAGAAATGGCCATACTCAGTCTTCCTCAGGCCTGGGAGTCTTTCCTCAGATTGCTGCATTTCTGGCTTTGATTTACTTGTGCAATCAAATGAAGCATCTTCATTTGTCTGTAAATCTCTTGTCTGCATTTATAATCTCACTAACTCAATTTGCCATCGAGCAGTTGCATTCAGTAGAAGATGACCCAGGGTTTTTTGCCTACAGAGGGATGAGCCCTGCTCTATCTCTGGAATTAAGTCTCTGGAGATGTGCCAGTGTGCATTTTCACCAGCAGTAAGCACCTGCATGTGGGGGCTTTCAACCACATTAGATGAGCATTTTTTTTCCTGGTTGTACCGCTGGTTTGAATTATTCAGATGACCTTTGATAGGATCCACAGATCAGGTCCTTTGTAGTTTCCTGGAGTGGTACATTTTGTCTTGGCCAGGTCTTGCAAGATGAGGTCAATCATAGAGCTCCCATGTTTCCTGTTGGCTTGGCCTTCCTCACCGAGACAGGTTGTGTCTGAAGCAAATGCAGGGCTGTTGGTCAGAACATTTGTAGTCCTGGGGAACCGGCGCTGTGAGGCGGTTTGCCTGTGTTGGGGCCCGGGAAGCATGACATTTATGCTCCTGAGCAGGATGTAATTTCCAGCTGAATAGCCCGGGCACTTACTGAGCCTTAACTTTGGCCCCAACTGTGTGTTAAGTGCAACCAACCTCTCTTTAAAAAGCTCCTAACAACAACCCAAACTGATGCAGCTGTTTCGTTTCTAACCGAAGGCAGCCGGCGGCATCCACAGGAAAGAAGGCTCAGGATTGCAGGAGCCAGACGATGGGATGGGAGCCACCTCCCAGGTCGACCATGAGCTGCTGCAGGGAGGCACGGCCGGAGCAGCACCCTGAAACGCTGCCATCTGATGGCTAAAACTCTGACCTTCCCAGGAGGCCGCAAAATAGTCACGATTGCTTCCCTGGGGGGAGGTGACCTTTAAGTGGAAACACAGTCATATGGACAAGAGGCCACAGCCATAAAGTCACCGTGTTGACAAATGGGAGCTGCCTGTGACCCTCCCTGGAGCCCTCGGCCCCTCCCTGTCCCCCACGGGTGGAGGGGGGGCGGTTTCTCACATTCACATCCAAAAGGTGAGGTCTTCCTGTCTCCCCTCTTGCGTGCGTGTGTGCTAGGGTGTGTCTGACTCTTTGCCACCCCAAGGACTGTAGCCTGCCAGGCTCCTCTGTCCGCGGGGATTCTCCAGGTAAGAATACTACAGTAGGTTGCCCTGCCCTCCTCCCGGGGATCTTCCCGACGCAGGGCCCCGACCTAATTCCAGCAGAATCCGGTTTCATCTCAGGGTTGCACGCACACCTAATGGGAGGAAGGGGCTATGCAGCCCTCTTTGAAATAGCTTTGCTCTTGGCCAGTCAAGTACTCCTGGGTCCCTTCCTTTCGTTTAGCCATGTCTTCCAGCCCATGCTTGGTCCTCAGAGGATAGGCTCCTCAACAGAGTTTCACTGTGGTTCTCATATCTCGTACCATCCCCTCCCAGCCTCCTGACCTTTGCCATGCCTCTGCTCTTCTTCTGAGGTCCAATGTCTTTTTCCTCTCAGCCTCCCACCTGCCAGCTGGCTTTGGTCCTTGGGCAGAAAGAGAACTTTCTCAGCCCACCTCTCAGGAGTTTTTCATGTGAAAAGAGAATCTGGTCATTTGTTTCGGTTTCCTGACATCTTTTATTTGGAGAATTGCCAATTGTCTGAGTCTGTAAGCTGAAAAACCACCTCCCCACTAGGTAGTGGAATGGTCAGCTACTTCTTCTCCCAGACTGCCTTGCAACTCGGGCTCAGAGCGGGGCCCCCTGTCTGCCAGGCAAATGCACCTGTGCAGTGACTCGGGAGGAAAGAGTCGGCGGCCGCCGCAGCGGCGGCAGGAGCCCAACGCAGCTCCAGCGAGCTCAGTGGTGGTGCTGGGGCTTCCCCGTCAGCCCAGTTCTGTGCGGTTTGACTTGTTCTTCAAAGATCAGCTGTGAACCTGCCCTCTGGCCTTCCACACAATTCTGTCAGCTGCCCAGGAGACTTCCTTTCTTATAATTTAGCCAGAAGTTGTTTCTGTTGCTTACTACTAAGAACTTTGTTGTGAAGAGCATCCATTTTCCCTTCACCTTCATTCAAGTACCTCATCACTGCTCTCACTGAGATTTCCCTTCTTTATCCTGTTTTTCCTGTTGGCCTGCAGTCTCTACCCAAAGAAAGAGAGGGGAAAATCATTTGAATTTCTGATGGATTTTTTTTTTAACAGTGACAATACTTTTCAAAAAAGCCAAGGTTTTGGTTTTGCTCAACAGATAAATGGAAGGGGAGGGGACGAGACAGAAGGGAAGCAAGCCTCGTGGAGGAGACCATCTGCACTGTGACACCAGAGCAGAAGCAGCCAGAGCACAGAGAGACCCGGGGAGATGGGCCCAGGTGGTGTCCGGAGCCTCAGGGTGGGGAAATCGATGTTTCTGTGCCAGAGAGGGGTGCAGCGCCTGAGCGCTAGCTGCAGAGTCTTGGTGGTGGGATAAAGAGGACACAGAGAGACCTGTGTGGATCTGGAACTGGATAGTGAAGGGGGCACCAACACAGGTATAAAAGAGTGGGTGCCAAGGTCCTGTGGCCAGTAGGCACTGGAATCTTGGTCACAGCCACACAGTGCCTCCCACCCATAAAGCAACCTTCTCCCACTTAACACCTGCAGAGAAGGAAGGGAAAGAGGAATGGGAAATCCCTAACTGATTCCATTTTTATCCAAAGGGCACTAAGAAAAATCTGATAGTGACTGAATGTCAGCAAGGGCTTGGGAGCTAAGTCAAGTTAGGTAATAGAAAAATAAAGTAAGTTATTTGCCTGCACAAGTCTGCAAAATATATACCCTTCACACCTCCTGGGGCTTACCCTAGCTTTGGTACATGCTAGGATCTGAAGGTGGGTGGAGATCATAGATAGAGAATGGTCCTTCCTCCAGTTCAGCTCTATCTTCCTCTTGAAGAATTCCCAGCTTTCTGAACTTGATGCAGTCACACGTTGGAAAGAAACACTTGACTGAAATTGGCCTTGAAAGGTAATGCCTATAAGGCAGGTCATCTAGAATGTCTAGGACCCTTCTTCAGGAAATTATCTTCCATCCTGAGAAGAAAAAATGTTGCAATGAAGGAAAATGAAGTGAAAGAAAACCAAAAGAACCGATACATTTCCATCTGTCTTTGCTGAATCAGCCTCTGGTTTTTGGAAGCTCAGACCCAGAGGTTGTTGAGAGCCCGCTGAGGAAGTTTTTCCAAAAGATCAACATCCTTGGGTCATTAGGGCTAGCCCTGAGCCCCAGTTGCCGTCTCAGGGCCTTCCTCTGTTTCCTCCAGCCTCATGTTGTTCTAGAAATGTCTCCTCTGACCAAGTATGAGGGGACAGTTTGCCTCTCTCTGCTTCTTGCTTCCATAGCATTTTCCTTGGGCCCCGCCATACTTGGGCTGAGGATACATTTCCTCCCAGGGTGTCTGTTGCATGGCACCCTCCACTTTCCAGGAAGTGAAAGTGAAATTTGCTTGGTCATGTCCGACTCTTTAAGACCCCATGGACCATCCATGGAATTCTCCAGGCCAGAATATTGGAGTGGGTAGCCTTTCCCTTCTCCAGGGGATCTTCCCAACTCAGGGATTGAACCCAGCTCTCCCGCATTGTAGGCGGATTCTTTACCAGCTGAGCCACAGGGGAAGCCCTTTCAAGGAAGACACCCTTCCTACTGTGAACTCGAGGCTTGGGTCTCGATGCAGGCCCTGGGCAACCCCAGCGTGCTCCAGGAAGGAACCGTATTTTGTCCTTTGTACTGTATTCAAGGCACCCTCTCATGTGGCACCAGCCTTCCATTGCAGTGGGCACCTTGCTCCTCTTCAAAAATACTGCCCATTTTCTCATCACTTTGCCTTTAGCCACATCGTCTCCTCAACCTAGAGTGCCCAGCACCCTCCCACCAGTCCCTGCCTCCCACCACAGGATGCCTTGGGCTCTCCTGATGACCAGGCTCTGTGGCGTGGAGAAGTCAAGACACAGGGAGCGTTAGCTGTGAAGTCTGAGAGACGCTGTAGAGCGAAGAATGAAATCAACCCTTTTCTCTAAAAAGGGGCTGTGAGTCAAGGCGTGGCTTGGGCATTGACCGAACACGTGACATCGATGGGCCATCCAGCCAGGTGTAGCCTCTGCCTCCTCTTCTGTGAGCTGTGGTCTGGAGGGAGAAACCCTGTCTACCACACCAGGCTGCTGCTGTGATTCTGGGCCTGCTTCCAAGAGGGCTCACTCACATGTCTTGCCATGTAGAACTTTCCATGGGGCTACCTCTGTGACCTTACAACATGGCGGCTGGCTTCCCCAGAGTGAGTGACCCAAATGAGATGGGCAGAAGCCCTCATGTTTTAAAACCTAGATTTAGAAACAATATACCATCACTAGGCCTTATCTGTCACACAGACAAACCAGGATGCTTTAGGGAAGGGGGCTGCAGTAGAGCTGTGTAGTAGGCTGGGTGTCGCAGTGCGCCCCATCAGAATTTAGTTAGGTTCACCTGCGTTATTCAGAAGTGAGGCTCTCTTAATAATTTCATTATTAAGGAATGAGTATCTTCCTTCAGGGTCTATATCCTGCTCCTTTGTTGCCCAGGAGGGATGGGTCTCATGGAGCCAGATGCTAAGAAAATCCTTGCATGAGATGGAGCAATGCTGGGTGCAGCGTTAACACAAACAGGAACCAAGAAGGGGATTTGCAAGCCCAGAGCCTTGGAATGTCTAGCAGCCTGTCCCGCACAGGAGGGCTGAGTGGGAGCTAAAGCTGGAGCTGAGTGTAGGAATACACGACTTTTTCAAAGGAGGCAATAAGTCCTTCCTAGTTGCCACTTAAATGTGTATGAAGGATTAATACATTGAATAATACTAATGTGCTTTCTTTTTCCATCCCTTCTTTGTGATTTTCCCTTCTTTCACCCTGGTTTCCATCATGTTCATGAGTGCTAGCAGTAGAGAGGAGAAACTGGTGTGAAAAGAGGACATTCAGCTTCAGGTGTCCAAACAAGCTCTGAAACAATTGGCTTGAAAGTCAGGCTTTCAATGGCAAGATCAGGCAGTTGAGAGAGGAAATGTTTTCTTCAGTTCAGATAGATTTCTTTTAAATATGGAGGATGAACATGGAGTTTTTACTACAAGTCATAGAATAGGGGAGAATGGGCAGAGGGGTTCCCAACCTCACAGGAAAAGGAGCAGCCTTTCTTGGGCTGAGATGTGGGAGGCAGAGATCGGAGACATTTTTGGTCAGCAGAATTAGATGATGGTACTGTTGTCGAGGCAGGAGATAGCAGATGGTCTGAGGAAGGATCCATAAGCTTGTGCTCCGCTTTGGTTTAGAATTCCACCCTACTAGTTACCTACACCCACATGGGTGGCTTCAGTAGAAGGGACATGCTAGGGTGGCGTGTTTAGGTGGAAAGAGAGTCTGAAATGCCAGTTTCTCCTCTCTCCTGCATCCCAGCTACCACTCATAAACATGATGGAAACCATGGTGAAAGAAGGGAAAATCACAAAGAAGGAGTGGGAAAAGAAAGCCCATTAGCATTAGTCCGGGTATTAATCCTTCACACACATTGAAGTGGCAACTAGGAAAGACTGACTATGCCATAGGCCAGGTTCCCTGGGGCTGGTGTGTGGCTTGAGTGAGATCCAGAACATTCTGGGTAGGTTGGGAGTGGGAACAGCAGTGCTGAAAGGCTGGAGGGAGAGGAAGGCAGTCGCCTGGGAGGAGACAAGACCTTGCAGCCGGAGGTCACGGTCTGGTCAAGCGGCGCGGGCCCAGGGGAGGAGCTGACCTCCAGAGACCAGGGCTGACCCCACAGGCCTGCACAGGGGCTGACTTGAGCCTAGAGCCCAGGGAGTGGACCAGGAAGGCTTCCTCTGCTGCCCTGAGGAAACGTCTCTCCTCTCCAAAGTCTTCCTGTCCCCAGAGAAATCCGAGAGGGACTTTAAACTTAGATCCTGAACTGTGTATTTATACAAAAGAGATTAAATCTTTAAATGGAGAGGTAAGGTTAGCTGCTTTTATTTGTCCATTTTTTTTCTGCTTTCAGTAGAAGAGGGCCTCTGGAGGCAGTTGAGTTTGATTAAATAGACTTTAGCATTTCTGCCTAGGGTCACAGCGGGTGCATTTTAAACCCAGTACACCACCCAAAAGATATGAAGTGGGAGGGAGGGGTAGCATTACGTAGCCTAAGGAAGAGAGGTCACATGACTAGCAGCTGCTGTTTTACTTTTTAAAACCTAGGAGGGTCAAGAATATAATAAGAATGCTTATAAATCAACAACAAAAAGATGAACCACCCAATTTTCTAAATGAGCACAGAAGTTCAACAGACATCTAATGAAGAAGATGTGAATGGCCAATAAGCGCATGAAAAAGTGCTCAACAGCATCAGTCTTTATTAGGAAACACAAATGAAAACTACAATGAGATACCATTTCATATCCATGAGATGGAATAAAATAAAATCTGGTGGGTAGTGGGAAGTACCTGGGGCAATTGGAAATGAATCCAGTGTGTGGAGACCTGTTCTGCAGCTTCCCACAGTGGAAAACACGAGTCCACATACGTCCCAGCAATTCCACTCCTAGACGACAACCCAAAAGGAATGAAACCTATGTCTGCACAGTCTTGTACATAAAGTGGTCATATTCATATGAATCAATCAGATAGGACTTCCCTGGTGGCGCAGTGGTTAAGAGTCTGCCTGCCAACACAGGGGACGTGGGTTCGATCCCTGCTCCGGGAAGATTCCACATGCTGCAAACCAATTAAGCCTGAGCGATGCAAGAACCGAGCCTGTGCTCAGCAATAAGAGAAGCCACGCGATGAGAAGCCCATACATAGCAACAAAGACCCACCACATCTAACATAAATTTTAAAAAAAATTAAAAAAAAAAGAATCAATCAGATAAAATAGGTTATACCCATCTAATGGAATATTGTGTGTGTGCTCAGTCGTGTCTCACTCTTTGTGGCCCCACAGACTGCAGCCCTCAGGCTCCTCTGCCCCTGGAAATTTCCAGGCAAGGACACTGGAGTGGGTTGCTTCCTCCAGAGGATCTTTGCCACCTAAGGATTGAACCTGAGTCTCCTGCATCTCCAGTACTGGCAGGCAGATTCTTCACCACTAAGACACCTGGGGAGCCCTTAATGGAATATTACTGAGCAATAAAAAGGAGTGCTTACTGCTAAACCCATAACATGGATGAATTTCAAAACCATGCTGAGTGAAAGAAGCCAGACACAAGAGTATATACTGCACAACTCTGTTCTACGAATTCCTGGAATTCATGTATGTGAATTTCTGTCTGTGTGGATAGAAGTCAAAAAGTGTCCAGGGGCATGAAGTCACTTTCCATGTAATGGGTAGGTTCTATATTTTGTTTGTAACAACCATGGTGTTTGTCACGTGGGCACATACAATGATCAAACCTTGTCAAACTGAAGACTTTATACCTTAAATTTTTAAAAAGGATGAAAACTATCATTTTCTCAGAGTCTTGGCCCAAGTTACTACAGTAGATTAGCCAGGCAAACAGAATCATCAGGCAAGTCCAGAAGGCTCTGTATCTTTGGGAGCAAACCTTCCCTCTGTCCCTTGACCCATTCCAAGTGTATTCACACACATCCAGGCACACACACACACTCCTTCACAAACAGGCTTCCATGTGTGCACACTCTCCTTTACGCCCAGGACTGTCCCCTGCACATGCCCTCTCCCCCACCCGCAGGATCACGCCCCCGCCCCCACCCCGGCTCTCTGCCCACACACTCACCCCTTCTCCCGTGGTCTAACTGCTCTGGAGTCATCTCCGGCTCTAAACCTCAGCACACCCTAAATCATAGTTTGTGTGTGTGTGTTTTCAGCAAAATACGGATGCTTTGGAAACCACTTTCCCCTCTAAAGGCCTCCTTCTTCCTTGTTAACTCTGGGCTGAGTTGTTTCATAAATAATGCAGCTCCCCTCTCATCTCAGTTACAAACATGCACGTCTCCTTGTTTTGAAGGAGCAGACCGGTCTCCTTGTCCCTGCAGTTCTGCAGCAATCCCGGGACCCTGACCCTCTCTGCACAGGAGGCAGCCATGGGCTCCGTCACTTTGTCAAAAGCGGGCTGAGTCCCCTCTGCCCCCCTTCCCCCAAGCACCGTGGCGGCTCTGCTGCCTTTGGCCTGTGGGTCCGTAAGGAGGTTTCCTTGTGTACCCGGGCTCCAGGGCAGTGGCCCTTTCCACAGAATCAGTGCACGCGTGTCCCCAGCCCCCGTGGACAAAGGTCTCCAACATCAGTGTTGGAACCAAGTCTCCGTGGTTCAGAGATCTGACTTTAGACATTTCTGATGCTCACGTTCTGACCCAGCGCCAGTCAGACTCAAAGGTTACTCCCCACCCCGGCTGGCAGATGGAAGTCCACAGAGCCAGGCCTTATCCCCAGGCCATCCCCGTCCCCGTCCCCACCGCCCAGCTCCCCTGGGGCCTCCATGAGCCTGGAGGCCAGGTCTTGCCACCCTTCTTGCTGGGTTCCATGCCAGGCTCTCCCCTCCTGGGAGTGGAGGCTGTGTGGGGTCCAGCCCATCTCCTTAGAATGTCTTGCCTTTCTGCTGCTCACTGAGCATCCCGGGTGCTTGGTTAGGGGCCTGCCCCCTGCCCTAATCCTCTCTGCTGACGGCGGCAGCAAGCCCCACTCCTGAGAAGAAGCTGGCCTTCCTGGCCGTGGCTGAAGCAGGCCAGGGGCCCAGCGCCTGCACGGGGCTGGTTCAGGCCGCTGACCTGCAGAGAGGCTCCCAAGGAGTCAGCCTGTGCTGACTGTCAGCCCCCATGATGGCACAGCCTGCGGTCCTGAGGCCGTCGACCTAGGGACTGAAGAGGAGCAACCCCGCAGCGCATGGGGAGGCCCTGCAGGGCCCACAGCAGCTCTGGGATGAAGACAAAGGACTCCCCTGGGAGCCGAGGACCTCTCCACGCAGGATATCGTGGGCCACCTGCAGGATGAGGCAACCTGGGCCAGCGGGGTCAGGTCGGGCCACAAGCCCGGGGGATCGTGAGAGTTCGGGAGACGCTAATGATCTGACGTAGCAAACAACTTATTACAGTCCACCCTGTGCATCTGTGTTTTCCACTGTCTAATAAAATCATTCCATTTCTCAGCATCCCGGGCGCAGACTAGGGGACGGCAGGTCTGCTTTGCACGCTCTCTGAGAGAGTGGAGAGCATACTCACCTGGAGGGCACCTGGGAGGCACCCACAGGTGCTGTGGGGGTAACAGGGGCCAGCAGGGCCTGCAAGGATGAGCCAGCTCACTGAGAAGGAGAGGCCCAGGCAGAGTGCAAGGGCAGTGACCTCAGAGGGCCGGGAGGCCCCTGGGTGTCCCAGCTGCGGTCCGGGGCTGGCTGGGTCAGCCTCGGCTGGAAGGGGTGCTGTGGCTGGCACCCGGCTTCTGCAGCAGTCCTTCCGGAGCTGGGTCCCCGCCCAGCCCCTCCTTACCCTGCTCTTTCCATGCTCTTTGGCCCTCCCCCCATCTTGGTCTCTGGGCTCAAAGCTTGACCCTCCTTTCTGAATAGTTCTTGGACTATGGCCCGGCGGGCCCTCAGGACCGTCCCCTGCTGGTTCCCTTGGCAGGCCCGGCCTTTCCAGAGCTGCCGGCCTTGGTCTGCCCCACCCTGCCCTGCCCTGGGATCGGGTTTCGGAGGAGAGCCCTGTTGTGAGGCCAAATGTGGAATGGGGACAAGGTGAGCGTGACGAGGATGAAGCTGGAAAAGCCAGTTGGATTAGCCTGGAAAGGCACGCCAAAGAGATTATCTTTCTCCTTGAAGATAATGAAGAAATGCCCAAGGTTGTTGACTGGACTTGGTCACATCTAAGTTTCAAAGAATCTCCTGAGGTTGTAGCCATGGGGGATCAGGACTGTGGGAATGAAAACTCTGGACCTATTTTCCCAGCACCAAGGCTGCCTTCCCAGCTCCCTTCCTGCTGCATCCAGGGGCTGACGGTCCTGGGACCCCCGCCTTCCGCTCCAAGGGCTCCTCCAGGCTGCACGTCTCTTTCCCACCCCGTCCTCCTGTCCTCTTTCCTTTATGTCTGTCCTTCTGTCATACCTACATCATCTCTCCAATTCTTCCAGACTCATCACAGAGGAACCATCTTCCCAGCTTAATATTTCAGAACATGGGTTGGCGAAAAGGGTGGTATTTATTGGATCCTCTCAATGACCCCAAAATAGAAGCCCCTCGAATTCTCTGGAGAGACCACTATCCATTTCCTCACTTGTCTTCTTCATTATCTTATTATTCCCCAGGCATTTTCACCTGTTGCTGTTTTGAAGCGTAGAGGGAGTTTCACTTCCTGGAAAGATGGAGTAGATAGTAGCAGGCAAAACTGCTGTTGCAACAAATAAAGGAAAAAAACAAATAAATTGCCACCATCATATTTGAAAAGACCTTGAAGAGCTGTGTGCAACGAAGACCAAATAACCTAGAATACGAGAGAAGGAAGGCCTCTTCCAGTCTATGGGCACAGACCTGCTAGGCTTTCAGGAAAATGTCTGGGAGAGTCTCACCTGAGGAACAGGACTAAATCAGCTGTACAAGGAGCTTAGTGAAATCTGCAGGCCGGCCCCAACCCATCTCAGTCCCTCCTGGAGTTAGTAGTCAGCTCCAGCAACTGAGTGGAGGGAAGGGTTGAGTATTCTGCATCCTTTTTTTATACACAACGTCCAGCACATGTTAAAAACTCGAGTGCCAGGAAATGTTGACCAAAAGTAAGAAACAGGCCGTAGAAGCGGCCAAGGACTTTGGAGTAGAAGTTAAAGACTTTAATGTAATTACATTAAATAAGGTGGAGGGAGAGATGGACAGAATGGATAAAAAGAGACTAACAGAAGACTGGATTCTATAAAATAATTAAATGGACATCCTAGAATTGGAAAAGAGGGTATCCGAAATCAATACCTCTTGGTATTGATAGGAAACTCAGACATAGGAAGCTCAGTGCATGAACTCGAAGAGAGGCCAAGAAGGGAATAAAGTACAGAGAGGAGAGAAGGGGAGAAGCAGGCCAGTGTGAGATACATGGGCCCTGAGGGCACCTCACACGCCAGCGTTAAAAGCCCGGAGGGAGAGGAGAAACAGTGGGCAGAAGCAGTATTTGAGGAGCTAATGTCTGAGAATTTTCCAAAACCAGTTAAAAAAAAAACACACGACAACCCTCTCTTTAAAAAAAAAAGTCTCAACAAAACCCAAGCAGGATAAATACAAAGGAACTCACTCTTAGTCATGTCAGTCAAACTGTTGAAAGCCAAAAACAAAGATAAAATCTTGGAAGCAATTATTAGCAGAAGGGTCATTACCTGCAAGGGAGTAAATATAAGTTGTATTACAGCTGGCTTTTCAAGAGAAACTATTGAGGCAGACAGAATAATGGCCTCCAAAACACATCCAAGCTTTAATCCCTGAAATCAGTGCGTACATTACCTTACTTGGCTAAAGGCACAGCCCAGATGTGACTAAGTTAAGCATTTTGAGATGAGCAGCCTGGATTACCTAGGTGAGCCCCATGTAATCACTAATGTCCTTAAAAGATGGAGGCGGGAAGTCAGAGAAGGAGATATGATGATGGGGCAGAGGTCACAGCGATGTGATGTGAGCTGAGGCTGAGGAATGTGAGCAGCCTTGAAAAGGTGGAAAAAGCAAGAAAACAGATCTGGAGTCTCCAGAAGGAACACAGCCCTACCAACACCTTAATTTTAGCTTCTTGAGACCCATTTCAGACTTCTGACCTCCAGAACTGTAAGATAATACGTTTGTACTCTTTTCAGCCACCAAATTTGCAGTAATTTGTCACAGTAGGGACAGGAAGCTAATACATTGTAGAAATCAGTAGACTGTGGAATGGCATCTTCTGAGTGCTGAATGAAAGAAGGGCGAGGTGCTCTAGATACCTAAAGAAAGAAATCAGCTGCCACTTTGGCTATCAGACCCTCTGCCTCGCTCTGCATTCTGAAAGCTCAGGGATACCCTCAGCTCGTCACAGTGAGACTCTCTGATGCCTCAACCCACCTTAGAGACACACTATATTCAAATCTCTTGACCAGTGCAGTACATCTTTTTGTTGTTCGGTCACTAAGTTGTGTCCATTTCTTTGTAACCCCATGGACTGCAGCACGCCAGCCTTCCCTGGCCTTCACCATCTCCTGGAGCCGGCTTAAATTCATGTCCATTGAGTTGGTGATACTTCTCAACCATTTCATCCTCTGCTACCCGCTTCTCCTCCTGCTCTCAATCTTTCCCAGCCTCGGGGTCTTTTTCTAGCAATTTGGCTTTTCTCATCAGGTCGCCAATGTATTAAAGCTTCAGCTTCAGCAATAGTCCTACCAAAGAGTGATCAGGGTTGATTTCCTTTGGGATTGACTGGTTTGATCTTTTTGCAGTTCAAGGGACTCTCAAGGGTCTTCTCCAGCACCACAATTTGAAAGCATCCATTCTTTGGTGTTCAGTCTTCATTATGGTCCAACTCTCACACCCTTACATGAATACTGGAAAAACCATAGTTTTGACTATATGGACTTTCGTCAGCAAAGTGATGTCCTTGCTTTTTACCATGCTATCTATATTTGTCTATTTATGATTATATATATTTATATAGCTTTTCTTCCAAGGAGCAAGTGATTTTTCATGGCAGCAGTCACCATCTGCAGTGATTTTGGAGCCCAGGAAAATGAAATCTGACACTGCTTCTATTTTTCCACCTTCTGTTTGCCATAAAATGATGGGACTAGATGCCATGATCTTAGCTTTTTTAATGTTGAGTTTCAAGTCAGCTTTTTCACTCTCCTCTTTCAGCCTCCTCAAGAGGCTCCTTAGTTCCTCTTCACTTTCTGCTGTTAGATTGGTATCATCTGCTTGTCTGAGGTGGTTGATATTTCTTTCAGAAACCTTGATTCCAGCTTGTGATTCATCCAGCCAGGCATTTCCCATGATGTGCACTGCACAGACGTTAAATAAGCAGGGTGACAATTTACAGCCTTGTTTCCTCTCCCAATTGTACTCCTCTCCCAATTTTGAACCAGTCTGGTGTTTCACGTCTAACTGTTGATTCTTGACAGGCATGCAGATTTCTCAGGAAATAGGTAAGGTGGTCTGGTATTCCCATATTTTTAAACATTTGCTATAGTTTGTTTTAATCCATGAAGTCAAAGGCTTTAGTATAGTCAAGGAAGCAGAAGTAGATGTTTTTCTGGAATTCTCTTGCGTTCTCTAGTACCCAACAAATATTGGCAATTTGGTCCCTGCTTCCTCTGCCTTTTCTAAACTCAGCTTGTACATCTAGAAGTTCGTGGTTCACATACTGCTGAAGCCTAGCTTGTAGGGTTTTGAGTAAAACATTCCTAGCACCTGAAATGAGCACAGCTGTACAGTAGTTGGAACATTCTTTGGCATTGCCCTTATTTGAGATGAAAATGAAAACTGACCTTTTCCAGTCCTGTGACCACTGGTGTGTTTTCCAAATTTGTTGACATATTGAGTGCAGTGCTTTAACAGCATCATCTTTTAGAATTTTAAATAACTTCAGCTGGAATTCCATTATTCCCACTAGCTTTGTTTGTAGTAATGCTTCGCAAGGCCCACTTGACTTCACACTCCAGGATGTCCAGCTCTAGGTAAGTGACCACATCGTCATGGTTATCCAGGTCATTAAGACTTTTTTTGTTTAGTTTTCTGTGTATTCTTGCCACCTCCTCTTAATCCTTCTGCTTCTGTCCGGTCCCTATGGTTTCTGTCCTTTATCATGCCCATCCTTTTATAAAATGTTCCCTGGACATCTCCAGTTCTCTTGAAGAGATCTCTGTCTTTCCCATTCTATTTTTTCCTCTATTTCTTTGCATTGTTCACTTAAGAAGGCTTTCTTATCTCTCCTTGCTATTCTCTGGAATTCCTCTTTCACTTGGATATATCGTTCCCTTTCTCCCTTGCCTTTCACTTCTGTTCTTTTCTCAGCTATTTGTAAGTCCTCCTCAGACAATCACCTCGCCTTTTTGCCTTTCTTTTTCTTTGGGATGATGTTGGTCACCACTTCCCGTACAATGTTACGAACCTCCATCCATAGTTCTTCTGGAACTTTTTCTACCAGATCTAATCCTTTAAATCTATTAGTCACTTCCACTGTATAATCATAAGGGATTTGATTTAGGTCATACCTGAATGGCCCAATAGTTTTTCCTCTGTGTGTGTGTGTGTGTGTACTCAGTCATGTTTGACTCTTTATGACCCCATGGACTGGTACTTGCCAGGCTCCTCTGTCTATGGAGTTTTCCAGGCAAGAATATTGGAATGGGTTGCCATTTCCTACTCCAGGGGATCTTCCCAACCCAGGAATTGGACCTGCATCTCTTACATCAGCAGGCAAATTCTTCACTACTGAGCCATCTGGGAAGCCCCATGGTTTTCCCTGCTTTCTTCAATTAAGCCTGAATTTTGCAACAAGGAGCTCATGCTCTGAGCCACAGTCAGCTCTAGGTCTTGTTTTTGTTGACTGTATAGAGCTTCTCCATCTTTGGCTGCAAAGAATATAATCAATCTGATTTTGGTATTGACCAGATGGTGATGTCCATGTGTAGAGTCATCTCTCATGTTGTTGGAAGATGTTTGCTATGACCATGTGTTTCTTGACGAAACTTTGTTAGCCTTTGCCCTGCTTCATTTTGTATTCCAAGGTCAAACTTGCCTGCCTTTCCAGGTATCCTTTGGCTTCCTACTTTTGCATTTCAGTCTCCTATGATAAAAAGGACATCTCTTTTTTTGGTGTTAGTTCTAGAAGGTCTTGAGGTCTTCATAGTATCAGTCAACTTCTTCTGCATTAGTGGTTGGGCATAGACTTGAATTACTATGATGCTGAGTGGTTTGTCTCAGAAACAAACCAAAGTCATTCTGTCGTTTTTGCGCAGAATGCACCCAAGTACAGCATCTGGGACCCTTTCATTGACTATGATGGCTACTCCACTTCTTCTAAGAGATTCTTGCTCACAGTAGCATATATAATGGTCATGAATTAAATTAGCCCATTCCCATCCATTTTAGTCCACTGATGTTGGACTTAGATGTCAACACTGACATCTCCTGCTTGACCACATCCAATTTACCTTGATTCACGGACCTAACATTCCAGGTTCCTACGCAAATGCAATATTGTTCTTTACAGCATCAGACTTTACTTTCACCCCCAGACACATCCACAACTGAGGGTCTTTTTGGTTTGACCCCGTCTGTCTTGGATGGGCCTGCACAGCATGGCTCATAGCTTCATTGAATTATGCAAGCCCCTCTGCCAGGACAAGCCTGTGATCTATGAAGGGGACCAGTATATCTAACACAGAGTTAATGAAAATGGAGATAATATGTAGAATTAATTAAGGAATTTAAAAACTTTTTATACTTCCTTAACAATGTCTCCTGGTACAGCAAGGGGAGGATTAAGATTATTCATAGTTGGATTAAAAAGAGAAAGAAACTATGCCCCTGTTTGACATCTTGGATGGATTCTTGAATCCCATTTCTTACTTAGTCTTTCAGTGATCAGAGATAGGTCTTGAGAGAAAAAAAGAGAAAAACTGTTCTAAATTCCCAAAGCATCTTATATATGAAGAGTTAAATCCAGAAAGACTAAACATGGAGCTTTACAATTTTTACTAATTTTTCACTGAAGGACAATTGCCTTACATCCCTGTGTTGGTTTCTGCCACACATCAACAGGGATCATCCATGGGTATACGTATGTCCCCTGCCTCTTGAGCCTGCCTCCCACCTCCCAACCCATCCCTCTAGGTCGTCACAGCACTGGTGTGACCTCCTGAGTCATACAGCAAATTCCCGCTGGCTATCTGTTTTACACACGCTGATATATATGTGTCCACGCTGCTCTCTCCATTTGTTCCACTCCCTGTGTCCACAAGTCTGTCCTCTCTGTGTTTCCACTGTTGCCCTACAAATAGATTCATCCGTACCCGCTTTCTAGATTCCATATATATGCGATCTTTGTTTTTCTCTTTCTGACTTACTTTACTCTATATAATAGGCTCTAGGTTTATCCACCTCATTAGAACCGACTCACGTGTGCTCTTTTTTATGGCTGAGTAATATTCCACTATGTGTATGCCCCACAGCCTCTTCATCCATTCATCTGCTGATGGACAGCTCGGTTGCTTCCATGTCCTAGCTATTATAAAGAGTGCTGCAATGAACACTGGGGGAACATTTGGTACATTTGTCTTTTTCAATTATAGTTCCCTCATGGTATATGCCTAGTAGTGGGGTGGCTGGGTCATATGGTAGATTTATTCTTACTTTTTAAGGAATCTCCATACTAAACATGGAGTTTTTCTTGTGGTAAAATATATACCATCTTACCCATTTTTACCATCCTAGCTGTTTTCAGGTCAGTAACAGTAAGTACACGCACATTGTTGTGCAGCCATCACCAGCTCCAGCTCCAGAACTTCATCTTCCAGAACTGAAACTCTAAAGCAATGAAGCAACTCTGCGTCATTCTCTCTCCCTCTGGCATCCACCGTCCTACTTTCCACCGCTGTGAATCTGACTCCTCTAGGAGCCTCAAATTAAGGAAGAGTTCTGCTTTTAAGCTGTGAAATGGGAAAGGAGCAGGATGTAACATATGGGAAATTTTTCTGCTGTGCCGGAATGCAGTGTGTCCCATTTTCTTGGGCTGGAGGAAGAGTCTGGAAAGAGAGAGAGAGGAAGAGAGCTGAGGCTTGGGTGTGTGGTCTCTGCACCCCTCCATTTCTGGAGTGAACCACAGGAACCCTCAGCAGGAATCACAGGAGTGAGGGAGCTTCCATGCTTCCCACCACCCGAAGGAGGGTACCAAGCCAACCAGAGGGCCCAGCCCCCTTTGACAAGATTGTACATGAGCATCCCCACACTCCCTGTGCCACTGGGAAACACTAAGCATCTCTCCAAAGAGCCTGAGTTCACTGGACTGAATTGTATTAACAAACTATGACCATGCTCTCCTGAAGGCATGAGGTGAAATGGAGCTCTTCAATAAACTGAGTTCTACTGTAGAAAGTAAGGAAAGTTATTTCTTGCACATGAGTCCTAAATTTTACACCCACTACAAAAACTCACTGAAGAATGGATGCTTTTGGACTGTGGTGTTGGGGAAGACTCTTGAGAGTCCCTTGGACTGCAAGGAGATTCAACCAGTCCATTCTAAAGGAGATCAGCTGTGGGTATTCTTTGGAAGGAATGATGCTAAAACTGAAACTCCAGTCCTTTGGCCACCTCATGCAAAGAGCTGACTCATTGGAAAAGACTCTGATGCTGGGAGGGGTTGGGGGCAGGAGGAAAAGGGGACGACAGAGGATGAGGTGGCTGGATGGCATCACTGACTTGATGGACATGAGTTTGAGTGAACTCCGGGAGTTGGTGATGGACAGGGAGGCCTGGCGAGCTGCGATACATGGGGTCACAAAGTGTTGGACATGACTGAGTGACTGAACTGAACTGAATGAAAACTCTGGTCCAAGGGATTGCGTCCTCTTGCTGAGGTGGGTCAAGGTTAGTGCATGTCTCTTGGCTTCCCTGCTGTCTGGCTTGGAGCTGGGTGGGGCCGCCCGCAGGAGCAGGGGCTCCACAGAGAAAGCTGGTTCAGGTCTCCCCCTTGGGCAGAGTGCCACACACTCAGGCTGCAAGCACTACCACAGCGGTGCACGCTGCACTGGCGAGCCGCTTGCTTCCCAGACTGGCCAGCCCACTTGCAAATGCCCACCCCTCCCCCGTCCCCTCACCCTGCTTTAATCTGCTCCAGAAAAAATATTTGGACAGGGCATGTCTCCCCTGCCATGAATTACACACAGAGGAGCAAAGAGGAGGAAGGTGAGGTCGATAGGACCCTCAGAGCAGTTCATTCCTGTGGTCAGGGTTAGGGAACGTGGGCTGCGTGCATGGCCAGACTGGGGCACTAGCCCACAGAGCACGTTGGCAGAGGGTGGCTGGGTGCTTCCAGGGACTGAGCTTTGGAGGAGCTAACATGCCTGTTCTCTCTCCATGTCTCTCACCTCCACCAGCTGTGAGTTCCTGGGTTATTCTGAGGCCTCCCCATCCCCTGTGTCTTTCCTTGAGAAGAGTCTCCCCCCTCCTCCAGCGCAGGTGTATCTAAATCTACCTTCTCTCACCCGCAACACACCCAAAGCAACCGCTGGCAAAGCTGGAGAAACGAGAGGCCCGACAGGCATTCAGGCACCCATTTGGATCAATTTCAGGCAGAACCAATGGCCTTTTTATCTCTCAAAGAGGAAAACAAGGGATGCAGTTCAAAAGCATCTGGGCTCAGTGTCCCCAGGGAGGGGGGATGAACTTCCTCAACCAAAACACCCCTTTTCCTGCACACCCTGTATGTGCCCCCAGCTGGCACTCACCCCACCGTGCACCATGCAGGCCTCCCCCCACCACAGTGCAGGTCCACCCCCCGCCGCCCCCCGCACATCCTCACCATGTGCTCCTGTGTCCACAGAGGCCAAGTGGATGCTCTGCTTCCCCAGGAGCTGCAGCGGGATGTTCCCAGGCCAGGGGGTGTGGGACAGAAGGGAGGGTGGACAGACTGGGCGTTGGGGTTAAGAGCACCTCCCAGGTTCAGAAGTAAGAGGTGGCTGACATCTGCCTCTCAGGCTTGCCTCAGTGCTGCTTTTGTTTGCGTGTTTATTTTTGCTTTTGTTTGTCTGTCTGTATTTTTGAATCTCCACCCCATTAAAGTATGTCATTAGAACAGCCAGGGCCCCCTCTCACTGGCTCTGGGTGTGCATTCCAGCCAACATTTCTACTCTAATTAGCTTCATCTTGTAATTCTTCCCAGACAGGAGCGCCCTCCAGGCCCACCCTTGAAACACTGAGGTCAAATAACAAGTGGTTTCTTTCCTTTTCCTGAGCTCAAATACGTGCCCCAGACCGTGAGTGTCCTGAGCACTGTAGATTCAGAAAGCTGCTTCCAAGCTCTGGGGTGGGGTCAGAGACCTGCCCCCAGTAATGACCCTGTGTGCTCCCATGTCGGGGGACACCGTCTGGCCCTTCTGTAGCTCATTTCCTCAGGACTTAGAGACAGGCTCTCCAGTGTTTACAGAAACTTCAAAGGCTTAACAATGATAGTTAAGCTAGACACTTGCTCCTTGGAAGAAAGGCTATGACCAACCTAGACAGCATATTTAAAAAGAGACGTTTCAGCAAAGTAATGTCTCAAATGTCTCTGTTTTTTAATATGCTGTCTAGGTTGGTCATAGCCTTTCTTCCAAGGAGCAAGTGTCTTTTAACTTCATGGCTGCAGTCACCATCTGCAGTGATTTTGGAGCCCAGGAAAATAAAGTCTGTCACTGTTTCCATTGTTTCCCCATCTATTTGCCATGAGGTGATGGGACCAGATACCATGATCTTAGTTTTTTTGAATGTTGAGTTTTAAGTCAGCTTTTTTACTCTCTTCTTTCACTTTCATCAAGAGGCTCTTTAGTTCCTCTTCGCTTTCTGCCATTAGGGTGGTGTCATCAGCATATTTTCCAGTAGTCATGTATGGATTGGAGAAGGAAATGGCAACCCACCCCAGTACTTGCCTGGAAAATTCCAGGGACAGAGGAGCCTGGTGGGCTGCTGTCTATGGGGTCATGTAGAGTCGGACATGACTGAAGTGACTTAGCAGCAGCAGCAGCGTGTAATGATGTAAGAGTTGGGCCTTAAAGAAAGCTGAGCACTAAAGAGTTAATGCTTTTGAACTGTGGTGTTGGAGAAGACTCTTGAGAGTCCCTTGGACTGCAAGGAGATCAAACCAGTCAATTCTAAAAGAAATCAAACCTGATTATTCATTAGAAGGACTGATGCTGAAACTGAAGTTCCAATATTTTGGCCACATGATGTGAAGAGCTGACTCATTGGAAAAGACCCTGATGCTGGGAAAGGTTGAAGGCAGGAGGAGAAGGGAATGACAGAGGATGAGATGGTTGGATGGCATCACTGACTCTGAATGTGAGTTTGAGCAAGCTCCAGGAATTGGTGATGGACAGGGAGGCCTGGTGTCCTGCAGTCCATTGGGTTGCAAAAAGTCCATCATGACTGAGCAAGTGAACTGAACTGAACTGATGCTGAGTTTTCTCTGACTAGTTAGACACTATATGGAATGAACAAATGTTTAGTTCCTGTTCCTACAGGACCCCCACTCTTTAAATCCCCCCATTTTCCCTCATCCTGGCCCAGGTGGTAAATGGCCTAGGTCAGGGGTCCCCAGCCTCCAGGCCACAGACTGGTAATGTTCTGTGGCCTGTTAGGGTCTGTGGCCTGTTAGGAACCAGGCCTCACGGCAGGAGGTGAGTAGCAGGTGAGCCTGCAAAGCTTCATCTGTGTTTACAGCTGCCCCCCATCACTCCCATTCCTGCCTGAACTCCACCTACTTACTATCTTGGGGATCAGCAGCGGCATTAGATCCTCAGAGGAGCACAGGCCCTACTGTGAACTGGGCATTGAGGGATCAAGGCTACATCCTCCTTATGAGAATCATCCTGAAAACCCCCCCACCCCCATCCTGGGAAAAATTATCTTCCACAAAACTGGTCCCTGGTGCCAACAATGTTGGGGACTGCTGTCCTAGGAACTAGGTACATTATTAACCCTCACACCAGTGTCATGGAGAGGGGTGATCATGTGTTTGACTCTATTTCAGCTCCCCTCCAACCAGGCATGGGAAGCCCTGCACTGTCCACTGTCACCGGGAAGGTCAGCCTGTCCTGGCCCTCTGGGGTCTCCCTAGGCGTTGGTGGTCTTCAGTGAAGGGACATCACACAGTGCCCAGTATTTTGTCTGACAAAGGCCTCAGAAGACAGTGCTCTTCTTGGAAGCATCTTCCTCTATGATACGCTCCACCCCTCCCTGTTCAGGGTCTGACCCTGCTTGCTCTGCTCTGGTGAGGTTTCAGAAATGCCCGATCCTTTATTCCTTTCTGAGTCACCCATCCTCTGTGGATACCCTTTAGACTCACTCTATCCCAATTTGCTTAAAAACAAACTTTCCCCAATAAACTCAGCCTCTCAGTTCTAATGCCAATCATCACGATTGCTGGAAGTCATATAGAGAGCCCTGGAGCCACTCCAGTTGTGTAACGCAGAGATCATGACATCTGCGATATCCAGGTGGCCTTACCCACATATTGGCTATTTTTCTTCATTGCATTCATACTTGCTAAGAGTTTGTTTAGCCTGGTTTAATGCTTCATCTGCGCTCCTATTTTCCTTGTGAAATTGGCTTTCTCAGCCAAATGATGAGGGACCTGAGAGCTGGTCCTATTTCTTTCTCTTCTATTAACTCATTGGACAAATACTATTTCAGTGTCTGCAGTGGCCCAGATGCTGCTCTGGGACCCAAGGACACAGCATTGCCCAGAACAGAGGGTCCATGCTCATGAAGCTTGCCTTCCTCTCTCTTTGAACCCCGTAGCAGTGGATGCCCGTAAACACACTGGTCTTGAGGCTCCTCGAGGTTTCCCTGGGCACAGCCACAGGCTTGGTGCTTGCCCTGGCTTGTATTGGCTCCGTATATTTGCCTTTGCTTTCTCCTTGTAGAGACTTTTTTTTTTAGCTCTGCTGACACATGCCCTGAAGAAAGACCACCTTCCCCAGGTCCCAGGCACTGCCGCTTGCTCGTCGGCTGGGCACTTGAACTTCCTCAGCCCCTTTTCTCCCTGTCAAACATGGGCAATGTCTGCGTGACAGGTTAGTGTGAGCTGTGAGCAGCATGGTGCCGCGCTCCTCGCTATTGCAGCACAGTTGTGTTCAGAGACAAAAATTAAGTATCTCGCTTCCCCTCCCCAAGCATATTCTTACTGCCCTGATTCTTCCAGAAGTCTCCTTTCCCTGGGAAAGAGAAAATGCAACAGAATTCAATACCAAGGAACCAAATTCTTGGCTGTGAAGATTCAAAATCCACTTCAACAGATACCAATGGAAATCAGTGTTGATAGTCCACAGTGTATATCTCAGAGGGGCCCAGGATGACTCTTGTTATGGTTAGAACCGGGTAGCTATGCTGCAGTCACAAACATACCCCAAAACAGAGGGTCTTGGTACGTGGAAGCTTGTTTCTCCTTCATTTAGCTCTGATTCTTGGCTCCTCCTCCTAGGTAGCTCCCTTCCAAGTGATGACTCAGCATGCTTAGTTACGGCCGCTAGGGTGGCCCCAGCAGGAGGAAAGGACTGGAAAGTCACACAGAGGGCTTTACATCAGCTTAGCAAATAAACAACATGCATTATCTCCTCATACAGCCCCTTGACCAGAACTAATCACATGTACCCAACCTAGCTACAAGGGCGATTGGGAAATGCCGTCCTCCTGTGTGCTCAGGCAGAGGAAACGAAACAGAATTTAGGAAGACCTAGTCTTGTCTCTTCCTCTGTCATGAACCAAGCATATTCTGGGCATGATCATCCATAAATTCCCTGAAGAACTAAGACATTATCCCACATAGAAAACCCTAAGTTGCAATGAGCTTTAATCTAAATTGAGAAATCACTGAATTCTACCGTGTTTTCATGAAAATGACTAGGCTATGATTTCTGTCATCATGGAGAAATAGAAAACCAGTTTTAGGTATAGAAAATCAGCTTTAGGTATAGAAAAATAAGTGAAGTCTTCTTTGCCTACACGACAACATGAGTCATTACAGTATTACGTGGGTTGGGACATTACTACAGGCTACATATGTTTATAGCGGGAAAAACATCTTACAGATTGTTGGTCAGAGGTGGGGTAGCACAGAGATTCAGTGTTCTGGCTCCTGGGTTCAAATCTGAACTCACTAGCAGAGTGAAATTTAAATCCAATCAAATGGGGTACTGCTCAGCTCCTGGCTGGTTACATCATAAGGTTGCAATAAAGGTTAGTGGTTTAAACATCCACAGCTGACATTAAGATCCAGAGATTTTAATTTTCAATCTGATATTTTTCCATTACTCTTAACCCCCCAAAATCTCTTGACATCTTGTTTTCACTGCTAAGATTAATGATAATGATTAGAATATCTTCAAAGTTCTCATCTCCAAGAGAAAACAAATTTAACTCTGTGAGGTAATAGATATTAACTAGATTTATTGTGGGGATCATCTTGCAATATGCTCACCTAGTGATCATGGTATACACCTGAAACTAATATAATGTTATATATCAATTATGTTTTATTAGAAGAAGGATGAGAAGGAGGAAAAAAACTGCCATTAATTGAGCTCTTGTGATGCGCCAGGCATTTTACATAACTCACATCACTGAGTCCTTACAACTCTGTGAATTGGGTATGACTGTGACCATTTTATAGACACAGCACTTGGCACTTACAGAGATTGGGTTAACCTGTGCAGGGACACTGGGATGTTCTAAAACGTGCCACATGGAGATCCGACCCTGGCTCCCCAGCGCACTGACTCTCCAACCCCGAGCAGGCAACCTCAGCACGCTAGGATTTACTTTCTTTGTCTGTAAAAGAGTAACAGAGATAGCATGTACCTGGCTCAGCTGGTAAAGAATGCAGGAGATCTGAGTTTGATCCCTGGGTTGGGAAGATCTCCTGGAGAAAGGAAAGGCTTCCCTTTTATCCACTCCAGCATTCTGGCCTGGAGAAGTCCAGGGACTGTATAGTCTATGGGGTCGCAAAGAGTTGGACACTACTGAGTCACTCTGACTTCATTTCACTTCGGGGAGAAAAAAAAGAAAGCTCCACAAGTTCCTTTACCTTCCTCCATCTAAGAGGTGGGGTCTCTGCCCCCTCCCCTTGAATCTGGGTTGACTTTAACGATGAGCTTGTGACCAATAGAATGAAGCTCAACTTCCAAGGCTACTCAGAAGAGGCCGTGTGGTTTCTGCCTGGTTCCCCTGGAACACTTGCCTTTGGAGACCTGAGTTGTTGTTATAGGCTGATTTATGCTCTCCCACCCCAAATTCATTTGTTGGAGCACCCACCCTCAGTACCTCAGAACGTGACCTTCTTTTAAAATAGGGTCTTTGTAGAGGTAGTCAAGTTAAAATGAAGTCAGTAGAGTGGCTCCTAATCCAGTAAGACTAGTATCCTTATAAAAAGGGGAAACTTAAACACACACACACACACAGAGAAGACGTGTAAAGATAGAGCAGAGAGCCACCTACAAGCCAAAGAGAAGGGCATGGGACAGATCATTCCCTCATGGTCCTCAGAGAGAACCTACCCTGCCAAGACAATGAATTTGGACTTCCAGTCTCCAGACTGTGAGATAACCCATTTCTGTTGTTCTAAGCAAGCCACTGAGGTCATAGTACTTTGTTACAGCAAATACAGTTGTCATGTAAGAAGGCAGACCCCATGCCCAAGGTCTCCACGCTGATAGGAAGCCCAGGCCGCATAAGGAGGCCACGTGTGTGTATTCTGGTGACGGCCCTGCTGAGCTTCCAGCTGACAGCCAGCATCACCCATCAGACACAGAGAGGAGATACCTCCAGATGATTCCAGCCACCAGCTATAGCTTCCCTACCCTTGAATTTACCCACGTTTTTGAGTGTTCCCAGACAAGAAAGACCCCACACATCACGAAGCAAGTAGGTCCTTTATACTTGTAACTAAATTCTATCTGAATTCTCAGCTCTCAGAATCTATGTGCATAATAAAATAGCTTTTGTTAGGTCACAGGTTTCGAGGCTCTATGGAGCAACAGGAAGGGGAACAGTGTGACAGCTAGTGAGGCCACAGCTGGGGCTCCCTGACCTCAGAATGCAGACCTCCCCCAAAAGCAAGCTCATCGGCCTTGCTGTCTCAGAGGGTGTCTGGGTGGGAGGATTTTTGCTGAGTTTTGTCTCCAACAACACTCGCCCACATGGGCTAGACTTTGGTTGACCCATTGAGGACCATATGGCCTTTGAGGAACCCAGCTCCCCCCAGCCTTCTTCAAGCTTCAAGAGCAGCCAGGATCCCAAAGGCAGCCATCGTGTCTGGTCTCTTCAGGGTCTGACCACCTGGGAGAAGATTAGAACAGCAGGCACCACTTGACCCTGTGCCAGTGGTCATTTTGCAGATGGGTCTGTAATCAGGAGAACTGCTGGGAAGCAGAGTATAGTCTGAGTGTCTGACTGCTTGGGTTTGAATCCTGCCTATGCAGTCTCTAGCTGTATGGTCTGGGTCAGTAATATAACCTCCCCAAGCCTATTTCTTCATCTGCGAAATGGCACCCACCTTGTAAGGGTTCTCATGAGGCTCGCCGAGGACATTGTTGTGGGAAGCATGGAGCTGGGGCCCAGCATGGAGTCAGCTCACAGAATACACGTGCTATCCCTGCCATTCATCAGCAGCAACCCTTAGCTCCTAGGGGTTTATCTGCTGTCTCCAGGGCAGACTCGTTTATTTCCTGGGAGCTTCCCTGCAAAGGAGAGAAGGTAGCTTTCAATAACCCCAAGAAGGCTGAGCTCTTTCAAAAGTTAATTTTGAAAAATTAGTAAAGATTCCAGACAAACGTACGGTAGCTTTGTTATTACTGGTGAGCTGCTGCTGCTGCTGCTATTCTGAATAGCCTTGAAAATGCCTGGCTTTGAAGCTGCAAAGGGTGGCAATTAGCCTCTCCTGAAAGTCCTTGCAGCAGTAAAGCCTTGGCACAGGGCGCAGGGTTTCGCTTCCTTCCCCATTTTGCGGTCACTGTGTCTGCCTACCTCCCCGCTGCGGCCCAGGCAGGGGCAGTGGAAGGGCCGCGTGGTCTCCTCAGCTCACTGCTGCAGGAAACGCGGCCTGCTGCCGCGATGACTCCCAGAAAAGAAGGCAGATGGGCTGACTCAAAGTGAACCATCTCCCCGCACCGCCCCAGACCCTCGCACGCTGTCCCCACACGGCCCCTCCCTGGAGGGTGAGACTGAATCACGGCTCAGGGTCCTAAGACGCTCCCAGGCCTCTCTCTCAGTGCAGGCCTGGCCAAGCGCTCCAACTGCAGGGTGACTGCACGGATCAGAATTAATTCCCCGTAAGCAGCGGCCTGCCCCCGGCAGCACTCTGTCAGAAACCATCTCTGGGCAGGCAGCTGGCGGGCTGCTCCGCTCCCTCCTGCTCCACGCGGGGCAAGGCTTGTCCAAATATTTGCCTTGATCCTGCTTTCTGAGTCATCATGTGCAAGAACCTCTGTAATTTCATCTACTGCGTGACTCAGACCAGGGCTCAGCACAAGTGCGGAGCACCCGAGGCCGGAGCTGCTCGAAGCCCAGGCCTGCAGCCAGCGCCTGCTGCTCCCAGCCAGCCCTGGGGTTCGGGAGCACGGCTGGGCCTCCCTGGACTGCCTAGCCCTAGATTAAAATCTCTTTTGTCTGGGATGATTAATAGAGCCGCAAACACGCCTCAGTGCAGGGGTGTGAGGTGCACTTTGTACCTTTTCCAAGTCTTTTTCTTTTAAATGCTAAATCCATTTGCAGCTCATAAATTACGCTGGCTTCAAAATGAAACGTTCCTGACAGCAGCAGGCGCGGTGTGGGTCCCACTAAAACATTTCCTCTTGTTGGCCCCTCTCCTGCTCTGAGACCCTAGGAGAAATCAGCTCGCCTTCCGGAGGGGGAGGGGAGGCAGCAGAATGACCTAGATTCCAAATCTGTGAGACAGGTAGCACCAGCTCTCCCGTCTTCCAAAGGCTGCCCTGCACAGGGTCCCAGGGTTTCAAAGGAGCCAGCAGGATGCACCTCTTCCTGTTCCGGCTTGGACCCTCTCCTCTTACGTGTGACAGGGTCATTTTCTCCTTCACCGGGTCTGTCCTCTTAGGAAGGTCCACAAGCTGGGCTGGTGTGGCCCCTGGTAGGGGGAGAGGGAAGGGTGCAGCCGACAGCAGAGGTGAGGCGTCCCTCGGGAGGGAGGTGGCAGCTCAGACACTGGTGTCTCCAGCAGTCAGGGACAATGGAATTTAAACTTTCTTTCCACCACTTTCTAGCTTTGTGGCTTTGGGCAAGTTACTTGCCCTCTCTGAGCTTCTGTCTCTTCTTCCATTCACTCACTCCATGCTTATTTTCAAAGCACTCTGTCAGACCTAGCCCACTCCCTACCACTTACTTTACATTCTGACACTACACAGCCTTGTGTATTTGTACCTTGCCAGGCAGAGGGAAACAATAAGCAGAAGATGAGTGAGATGCAGGTCAGGGAGCTCCTGTGTTCTGCTAGGGGCCTAGCCCAGATGACTGAGGCAGGCAATGGGCAGGAGGGACCCAGAGAGCAGTGTGAAGCAGGATCATGCCTGCGCCACGCACAGTGGGAGCTCCGTAAACCTTGCTGCTGTATTACTAGTTGACAGCAGGTAGTGAGCAGGCAATGCACTTGCAGTGGAGACATTGAAAGGAGAATGCAGCAAGCTGGGAGGAAGATAACATCAAAGCCAGGGTGACGCTGGCACCTGTGATGGGTGAGCGTCATTTCCCACCACTCCACGCTCCCTGCATCCCAGAGTCCAAAGCACAGGCAGGCTTCAGTCCACACCGTGCCCCAAAGGTCAGCTGGCTAGAGTTTCACGAGCCGGCATTCCAGGCCTGGGGCCTGCACAGGCAGCACTCTGTCCTCAGTCAAGCCTCCAAGTTCCCATCCAGGACCAGCTGCCCGAGCTCTGGCCCATCCCAGTTGGCCTCAGGGGTGCTGAGGCAGCTGCTGCCAGGCAGGGGTGGGGTGGGTGAGGCAGATGAGAAGCAGGTCCCAGGGCAGCTGTCCTCACCGGCAGACCCGGAGCCACACTCGAGCCAGGGTGTCCCTGTCGGGGGCACGCCAAGCTCTGCAGGGAGGGGGTGCCCAGTGGATGCACATACGTAACACTTGCTTTATTGTACTGCTGCTGCTGCTGCTGCCTGGAGAATTCTCCAGGCAAGAACCCTGGAGTGGGCTGCCATTTCCTTCTCCGGTGCATGAAAGTGAAAAGTGAAAGTGAAGTCACTCAGTCATGTCCAACTCTGTGCGACCCCATGGACTGCAGCCCACCAGGCTCCTCCATCCATGGGATTTTCCAGGCAAGAGTACTGGAGTGGGGTGCCATTGCCTTCTCCATTATTGTACTGACCTGGCTTCAAATGTTTATTTCATTTAAATTTCCAAGATTCCGGGCAGTTTCTATTGTTGGGCCCCGTTTTATAAGGAAAACGAGACTCAGGGAGGTCCTGGAAGTAGATGGTAGGACAAAGAAGTTGGGCCTTCAGGTGACAGCCCCTGAAACAGGAGGGCCCAGCAGGGGCCCGAGTTCGGCCCCTCTTCCCATCACATCACGCTCCCTGAGAAACACAAAAGGCAGCTTTTGTGTCTCCCGTTTTTAAGGTTGAAGGAGAGGCGATAGCAGCAGCAGAGTTTACAGGGGGCCCCTTCTGGCCTCACCGCCCGCACCGCGAGGCCGGCGCAGAGGCGCTGCCCACGCAGGCTCCCGCAGAAACTCTGCAGGCGGCGGGTGGGCTCTGCCGGAAGCCCACACTCAGCGTTTTCCTCTGCCTCCCTCTTCCCCTTTCACTTCCGGACGCCCACGGGTCTGCGTCGGCCTCCCCCGAGGGCACAGCTTGTGGCATTCGTCTTGATGTCCTGTGGCACCAGGCACAGTGAACTGCCCGGGCGGGGACCCCCACTTGCTTCTTAACCTGAAAGGAGAACGCACTGCAAACCAGGCCAGGGCACAGACTGAAGGAGCTGTCAGCAACGTGCAGGCTCGGCTGAGAAATGCAAGCCTCCTGGGCCTTCCGCAGCCAGGCCAAGAGGGCAGAGGCGACCAGGCAGGAGAGGGCCGGTGACAGCAGCAAGCCCATGTGGCCTCCGCAGCGGCAGCCGGCCACCCCGCAACAGAACCGTTCCTCCAAGTCTGCCTGGAACATAGCCACAAAGCGGGGACTGCCCTTCTGACGGGGCTGGGGGAGTGTGCTGGAAGAGACAGGAGCCCTACATCTTGGGGAAGTTTAAAGACGACCCAGAGAATGACATCTTAGATTCTACCTTCGCGAAAGCCTGAGGGCTGGGCACAGTTCCCCGCCTTTGTTCCCCTCTCTTGTCTTGGGCAAATGTTCCTGGCCATACTCGTACCTGTGGTTTTATTGTCATCTGCTTTGGAGACAGGCAGGGTATAAATCCGTCAGCGAAATTTTAAAATGCAGCTCTTTGCTCTAGCATCGAAATAGACAAAGAAGAAAGAGGCTCTTCATAAATGCCTTTGGAGGCTTGTGATGTGCGTGGGGCTGCCAATAAAAGGCAAATTCTCTGCTTTGAGGTTACACACACTGAACCCAGGGGGGTCCTTGGGCCTCTGGGCACAGCACGAGCCCTGCCGGTGGGGCTTGATCGGCAGTCCTGGTGCTCCAGCTGCAGGGGGTCGTGTGGACCACGGCCACCTCTGGGACCCAGCAGGAAAGGAGGGAGGCTCCTTGCTGCACTCAGCAACGTGTGAGGCCCCTGAACACTCCTCTAGAAAAGAGGGCAGAAGGGGGGATGCAGAACATCTCTACCCCTTCCCTTTAATTTCTGCCACCACTGGCTTCCCAGGTCTTCCTTCTTATTTAGCAGAGGTCTGCCAGTACTGGGAAATCCTGCCCCAAGAAGCCAGGTGAAGGTTGGTTTGCCTTGCTGGGCACCGGTGTCATGCTGCTGCAGTGGAGGGCTTGGCAGAGGTGATACCAGGGACCATGGGTTCCCTGAGTCAAAGGAAAGATCCCAGGAAGGGTTGTGGGAACTGGCCAAAGGTAAAACAGAAGGCTTTAAATATCTGAGTCCAGTTGAGGGAAACAAGTGTGATAACAAGACAGCCACCTGCCATCCCTGCCCTGTTTGGGAGGGCAGCATGCGGAAAACCTTTATGTGAGGTCGTGGGGAAGAGTCCTGAGTCATTAGTCAGTTGTGGGTTAATACAGAACAGTCTCGGCAGATAAATTACACCCAGAAGCTCTCTGTGAGTCCTTGGAGTTGACATTGAAAGGTTCAGTTATCATAGTGAGAGTGATGCCTGCTTCACTCTGATAGGGCTCAATTATTGTGATAAGTGTCCTTGGAGCTTAACTCTTTTGTTTCACCTAAAGTTGGAATGAGGATCTCAACCTCAACTGGATACGACAGGTCGCTTCTTTCCCCAGCCCCTCTGGGATCCTTGAGGAGGCTCCTTGAGCAGTAGATGTCTAGTATTTCAAAAGGATACATCCTCCTCTCCTGGGATTTGTCAGGACTTTTGGTCCAAAGTGACAAAAGTCCAGGTCAAACAAACCTATGAAGTTTATTGGGAGGAACTTGGGTACTAACTTGGAATCTAGGGTGAAATTTTAAAAACCTCCAAGAGAGGTGAAAACCAGGCCTAGAAGGTGCCAAGCATACAGGAATCTACTCCCTATCTGTCTCGCTCCCCTCTGCTTTTTTCCACCAACTCGTCTTCTGCGATGCTTTGTGCATGTGTGGGCTGGACGATGGTTGTGGCACAGCTCCTAACGGATATTCCCTCTCTTTACAGCTAGATTCACCCAGGAGCTAACTGGTCCAGCCATCTGGGGTCAGGAAGACAGGGGTATGTGTGTAGATACAGCTGCTAGGGTGTAGGCAGGTGGGTGGAAGGGCATCATTGTGAGCAGGGAAGTCATTCTGAAAGGAAACGTGTCCTGCTACAGACCCCAGAAAGGCTCTCCCAGGCTTTCCTGATGCCAGGAACAACTTGACGGGCTGCTAGGAGGCAGGAGGCCTGGCGTGCCCACCCCCACAGGCTCAGGTTCTCTTGATTTATTACAGCTCGCTCTTTATTACAACTTATAGTAGTAAGGCATCTGGGGGGCCTTTCTCAGCCTTGCCAGTTTCTCGTGCAGTGCAAAGCTTGGTTCTTCCACACACGCCTCAGACATCCACGCCTCAGCAGTGCAGCAGGAACTAAAGCCCTGAGATTGCTTTCCCTACCCTTGGATCCTCCCTTCCACGCGGGTCCACGCTGTCATTTGATGCCCTTTCCTGGATTCTTGCTCATACTCCGCCACCTGCTAAATGCCTGATCTTGCTACTTCTTGGTCTTCTTGTCTGTACAGTGGGGATAGTAAGTGACATGTTCCCCTCAAGGCTGTTGTAAGAACTTGAGATCATGTGTGTCACAACCTCAGTTCACTGAGCTCAGTTCCTGACTTCTAGAAGGTGCTCAGTAAAACTCAGTCCCTGTAGGTTCCCCTCCCCTCGACCTAAGGACCTCCCAGACAACAGTGTTGTTTTCCCTGCCCTTCCCCACCAGGGCGATTTTTAGCCAAAGTCCTAATGACAGTTAGTGCCGCTCGCTCGCAAGGAGACCAAGGCATTACCACGCAGGTGTGATACTTGGGAGAACTGGGTGACATAAACACTTACACAGGCCCAACCATTTATAGTCACACAGGACATCCTGACTCAGCGCCTCAGAGAGTGGAATGGATTCCACTTTAAGGAACTCCACATCAACGTTCCCTTGAAGCCACATTCTGAGACAGATTCTGGGAGGCTGGGCTGTTGAAACTCTTTAATTTTTGAGTTATGTGCGTTGAGTGAGTGAGTCAGGGTTGATAGATGATTCAAACCTAGCAGAACCCAGACCACATAGAGAGAATGAAGAAAGATGCCCACAGGACCCAGGGGAATTTCTAAAGAATCTTCTCAGAGTGTGTGCAACTGAAGAGCCCAGCGGATTCCATTCTTTCTCTAACATGGCCACAGCCCACCCATCACCGAGGCCCTTTGGAAGGGGCTGCAGAGAGAGGGAGGGTCATTAGCTTGAAGAAAGATTGAGGAAACAGCCTTGAGGCCCTGCAAGAGGGGCGGGGGGGTGGGCGACAGACTCCACCAGTTCTTCTCATGCTTGTCTACCCTGCTCAAGAGTCAAAGTCTCAGGACCCAAGGCTTCCCTGGTAGCTCAGTGGTAAGGAATCTGCCTGCCGATGCTGGAGATGTGGGTTCGATCCCTGGGTCAGGAAGATCCCCTGGAGAAGGAAATGGCAACCCACTCCAGGATTCTTGCCTGGAAAATCCCATGGACTGAGGAGCCTGGTAGTCTACAGTCCATGGGGTCCCAAAGAGTGGGACATGACTGAGCAACTGAGCATGCACTCAAGGGTCAACGTCTCAGGACACAAGGTAAAGACAGTTTTGACCTTGCAGACAGGTTGTGGGCAGGGCCTTCTGGCTGAGAATCTCTCCAAGATATCACCAAGGGAAATCATGGCCCTGTGACCAGAGAGGATGCCGTGGCTGCTGGATGTCCAAAAACCAACAGAGCTGCCCCATGGCAAGTCCTGTTCATCCTGCCCACAACATACTCTTCAAGTATATTCCTCCAAACCATCCCTGCCCTTCTGATCCCCTGGCCCCTACCTCATCACATGCACCTTAGCTGCTGCAGCAGTGGCCCTCCAACTGCCACCCACCTCTTCCCCTTCCCCTCCATCAGCTGCCAGAACTCACCCCCAGAAACATACACCTGGGGACTCTCCCAGGTACAAAACTTCAGTGGCTCCCAACTAGAGAATGTCCCCACGGACCCCAAGCTTGCTGCCTGACTTCAAGCCCTCACTTTTGGTTTCAGCCACAGCTTATCACCTCCCTCCACGCCTTGGGCCATGCTAACCCTTTTGCTGAGAAAACCACCTGTTCCTGCTTTACCCAACTCACTCTTACTCATCTTTTCCCAGGGCCCTGCTCAAATATGGGCTCTTCTCCGAGGCTCTCCCAGGCCCCCAGCACCCGTCATTGCAGGATCTTGATGCACCTGGGAGACCTGACTACCATCGGTCTCCTGCTTGGACGGTGAAGATCCGGGAAAACAGGGACTGTGGCTGCTCAGAGCCCATTCAGAGCCTGGCACAGTGGCTGGGTGTCTCCTGGAAGCCAGGCTACCCGGCCCCTCCTGCCTCTCTGCTGGGTTCCTGGTGCTCCCTGCGCCGGGGGCAGGGAAAATCCCAGCAGGAGCCATTTCCTGTTCTCCACACCCTTGCAGATCTTCCTTGTTCCAGGTTCTTCCTCTCCAGAGAGCTTCTTATCTGAGGACAGTCCCAGGCACAGCAGCAGGTCCGGAGGAGCCATCCTGCCGATTTCCTGCCTCAGCCACTCTGCATTTGAGTCAGAAGGTCTGAGTTTGGAGCCAAGCTCTGAACCCCTTCCCAGCTTGGTGACCTTGATAGTCGAATTCGTGGCAATCGTGAATCTATTTTCTAAATGTAACCTTTGGGATTGTTGATTTTTTCCCATTTACCATAATTCCCTGAAGATGTGTTCACCTCTGCTAAGCCTCAATTTCTTAATTTATAAAATGAAGTCTTCTTTTTTTTTTTTTTTGGCACAGATTTGTTGTTACAAGTTAAAGTGTGCCTGTCTCCCAACCAATCTCTTTCCCCGTGAGGAATGACTATTAGCACTTTATAGCTTACCTACCCAAACTTTCTCTATGCATTTATACTTCAAATTTATCATTTTGTAGCAAAAGAGTTATATCTACACACATTTTTGTGCCTTGCTGTTTTTACCTAACTGTTCACATGCCCCCTGCATTGGAGCTCCCTTATTCTTCATAACTGCTGTTTATTTTACAACATATGAATGACCTGTAGTTCATTTAGCAATGCTCCTAACATTAGACATTTCAACTATTTCCCTTAAAAACACTTATTAACATTTTTATTTTGTGATAATTGTAGATTCATATGCAATTGTAGAAATAATAGAGAAACATTATGTACCCCTTGGGGCTTCCCTGATAGCTCAGTTGATAAAGAATCTGCCCGCAATGCAGAAGACCCTGGTTCGATTCCTAGGTCGGGAAGATCCGCTGGAGAAGGGATAGACTACCCACTCCAGTATTCTTGGGCTTCTGTTGTGGCTCAGCTGGTAAAGAATCCGCCTGCAATGCAGGAGACCTGGGTTCAATCCCTGGATAGGGAAGATTCCCCTGGAGAAGGGAAAGGCTACCCACTCCAGTATTCTGGCCTGGAGAATTCCATGGACTGTCCATGGAGTCCCAAAGAGTTGGACACGATTGAGTGACTTTCATGTTTTCCTTACCCAGTTTCTCGAAATGGTGTTGTTGACATCTTTCAAAACTGCGGTGAGTACGGTATCACCACCAGGACACCGACACGGCTGCAGTCAAGATGCAGGACTTTCCCATCCCCACAAGGGTCCCTCTAGTTGCCCTTTTCTAGCCACACCTACTGCTTTCCCACCCTCACCATGTTCCCTTCCCTGACTCATCTTTTACCCGTGGCAATCGCGAATCTATTTTCTAAATGTAACCTTTGGGATTGTTGATTTTTTTCCATTTACCATAATTCCCTGAAGATTCATGCAGGTTCAGGGATTTTACCAATGAAGCTGCTATAAACATTTCTGTACAGGCTTTTTGTGGGAATATAAATTTAATTTCTCTAGGATAAATGCCCAGGAGTGCAAATGTTGTATGACAGTTGTGTGTGTAGTTTTATAAGAAACTGATGTTTTCGAGTGGCCACACCACTTTGCATTCCCACCAGCAGTATATGAATGATATCGTTTCTCCACTCACATTTAGTCCTGTCCCTATTTTTTGTCACTGTAACAGGTATGTAGTGATATCTGTGGTTTAATTTGTATTTTCTTAATTTCTAACGATGTTAAACATCTTTGGTGAAAATGTCTTTTCATGCCATTTTCTAACTGACTGTTACCTTGCTTTGTTTTACTATTAAGTTTTGATGAGTTTTAATATATCATTCTAGATACCAATTCTTTGTCAGATATGTGGTTTGCAAATAATTTTTCCCAGTCTCTAGCCTGTCTTTTCATCTTCTTAACAGAATATTTTACAGAACAAACTCTT
This sequence comes from Capricornis sumatraensis, assembly GCF_032405125.1. Classification (NCBI taxonomy): domain Eukaryota; kingdom Metazoa; phylum Chordata; class Mammalia; order Artiodactyla; family Bovidae; genus Capricornis; species Capricornis sumatraensis. Next base: position 12,765,331 of record NC_091087.1, read on the forward strand.
GAATTTTGATGAGGTCCAACTTAACAGTTTTCCCTTTTAAAGACTGTGCATTTGGTGTCAAGTTTAGAAGCTTGGCTTAATCCTAAACCCTGAAGATCTCATCTTACTTTTTTTCTAAATGATTTATAGTTTTACATTTTACATTTAAGTCCATGATCCACTTTGAATTAGGTGTAAAGTTTAGGCTCAGGTTCACTTTTTGCCGTTAGACGTCCAATTGCGCCAGCATCCTTTGCTGTAAAGTCTATCCTTCCTCCATTGAATTGCCTTTGCAGCTTTGTCAAAAATCAGTTGGGCATTTTTGTGAGAGTCTATTTCTGGGTTCTCTGTTCTGTTCTGTTGATCTGTGTCTGTCTCTGTGCCAGTACTTCAGAGTCTTGATTACTATAGTTATATAATAGGTCTGGAAATCAGGCAGGCTGTTCTTCCCGCTTTAGTCTTCTTTTTCATAATTGTTTTAGCCATTCTAGTTCATTTGCTTTCCTACAAAATTTTTAGAATAATTTTGTCAGTATCTTTAAAAAAACCTTGGCAAGGTTTTGATAGAAATTATGTTAAACCTATGTATCAAATTGAAGAGAATTGACATCTTTAACTTTTTGAGTTTTCCAATCCCAAAATGTAGTCTTTCTCTCCATTTTTTAGATCCTTCGTTTTCTTCATTAGTTTCATAGTTTTCAGTAAGTCCTTATATTTTTAAAAATTTACCTATAAGCATTTCACTTTGGAGCAACTGTAAACTGCATTATGCTTTTAATTGCTAGTGATCATTGCTAGTACATAGAAATGCGATTGATTTTTATACAGCTATCTTGGATCCTGCAACCTTTCAAACTCATTTATTAGTTTTAGGAAGATTTTTTTTTTTTTCGTAGATTCCTTGGGATTTTCTATATAGGAAGTTACTTGCTAATATGGATTTTTGCATCTCTTTTTTTGATTAAGTTGTGTCACTTTCATTTAATAGACTTATTATTTAATAGATCACACACACTTTCATTTTTTCCTTTATAAACTGTATGCCTTTCATTTCCTTTTCTTGCCTTATTGCACTGGTTAGAACTTCCAGTACTATTCTGAATAAGAAGTGAGACATCCTTGGGAGGGGACATATGCATACCTATGGCTGATTCATGTTGAGGTTTGACAGAAAACAACAAAATTCTGTAAAGCAATTATCCTTCAATAAAATATAAAAAGAAAAAGAAGTGAGACATCCTTGATGAGCATGGATCTTTGTTCTTGATCTTAGAGGGAAAGCATTTGGTCTTTCACGATTAAGTATTAATGTTATCTCTAGGTTTTCTTTAAATGCTTTTTATCAAGCTTAGGGAGTTTCCTCTATTCCTAGTTTTCTAAGAGTTCTTGAAGTCATGAATGAATGTTACATTTTGTCAAATGCTTTTTAAGAGCCCACTGATATAACCATAAAATTTTTATCCTTTAGTCTTATGATATGATGAAAAATATTGATTGATTTAAATATTGAGCAAATCTTACATACCTGGAAAAAATTCCCTTTGATCATGATACATAATTCTTTTCCTACATATCTGAGTTCTACATGCTAAAACTGTAAGGGTTTTTGCATCTTTATTTATGAGTGATGTTAGTTTGTAGTTTTACTTTTATGCTGCATTTTTCTGATTTTGTTATCGGGGCAATCTGAGCTTCATGAAATGAATTGGGAAATGTTCTCTCTTCTGTTTTCTGGAAAAGATTATATAGAATTAGGGTTAATTCTTTAAAGTTCTGAGGGAATTCCCAGTGAAGCTATCTGAGCATGGAGATTGGGTGAGGGGGAATTTTAAAATTATGAATTCATTTTTAAATAGTTGCAGGACTATTCATATGATCCATTTCACATTGGATGAATTGTGGTAATTTGTACTTTTCAAGAAATTGATAAGTTTAATCCAAGTTGTTAAATTTATGTTGTTTTTTGTGGTATCCCTTATTATCTTTTTGATGTCTGTATTGTTTGTAATGACAGTCCCTGTTTTATTCTTGATATTGTTAATCTGAGTCTCATCTCTTTTTTCCCTTTTCCAGTCTTGCTAGAAATTGGCCAATTTTACTTATCTTTTAAAGAATCAGGTTTTTCGTTTCATTGATTTGCTTTTCTGTTTTCCAGGTCATTGATTTATGCTCTTATTTCCTGTCTTCTGCTTGCTTTGGTTTTACTTTGCTTTTCTTCTCGTATATTCTTGAGAAAAAGACTCAGATTATTGATCTGAAACTTTTCATTTTATCTAATATAAACTTTAACGCTACCAATTTCCCTCTCAGCAATACCTTAACACAGATTTTCATTTTTATTTAGTTCAACATATTTTTAAATTTTCTTTGAGACTTCCTCTTTGACACATGGATTGCTTACAAGTGTATTTAATTCCCAAGTGTTTGGCAATTTTTCTGTTATCTTTCTCTTATTATTTGGAGTTTGATCCCATTGTGGCCAGAATGCACTCTCTATATAAGTTCAATTATTTTAATTTTGTTGAGATTTATTTTATGCCCTAGAATACAGTCTACCTAGTATATGTCCCATGAACATATATAGAATATACTTTCTGCTGTCACAGGACTGAATACTTTCTAAACGTCAATGAGATTCTGTTAGTTGATGATGTTGAGTTTTCTCATGTTCTTGCTGGATCTATGTCTCGTTACTCTATCCATTTTTGAGAGAGAAATGCTCAAGTTCACAGCTATAATCTCAGGTGAGTCTATTTGCCCACTCAGTCCTATCAGTTTTGCTTCACATTTTTGTAGGTTATTTGCTGTGTACACTTTTAGGATGCTTATGTCTTTTTGGCAGATTGATCTTTTGAACATTATGTAATGTGCCTCTCTCTGTCTGGTAATTACCTTTTCTTTAAGGTATATTTCATCAGATAATATAACACTCCTGCTTTCTTTTTTTTTTTAAATAAACCTTTTATTTTAGAGTAGATTTACAGTTACAAAAAAGCTGTGAAGAGAGTTTCCATACACCCCATTCCCCGTTTCCCTTATTATTCAATATCTTACATTAGTATCATACATTTGTCACAAAGAGCCAATATTGATATAGCATTATTAACTAAAGCCTACATTTTATTCTGATTTCCTTAGTTTTTATCTAATGCCCCTTTTCTGTCTGAGATTCCATTCAGATTATCATACTACATTTAGTCATGATGTCTCCTTAGAATTCTCTTCAGTCAGTTCAGTCACTGAGTCGTGTCTGACTCTTTGCAACCCCATGGACTGCAGCATGCCAGGGTTCCCTGTCCATCACCAACTTCTGAAGCTTGCTCAAACTCATGTCCATTGAGTCTGTGATGCCATCCAATCATCTCATCCTCTGCCATCCCCTTCTCCTCCTGCCTTCAGTCTTTCCCAGCATCAGGGTCTTTCGCAATGAGTCAGTTCTTTGCATCAGGTGGTCAAAGTATTGGAGTTTCAGCTTCAGCATCAGTCCTTCCAATGAGTATTCAGGACTAATTTCCTGTAGGACGGACTGGTTGGATCTCCTTGCTGTCCAAGGGACTCTCAAGAGTCTTCTCCAACACCACAGTTCAAAAGCATCAATTCTTCAGCACTCAGCTTTCTTTATGGTCTAATTCTCACATCCATACATGACTACTGGAAAAACCATAGCTTTGACTAGACAGACCTTTGTCAACAAAGTAATGTCTCTACTTTTTAATATGCTGTCTTGGTTGGTCTTAGGTTTTCTTCCATCTCTTAAAATTGTCCATCTAAGAATTCTCTTGGATGTGACAATTTCTCAGACCTTGCTTTTGATGATCTTGACAATTTTGAGGAGTATAGGTAAGATATTTTGCACGATGTTCTGCAAGTGGGATTTGTCTGATGTTTTTCTCACAATTAAACTGGGGTTATGGGTTTTGGAGAGGAAGATCACAGAGTACCATTTTCATCAAATCATGTCAATAGTACATACTATCAACATGGCGTGTCATTGTCGATATTAACATTGTTCACCTGGATGAGAAACTGTTTATCAGGTTTCTCTACTATAAAGTTAATTCTCCCCCACCTCTCTCCTTTCATACTGTCTTTTTTGAAAAGCAAGTCATTATGCACAGCCCAAACCTAAGGAGTGAGGAGTAATATTCCATTTCCTCAAGGGCAAAGTCTCTACGTCAATTATTTGAAATTATTCTGTATGGGAGATTTATCTGTATTCCCCACTTATTTATGTATTCAATCATTTTTTAAATAGCAGCATTGACTCAAAGATATTAATTTTATTGGGAATGGTACTAGAAACCAAGATCTGGGCACTAGGTATACTTCTGTGATATCACTACTTCTAGGCCCTCATGATTGAGAGAAAAGAAATATCTATATGTGTATACTAACCTGTGTGCATACATATATCTATCAATACTGTATTTCTGTATGGCTAAATATGAGTTGAGTTGACCCTGATTTGTCTCCAGCTCAAATCCATCAACCATGGATCATTCTGGCCTTCTCCCTTGCTTGTTTAACTTCCCATTCCAACAGTGAGAAACCTGACTTTCAAAACTCACCATCCATTTACTTAACTGTTAAACCCAGTATACATAGATATTTGTTACAGAGTGGTTAACCCATGCCATGCCCCTATTGGGAACAACTGTCGATGAGATTATGGTGCTTTTGTAGAATTCTTTTTGCCTTTACTCAAAGAATTTCCATTTATTTCCAAACTTATTTACCTTCTTCTGCCTCCCTTTAGGGAGACTGTCCACACATTTGAAATACATCTATATTGTTTTATCACAGTCTGTATTCCATCCTAAAACCCCATGACTTTATAAATGATTTTTTAAAATTTGCATACATTACAGTTCACTCTGTGATGTAAAGGTCAAAGGATTTTGACAGATGAATAGCATCATAGATGATGTACCATTATATTCTCATACAGAAGAGTTTCTCAGCCTTAAAAGTAATCCTGTGATTCACCTATTCAACCTTCCTTCCTCTTCAAATCCCTAAAAATCAGTGATCTGTTTACTGTATTTCTAGTTTCACCATTTATAGATGTTAAATAAATGGAATTATACATTTTCAGTCTTTGCAGATTGGTTTGTTTCTATTAGCATTGTGCATTTAGGATTCATATTTTGTGTGTATGGAGGGGGGGCTTGGTAGCTAAATCCTTTTTCATCACAGAATATTCCATTGTCTGGATATACCACAGTTTGTTCATCTATTCACCTATTAAATAACATCATGTTTGCCTTCAGTTTTTAGTTTTATAAAGAAAACTGCTAATATCCACATGCATGTTTTTTTGCAGACATAAGTTTTCAAATATGTTGGGTAAATAATTTAGAAGCCTGACTGTTGGATTTTATAGTAAAACTATGTTTAACTTGGTAAGAAACTGTCTTCCAAACTGGCTGTACCATTTTACATTTCAACCAGCAACAAATGAGAGTTACTGTTACTTAGAATGCTCACAATTGATATTAGTTTGTACTTAATGGTTGTACAATTTACATTTTTCTATCTTTTCACTTTTAACCCATTTATACCACTGTATTTGAAATTAATTTCTATATGCGTTTATACATAGCATATACTTTGGTTATGTTGTTAACTCCACTCTGCCAGTCTCCTTTAATTGGTGCTTTTGGAATTAACATGTAATTAGTGGCCTATGAGGGCTTGTCTGCCATTTCGGTTTTTGTTTTCTGTTCTCTGTTTTTCTTTCTCTGTTCTTTTTTTCCTGCCTTCCTGTGGGCTGAACACTTTTTAGAATCCCACTTTGGTTTATGTATAATGTTTTTGGGTGTATCTCTTGTGTAGCTTTTTTAAATGGTTGTTTTAGTTATTATATTATATCTAGATAACAGGGTGTACTGTTATTGGCATTTGACTCAATCAGGTGAAGCATAGAAACCTTACCTCCCTTCACATCCTTTGTCTTTCCCTATTTATAGTATAATTGTCTTAAATATTTCCTCTAATACACATAGAACCACATCAGTGTGTGTATCTGTGTGTACGTGTTAGTTGCTCAGTTGCGTCCAACTCTTTGTGACCCCATTGACGATAGCCCACCAGGCTCTTCTGTCCATGGGATTTCCCAGGCAAGAATACTGGAGAGGATTACCATTTCCTTCTACAGAGGATATTCCTGACCCAGGGATCAAACCCGTGTCTCTTGTGTCTCCTGCATTGGCAGGTAGATTCTTTACCACTGCACCACCAGAACTGCATCAGTTCAGTGCAGTTCGGTCGTTCAGTCATGTCCGACTCTTTGCGACCCCATGAATCGCAGCACGCCAGGCCTCCCTGTCCATCACCAACTCCCAGAGTTCACTCAGACTCACGTCCATTGAGTCCGTGATGCCATCCAGCCGTCTCATCCTCTGTCGTCCCCTTCTCCTCCTGCCCCCAATCTCTCCCAGCATCAGAGTCTTTTCCAATGAGTCAACTCTTCGCATGAGGTGTCCAAAGTACTGGAGTTTCAGCTTTAGCATCATTCCTTCCAAAGAAATCCCAGGGTTGATCTCCTTCAGAATGGATTGGTTGGATCTCCTTGCAGTCCAAGGGACTCTCAAGAGTCTTCTCCAACACCACACTTCAAAAGCATCAATTCTTCGGCACTCAGCCTTCTTCACAGTCCAACTCTCACATCCATACATGACCACAGGAAAAACCATAGCCTTGACTAGACGGACCTTAGTCAGCAAAGTAATGTCTCTGCTTTTGAATATGCTATCTAGGTTGGTCAGAACTTTTCTTCCAAGGAGTAAGCGTCTTTTAATTTCATGGCTGCAATCACCATCTGCAGTGATTTTGGAGCCCCCCAAAATAAAGTCTGACACTGTTTCTACTGTTTCTCCATCTATTTCGCATGAAGTGATGGGACCAGATGCCCTGATCTTCGTTTTCTGAATGTTGAGCTTTAAGCCAACTTTTTCACTCTCCTCTCACTTTCGCAGCGCAGGCGGCTGCGAGGAGCTACCCCACGTCCGAGGTCAGGGGCAGCAGCCTAGAGTGCCAGGCTGCGACGGTGCAGGAACGGCTGAGAGGAGCTATTCTGTGTCCGAGGTCAGGGAGGCGGCCAGGAGGAGCTACCCAGCTTCCAAGGTCAGGGCGGTGACCCTGAGGAGCCACCCCGAGCCCGAGGCCAGGGCCGGCGGCCGGGAGGAGCATCCCGAGGAGTGGTGGCTGCGCAGGCACAGGAGGGCCTAGAGGAGCTTATCCCACGTTGAAGGTCAGGAACGGCGGCGGTAAGGAGATACCCCTCGTCCAAGGTAAGGAACAGTGGCTGCGCTTTGCTGGAGCAGCTGTGAAGAGATACCCCACGCCCAAGGTAAGAGAAACCCAAGTAAGATGGTAAGTGTTGCAGGAGGGCATCAGAGGGCAGACACACTGAAACCATACTCACAGAAAACTAGTCAATCTAATCACACTAGGACCACAGCCTTGTCTAACTCAATGAACCCAAGCCATGCCCGCAGGGCAACCCAAGACAGGCAGGTCGTGGTGGAGAGGCCTGACAGAATGCGGTCCACTGGAGAAGGGAATGGCAAGCCACTTCAGTATTCTTACCTTGAGAACCCCATGAACAGTAGGAAAAGAACTGCATCAGACAGCTATAATTTGTGCTTCATCTGTCAAATATAGTTCAGAAAACTCAAGTGGAGAAGGAAAATATACCTATATTTTGTCTTTCTACTGTTCTTTCTTTGTTCTTGATGTTTCAGGATTCCTCCTCTCATCATTTCGTTTGTGTTTAGAGAGTGTCCTTTGCCTATTCTTGCGCATTGCTGACAAATTCTGTTTCCCTTCATCTAAGAACGTCTTGGTTTCCCCTTAATTCATGAGGTTTATTTTCACTGCTTATAGCACTCTGGGTTGAGACTTCCTTTCAGCACTTGGAAAATGAAGTGACACATTTTGGGGCCTTGTTGGATTTTTTTTCATTTTTAATAAGGAACCCGCTGTCATTTGAAATGCCTTTTCCCTGTTAGCGTCACATCTTGCTGTTTCCAAGATTCCCCCTTTGCTTTTAGCTTCCAGAAGTTCCGCTATGTCTTGATATAGATTTCTTTGCGTTTACCTTATTTGAGATTTGATCGGTTTATTGAATCTATATATTTATGTCTTTTGCTAAAATTTGGAAAGTTTTCAGCTATTTTTTCTTCAAGTACTTTTTCAACCCAGCCTTCTTTCTCTTCTCTTTCTCCAACTTCAATGACATTAATGTTAATTTTGTTTTTCTTACAGTCCCACAGATCCCTGAAGCTCTACTTACTCATTTTTTTTTTCAGCCTACTTTCCCTCTGTTGTTCAGATTGGGTAAATTCTATTGTTCTGACTTTGAGGTCACTGATTCTTTCCTCCATTTTCTCCATTTTGCATTCCCCACTGAGTTATTTCAGTCATTGTATTTTTCAGTTTTAAGATTTTCATTTGGTTCCTCTTTATATCTTCTGTTTCATGGTTTAGAGTTTTTTTGAAGTATAGTTAATTTACAGCCTTGTGCTAGCTTTAGGTGTACAGAAAAGTGTATATATATACACATATACACATATGCATCTTCTTTTTCAGATTCTTTCCCAATATAGGTGATTACCAGAGACTGGATAGAGTTCCTTGTGCTATTTAGTAGATTGCTGTTGTTTATCCACTTTATATATAGTAATTTGTATATGTTAATCCAAACTCCTATCTCTCCTCCAGCCCCTCCTATCCCCTTTGGTAACCATAAATTTGTTTCCTCTGTCTGTGAAACTGTTTTTATTTTGTAAATAAGTTCATTTGTATCATTTTTTTTTTCAGTTTCCACATATAAGTGATATTATATACTTGTTTTTCTGTCTGACTTCACATAATATGATAATCTCCAGGTCCCCGCATATTGTTGAAAATGGCATTATTTCATTTTTCTTCATGGCTGAATAATATTCCATTGTATATGTATACACACGTACTTTATCCATTCATCTGTTGATGGACATAAAGGTTGCTTCTGTGTTTTGGTTCTTGAAAACAGTGCTGCTGTGAACATTGGAGTGTATGTATCTTTTTGAATTAGAATTTTCTTCGGAAATATGCCCAGGAGTGAGACTTCAGGATTGTGTGATATAGAGTTTCTATTTTTCAAGTGTGCTTATAATTGCTCTTTGAGGCATTTTATCCTTGTTAGATAATTCCAACATCTCTGTCATCTCAGTATTGGCATGTAATGATTGTCTTTTTTCATTCAAGTTGAGGTTTCTCCTAGTTCCAATCGTGAGATTTCCAACTGAAACCTGGACACTGGGTATTATGCTGTGAGAATCTGGATCCTATTGAAAACTTATATTTTAGCTGACTTTTTCTGCGATTGTCCTACAACAAAAGGTGGGAGGTGGGCGGGGGGAGAACACAGCACCTCCACTGCCAGGCAGAGGCGGAAGGTCAGGATCTCCACTTGGCCTTTGTTAACACCTGAGGGGAGAGGAGCTCCATTTGCTGCTGGTCTAGCGTGGGAATTTCAGCACCACTAGCCTTCTATGGTGCTGCCCTGGTGGGAGGCGGAGACATGCACTCTTCCTGCCAAGCAGTGGGCGAAGTCTAGGTTCTTCCTGTGTTCTCCACTGACAATGCAGAGGGCAGGGAACTAAACTGCTTTCATTTTTATAAGTTGCTGTCATAAACAAAGCTGTGTTGAATGCATGTGCTCAGCTGGGAGTATTTGGAGTCTTGGAGGTGGAACTACAGGTAAGAGAGAATGCTCTAGGCACTTTGACAGCGATGGTCTTCAACCTGAGGATTCCATGGAGATGTTAGGGACTTCAAGGGGGAATGCAGGAAACTGGCTGCATGAGGCACCAGGCGCGCGGGGCCTTCTCCACCTGGGTTCTCCTTCAACTGGAGCTGCCCCGCTCTTGCTTGACTTGTCCACTCAGCCTCTGGGTAGGATTTCATTTGAAGATGCCTCTCCCTGGCTAAAAAGAGAGAGCACATCTGAAATGAAAGCGAAGCACCTGCGTCTCCTTCCATTTATGAATTTCTCTGATAGTGTGAACTATGAAAGGTCTTGGCCATGTTTCCGCAGCTGTTCAGGAGAGAAGACATGAATTCGAGTACGACTGGCTGTGAGTCTTTTAAAACAAATAATTGACTAGAGAATTTTCTCAAAACACAAACATTTTGGTGCATCTAAAACTGCACTTGATTGATAACAAAGCTAATGAACAAAGAATTCTTTAGGTACACATCAATTATGTGAGACGAGGTGAACCTGTACCTAAATCCCCAGGCTCACAGGTTTGGAGAACACCCGTTTGGAAGGGCTCTCTGAGAGATTTGGAAAGAGGGCCCTTCCAAACAGGTGAGGATGAGCCGGCAGAGGAGGAAAGTTGCAAGCATGTTCAGAACTCTCAAAGAATGGTCCCTTGCTAGCAGAAATATTTTCCTAAGCCTCTCTCCTCCTGACCCACCCACCCATCCCGGCCCTGCATGTGGGTCTCACTTCCAGAGGCAGCTGCCTCACATTCAACTCCTGACACCTTCAAAAACTCTGCTAATAAATGCAGATCGGAAAAGCATTCGGCCCATGGGGACCAATTTCTTTTTCCATCACCTGTGGCTACTCAACGTGAAATTAAAAGTCAGCAACAAGTAATTGCAGCTGGCGGCAGCTCCCAGGGTTCAGCAGCTGCCAGGGGACCCAGCCTGTGTGCTGCCTGCCCTCTGTCCCTACCACCTCCCATCCTGAGATTGAGCAAACTACGTGACTTGGCTTTTTCACAAAAATGAGACCAACGGCACTGTCAGCAAGGGGCCAGGTGGGTTAGCTGAGGCTGAGAGGGCCACTCTGCAGCAGTCTTGCCCAGCCCAGGCCACAACGAGGTCTGGCCCCTTCAGGCCCAGGCCTGCCGAACGGTGGCCCTCCCAGCTGGAGAGAGCTCCATGAGCTCCCTGCTCAGGATGCCTCTGGAGCGCCCCCCAGCCAGGGGTGGCCTGGGCCTGGCCCTCAGAGTGGGGCTGGGAGAATTAACACTGCCAGCCATCTGCCCCAGCAAGCCGTGAGAGCTCCAGAGCCTCCGCCCTGGGTGGTGGGCGGCACTGTCCTCCCAGGAGAGACGTCCCCTGACTGCAGGCTCATGGCAGGAAGAGAAAAGGGAGGTGGGCCTTTCTCAGTGCCCACCTGCCTCCGCTAGGGTCACTGGTGACACTTCACCGTCGCATGAACACACTCAGGTGTGCAAAAGAAAAAGCTGGATTTGCTGAAGCTTTGGATACAAGCGGTGAGAGAAATAGAGGAGTCAGGGATGTCGTCGTAGTTTTTGGCCTGAGCTGAGAGAGGCTGGAGTTGCTGTGGTATTAGGAAGAGTGGTCTGGGGGGCTGGAAATCGGGAGTGATAGTTTGGGGAGGAGGCGTTTGGATTTATGAGCCTGGGGTCCAGGGCAGAGGCCCAGGCTGGAGAGATGAACATGGCAGGCGTCCGCAGGTTGGGACCTTCCTTCCCCGACTACTTCAGGCCTGGGAAAGGCCCGCACCCCCTGGAGTGTTGGATGTCCTCTCCCCTGGGTCCCTGGCCACCTGCCCTCTCTCCCTGCAGAGTCACAAGCTGATGGGCTAGGTGTGGGCTTTGGCTCCTACCAGGCAGGCTCCTGGGCCCACGAGCTCTCCCGTGTTTGGGCCCCAAACAGAACACCCTGTGATAAGATGCCCCAGTGCACCCATGGGTGCCCCCTCCTACCAGCCCAGTGTTGTGGGAGGAACATGGGGGCAGCTGAGCCTGAGTCACAGACAGAAGCACCCAGGACACGTATGTCGGGCCAGGAAGTGCTCGGGAAAGGGAGAAGCCCGCAGAGGCCACGAGGGCTGGGGGTGGGGCTCAGGGGAGACCACTGCCAGTGACTCAGCCGCTGTCCTGCTGCCCGCGGCATGTGTCACCAGAGAAAACAGATTCCACACAGGCTTATCTCCTGAGGAGGAGGGGTAGTCAGCAGCATGAAGTGGCAGAGGAGGAAGGCCATGAGCTCCTGCTGCAGCCCGGAGCCAGTGCCAGGGTCTGTCAGGCAGGGCAGACAGCACGCCAGCAGCACCCCAGGGGCCCCAGGGAGGGCAGAGCCTCCCACTCGGCAACTCGGATCAGGCCCAGCCGGGGGTTGCCTGGGGCAGGTGGGCACGAGGGAGGTGGAGTCCTGACGCGTCGCTGAGGGCAGAGGGGGGCCAGGGCGAAGGGGCAGAGGGGGGGCAGAGGGGAGGCAGGGCGAAGGGGTGAAGGGGTGGGGGGTGCAGGGCGAAGGGGCGGGGGAGGCAGGGCGAAGGGGCAGAGGGGAGACTGGTAAAGCAAATGTAGGTGCAGAATTTCTGAGAAGTCTCCATGGTGACTCTGAGCTTTGAGGGAGGGTCTGTCACACTTGACAGTGTGGGGAAGCACCGTAGTCCCCCCCTTGTGAATGATCGCCCCTGGATTTGTTTGGTGCACAACCTGCCCAACCTCGGGGATCCCGAGGGCCCTGGGGGCAAGGTCCCAATCTCCATCTATATGGAGGTAATTATGTTCCAGAAGGTAGGTTCCCATCGTCAGCAGGTACACCTGGGAGAATCTGTCCCCGGGGAGCCACATGTGGCACGTGGCAGGGCCTGCTCACTGGAAGGGAGCAGTCAGTTTCTCCTCCGGCCCTTCGCTTTCTGCTCCACTGGGCCTCACAGTGAGGTCTCCACAGCAGCACCACTTGAGAACTTGGAGATACAAATTCTTGGGCCCTCCCAGGACCCAATGAATCAGAAATTCTGGGGTTGGGGCCTAGCCAGCTGTGTTTAATAGTTGGCCAGGGGCTTTTGATGCCCTCTGGTTGGAAAGCGACCCACACAGCATGGGGACAGGAGGTTTTCCACCTTGGAATCACCTGGGGAACTTATAAAAAAAATGCCAGTGACTGTGTCCCACACCCAGAGATCTGAATCTCACTGGTCTGAAGTCCAGCCTGGGCTTCAGGTTTTTTGACTGCCTGCCAGCTGAGGACCTGCCTCCTGAAGCGCTTGATCAACGTCACTGTCTGGCACCAGAGGGTCAGTCCTGGGCGGAGGTTGCGCCTGACATCTCACAGGCCTGCCCCTCGCACCTGGGAAAGCAACTCAGCTGGGGGAGGGGTCCCGGGCTCTGGGGTGTGCCAGGATCCTGCCAGGGCTCTGGAGGAATGCTGATGATGCATATTCAGGGGCACCTTCCCCAGAGACCCTAATTCAGCAGGAGAGTAGGGCTTCCCAGGTGGCTCAGACGGTAAAGAATCTGCCTGCCAATGCAGGAGACGTGGGTTTGATCCCTGAGTTGGGAAGATGCGCTGGAGGGGAAAATGGCAACTCACTCCAGTATTCTTGCCTGTACAGATAATCCCATGGACAGAAGAGCCTGGGCGGGCGGGGCGGGGGGCGGGGGGTGGCGGGGGGGTGGTCAGTGCATTGGGTCGCAAAGAGTCTGAGCAGCTGAGCACGCGCGCACACACAGAGAAGGACCTGGTGCACTCTGTCCCTGGAGATTTGGATGTGGGATTGAGGAACCTGCCCTGAGAAGCTCAGGTCGTGAACACTGGGCTCTATTTCCATCTCATTGTTGACCAGCCACGTATCCCCAGTCGGTTCAGTAATGGTCACTGCATCTCTGACTGCCCCGTCATCTCAGGGCTGTCCTGAGACCATGTGCAGACTGACCGTTGTAAGCACTGGGACAGAGGTAAGGAAGAGCTGGGGTGGCCCCTCATCTGCCTGCCAGTGAGCTTGGGCCGGAGGCCTTGGAGTGCCCTGTGTCCTTGGAGTGCCCAGCAAGGGGGCCAGAGCCTCAGCTGAAAGAACAGAACCAGGGCAGTGGGTGGGCACATGTCTCTCCCAGCTCCTTGCAGCCTCAGGAGTGGGCACTGGGCTGTGCAGTGAGGGGAGGGGCAGGTCCTGGGGGGTCCCGGGAGCCAGATTGGAGACCCAAGGCCCTGGCTAACCAACGGGCCCACTTTTCCGATCAGCTCTGCGCGACCACTGGGTCTTGGGGCTCTTGTGTTCGGCTGCCCTGGCCTGTAACCAGCCTCAGGCACTCAGCCTGATCGGAGCTTTGCTTTCTCCCAGCATGAGGCCAGAGCAGCCTGGGCGGTGGGGCTGAGTGAGGGGGCACTGGGAGGCCGGGATCCTTTGAACTGCAGCCTCTGTCATCCTCAGCGTCACCAGACGGCCACCAGCGGCCAGACGTCGCTTCTGCATTCAAGCAGGAAGAGCAGGAAGCAGCCAGGAGACAGGGCGGCGACTGCGTCGGGAGCCAGCCCTTCCCTGGCAGGCGAGACCCCTGCCTCGTGCACCTCGCTGGTGAACCCGATCACGTGCGGGGCCCCAGTGCAGGGCAGCGGGGGCGCCGGGCCGAGGCGGAAGGGGAGGAGGCCCGGCTGCTCACTGACCCTGCCGGGTGCGCCTCTCCACGGCCGCTCACTGCACAGTGCGGTCGCTCAGACCCTCACGGGCACAACGGGGCTCCTTGTTCCTCCCCATCTGGTGACACGGCCCCCTAGAGCCCAGGGCACCTCCCGAGGGACAACCCCCTGGTGCTTCTGTGAGTCCAGTGAGGACGTGAGAGCGAACAGCTCTCTTCCCTCCGCCAGCGTCTGTTACCGGCTCTCAATTCGCTGTTCAGGTGGGATGTGAATTCTCACCCTCCTTACCTCCACTGCCTCTGCTGGCGCTGGGGTCTCCTCTCTGGGTCCGGGCGCTGAGTCTCCCTCTCTGGGTCCGGGTGCTGGGGTCTCCCTCTCTGAGTCCAGGCTCTGGGGTCTCCCTCTCCGGGTCCCTGCGCTGGGGTCTCCTCTCTGGGTCTGCCCTCTGGGGTCTCCCTCTAGGGTCTGGGGTCTCCTCTCCAGGTCCAGGCTCTGGGGTCTCCCTCTCCAGGCCCAGGTGCTAGGGTCTCCTCTCTGGGTCCGGGCTCTGGGGTCTCCCTCTCTGGGTCTGGGGTCTCCTCTCTGGGTCCGGGCTCTGGGGTCTCCCTCTCCGGGTCCGGGAGCTGGGGTCTCCCTCTCCGGGTGCTGGGGTCTCCTCTCTGGATCCGGGCTCTGGGGTCTCCCTCTCCGGGTCTGGGCTCTGGAGTCTCCTCTCCGGGTCCAGGCACTGGGGTATCCCTCTCCGGGTCCGGGCACTGGGGTCTCCTCTCCGGGTCTGGGATCTGGGGTCTCCCGCTCCAGGTCCAGGCTCTGGGGTCTCCCTCTCCGGGTCTGGGTGCTGGGGTCTCCCTCTCCGGGTCCGGGCGCTGGGGTCTCCTCTCTGGGTCCAGGGTCTGGGGTCTCCTCTCCGAGTCCAGGCTCTGGGGTCCCTCTCTGGGTCCAGGTGCTGGGGTCTCCTCTCTGGGTCCAGGCTCTGGGGTCTCCCTCTCTGGGTCTGGGGTCCCTCTGTGGGTCCAGGCTCTGGGGTCTCCTCTCTGGGTCCGGGCTCTGGGGTCTCCCTCTCAGGGTCCGGGTGCTGTGGTCTCCCTCTCCGGGTCTGGGGTCCCTCTCTGGGTCCAGGCTCTGGGGTCTCCCTTTCCGGGTCCGGGTGCTGGGGTCTCCCTCTCCGGGTCTGGGGTCTCCCTCTCCGGGTCTGGGGTCTCCCTCTCCGGGTCTGGGCGCTGGGGTCTCTCTCTCCGGGTCTGGGGTCCCTCTCTGGATCCGGGCTCTGGGGTCTCCCTCTCCAGGTCTGGGCTCTAGGGTCTCCTCTCCGGGTCCGGGCACTGGGGTCTCTCTCTCTGGGTCTGAGGTCTCCCTCTCCGGGTCCAGGCTCTGGGGTCTCCCTCTCTGGGTCCAGGTGCTAGGGTCTCCTCTCTGGGTCTGGAGTCCCTCTCCAGGTCCGGGATCTGGGGTCTCCCTCTCTGGGTCCAGGTGCTGGGGTCTCCTCTCTGGGTCTGGCCTCTGGGGTCTCCCTCTAGGGTCTGGGGTCCCTCTCCAGGTCCAGGTGCTGGGGTCTCCTCTCTGGGTCCGGGCTCTGGGGTCTCCCTCTCTGGGTCTGGGGTCCCTCTCCGGGTCCAGACTCTGGGGTCTCCCTTTCCGGGTCTGGGCTCTGGAGTCTCCTCTCTGGGTCGGAGTGCTGGGGTTTCTCTCTCTGGGTCTGGGGTCTCCCTCTCGGGTCCAGGCGCTGGGGTCTCTCTCTCCAGGTTATGGGGTCTCCTCTCCAGGTCCCCGTGCTGGCATCTCCTCTCTGGGTCTGGCCTCTGGGGTCTCCCTCTCTGGGTCTGGGGTCCCTCCGGGTCCGGGATCTGGGGTCTCCCTCTCCGGGTCCAGGTACTGGGGTCTCCTCTCTGGGTCTGGGGTCTGGGGTCTCCCTCTCCGGGTCTGGCCGCTGGGGTCTCCTCTCTGGGTCTGGGTGCTGGGGTCTCCCTCTTCTGGTCTGGGGTCTGGGGTCTCCTCTCCTGGTCTGGGTGCTGGGGTCCCCCCCTCTGGGCCTGGGGTCCCTCTCTGGGTCCAGGCTCTGGGGTCTCCTTCTCCCAGTCTGGGTGCTGGGGTCTCCTCTCTGGGTCCAGGCTCTGGGGTCTCCTTCTCCCAGTCTGGGCGCTGGGGTCTTCTCTCTGGGTCCAGGCTCTGGGGTCTCCCTCTCCAGCTCCGGGCGCTGGTGTCTCCTCTCCGGGTCCAGGTGCTGGGGTCTCCTCTCCGGGTCCGGGTGCTGGGGTCTCCCTCTCTGGGTCTGGTGTCTCCTCTCCGGGTCCAGGCTCTGGGGTCCCCCTCTCCAGGTCCGGGCGCTGGGGTCTCCTCTCCAGGTCCGGGCGCTGGGGTCTCCTCTCCAGGTCCGGGCGCTGGGGTCTCCCTCTCCAGGTCCGGGCGCTGGGGTCTCCTCTCCAGGTCCGGGCTCTGGGGTCTCCCTCTCCAGGTCCGGGCGCTGGGGTCTCCTCTCCGGGTCTGGGCACTGGGGTTCCTCTGGGCCACTGTGTCGTCCTCACAGCCTCTGCCCTGCGCCGTGGGTCTCCGCGTGGAGTCTGTGGCCGGGGCACTCGGCAAACCTTAACAGCCCCTGAAATGCTACCTAATCAACATGCTTTCTCCCCGCCTTTTGAAAACAAGAACTGACCGATTATGGACAGGTGGGAAGAGGGAAGAAGGTCCCAGCTTCGGCAGGCAGGGAGACGGGGCAGGGGGTGGGCGGTGGGTGGTAGGGGGTTCCCTGGAGGCACGCGGCGGGGGGGCAGGGCCTGGCGGCCTCTGAGGGGAAAGGGGGCCAAGGATGGGCCGCTGCGCCCAGCTGGCGTGTGGTCAGGCGCGTGTCCTGAGCAGCCAGAAGGCTCGCTCTCGGTGCACACCAGCCTCACGGGGGTACAGGAAGGGAGGGGGCAGTGGGCTGAGGAGACCCGTTTATGCAGGTGCGAGGACAGAGGGCACCCAAACGCCGGGGTCAGGAGTCCAGCTCACCGCTGCCGGCGCCCATTCCTGGGGTGCCCTGGGGGCCGTCCCCGGAACCCTGACCTCCTGGGAGAGGTGGTCCAGAGAACCTTCCCCAGACAGCACAGACCCGATGGACGCCCGCCTCCCGAGCAAGCACCTCTCTGCTCAGCCCGGAACTTGCTGTTGGCTTCATGGCTGCGCGTCTCCAGCGTTTTCCGGCTGGTCACAGGGAAGTCGGTGCCTTTCCACCAGGACAGGTGTCAACCCGGCTTTTCTGCCTTCCTCTGTCTCAGTGGGAAAAGAGGGCAGGCTGAGCCTGTGATCTGTGATCACACAGCCTGAGAAGGGCCGCTCCAACTGCGAGGGGCTCCGGGGCTTAGATCTCAGCGAGGAGAGGGCTCTACCTCCCAGCAGGTGGTGGCGGATTTGCTCTGAATGTGGCTTGTCCTTCCTGTGAGCTGCTGACCCGACTTGGGGAGGGGGCGCGGACTAAAGCAGCAGATGCAGGGGGTACTTTCTGACTGCAAGGTGAAGAGGACTCGTTATTGACAGAAGCTGCAGAGAAGAGGAGCAGGCCAGCCATGGTCCTGGACCAAGGATTATCTTTATGAATTATTTCTAAAAGTTATACAACCAGCACCCTACGTGGTACCTTAACTCAAAGACTACAGCCGTGTTCTCCATGCTGTGTTACCTGGAGACTGACGGAGAACACTCAGGGGCCCAACCCAGACACTCTGGAGCAGACACGCTGCGGGTGGGCCCGACAAGCAGTGTTTAAACAACACCAGGGGATTCTGAGAATCTTGGAACACAGAGACCCTGGAACAATGGAAGGTAAACTTCTTCCTGCTTTCTGTCTCCTAGTTCTTCTTCTCACACAAATGGGAGCACATCCTTCTATACAACACCCAGCACTTCACCTTTTCCCAGAATAAATACATCCTAGATAACCCCTAGATGAGTTGGTGATGGACAGGAAAGCCTGGTGTGCTGCAGTCCATGGGGTTGCAAAGAGTCGGACAGGACTGAGCAACTGAACTGAGATGACCCCTGGGCTTCCTGGTAGCTCAGTCAGTAAAGAATCTGCCTGCAGTGTGGGAGACCTGGGTTCAATCCCTGGGTTGGGATGATCCCTTGAAGGAAGGCATGTCAACCTACTCCAGTATTCTTCCCTGAAGAATCCCTGTGAACATAGGAGCCTGGTGGGCTGCAGACCAGGGGGTCACAAAGAGTCAGACACGACTGAGTGACTAGGCACGGCACAGGTGACCCCTACTCCCACCCCACTGCCAGAATTTATGAATCAATCTCATTCCTTTCAAGCCTGCATGGGATTCTGTTGCAGGGGGAGAGGGGTGTAATTTCTCCAACCATTGCCCTCTCAGAGGCATTTAGACTGTCTCTAGGTTTTTATTCTTTCAAAGGCTGGTGCAATCAGGCCTCTCGAGGAGTCTTTGTGGGCAGGTATCTAGCCGTGGCACACCTTCAATATTTTTTATGTCCCTTCAGATCTTAGACACCTAGAAAACCTATTCCAGCAGTCTATACTCCCTCCTGAAATACATAAAAAATTCCCTTCCCCACTCTTTCATCAGTACTAAACTGGTCTTCTCCATCTTGCCACTCTGATAGGTGAAAAAATGGAGATTCAGAGTTTGCTGTGCATTTCTTCAACTGTGAGGACCCTTGGGTGATTCTTCACGTGTTAGTAGCCACTTCTATTTTCTTCTGTAAGCTGTCTGTTCATACCTTTTCTTTCTCCCCACTCCCCTAATTTTCCTTTGGGTTATTAGACTTTTTCTTATGGATTCGGAAGAGCTCATTATATAATAAGGAAAGCGGTAATTGGCATATACTACACATGGTTTTCCCTGGTATTCCTTTGTCTTTGTCTGAGTTTTTGTGGTGGTTGTTGTTGTTATTATTAGCCATGAAATAGTTTCTTTGTGGGATAGTAAATAGATCAGTCTTTTAATATTTCTGGATTTGGCACCATGCTTTAAAAAATCTTTCCCATTTTGAGATTTTAAAATATCCCCTATGTTTCTTCAATCTCTTGGACAAGAGCCTGAACTCCAGGGCTCCACAGCCTGGGTTCCAATCCCAGCTCTCTTGCTTCCTGGGTGGCCCTACCTTTTGTACTGTGTAGAGTGGGGATAAGGATGCTTGTTTCATAGAATCAGGTCGGGTGTGTTCTCCTCTCTGGGGCACCTCCTCACATTATCAACTCAAAGAAGGTGAAAGGCTCCAGATAAACTAGAAAGATTAACTGGCAGCCTGCTGGAGAGGGGGCTGGACCTCATGGATCCACAAGCTCCCAACCCCAAGGATGAGGGGCTTTCCTTGGTCCTGGATACACACTTGCTTCCTTCACTACTGATTCTCAGCCTAGACGTGGGGGCTTCCCAGGAAAGGGCTGCAGGTTCCAACCCCGGCAAGCCCCAGAGGAATCGTGAGTTCCTGGAACCCCGTTAAGGGCTAAATTGTGCTCCTCTTCAAGATTCAGGACTTCTGAATGTAATCATATTTGGAGACAGACTGTTTTAAAGAGGTAACTAAATTAAAATCAGGTCATTAAGTGGGTCCTAATCCAATCTAGATAGCATATTCAAAAGCAGAGACATTACTTTGTCAACAAAGGTCCGTCTAATCAAGGCTATGGTTTTTCCAGTGGTCATGTACGGATGTGAGAGTTGGACTGTGAAGAAAGCTGAGCGCTGAAGAACTGATGCTTTTGAACTGTGGTGTTGGAGAAGACTCTTGAGAGTCCCTTGGACTGCAAGGAGATCTAATCAGTCCATCCTAAAGGAGATCAGTCCTGGGTGTTCTTTGGAAGGAATGGAGCTGAAGCTGAACTCCAATACTTTGGCCACCTGATGCGAAGAGTTGACTCATTGGAAAAGACCCTGATGCTGGAGGAGAAGAATACAACAGAGGATGAGATGGCTGGATGGCATCACTGACTCGATGGACATGTGTTTGGGTGAGCTCCTGGAGTTGGTGATGGACAGGGAGGCCTGGCGTGCTGCGATTCATGGGGTCGCAGAGTCAGACATGACTGAGTGACTGAACTGAACTGAACTGAATCCAATCTGATTGATGTCCGTATCAGAAGAGGAAGTTGGACAGTCACAGACAGAGGAAAATCAGGTGAAGACACAGGGAGGAGACAGACACCTGTGAGTCAAGGAGAGAAAGAAGCCTGGAGCAGATCCCACCCTCATCAGCCCCGAGAGGGACCCAATCTCCCAATACCTTGATTGTGGCCCTCCAGCCTCTAGAACTCAGAGAAGACAGACTTCTGTCATTTGAGCCCCCAATAGTGTTTTATGGGGCTTCCCAGGTAAAGAACCTACCTGCCAATACGCGAGATGTAGAGACGTGGGTTCAATCCCTGGGTCAGGAGGATCCCCTGGAGGAGGGCATGGCAGCCCACCCCAGTATTCTTGCCTGGAGAATCCTATGGACGGAGGAGCCTGGTGGGCTACAGTTGAAAGGATCGAGAAGAGTCAGACATGACTGAAGCAACTGAGCAGGAGAACACCCATGGTGTTTTATGACCTCAGCCCCAGCAAACAAAGGTGGGAGCTTTGAAGGGCCTGCTCTAGGCAGCTCAGTTCAGGCCTCCAACTCGCTAGGCCCCATGCAGGGTGGGGTCATCTGGGTGTCTTGCTTGCCCCTTACCCACCGCTGAAGACCACACAGACACCTGTTCTTGCTGCTCTCCCCTCCCCCACAGAATAATCTGAAAGACAGTATGTGAGCTCTCTGGGTTTGGACTAAGATCAAAGCCAAAGGACAGGTGCTCAGGCACAGTGTGAGGGCCCGTCCTTCCCCAGGCAAGGGCAGGGACACCCACGTGGGCCTCCCCAAAGGCCCTGCAGACCCATGGAGGCCTACAGGCAGCTGCACAAGAGCAGGTGTGCAGGCGCAGGAAACCGGCAGCCCCCCGGCCCGAGCTGGGTGGGCAGCACAGAAAGGATGGATGGAGGTTAGCATGGGGGAGGGTGATGGGGAAGAGACAGCCTGGTCTGGTGCTGGGGTTTCGGGTCCTCCTGGCCTGCAGGGCTCCTCTGGACGGTGGGCATGTCCCAGGGCACCCTGAGAATGTTCTCAGCCACCCCTTCCTCTGTCTGCCACCCTGACTCCAGACTGGGAGCCAGCCAAACCAAGGGAAAGGCAGGGGCTGGCAGGGGAATCTGGGAAGGCAGGGGTGGTGATGTTCCAGCATCCCCACGCTAGGGGAGAGACGGATCTGAATGGAGGGAGCCCTGCCAGCCCACTTCAGCAGGAGCCCCGCGTGGACTGTGGGCACCTCCCTTCACAGCCCCTGTGGCCGCAGGGGAGACAGGTTCCCCGTGCATGGCAGGGGCCTTAAGGGCTTCCACTGGGTGAGGCCCTTCCCCTCTGAGACCCCTGGACCTCAGCACCATGGGGGTCCTCGCTTGTCCGTGAGGTCCTAAGGAGTGACCCTCCACCTCCCCAGGCTGAGCTGGGTTGGGGGGTCACTCTGGGGATGCACCACTCCTCCGGGGATTGGCCCCAAGGCCCAGGCAGGCCCAGGTGCGGTCCCCCCTCCCAGCTCCGGCTGCCTGCCCTGGAGGCTATGTCTACAAGGAGCCTGCTGCCAGTGGGTGGCTCTGAGCCATCCTGGCCTGGCCAGGTGTGTGTGGCCTGGGGTGGGCAGACAGCTGGGCAGGCCTCTTGTAAAGGGTAATAACCCAGTGCAGCAGGCTAATCGCCCCTTCCTGGGAGGCAGACGTGATCTCATTAGCAATCATAAGGTAGGTTGGAGGCAGGGGGACTCTGTGCTCCCCAGGGCTGAGGGAGGTGCTCAGAGCCAAGCGAGGTGCCCCACACCACCTGCTCCTGACGCAATGGAACCACACTCCAGGTTGAGGGGAATTAAGTGGGACTGGTGGAGAGACTGGGCAGGCTTCACAAGACAGGAGGAGACTGGCCGGTGCTCCCTGGCACCCCTGGCTCCTCCCCAGCAGTGCTGACTCCACCGCGTGCCAGTGCTGACGCTGCGTCCCGCCTGGAAGGCCCCTCTCCAGGGGACCAGAGCAGCCCGCCCCTACTGGGCCGTCTCGTCACTTGCTCTGAGTCCCCTGAGCTCTGGTGGGGCTGTCGCCTGCACCATGGGAACAGAAAGGAGAGAACTGCCAACACTTCAGGGCACAGGGGAAGCCTCAAAAGTAGGTTATACGGCGGCGTGTGTCTGCTGCTTGACAGAATTCTGCTCTCCTATTCTCTTTTCTCCATCCTGGGGCTGACTACCCTTTCCTGAAGCATGGCCACTCTTGAGAACCTGGTACAAGCTATGGCCTCTTCCTAAATAAACATGTAAAAATAAGACGTTGTTGTCAGTATCTCGGGGTGCATGGATTCTCTCAAGTCCATCCGTGGATCTCCCAAGCTGGTGGTTTCCATAGTGTGCAGCATCAGGATCATGCAGGGCTTGTCCAAAACACAGATGTCCAGGCCCTACCAGCTCATCTGGGGCAGGACTGAGCAATCTGCACTGTGACCCAGGTTCCAGATTGTTCCGATGCAGGTTCCAGAACTGCATGACTGGAGGAGTCCATGGAGCCCAGGTCAGGACCTGGCTCCAAGCCCGTCTCCATTTGCTGCCATTGCAGATGCCCAGGTCTTGGCATCCCAGAGGAAGCACAAGCTCCCTGGCAGAAGGGACAGCATCTTAAATCCAACCCCAATGACCCACAGTCTCATCTGGTAAGGTCTCACTGATTGTCAAAACTCCTTCAGGCTCCCCAAGGAGGAGTCTAGGGAAAATCTGCAACCCAGCTGTGGGGAGACCCTGATACATCTTCTACCACCAACAGGGTCAAGAAACCATGTCTTGTGATACAATGGGATTCCATCCACTCTCCTCCCTTCTTCCACTGCTGTGGGCACTGAGTCCCTGGGGCCCATCTCCAAGAGAGGGGTCTTTGCATAGGTAGAAATCATGCCCAGGGCTCCTGGCTTTCCTAAGCAAGCTCCAGTGGCTGGTGCAAGTGGGAGGACTGTGAGTGGGTCGGCATAGTTAGGCCTCTGTATTAGCCAGTTTGAATTTGGAATTCTTATCTGATTGACTAAGTAACTTTTACTCTAATTAGAACAGTAGAGTTTGTTCTTAATCTGCAACCATTTAATCTTCTGTCTCATTAATTGTACAAAGGTCTTTATGAATATGTAGATTGAAAAGGAATACATGATTATTTGACCTTGAAGAGACACATATAAAATAGGTGTACACTCTCCCAGCCTCCTTCTTCCCTTTATTATGCAGATACAAAAACTGGTCTGGCTCCAAATCAGGGTGCTGTGGGTTATTGGCAATCTCAGAGCCAATTAGGATACAGCATTCTGATGAGCCATAGAAGTTTAATAATTAGTATAGTATTTACATGCGAGCTGCTTGCTGTGAATTTGCATGTAAATAAAAATGTGGTTATCAAAACCAGCCAGAAACAGCCCACTGATGAAAGAATCTCAAAGGGGTTCAATGTGCAAAAAGAAAATACTTGTGAAGGAAAAGGTTAAGTGTCGCCAGTGAGAATTTGAGTCTTTTATGAAGAACACTCATTTCAGGGGTAAATGACCTTCTGAATAGACCTCACTTCTTCTCGTTTAGAGATACTGTTTAGCGGGTTAGGCCACCCTGAACAGAACAATTTCTTAGCAACCAAATTGACCCATAGGGATAAATCTGTTCCTGTCTCTAAGGAGAATGGGGGAATTACCAAACCTATTTAGCAAACCACTGGCTTATTCTGCACCAAATGGGGTTCCTAAGTCAGAGCTAGTGGTTTGCTAGGTTTGGACCTAGTGTGCTAATAGCTCCCCTTTCACTTTCAGAGCACCCCAGTTTGAACCATAAATTATACTGTCACTGTTGGGGCTGAGTTGCTCGGGACACCTAGGAAAGTCGTTAGAGACTGTGCTAGAAAAGAGGACAGGCTAGAAGCAGCTGCTGATGGGGAGCGAGGGGCATGCTTCCTGAGGAACTGTCTTGTATTTCTTCTGACTGTGGGGTGGCATCTCTCCTGGATCCCCCCAAGTCTTCGGTAGGTTACCCCTTTTATTAGAATGCTATGGACTTGGGTCTCATTGCTGGATATGAGGATTACTGAGGATGGCCCCCAGGAACTCCCAGGTGGTGTTAGTAGTAAAGAAACCACCTGCCAATGCAGGAGACATAAGAATCTCAGGTTCAGTCCCTGGGTCAGGAAGATCCCCTGGAGGAGGGCATGGCAACCTACTCCAGTATTCCTGCCTGGAGAATCCCATGGACAGAGAAGGCTGGTGGACTGCAGTCTATAGGTTTCCAAAGAGTTGAACACGACTAAAGCGACTTAGGGACTTTCCCTGGTGGCTCAGAGGTTAAAGTGTCTGCCTTTGATGCAGGAGACCCGGGTTCGATCCCTGGGTCGGGAAGATCCCCTGGAGAAGGAAATGGCAATCCACTCCAGTATTCTTGCCTGGAGAATCCCATGGACAGAGAAGCCTAGTAGGTTACAGTCCATGGGGTTGCAAAGAGTTGGACACGACTGAGTGATTTCACCTTCACCTTCACCTTCAAAGTGATTTAGCATGAGGGTCCAGGGTGGGGACATGGAAAGAAGATGAGGGCCACCTGTGGGAGCCCACACCTTTAGTTACACCTGAGCCAGATGTTCAATCAATATGCCCAGTGATGGCTGTACTGGGTGTTAAAACCCAGTCATCCTTCCAGACCATGGCCCAGTAACTACTGCTGATCCCCCAGCCCTTTTCCAGAGACCCACCCAGGTACCCAGCATCTAAAGGATTAACATCAGCTGTTCTCCAGGAGGTGGGCTCCAGGATCCAGTGCAGTCCACCATCTGCCACATCTTCTGACTAAGTGATACCCCTCCAGCTCCTGGGTTGAATGTGGTGATGACAAATTTCTTATTGCCTATGTTTGCACCAAGCTCAAGATTCATCTTTACAGTAAAATTACTGCTGACATCTGTCTGGGAGAAGATTCAGCCTCAACATGCTGCAAGGAGGAATCACAGGCACCCTTTTCCAGCTTGGTCCAGTAAGTATTTAAGCAAACGTCGTGAAGGGGAGAGTTGGCCACCCAAGCACTCACTGTCCTGCTCATGATTTTAGGCACTCAGAGTGTCAGAGCTGGTGGGATGAGGGCATGGCCTGGGGAGCGGAGTGTTTTCCTGGCTAGCACAGGGTGTGATTTTTGGCTCCTGGCCTTTGACATAGTTTACTAATCCTTTCCATGCCAAGAGCCTGTGAGGAAGGGCATGTGTGACAAAGATGGGGTGAGGGTGGGGTGTTCCTCCACTTGCCTTTTTCTGAAGCAGAAGAGGGGGATACATGACTACTATTGATTTTAATCTTTACATGTATAGCAAATGAGATCTGAGCCATTTTAGTTGTTAAACAGAAGTTTTCAGATGACATATTTCACATTCCTTTTTGTATTCAAACACCAGTGAGAGAACTTCTGGCAAAAAGATCAACTCCATAGATGCTTGAGTGATGGAAAAAATAGTGACAGTTTTTCCATTGCAAATCAAAAAGATATGATCTTATGCTGCTGCTGCTGCTGCTGCTGCTGCTAAGTCGCTTCAGTCG
The DNA here is from genome assembly GCF_032405125.1 of Capricornis sumatraensis. NCBI lineage: Eukaryota > Metazoa > Chordata > Mammalia > Artiodactyla > Bovidae > Capricornis > Capricornis sumatraensis. The sequence goes on from NC_091087.1 coordinate 12,791,296, forward strand.
TGTCTGTCTCTGTGCGACCCCACAGACGGCAGCCCACCAGGCTCCCCGGTCCCTGGGATTCTCCAGGCAAGAACACTGGTACAGGGAAATGTTTATGAGAAGTGATATTAAGGGGGGGGGGGGAGGCAAAACAAAAGTTGGCATGTATACACTAATTAAAAGTGTGTAAAAGCAGTTCTAAATATATCAGCAAAGATCAAATGGAATCTCAAAGCTATACCACTGGCTGGACTTTCTTCTGAAAGCAAAGTTAAGTTTTAAATTGATCTTGTAGATTTTACTTTGGGATCTGGATGGATCCAGGAGGCGGGTGGCAGGCTGAAGGGCTCCCCAACTGTTCTGAGGATGTCTGGTTCCAGGCCCTCTCCCAGTTCAGACACAGAGGCCACCCGCATCAGTCGTGGATAACCCATCTGAAGGTGACCTCAGATGAGGGGTTTGGAATGTTCTCCAAGATAAGAGAGTGAAAGAAGGAAATGTAATGGGGCAACCTGTAAACTCCAGCCTCTGCATGAAACATACCCAAGCGCAGGGGGCACATGTGCCCAAGCGACACAGTGGTGTCTGCTAGACAAAGGCACCGGCCCTTGTGTTGGCCTCCAGGGAGCAAATGAAGGGCCTAGGGGTAGGGTGGGAGTGAGGCTGCCCTGGACTCCACCTCCTATAGGTTGAGGGGGAAAAAAAGCAAGCATTTCTTGTTCTATTTTAAATATTATTTTAAATATTTAAATGGGCCTCATTGACGCACACAACCAGATTCCAAACAAGATATAGAACATTCAAACCCTGTCCATGCCTTGGTTTCCTTCCCTCACCGCCTGCCAACCCCACCCCACCCCCCCACCCCCCGCCCCCGGCCCGGTAATGGCGGCTCCATGTGGCTGCAGGTCACTGCACAGCGAGACAGTGTCTCAAAAGAGCTACCGTTTCCTTGAGTCCTCGCACCCAGCGTTTTCCCTAGTGGTTGGACAGCGGCTGTCACACCCTCGTTGTTTTGAAAAGAAGGGAAGTAATAGTGGGAATGAGAAAAGCAAGAAACAGGCAGTGATCTGTTAAATAACCCAAGATAGCTTTTGGCAATCAAGAAGGCAGCCCAAGATAAGCAGAGTTTGTATCTTAATAATATCAACCACCTCAGATATGCAGATAACACCACTCTTATGGTAGAAGGCAAAGAAAAACTAAAGAGCCTCTTGATGAAGGTGAAAGAGGAGATTGAAAGAGCTGACTTAAAACCCAACATTCAAAAAACAAAGATCATGACATCCAGTCCCATCACTTCATGGCAAATAGGTGGGGAAACAATGAAAATAGTGACAGATTTTATTTTCTTGGGCAACAAAATCACTGCAGGTGGAGACTACAGCCATGAAATTAAAAGACTCTTGCTCCTTGGAAGAAAAGCTATGACCAATGTAGACAGCATATTAAAAAGCATTATTTTGCCTACAAAGGTCCTTATACTCAACTACGTATGGATGTGAGAGTTAGACCGTAAAGAAAGCTGAGCGCTGAAGAATTAATGCATTTGAACTGTGGTGTTGGAGAAAACTCTTGAGAGTCCCTTGGACTGCAAGGAGATTAAACCAGTCAATCCTAAAGGAAATCAGTCCTGAATATTCATTGGAAGGACTGATGATGAAGCTGAAGCTCCAATACTTTGGCCACCTGATGAGAAGAACTGACTCATTGGAAAAGACTGATGCTGGGAAAGACTGAAGGCAGAAGGAGAAGGGGACAACAGAGGATGAGATGGTTGGATGGCATCACTGACTCGATGGGTATGAGTTTGAGCAAGCTCCAGGAGTCAGTGATGGACTGGGAAGCCTGGCGTACTGCAGTCCATGGGGTCACCAAGAGTCTGACATGACTGAGTGACCGAACTGAATAGTATACAGGGAAGACAGAACATTTCCTTTCCCTAACCCAGGAGGGGTATGTGGGCTGGGAGAGGGGTGGGTCAGGAAGGGTGAGGCTTCAGGGAAGCTGGGAACTGGGGCTGAGGCCTAGAAAAAGAGAAGGGGTCTGAGGTAGGGTTGCCAGATAAAATATAGGAAGCTGGTTTAAAACTGAATTTCAGATAAACAATGAATAGTGTTTAGGTATAAGTATGTCTCAAATGGGCTTCCCCAGTGGCTCAGCAGGTAAAGAATTCCCCTGCAGAGCAAGAGATACAGGGGCTGTGGCTTCGATCCCTGGGTCATGAAGATCCCCTGGAGGAGGGTATGGCAACCCACTCCAGTATTCTTGCCTGGAGAATCCCATAGACAGAGGAGCCTGGTGGGCTACAGTCCATGAGGTCACAAAGAGTCAGACACAACTAAAGCGACATAGCTCACATGCAGGCAAGTCTCAAATACTGTGTGGTGCTGCTACAGACAAGGAAGCCCACACATAGGTTTTGGGTGGGGCTGGACCAGCGTGATGTCTCACCTCCCAGCTGCAATATTTCCAGACCCTTGTCCACGGGAGACTGGCTTCTCCCTGGTGTAGGAAACCATGTTCTCACTTTATGCAAGAAAACCCTGAGACCAGAGGGCTTGAATGAACTGCCCAGTCTCTTTAGTTGCTCACCTGGTCAGTGGCAGGTCTGGATGCCCACTGTGATCTCAGATCCTGGGGTGCTGCCTGCACCTGACTCCAACTCAGGGCCTCTCAGATGATCACAATGGACGGGTACCTGCCCAGCCCAGTGGGTCACAGTCATAGGTCTCTTTGCACTCTTTCACCTTGGGAAGTACCACACCTGGAGACCTTCAAGTCTCTGCTGGAACTGAGGTTGTTGCCAAACTATGATGCAGCCATGTGACTACGACCAAGACACCCACGTCGTGAACCCACCCACTCAGGATGTTGATGCCACAGTCAAAATGCCCCCTGCCTGGGACAGACGCCTCCTGCCATATTCCTTGTGGGCCTGCTTCCAAATTGGATCTCAAGAAAGCAGATAAATGAAGGAAGAACCAAGCCTGGAAGTGCGCACTAAGGTGACTCTGTTTTCAGTTCGGTTCAGTCACTCAGTTGTGTCCAACTCTTTGTGACCCCATGGACTGCATGCAGCACACCAGGCTTCCCTGTCCATCACCAACTCCCAGAGCTTACTCAAACGTATGTCCATTGAGTTGGTGATGCCATCCAACTATCTCATCCTCTGTCGTCCCATTCTCCTGCCTTCAGTCTTTCCCAGCATCAGGGTCTTTTCAAATGAGTCAGTTCTTTGCATCAGGTGGCCAAAGTATTGGAGCTTCAGCTTCAATATCAGTCCTTCCAATGAACATTCAGAACTGATTTCCTTTAGGATGGACTGGTTGGATCTCCTTGCAGTCCAAGAGGGACTCTCAAGAGTCTTCTCCAACATCACAGTTCAAAAGCATCAATTCTTTGGCACTCATCTTCCTTTGTAGTCCAACTCTCACATCCATACATGACTACTGGAAAAACCATAGCTTTGACTAGATGGATCTTTGTCGACAAAGTAATGTCTCTGCTTTTTAATATGCTGTTGAGGTTGGTCATAACTTTCATGGCTGCAGTCACAATCTGCAGTGATTTTGGAGCCCCGCCCCCCCAACAGGTAAAGTCTGTTACTGTTTCCATTGTTTTGCCATCTATTTGCCATGAAGTGATGGGACCGGATGCCATGGTCTTAGTTTTCTGAATGTTGAGTTTTAAGCCAAATTTTTCATTCATCTTTCACTTTCATCAGAGGCTTTTTAGTTGTTCTTCGCTTTCTGCCATAAGGGTAATGTCATCTGCATGGTAGTGTTTCTGCCATAAGGGTAGTGGTCAATCTGTATTGATATTTCCCTTGATTCCAGCTTGTGCTTCATCCAGCCCAGCATTTCACATGATGCACTCTGCATAGAAGTTAAATAAGCAAGGTGACAATATACAGCCTTGACGTATTCCTTTCCTGATTTGGAACCAGTCTGTTGTTCCATGTCCAACTCTAACTGTTGCTTCTTGACCTGCACACAGGTTTCTCAGGAGGCAGGTAAGGTGGTTTGGTATTCCCATCTCTTTAAGAACCTTCCAGTTTGTTGTGATCCACGTAGTCAAAGGCTTTGGTGTAGTCAATAAAGCAGAAATAGATGTTTTCCTGGAACTCTCTTGCTTTTTCGATGACCCAGTGGATGTTGGCAATTTGATCTCTGGTTCCACTGGGTCATGGTGGAGAGTTATGACAAAACTTGGTCCACTAGAGAAGAGAATGGCAAGCCCCATGAACAGTATGAAAAGGCAAAAAGATAGGACACTGAAAGGTGAACTCCCCAGGTCGGTAGGTGCCCAACATGCTACTGGAGATCAATGGAGAAATAATTCCAGAAAGAATGAAGAGACGGAGCCAAAGCAAAAACAACACCCAGTTGTGGATGTGACTGGTGATGGAAGTAAAGTCTGATGCTATAAAGGGCAATATTGCATAGGAACTTGGAATGTTAGGTTCACAAATCAAGGTAAATTGGAAGTGGTCAAACGAGATGGCAAGAGTGAATATCAACATTTTAGGAATCAGTGAACTAAAATAGACTGGAATGGGTGAATTTAACTCAAATGACCATTATATCTACTACTGTGGGTAAGAATCCCTTAGAAGAAATAGAGTAGACCTCATAGTGAACAAAAGAACTATACAAAAAAGATCTTCATGACCCATCATCACAAAGGTGTGATCACTCACCTAGAGCCAGACATTCTGGAATGCAAAGTCAAGTGGGCCTTAGGAAACATCACTACGAACAAAGCTAGTGGAGGTGATGGAACTCCAGTTGAGCTATTTCAAATCCTAAAAGATGATGGTGGCTCAGATCATGAACTCCTTAGTGCCAAATTCAGACTTAAAGTGAAGAAAGTAGGGAAATCCACTAGACCATGGGAATCTGTTTTACCCATGAATAAAATGAAGCACTGAGAAATTAAGCACCGAGAAACTAAGCACCCTGCCTACTGTCACCCAGAGCTTCAGTGGAAGACACAAGTTGCACACAGGCATGGTTAGACAGCACCACCAACTCAATGGACATGAGTTTAAACAAATTTAAGGCGATAGTGAAGGACAGGGAAGCTGGGTGTGCTGCAGTCCACGGGGTCATAAAGAGTTGGAATTGACTCAGCCACTGAACAACATCTGACCCCAGATCCTGGATGTTGAATAACCTCCCTGTTTTCCTGTCTTTCTGGATGATCCCAGCAGTCCCTGTGTGATGCTGCAGTCCACAGCTGTCTTTCCTGGTCTCCCAGCTGCTAGGTGGCTGCCCAGGGCGTGATTCCCTGCAGCAGTGTTGTGGAGAAACCTTCCCTCCTCACGCCCAGCTACCCCCAGTGGCAGCATTTGAAGACAAATGCTGCTCATTCTTCCACTTGCTCGGGTCTGGAAGGAGGAGTCTTCTGAATCAAGCAGTTGTAGCTGTACAGCAGGAAAGTCAAGGAAATTCACAAGAGCAAGCTACAAAGATGCGTTGGTGACTCTGTGCAAGTGTATGTTGGGGACTGCTTCAACCTCTCTTTTATAGATGGAAAGATTGAGGAGGCAGAATACGCTTGAAGCGCTTGACCAAGCTCATGTAGCAGATGAAAGAGCTGGGGTGGAACCCAGCAGGATTGGTGCTCTACTCATGGGCCAGCAGCAACGCCATCACCTGGGATCTGCTAGACATTCAGAGCTTCCCGACCCTCCTCGACTCCTTGATCACCGTCTGCTTCTAATAAGGTCCCAGGTAGTTCATCTGCATGGTGCAGTTTGAGAAGCAAGCTCTGGAGATTGGTCGTATGTTTCATCTGGGTTTATTGGACCATGTAGCAGGTGTTAGGAGCATGGCCGGCACGAATCTTTTTTGCTTAGTGCTGTATATCCAGCACCTAGAACAAGGCCAGCATATAGTGATGCTCAGTAAATGTTTACTGAGTGAATGGATAAATGAATGAATGAATTTGGGTATGTCTGACTTAGGTCCAGGCTCAGAATTCCTCAAAGACTTTCTCCTGCATTACCATGGGGCTTCTGCCAGGACTGGGACCCCTCCTTTCTGGCTGTCTTGTTGGAAGGTGCCTCTGGTGTGGGGACCACATGTCGTTTGGAATTATCTGCTTTCCTCTTTTGCGGAGGTAATCATCAGTGCCAACACCGCCCAATGTTGGATCAAATCACACACATTCCAGAAATCTCCCAGGAAGCAGCCCCTCTCCCAGCCACGTTCCTCATTCCTTCCATTTGTTCATCAAACCATCTTCATCTCGGGCTGTTGTTCCGCTGCTCACACGTCTCAGCTCTTTCACATACCTGAGAGTTATTTCAGCAGCATTTCTCCAGCATCTGCGAAGGGTTTTATTTTTGTTCGGTGAAAAGGCTTCAAAGCCCTCTCTCTGAGCTTTGAGTTTGGCGTGGATGATGTGAATCATTTAATGGGAATTGTTATTTTTTTTTTTCAAGGAGGAATTATTCTCAGCAAAGTCTGGGACTGGCCTGAAGGAGACAGACATCTCCAGGTAGAGGGAGCATCCTGCTGTTCTCTGGTAAATCAAAGAGGAACAGGCGGCTCCTGCCCCCCTCATGCCTGGCCTGACCCCAGCCTTTCATGTGCAGCGGCCACAGGGAGGAGAGAACGCACAAAACCAGAACAAACCCCCCAAAGTAAAGGCTTAAAATGAAACCATTTCACAGGGACAATACTCTGTTCTTCTTTAAACTCTACCCAAGAACAAATGGGAGTCTTTTTTTCAGTGGAAAGACTGGATTTGGGCTTTTATCCTCAGAGGCCTTTATTTGGGGTACCTCTCTCACCTCCACTCCTTTCATTATTTCAGAACTTCTTAGAGGCTGGGGTGGGGGCGGGGAGGTGGACAGGAGCCTCCAACCTGCCCCAGGTGGGGACCCACAGCCTGGGTCTGGGGATGCTTGGTCTTGGGCCAGCTCGGGTTGGGGGAATAATGAAGGGTCAGCCTTTGTCTCTGGGCAGTCAGTGGGGAAGAAGTCAGGGAAATCATAGCGCCAGGACCCTGTCCAACCCCAAAGCAGGAGCTGCCTTGCCGTCTGCCTTTCAACACATAATACATTCACAGGGAATGCTACCACACCGCTGGTGCAGCTGGGAAGAAATCTAGATACTAAAATAAAATACCGTCATGTAGCCCCAAACATTGTCTTGCAGTCCCTCTGGGTCCCACACAGTGTGTGAGCAGGGAAGGCCGCCAGAGGCACAGGCTGGCTCAGACAGTCTCCGGGGTTCAGGGTTAGATGCTGCTAATTGCTCCAGTGGAGATCGCTCCCACTCAGCTAAACGTGCTCTGAGAGGCGACAGGAAGCCAAGCTTGGGTATCAAATAAAAGGCTGCTATTTTCTTGGGAACAAGCCTTTCTAACCAGGGATGGACTGACAGGCCACTGTGGCCTTGGCCACCTACTCCTCCAGACCCTAGGGAACCTTCCCTGTAGAAAGTCCTCCCAACCGGAGGGGACAGAAACACGCAGACTATGTGAGAACCAGGCTGCAGCCAGTTGCTGTCCTGCACCACCCAGCACGGGGCAGACCCAGTGTGCCCTGAGCAGAGAGGCACAAAGAACAGGAGACAGAGCCAGGGGTCAGGGGGGCACACAGGGAGGGGCCCAGGAGCCCGGCCAGAGAGGGAGGAGGAGGGCCATCCCAACGGCCTCGGCAGAGTCTCTGGCCCTGAGGACACTTGCCTGCCTGTGCCGCGGCCAATCTCATCTCCCTCCCTGGTCATCCTGGGCTGACCTGGGTCACCCAGGGGCTCCCCGGGCAGCAGTGCAGCTGATCCCTTCTTCCAGCTCTGCTTCCTGAAGTGCCCTGTCCCATGGGTGGTAGCCTCACTTTGCTGCCCAATGCCCAGGCTCATTATAGACGGCTGCCCACCACTTCGGCTGACCAACTGTGGATGGAGCAGAGTTGAATCAAGAGAGCCAGAGGAGCCTGGGAGGGGTGGGTGATGTCACTGGGGCTTTAAGTGGCCCCGAGGTGCTTCTGGGCTCTGGATGGATCTGGGCTCCAAGCCTGGGTCATCCTCTAACTCTATGAGTCCTTGGCGATTTAATAGCCCTAGCAGCTTCATCTTCTCTCAGGCAGTGGAAACAGCAGGCTCTGGTCACCTGCACAAGGAAACTAAATGTGGCTTCCCTTCTCTGAGGCCCAGCTCTTGGGGAAGAAAGACAGAACATCCCTCCTACTGAGTCACTTTGGGTGGACCCCTTACCTGTGAGGTGAGCCGGTGTGCAGGACCTAGACACTTTCCTTCTCTCTCTTTCCCTAAAGCGGCACAAATCAGAATTCCAGCATATAAAAGAGATAAGAGCAGAGCTGCCTGGTTGAAGGTGGAGTGTGAGGGATGGGGGACTGGGCAATGGGTGAGAAGCCCCCACCTTACACTGGTGGCTGCCTCCACAACCCTTCGTGAAGCCTAGGGTGCCTGGGACCCCAGTTGGAACATCCCTCTGAAGGCCTAGCCTTCTCTGTAGTCAGTTCAAATGTGGCAAATAGAGCTCCTAGCAGGAAACCTGACCCTCCAGCTGCCAAAATCCTTGTGCAGGCCTGTGCAGGTACTACAGCAGCATCCACAAAGGGCGGGGCAGCGAGGGCTCGACGTGGTGGAGACAAAGGCCCACCTGGGCTGCATCCAGCCCTGAGGAGGCCCCTGGGTCCACACGTTCTCTGCCTCCCTGTCACCGGGCTCCACCCCTGTCATCCCCCCACGCATAGGTGGCTGCTGTCTTAATGACGCCTCCCCCCGCACGTCCCCAAGGCTGGCACACCCTGCAATTATGGTCGCTGTTTCCCTGGCTCTCCATCCTGCCTGCCTCGCCTCCCCACTCTCTGCCGCTAATTGCTGGGTTTGCCCTTCACTGTTTCCGCGCAGTAACGCTAAGTCCCGTCCCCCCTCAGCCGCACGCGCTGTCTGTTTCAATAACTGCAGAGACAAAAAGAAATCAAGATGGTCTCAGCAAAGTATTTCCCTTAGCCTGGGAGAAGGGGGCATTTGAGCAGGTTCACCAGCGCTTCTCAAACTGGAAGCAGCACTTGAATGACCCTGGGATTTTTCTAAAAGGTAGACTCTGGTTCTGTGGGTCCAGGGCGGGGCTGGAGACTTTGCGAGTCCGACCAACTGGCTGGCAATCATCTGCAGGCCTCGGTGTTAGCTCAAAGGTGCCAGGACGTGCACAATGAGAGGCAGGGAGCCAGAACTGGCCGGGTGCTGGGAGCAGGTCCCCCCACTTCTACCTGCCTCCAAGCTGAACTGGGGGTTTGGGCCCAGAGCCTCTGGAGTCTCGTTGAGGACCAGAAAGGAGGTGCACTCGATTCTAGCCCAGGGCAGATGACGCAACCAGGAGGGCTCCTATGAGAGATGGGGACCCTGTGGTAACCCCTTCCCTCCCTGGTGAGGTGTCACCCTCTCCTGAGAAAAGTAACCCTTTGACAAACTCTTTCCAAAAGTACTTACTGAGTGCCTATGGCATTCCAGGCACAGCCTAGGTTCTGAAGATACAGAGTAAACGAAAGAAACTACGTGACTCCTTCTGGCCACTTCTGTTCTCTTGTTAGTGGGGCCGGGAGAGATGCTAAGTGAGAGAAATAAAATACAAAGTATATTTCTGGTAATGAAGGCATAGAGCAAAATAAACCAAAGAGAGACAGAGAGGGAATCCAGGCAGGCCTGGGGGCGGGGGTGCTATCCAGGGCTCCCAAGTGGATTTTTAGAAGATGAATTGTTTGTAAGAGCCAAAAGTATAAGCTCTTTTAAAAACTGAGAAGCAATTTCTGTGTGTGACAAGCACAGGAACCCCATGTGACAGTCTCGTTCTCCCCATACCAGGGTCTGCAGGGCGGCCTCCGCGGGGAGTGGAGGTGCGCGGAAGTCAGGCCGTCCCACGGCGGACTGGCAATCGGGGCAGGCAGGAGCAGGGACAGGAGGCCAGCTCCGGGCTGGACGCTTTGAGTCTGCACGTCATTTAGTGTCCCCAGCAGCTGGGGGACCTGGCCCCTCACCAGGGAGTGACTTCCTGCTTCTCCCACTGCTCCAGGGGAAGGAAGATGGAGGCTCTCATGGGCTCAAGCCCCTGCGAGGCACAGGGAGTGGCCGGGCATGGCCATCGTCCCATCCCGCGCTCCCCCAGCTCTGTGGAGTCCCCGCCCTGAAGAAGTTACCAAGAACCCCTCAGAGCCCCAGCACATCCTGCTCGTGGGGAGGGCTGAGCCACGGCAGCTCTGATTTCCCAAACTTTCCATTTCAACTGAAATCCTGGGGGTAAACCTAGCCACCACACGGCAGCCTGTTTGTTCCCCAGCCATGCTGTCGCCGAACGGGGGCATCCCTCCTCACCAGGCCCTGCCGTCGTGCGGCCTGTCGCAGCCTCTGCCCGCAGATACGTCAGATTCATGCCGCAGGTGGGAGCGGACTGAGGGGAACCAAAGCCGGAAGCTGTAGAAATAGCTTCCGGGGTGGGGGCGTGGTCTCCTGCCGGCGGGCGACGGCGCCAGGCAGCTCCCCCCCCATCTCAGGGATCTCTGAGACACAGGGCCGCGCTCCCTCAGTCAGACTCGTGCTCGGTGGCCCTCTCGTCCATCCCGGCCTGTCTCCTCGCACAGTCCTCCACGACGCAGCTGGGAGGAGGCATCCTGAGGAGAGGGGCTGACCAGAGCGTCCCTGTGCCTGGCACACGTTCCCCCGGGCTCCCCAGCCGACCTCCGGGCTGTCTGACTGCACCCCACCGCGGGGCACAAACCAGCTGCAGGCATGGGTGTGGCCGAGGTGACCTCTGTCTTTGGTGCCCCTTTGTGTCTCGATGGCCTTTTCATGTCCTGAGCTCACCCACAAGGGGCCGTCCCTGCCCACACGTGAGCTGAGTTTGCACCAGGTTCTGGGTGCCCATCGGGCAGCTGTGGGGAGAGGCGTCCAGCAGCAAGGGCCGCAGTCAGCGGCGCTGGGGCGCACAGGCAGGGCCTGGAGGAGCCCGGGGCTCCCGTCTGGACCCAGAGTGGGTGCAGAGTAGGCAGCGGCAAAGCCCAGGACTCGGACTGAGGGGCGGGCAGCCTCAGGCCGCGGGGGTGTGGGAGGCAGTCCATGCTCAGCGCCCCGAGTCTGCAGCTCCTTCCTGCACGTGGATGGACGGCTGGGCACGGCAGACACCGGGGCCTCCCACTTCACCCTCTGCCAGGCAGTTGCCACTTACCTGGCACCCTCCCAGGTACAGCCCCCAGTCCACCTCCAAAAGACCCTGGGGGGGACCCAACTTAAGTGAGGGGCCCACCTTGAGCCAAACCAATGTTTCCAGAGTCTTTGGTCGCGTCCCTTCATTAGCCTATATGGTGGCTCCAGGGGAAAAAGCAGGCAGGGCCCCCCTTCCCACAGGTGCTGTCCTGGGCAGCTCACCTGGCTGGGTCCCAGGGTGAGTACAGGGCCTCCCACGGTGCTGCCCTTCCTCACGCCCACCAGGCTACAGACCCCTCGCTGATGTCTCCCAGGAGGGCCTGCCCCCCACTCCCAGTTTGCCTCCAGCTCGATAGGGCCACTGGAGGGCCAGAAGCCATGTCTCCCAGCAGTAGTTGGGAGTGCAGGGGCACACGCTGGTGGGCAGTACTCCCGGGAGCTGCTGTTAGGGGTCAGGTCAGTTCTGGGGTTTTTTGTGGGGTGCAGGGGCGACCGAGGAGGAAGTCCAGCCCTGCCCTCAGCTGCTGCATCAGTCTGGCCCCCGCCTCCTCAGGTGGGCCCACAGGCCTCCCCACCGTGTCCTGCCACCCGGTGCCACAGCCTTCCCTTGGCAGCTCCTGCCCACCCCCAGGCGAGGTCTCAAACCCCACAGGGAGGCCAGCCCGTCAGGTCTCTGCTTGGCTGTGTGCCCAGCTAGTGCCCAGCCCACTGTGAGGTTCCCCATCAGGGAACAAGATCAGGGAGCTGTGATGTAAAGGCCAGGGGCAAACTGGCACAGGACACAAGAAGCAGGAAATGGCGGTGCCCCAGGAAAGGGTCTGGGCAACTCTCAGCTGAGCGTTCAGGTCCTCAGCCAGCTGCAGAGCTGGGCACTGCTGAGCCCGAGAGCCACCAGCTCTGTGACCCCACTGATGTTACCTGACCTCCCTGTGCCTCAGTGTCCTCACCTGGAAAACCGGGATCAGCTAAGGGAGCTGGGCGAGGATGGAAGGCCTGGCCCTTAGCAGGCTTCCAGCGCATGTCATCGCCAGGGGACACGGATGTGAGAGCATCTGAGATCTCGGCAAGGCAACCTGCCCAAGGTCACAGCCAGCAGGGAGCTGGTCACTCTGCCGAGAGCCTGCAGGAAATAGATGGGGACCAAACCGCTTTGGTTTGCAGCCTCTCTCCATGGGAGGGCGGCTGAAGTTGACCTCACCACACAGAAATCAATAAGCAGGAGGCTGTTAAAAACCACCTCCCCATCAGCCTGCCGCTGGCCGGGAGCTGACGGATGCTCGTTTTGTGCCCTGCCCAGCCCGCGGACACTTAGGCCCCTCCACACCGTGTGTGAGGAGCACGCACATGGGGCTCAGACAGAGGAGATTGGGCCCAGGCTGCATACTGCGTCTCAGCGTCCTGCTTGACATGTGTCTTCCTGGGGAAAGAGATTGCTCCCTGACGGCTCCACATCCAGAGGAGGCTATCGTCTCACAGCAAAAAATAAAGGCAAGTGTGAAAACAGCTTTTTATGCCAAGTGGGGCCCACACTTCCAGGGGAAGCCTTCCCTGGAGGCCACTTTTTCACTGTAATTCCTCAGCCTGGCTTGAAATCACAGGCCCCTGAGCGAAAACTGTTACAGCTGGGGCTGGACCCCACCATGAGTGACCACAGGGCTTTCCAAGTCGGGGCCCAGGTCATCCACAGTGTTGCTGGAAGAACTGGCCCGGAGACTTAGGTCAGACTCACCAAGAACCTGAGACTGGTGTATCCTGGCTGCGGTTAGAAGGAAAAGCAGGTCGTTTTTCTAGGATTATTGAGAGAAACTTAGGCCGTGAACCTGCCACAATAGGCTAGGTTATGCCTAGCACATACCCACCAAATCTCAGTGGCCAACAGCAGCAGAGGTTCCTCCTTGGCTCATGGCACACACCCATCGTGGCGGGGGTCTGCTCCTTCTTGCCTCTCCAGGACCAGATGGATGAGACAGCCTTTTTCTTAAACTTGCCGGCTTTTGTTTCACAGAGACCTTTTGAAGGACTCATGCCAGCAGCCAGCTCTGGCCTGAGAGTGTCACAGCTCACTTTTGCTCACTGGTCAGAATCAGTCCCATGGCCCTGCCCTGACACTGGAAGGCTGGGAAGGCAGTCACTCCTACAGGCTGTCCAGTCATTGGGTGGTCAACAACACTCCTGACTGATGCTCAGGACCCAGGAAACCCCTTCCTCCCCGGCTCACCCCCTCCTGCCACCAAGGCCATGCAGTGGCCACATCATCATATGTTAATGGAGCTCAGAACCAGGCTTGCTATAAAGCCCCCTGGCTGCACCACTGCTGAGAATTTCAGCATGGACTCAGATCTCCAGGGATTAATGCACTTTCTTAGTCTTAAATGAGTCGTATGTGTTGTTGTTCATTGTTGGATGGTATCACCGAGTTAATGGACATGAGTTTGAGCAACCTTCAGGAGATGGTGAAGGACAGGGAAGCCTGGCATGCTGCAGTCCCTAGGGTCACAAAGAGTTGGACACGACTGAGCAACTGAACAACAGCAGCGTTGTTGCTGTTTTTTCAGTCATATCCAACTCTTTTGCGACCCCATGCAGTGTAGCCCGCCAGGCTCCTCTGTCCGTGGGATTTCCCAGACAAGAATACTGGAGTGGGTTGCCATTTTCTTCTCCAGGGGATCTTCCTGACCCACGTTTTGAACCCACGTTTCCTGCATTGGCAGGCGTTTTCTTTACCACTGAGCCATCAGGGATGCCAGGAGGCATATATAAAGATTATATATGTATATGTACAATGCATACATGTTTCATTTACATGTATATATACACACACATTCAGGAGAGCTCTGTAAAGACCTCAAATTATAGATACATGGGTGGACAACAAAGTTGCCCTGGAAACCATCTTGCTCCAGCTTCGACTTTACCAGGCAGTTGATTGGAGGATAAAACTGGGATCCTAGGAGATAGAAGATAACTGTGGTCAACAGCTAGAACAGGGAGGTGCTGACTGCTGTTCCATCTTGGGGGATTTGGGCCCCTGCAAAGTGACGTCTGAGGCTTTGCTCTCCAGCAGCCTTCCGCACTCAGGTCCCACTGAGATTGCTGCACCAGCTCAGCCTCACCAGGAGCCCCCTGCCAGGACCACACATTACCTCTGGGGCTGTGAGTGCTCTGGTCACTTTGCTTAACTTACTTCACTACCACTCACAGCCCAGAGAGTTCAACCCGGGGAGGTACAGGTGAAACAGCCAACGGGACCCTCTCCCCACCTGTCTCCCATCCCAGGGGGCTTTTTCAGTTGATTTTCTTCCCAGGAGAGCCCTTACACATTCACATCCATTCATTCATGTATCCATCTGTCCACCCACCAGCCCACATACCCTTCCATCCATCTGTCCAGCCACCCATCCACCCACCCATCCATGCATCCTTTCAGTCAAAACACTTTTCTTCTTCTAACTTACTAAGCACCTACCATATGCGGGGTGCTATGTTCATCAGCTGAGGGTACAGTGATGACCAAGCTGAGACATTGGCTCTAAAGGATAATAAATGATTCCTCTCTGATCCTTCCAGGGAGCAGAGTTTCATCAGAGGGAGAAACCCACGTGGTAAGAAGAGGGAATGGGGGTAAGGCATAGAAGAGCAAAGCTGAAGCTACAGAAGGTGGCTTTGCTTACAATTCACAAAGCAAAACTGACCCCAGCCAACGCCCCAGCCAGAGAGGAGGCTGGGAGGGGAAACCCAGGACAGCCTAAGAGGGAAGGTGAGGACCACCCTCACTGGTCAGTGCTGGGTGAGGGCTGGTGGGGTCCTGCCAGACCTGCTGACCTAGGGCACTGGGAGTGAGGGATGAGGAGGGTGAAGTTCGTTCTCTGAAGATACAGGAGGAGGAAAAACAGTTTGAGGTCTGTGGATGTTTGCTATGCAGAATAAGTCATGGTGGACTACAAATCAGACGTGCAAGTCTTGTTACTGAATTACCTGGTTGACTCCACATTTAAAATGCAGTTTCCAGGCTCTCGTCCCCTTCTGTATAGCCAAGCCAGGTGCTGTAACTTGAGACCTTTCCCCTCGCCCATCTCCCCAGACTACTCGGGACTGAAGACTTTGCAGGAGCCATTTCCTGGTTCAAAATGCTCTGTGGCTTCATTCCCTGTCACTGAGACCTCGCTGCTGAGCCCCCTCCGAGCAGCTTGGCTGGCCACTCTCCTTGTAGCTGCACGTTCTGCTCCCCAGGCTCTGCAGCAGGGACCCCCCAAAGCAGTTCTCAGAAGGCTGTGGTCACACTTGCATAATTATTGACTGGCTTCCATGGCTCAAGAGGGCTCTTAGCTGGGCCGCCTTGCCTCCAACGCTCACCAATAAACTCCTCTCAGAAAGAGGGAGGCCACTCAGCATCATGAAAGCAATGATGGCTTCCGAGCAGCTGACTTCTGACTCCACAGTGCTGTGAGCTCACACAGGCTTCCCTTTCCTCACCTGGAAAGCGGGACACTTCACAGACCGTGCACCCAGACGCATCCAAGAGGGGTCAGAAGCATGTGTCGCAAACTGTAAATGCATTTCAGGTGCTCCCCCACAAGCTCCATGTCATAGGAACAGCCCTGGGTGTACATTAGGTGCTTCATCACTGCAGATGGCCATGAAGCAGGGCTGCGACAAGTCAGATTCCTCCGAGAACAGGCTGCACTGGGGGAAGGCCAAGAGACTGGTGGAGCCAGGACAGGGAGCCCCACCCCCGGGGACTGTGGCTCGAAGCCGGAGCCCCTGCTTTGCCCGCTGCCTAGAGGGGAGCTGCAAGCACCTGAGGAGCTTTCCCGGGGCCATGGGCCAGCAGAGCTCTGGCCGATCCCGAAAGTGGTGCTCGGCCTTCACTGGCTGTGATGGGGTGGGGGTGGGGCGCAGTGTGCCTGGGCGTTGAGTGATCAGACCAGCGGGGCTGGCTGGGACCCCTGACAGCCCCCACTTGGGGCTGTGGCTGCTCGCCAGGTGCCCAGAGGAGTATGGGGACGCTGAGTGGCTTTTGTTTGTTGACTGCTGACCACGAGCTGCCTTCCAGAGCTACTTCTTCCCAGCAGGGGCAGGATGAGGGGCTGAGCACGTCCAGTGGCTGGCGCCCCCTCTCCTCCGAGCACGTGTGGGACACAAGTGTCAAGAAGGTGGTTTAGGGAGAGCCCAGTGAGGAACTTCCCAGGGGCCAGTCCTGGATGTTGGATGGAGACCTGGGGAGGACCTGAGGAGGGAGCAGCCGTGGGTCCTGGGGCCTCTGCCTTCACCCCCAGGCCTCACAGAGCTAAAAGGGCTTCTGTAGGCCTTGCCGCATTAACCCGGGCCCAGAGGCCTCCTTGCTCCTGGGGAGCAGGTGGCATTCTCCCTGCATGAGAGGGGCCGCCACCTTCCCCTCCCACCTGGCCACAGCAGAGAGGCCTAGGCTGGGGGCCAGACCATTGTGCCAGTTTGGCACTGGGCCTGAGCTACACAAACCCGGCTCAGCTGTGGGTGGGGAGGGCACTGCTGAAGCATTCTGGGCCCAAAAGGAGGTGAGGGAGCCGCCGCCCTCCACCCTGGGCCCCAGTGTCCATTCAGGGCCACATTGTGGGTGTTGGTGACTCAGAGGAGGCTCTGGTTTCTGTCGGATTCTTGAGGCTCAGGCAACCTGATCCTGAAACAATGACAAGCCTCGGAACAATCCTCCCGGCTCCCCCAGATAAGTGTTTCAGGCCTGGCCAAAAACGCGGCAGAACGGAAAATGACGTTGCGAGGGAAAGGTCAAGCGCTGGGCCTCCCGCTGCCGGGAGCAGGTGACTGCTCGGGCCAGAGGGCTGGTTCCGTGGTCTGGGAACACAGATGGGCGGCGGTGACCCCGCAGACCAGCCCGGGCCCTGACTGCTGAGTCTGAGCAGATGGCACCCGGCCTGGGCTGGCTGGGACAGCTCAGGACAGGGCCCGGCCTCTCGGCGGCAGGAGAGGAAATGGAACCCAGAGTCACCCGAGCGTCCAGTGGGGCAGAGGGCTCCTCCCTGAAGGAGTGGCCACTCACAGGCCCAGCACTGACAGGGCCCGGGCTGCGTGTGTTGCTGCTCACACTGGCCCTGCTGCGGGGTACCCTTAGCCTCATTTTACAGACAAGGACGTCAAGGCTTTGGTGACTGAGTATAAAGCAGAGGCTAAGATGCCCCGCCCAGCGGGAGACACCTATGGCTGGCTTACCTTTGCTCCTCTGCCACCTTGGGAAGTGCTTCCTCCCCTGCAGGCAGTGTTCACACCCCCAGGGGCCTCACACCCCAGGAAGAGGCAGCTTGTGGCTGAACACCCAGGGGAAGCCTGCTCCCCTTGAGGGCCGGGTAGGTTGAGCCATGGCAGGCAGGCCACAGCCCTCATTCCCAGGCTGTTCTGGGAAAGAGAACCAGAACCCTCCTCCACCCTCACCCCGTGCTGGCCGGGATCACCCACAGACAAGTCCCCGCTGTGAGTCTGCTTTGGGCGACCCCCGAACCGAGACAGAGCCTCCGAGGGCTCGTCGAGGGCCCCCTAGCAAGAGAGAGGATGGGGGCAACTGTCACAGTCGGGTTCTCAGGATGGAGGCCAGAAAGCCAGCTGACTAACCACAGGTCCACTAGAACTTTTCTCCCCTCAAATTTAAGTTTTCCCCCGCTGAGCTTTTCTTAAACCTTCAATGACTGCGAGCAGGGGCCGGCCTGCCTGCCGGCGAATGCTAGCCGACGACAAAGGCAGTGAACAAGCGGTAAATTAATCCTCACGGAAAAGCCCAGGATCGCCAATCCTTTCACAACATTTCTGTGTCTTTGGTGAACCCGTGGGCTGCGGCTTAACTGTGTGTAAACATAATAAAGTGCTATTATGCAAGTAAACATGTTCCTAATTTGCGGGGTGTACAGAAATGTGAGAGCGCTCCGTAGCCTCCCGGGGGCTTGTGTGCAGCGTCCAGCCCGCGCCCTGCTGCCCGGGCTCTGCCGTGACCTCAGCTGGGTGGGCGCCGGGAGGGCACGGGCTGTGAAGGCCCGGAGCCCACCTGTGCGGGGCAGGCCCAGAGGCACAGGACAGACTCCTCTCCCCCCCCAAACCCAGCCAAGAATGTCCAGGCCTCCTCACCCCCTTTAATTAATTCCCGGCTCGATGTCCTCAGAGACTGAAGGAAGTACTCCCACAGGTGACAGCAACTCACCTCGCCTCTGGAGTCTCCAGTCCCTGCCTTCCCCCAGGAGCAGGGCTGGGCATCTCCTTCTTCCTGGGCAGCAGGCACTGCGGGCACCTGTGTGGCCTCCAGTGAGGGGCTCACCCCGTGGGCGGCCTGAGAGCCCAGGTGAGGTGCGGGCTCCTGGGGATGAAGTCCTGATGTGTGCGAGGCCCAGGTGCAAGGCGGCTCTCCAGCCATACGGATCGCGGCCTCGCCGGGTCACGCGGGATCTGGCTGGAGGCAGTCACCCCACCAGCTCTTTGAACAGAGAGAGTTCACCATAAAGAATCGCTAACTTGGTGCATGGAAAGGGGAAACTGAGGCGCACAGGGGAGCAAGTGCAGGAAGATGGCCGAGGATGAGAAAGCTGGGTAGAGTGATTATAACCCAGGGTGGAGGGACCCCATGAAGCAGGGACCCAGGTCTGTGAGGAGGTGGGCACAGCCGACTGCTGTGGGTGCCCCCCACCGTGAGAGAAATGGATGGGTGGGAGCTTAGCTTCACGTGTGCTCTGCCTTTTCAGTCCCTTGACCTTGGCAATGCCTTGTCCCCCTTCTTAGTTGGTCCCCCAAAACCTCTGCCTCCTGGTTTTTCCACCTCTGGGCAGTCCTTTCCTCTTTCCTGTGGCCTGGACCTAGTGAATTGCTGGTACTAAATACAATGGAGCAAAGGCGATGGGAAGTGACTTCCAAGACTCCTGGAAGACAAAAGGACCATGCCTGCCCCCTCCTTGCCCTTTCTCACTCTCTTTCAGAGCCCGTGCTCTGGGAAAAGCCACCTGCCATATCAGGAACAGCCCTGTGAAGAGGCCCGGGTGGATGTCTCCAACCCCCAGTCAGCAAGGACCTGAGGCCCGTCAGCAGCTCCTTGAGACAGCGTGGAAGCAGACTCTCTACCCCCAGTCAAGGCTGGGAGCCTGCCTCACATCCTGTGGCCTTGAGAGCTGCTAAGCCAAGCTGCACCTGTATTCTTGATCCACAAGAACTGACTGAGATCATGAAGGGTTGTTGGTTAAAGATGCTAAATATTGGAGTAACTTGATGAAGGTAAAAGAGGAGAGTGAAAAAGTTGGCTTAAAACTCACAAAAATTAAGGTCATGGCATGTGGTCCCATCACTTCATGGCAAATTGAAAGGGGAAAAAATCGAACAGTGGCAGATTTTCTTTGCTTGCACTCCAGAATTACTGTGGACGGTGACTGCAGCCATGAGCTTGGAAGAAGAGCTACAACAAACCTAGATGGCGCATTGGAAAGCAGAGACATCACTTTGCTGACAAAGGTCGGAATAGTCATAGCTAGCATCAGTCCTTCCAATGAATATAGAGAGTTGATTTTCTTTAGGATTGACTGGTTTGATCTCCTTGCTGTCCAAGGGACTCTCGAGAGTCTTCTCCAACACCACAGTTCAAAAGCATCAATTCTTCAGTGCTCAGCTTTCCTTATGGTCCACCTTTCACATCCATACATGACTACTGGAAAAACCATAGCTTTGACTAGATGGACCTTTGCAGCAAAGTGATATCTCTGCTTTTCAATGCGCTCTCTAGGTTTACCATCGCTTTTCTTCCAAAGAGTGAGCATCTTTTAATTTCATGGCTGTCCACAGTGTGTTTGGAGACTGAGAAGAGAAAATCTCTCACTGCTTCCGCTTTTCCCCCTTCTATTTGCCATGAAGTAATGGGGCCAGATGCTGTGATCTTAGTTTTTTGAACACTGAGTTTTAAGCCAGCTTTTTCACTCTCCTCTTTCTCCCTCATCAAGAGGCTCTCTAGTTCCTCTTCACTCTCTGCCATTAGAGTGGTATCATCTGCATATCTGAGGTTGTTGATATTTCTCCTGGGAATCTCACTTCCAAGCTGTGATTCATCCAGCCCACCATTTAGCATGATGTACTCTGCATAAGGTCAAATAGCTAACAAGTGGCAGAACTAGGGTTTGAACCCAAGTGGCCAGGCATTCTTGACATCTCTACTCTCTGGTGTCTTTAGAGAAAAGCACAGCTTTTTCAGTCCTCTGCTCTTGGCAAAGCAGAAGATTGCCAAGTGGCGAACGCAGGGTCCCTCTCACCAGGGAGTGGAGAGGTGATCTGGAGGTGTCCGAGCAGCTTTGCTCTCTGGTCCTTTGGTCTCCAAGCCCATGGTCCTCAGTCCTTCTGCTGAGGGTCCTCACAGCAGCTAGAGAGGAGCACTTGGGAAAGGACCCAGGATGGGCAGAGCCAAGCCCGAAGGTATCAGCTTCTGTCATTTCAGGCAAGTCCCTCTGTGGCACCAGTGTGCACCAGTAACCCTTCAGTGCCACGGACCAGTCTTCAAGTGTTTAACAAAAACTAAGTTGAGTGGGGGTTGCCCTGAGGAGAGCTGCCCTCAGCTCTTGCTCACCTAAGCTCAAAGGACACTTTCTCCATCGGCACATCAAACCACGAAAAGTTCGCCCTCACATAAGTGTTGCAGTGGGCTTCAGGGCTGGCTTAAAGGGGCTCTGGCCTCACCTTTCAGAAGTTCTGTCTACTCTCCGCTCCCTGAGGTTTCACCCTCAATTCATGGCCACAAAGCGCGGGCAGCAGTCCCAGCTCTCACACCCACGTGCCCAGATGCCTGAAGAAAGAGAAGGTGTTTCTTTCCCTACTAGCTCTTAAGAGGATGGGATGCTTTCACATCTCCCTCTCTATAGCTGGGCCACCAACCCACCACCCAGCCACGTGAGGACCAGCTCTGGGGCCTAGGGTAATGCCGTGTGCTGATTGGCTTAGGTCTGGATTCCTCCACCAATCACAGTGCCCCAGACAATGGGCTGACACTCTGACCAACTGAGCTGAGCACTGAGGCAGGGATGCTTGGGACAGGCCTGGGGGGCAGAGGCTAGTGAGCAAGGGGCAGGATCCTAGGTCTAAAAGGTTAGGAAGTTAATTTTTAAAAAAGGAGGCAAGTCCCTCCAAATCAAGCTCACTAGTTCATTTTGGTCCTTTCCCTCAGAGGCTAGGCAACTCTGATGGCTCATGTCCTAGCTAATGTCCTGCCGTGGATCCTTCCGGTATGGTGTGTCCTGATGGCCTGGAGATACACACATGGAGAGAGACACACGGAGTCAGGGTCAGAGAGACAGAGAATGACTTCATTGTCCCTCTCACAAAGCCCTGGGGCAATACCTGGAGCACCTCTGCTAACAGCTCCTGGCTTGGAAGGGCCCTGCTAGACGGATTTGCTGTTAAGGGCAGCCCAGCTTATCAGGAAGTCGCTGACCTGGGACCCCTGCTGCCTGTCAGGCGTGTGTTCTCAGTGATGCTTTTGACGAGCCCAGATTAAAGGGGTGTTTAACAACCATGCAGCGTCTAGGGAGGTGGGAGAAGTTGAAACCACATCAGCCTCCAGCCCACTGCTGGCTCCCAGGCTTCCTCTGCTCCCCGCTGGGATTAGGCACGGGGCTAATGCCATGACCCAGATTTGGAAACAGTGTCATTTAAGGGTTGGCTGGCACCGAAAACCTTTCTGTTGTCTAATGCCACATGTAGAGCCCACTCAATTTAAAAGTGGGCAACATGTCTTGCTTTTCATTTCTTTAAGGGATATTATCACCAAAGTGATCACGTCGTGGTGCAGAAGGAAAAAGCCTCGTTGGCCAGACCCAGCTCTGGAGTCAGCGAATGCTGGTCCTTTCTGGAGCTGCAGGCAGCAGCCAGGAGCTCAGAAAAACCATGTGCAAAATGGACTGACGGGCTCCATCTCAGAGATGGAGGGGTAGTGAAATGCCCAGTGAAGCCATGCCATCCTGTGCTGGGTGTGGAGCTATCTGCATGTAAACACACAACAAACCAGCAGAGACACTGAAGGACGCATTCAGAAGAGAGGCTGCCTCTGTCACCAGGGCTGGAGCCTCAGGTGGGCGTGATGGCAGCTCTGCCAGTCAAACTTTCATTCTCTCCACGTCCTTCCCAAGGTTGGCGGGAACGAAGGCCTGGCTGCAGAGAGAGATGCGGTTTGATGCCTGACCTTGTTTTGGGTTTAAAGGCATCCAAGTAACGTGTGTCAGCAGTTAAAAGTGCGTCAGAGCCAAGCGTCTCCACCGGGCTCAGAGCCATGGGGCGAGGCAAGGCGGTGGCAGGCAGGGCGCCAGTGTGAGCTGAGCAGGGCTGCAACTGGGCCTCCAGAGTGTGACCCCCGGGGACAGGAGGGGCGTTCCTCTGCCACCCCTCCCAGCCTGAGCCAGCTCTGGGACACAGAGATAACTGGGGAGGGGGTGAGTGGCACGAGGAGGCCAGGTTGGGGCGCTGGGGGAGGAAGCTTTCCTTTGCAGCCTCCGTGAGAAACCAGGCACATTTCATTACTCCTGGGGAAATCCCTGGAGCGGGCCTTCATCGCCTCTTCCTCAGACAAGGAAAGGAGGCTTGGAGAGGCCAAGGTATGCAGCTGAGCTGGCTGAACACATGCTGTCTGATGGCACAGCCACGGCCCCACCGGCCAAGGCGCAGGGGTCCTTCTCTACACTGGGGGACAGGACGTGGGGTCCACCTCTGGGCGGGGCCCTGCCTAACCTGCAGCCCTCCCTTTAACAGCCACCTCGGTTCTCGGGCCCCAGGATGAAACCCAGAGGAGCCCTTCTGAACTGCATCCGGGACTGAGGAGTTAGCAAAGGGGAGGCAAGGGCTCCGGAAGCATCACGCAGAGGCTAAGCGTGTTTGCTCTGTGAGGTGCTTCCCTGGTGGCTCAGACGGTAAAGAATCTGCCTGCAATGCAGGAGACCTGCGTTCAGTCCCTGGGTCAGGAAGATCCCCTGGAGAAGGGAATGGCAACCACTCCAGTATTCTTGCCTGGAGAATCCCATGGACAGAGGAGACTGGGGGGCTACAGTCCATGGGATTGCAAAGAGTCAGACCCGACTGAGCAACTTTCACTCACTCAAGCTGACCCAGGCTCAGCCTGACCTGAGTCTCTGTTAGATCATCAAGGAAAATGGGATGATAAAAGAACTCTTAATTAATAAATGCAGGTTTCCATGCTAGATGAGGGGGGCTCAGTGTGGGTTTTGGCGGGTAGACATTAAAGGGCCTCTTTGAACACTCGCTAGCCTGTGGTGGGAAGCGCCCACTCCCTAACTGCTCACCATGGGCCTGCCTGCGCCACTGGAGGTCCCAGCCAAGCGGGGGCCGCTTCCAGCAGGTGTCGGCATGGAATGGACCTCCATCTGCACAGGCCTGCTGACAGACTGGCTCCAGTGTTCAGAAGGGGTGTGACACGGGGCAGGACGCACCCAGGTCTGTGTCCCGTCTCCCCACTCCTCTCCGTGTGTGTCTCTTTGTCCACCTGGTCTCAGCGTCCACTTGAAGGGACTGAAGACTCCCTCAGAGCAGCATACTGGGGCAAGGTGGGGATTCGCCAATATGAGGCTTCAGGTGTAGGCAGAGAGGTTGAGGAGGGCAAGCTGAGCTCATCAAATCATCCAGTTGTCTAGCTTGGGTTTGGGTAAGAATTGGGACTCTTTTTTTAAGACTCTTTCTTGTCTATGGAAATATCACCAAGTCTATCCTATCTTTTGATTAAAAGGAGTCTTATTTTGAAGATGCTCACCCTGGTACATTTGAGCCACAGAGTGGCAGGGAGCCTGGGAAGAGCTGGAAGGGCCTGCCCCCCGCCTGGAAGGCCGGCTGTTGCTTCCAGAGCAGGGGTGAGCATCTTGTCACAGCCCTGGCCCTGTCTGGCCAATTGAATGCCTCTGAACAAAGAAGACATTTCTTTGATTGAAGCATTTATAGGCACAAGAATGATTTTTACGAACAAGAAATGTTTATTTTAAGAAGAAATGTTGATGCCACCATTTCATGTCTGCAAGAGTCACTTGGCCGAAGGAGAGTGTCTATACTTGCTCACTTCTCAGAAATGAGCACCGGCGCCCTCTGCCCCCTGACCACGTCACGTTCAATTACTCCCGCCACAGGCAGCCCAGCTGCCTTGGCTGGAAAGGGCAGTGTTTGAAAAAGAATGAGGAGCGCAAGGCTCCTAGGGAATCCCCCCTAGCCAGTGCCAGGCACTTCCTCCTGCTCTGTTGGAAGCCACCCTGAGGGATGCGGAGAGGGTGGTGAGCCGAAAGCCAGAGCCTGTGCCCAGCACGGGAGCGTCATTTCATCTCACTGCCAATCCAACCCCTTCATTCATTCACTCCCTTTGGATGAGACCTGTCTGAGCTTTGGAGGCCCCCAGGAGTGTGGTCTCCTGGGTTCCCCTCCCCAAGGCTCTGTGTCCTGGGGGCCTCATTCTCCTCCCCCTCACTATGAGACCCCATGACGTCCCTAGAGCAGTGGCAGCCGGCTTCCCTCTGCGGGGGCCAGAGGCAGCTCCCCATCTTAGAAAGGAGGGAGTGGGGACCCCAGAGACCCTCAGGGAGCCACTTCTTCCTCCCCAAGTGAACGACTTTCTCTAGTCCAGCAGCAGAGGAAAGTATCGCGGGGTCGTTCTGGGACCTCATCAGGCCTGCAGGGTAGGCCCTAGTCTTTGCTGAGCATGGAGGGGAGTTCCTGGAGAGGACTCTGAGGCCAGCACCCAGGCCCAGGCCTCAGTGACCCCCTCACAATGTCCCTGCCTGGAACAAACAGTAGATGGGAAGAGGGTGATGTTTATCCTTTTTGATTATAAATGTGGTCCCTTACCTCTCTCCATTCCCTTTTTCTACTAATGTCTTTTCACCCCAAGGCTGTAAATGAGTATATTACAAATTTCTCAAAGGCACTGGCCAAGTTCCCTATGCATGTATCTCTGCGGAGCACAGGATAGTATATTAAATACCATCAGTTCAGTTCAGTTCAGTTGCTCAGTCGTGTCCAACTCTTTGCGATCCCATGGACTGCAGCACGCCAGGCCTCCCTGTCCATCACCAACTCCCAGAGTTTACTCAAACTCGTGTCCATTGAGTCGGTGATGCCATCCAACCATCTCATCCTCTGTCGTCCCCTTCTCCTCCTGCCTTCAATCTTTCCCAGCATCAGAGTCTTTTCCAATGAGTCAGTTCTTCCCATCAGGTGGCCAAAGTATTGGAGTTTCAGCTTCAGCATCAGTCCTCCCAGTGAATATTCAGGGCTGATTTCCTTTAGGATGGACTGGTTGGATCTCCTTGCAGTCCAAGGGACTCTCAAGAGTCTTCTCCAACACTACAGTTCAGAAGCATCAATTCTTTGGCGCTCAGCTTTCTTTATGGTCCAACTCTCACATCCATACATGACCACTGGAAAACCCATAGCTTTGATTAGATGGACCTTTGTTGGCAAAGTAAATTAAATGCCATAGATGCTCAGCAGACATTTCTGGAAAGATAGGCCCTCAGCGGCACTCACGTAGTTGCTCAGAGACTGCATGAGAAGGACTGCCTGGGAAGGACTCCCCTATATGCAGAAATCAGTCATCTACAGCAGCACACAACAGGGAAGAAAGCATTGCAGGAGCCAGAGACGAGAGCTTGCTGCTGGCCAGTGGTGGTGAGCAGGGACGCTTGGCCTGAGGAAGGAAGTGAAGAGGCCCAAAGGCATTTGATGCAGAGAGCAAGGAGTAAGAGAAGAGTTAGGCTGCATGTCCCAGGGCTCAGACCGGACTCCTCACTGTCACTGTCACTGGCTCGGGTAAGGCGTAGGCCTTACCGGGGGAGAGAGGTATTTATAAAGTCAGACACAGCAAGACAGGGAGGGGCATGACCTACCTCCTGCATCACATGGAGTACAGCAGGGCAGGCTGGGGGGGAGCTGTCCCAGTGAAGGCTCCCTGCCTCTTTCTTTTTCACAGGGCCTCTGTTGCAGGGGGAATACCCGGACCACTTGGTGCCAACAAGTCTGGTGTGTGGTGCCAGCTGTCTGAAGGAGTAGGCTGGAAATGCCAGCTGCCTGGAAACCGGAGACCTGGGACCAGGAAAAGTGCGGAGGAACCAGCTGCTCCCAAGGAGGGCCAAGCCTGGGGATAGCCCCTCTCATTGGGAGAAAAGGGCCCGAGTTGCAGCTGGCTCCAGGTCCCAGCCATGTGGAGTGACCCCGTGCTCCCAAATCACAAAGGCACAAGGAGTCACAGGTTGCTGACGTCGAGACAGAAAAAGTCACTAGAACTTAAGAAAATAAGAGGGTCAGCAGCCACTCTGGATTCGAAATGAAAAAAAACAGAGTAGAACAGGTCGACTTAGGATAAGTAGCAGAAGGCAAGACTTACCTGTATGTAAGAAAACGTGGATAGGACATTTGTCTGAAGTCCTGTGGGACAGGGGACAGCTTGTCATGGGATGCTCTCACACATCCTTTCCCCCACCTACTAGTACCAAGAGCCTTAGAACCCAGATGACAGCCCAAAGCATCCACCCAAACGCAAAATGCCCCCTAAGTCAGAGGGAGGAGTCAAGCATGATGCGTGGGGGTGGTCAGCATGGCTCCCTGCTGACAAAGCACGGATGGGGGCTTAGGGGTGAGGGCCACAGAGGGGTGCTCTTCGGCTGTTTCTTTTGTCTGTTTCTCAAAGCTTCACTGAAGTGTAATTTCCGTACCATAAAACTCACCCTCTTCAGTGTAGAATTCGGTGGTTACCAGCGTCCTTGCAGAGTTCTGTGACCATCACCACAACCCTGTTTTGATGAGCTGCAGAGTTTTCATTCCCTTCATGGATCACAGCCTTGTTGTGGTGAAGGGGCTTGCGTAACTCAATGAGCTAAGCCATGCAGGGCCACCCAAGACGGTCATAGTGAAGAGTCCTGACAAAACATGGTCCACGGAGAGGGAAATTGCAACCCACTCCAGTATTCTTGCCTGGAGAACCCTATGAAAAGGCAAAAGTATATGACAACAGATGAGCCCCGCAGGTCAGGCGGTATCCGGTATGCTATTGCAGAAAAGTGGAGGGCAGCTGTTACTAGTTCCAGAAAGAATGAAGCGGCTGTGACAAAATGGAAACCATGCTCAGATGTGGACGCGTCTGGTGGTGAAAGTAAAGTCTAGTGTTGTAAAGAACAATGTTGCATAGGAACCTGGAATATTAGATCCATGAATCAAGGTAAACTGGACACGGTCAATCAGCAGATGGCAACATCAACATCTTAGGAGTCGGTGAACTAAAATTGATGGGAATGGCTAATTTAATTCAGATGACCATTATATCTACTACTATGGGCAAGAATCCCTTAGAAGAAATAGGGTAGCCCTCACAGTCAACAAGAGTCCGAAATGTAGTACTTGGGTGCAATCTCAACAATAACCGAAGGATATCGGTTCATTTCCAAGGCAAACCATCCAACATGACAGTAATCCAAGTGTATGCCCCAACCACTGATGCTGAAAAGCTGATCAGTTCTATGAAGACCTAAAACACCTTCTAGAACTTACACCCCCCCCCCCCCCACAAATGTGCTTTTCATCACAGGGGATTGGAGTGTAAAAGTCAAGAGATATCTGGAGTAACAGGCAAGTTTGACCTTGGAGTAGAAAATGAAGCAGAGCAAAGGCTAACAGAGTTTTGCCAAGAGAACGCACTGGTCATAGCAAAGACCCTTTTCCACCAACACAAGAGATGACAGTCACATGAACATCACCAGAAGGTCAATACTGAAATCTGACTGATTATATTCTTTGCAACTAAAGATGGAGAAGCTCTATACAGACAGCAAAAACAATACCTGGAGCTGACAGTGGCTCCAATCATGAGCTCCTTACTGTAAACTTCAGGCTTAACTTGAGTAAAGTAGGGGAAACCACTAGACCATTCAGGTATGACCTAAATCAAATCCCTTATGATTATACATGGAGGTAACAAATAGATTCAAAGGCTTAGATCTGGTAGACAGAGTTTCTGGACAATGATGAATAGAGTCTCATAATATTGTATAGAAGACAGTGATCAAAACCGTTCCAAAGAAGAAGAAATGCAAGAAGGCAAAGTGGTTGAGGAGGCTTTACAAATAGCTGAGGAAAGATGAGAAGTGAAAGGCAAGGGAGAAAGGGAAAATATACCCAAATGAATGCAGAGAACCAGAGAATAGCAAGGAGAGATAAGAGGCCTTTCTTAAATGAACAGTGCTAAAGAAATAGAGGAAAACAATAGAATGGGAAAGACTAAAGATCTCTTCAAGAAAATTAGAGATACCAAGGGAACACTTCTTTCAAGGATGGGCATGATAAGGACAGAAATGGGAAAGACCTAACAGAAGCAGAAGATATTAAGAAGACGTGGCAAGAATACACAGAAGAACTGTACAAAAAAGGTCTTAATGACCCAGAGAACCATGATGGTGTGGTCACTCACCTAGAGCCAGACATCCTGGAGTGTGAAGTCAAGTGGCCCTTAGGAAGAGTTACTATGAACAAAGCTAATAGAGGTGATGGAATTCCAGCTGACCTATTTCAAATCCTAAATGTGATGCTCTGAAAGTGCTTCAGTTCAATATGCCAGCAAATTTGGGAAACTGAGCAGTGGCCACAGGACTGGAAAGGGTCAGTTTTCATTCCAATCCCAAAGAAAGGCAATGCCAAAGAATGCTCAAACTACTGAGTAATTGCCTTCATTTCACATGCTAGCAAGGTAATGCTCAAAATCCTTCAAGCTATGTCTCAATAGTACATGAACCAAGAACTACCAGATGTTCAAGGGGGACTTAGAAAAGGTGGAAGAACCAGAGATCAAATTGCCAACATCTGTTAGATCACAGAAAAAGCAAGAGAATTTTTTTTAAAAAATCTACTTCTGCTTCATTGACTAGGCTAAAGCCTTTGATGGTGTGAATCACAACAAACTGTGGAAAATTCTTTAAGACATGGGATTACCAGAACTTACCTGTCTCCTGAGAAACCTGTATTCAGGACTAGAAGCAACAGTTAGAATCAGACATGGAAAAATGGACTAGTTCAAAATTAGGAAAGGAGTACGTCAAGGCTGTATATTGTCACCCTGCTTATTTAATTTATATGCAGAGTACAACATGTGAAATACTGGGCTGGATTCATCACAACCTGGAATCAGATTGCATGAGAAGTATCAGCAACCTCAGATATGCAGATGATAACAATGTAAGGGCAGAAAGTGAAGAGGAACTAAAGATCCTCTCTGTGAGACCCCATAGACGGAAGCCCTGGTTCCGTCAGGGTCCCCCAGGCTCCCCCGTCCCTGGGATTCTCCAGGCAAGAGCACTGGAGTGGGTTGCCATTTCCTTCTCTAATGCATGAAAGTGAAAAGTGAAAGTAAAGTTGCTCAGTCATGTCCGACTCTTCGCGACCCCATGGACTGTAGCCCACCAGGCGCCTCCTTCCATGGGATTTTCCAGGCAAGAGTACTGGAGTGGGCTGCCATCGCCTTCTCCACAATGAGGGTGAAAGAGGAGAGTTAAAAGCTGGCTTAAAACTCAATATTCAAAAAACAAAGATCATGGCATCCAGTCTCATCACTTAATGGCAAATGTTGTTCAGTAACCAAGTCACGTCTGATTCTTTGTGTCCTCACGGACTGCAGCACACCAGGCTTCCCTATCATCTTTCACTGTCTCCTGGAGTTTGTTCAAACTTGTGTCCATCGAGTTGGTGATGCCATCCAACCATCTCATCATCTGCTGCCCTCTTCTCCTGCCTTCAATCTTTCCCAGCATCAGGGTCTTTTCCAATTAATCGGCTCTTTGCATCAGGTTGACAAAGTATTGGAGCTTCAGCTTCATTGGAGCAGTCTTTCCAATAAATATTCAGGGTTAATTTCCTTTAAGATTGACTGGTTTGATCTCCTTACAGTCCAAGGAACTCACCAGTCTTATCCAACACGACAGTTCAAAAGCATCAATTCTTCTGTGCTCAACCTTCTTTATGGTCCAACTCTCACATCACAGGTGACTACTGGAGAAACCATAGCTTTGACTCTATGGACCTTATTCAACAAAGTAACGCCTCTGCTTTTTAATACACTGTCTATATTTGTCATAGCTTTTCTTCCAGTTAGTAAGCATCTTTTAATTTTGTGGCTGCAGTCACCACTCATAGTGATTTTGGAGCCCCTCCCCCAAATAAAACCTGTTACTGTTTCCACCTTTTCTTCATCTACTTGCCATGAAGTTAGGGACTGGATGCCATGATCTTAGTTTTTTGAATGTTGAGTTTTAAGCCAGCTTTTTCACTCTCCTCTTTCACCCTCACCAAGAGGCTCCATAGTTCCTTTTCATTTTCTGGCGTTAGAGTAGTATCATCTGCATACCTGAAGTTTTTGATATTTCTCCCAGCAATCTTGATTCCAGTGTATGACTTATGGCAAATAGAAGGAAGAGAAGTGGAAGCAGTGACAGGTTTTCTTTTCTTGGGCTCCAAAATCACTCGGGACTACAGCCATGAAATTAAAAGATGTTTGCTTCTTGGAAGGAAAGCTATGATTCTAGACTGCATATTACAAAGCAGAGACATCACTTTGCCAACAAAAGTCCACATAATCAAAGTTATGATTTTCACAGTAGTCATGTACAGAAGTGAGAGTTGGCCCATAAAGAAGACTGAGCGCTGAAGAATTGATGCTTTCAAATTGTGCTGGAGAAGACTCTTGAGAGTCCTTTTGACAGCAAAGAGGCCAAACCAGTCAATCCTAAAGGAAATCAATCCTGAATATTCACTGGAAGGACTGCTGCTGAAAGTGAAGCTCCAGTGCTTTGGCCATCTGATGCAAACAGCCGACTCATTGGAAAAGACCCTGATACTGGAAAAGATGGGATAGATCATAGGCAAAGGAGAAGGGAGTGACAGAGGATGAGATGGTTAGATAGCACCACTGACTCAATGGGCATGAATTTGAGCAAACTCCAGAGATAGTGGAGAACAGAAGAGCATGGTATGCTGCAGTCCATGAGGTCGCAGAATTGGATAAAACAGTGACTGAACAACAGCAAGAACATTCATGAAGTTGAAGAGGCTGCACCATGCTCAGGGGGGTGTGGTCCCGTCAGCTATAGCGGTGAATCCTAGCCTGGGGGTGTGGTCAGGCCACCTGGGGCAGGGTCAGTCCTGGCCTAGGGGTGTGATCCAGTCCCCCTAGGGGCGTCCAGAAGGCCCCTTCTTCAAGGTGATGCTGGAGCTGTGGGCCACCCGGGAGCCATGTGGACGTAAGGGCTAGAAAGAGAGCGGGGAGCCAAAGACACAGAGAGTCGCGAGGAGCCTGCCGGGGGCCCACATTCCAGGAGAGGAGGGCCAAGATGGTGAAGACCACTGGTGATGCCGAAGAAGATGGGCGGGTGGGCAGCTCCCGCCGGGGAGGGCCATTGGCCGCCTCAGAGAGCAGTGTCAGAGGGTGATGGAGACGAGATGGAGACAGAACAGGAAGATTTTGTAGAAACCTGGACCCTTTCTCTCTCCTTACTCCTCGTCTCCAGTCATGCCTGGTTTAGCTCCTTGCTTCTCCGGTCGGGTGAATCTAATCCACTTTCGCCCCCATTTCCCCCGCCCCCATCCCCCAGGCCACACCCAATTCCGGTGCCCCTCCGCCTGCCCTCCACCCCCAGCCGCCTCCCACCCATCAGCAGGTGGGAGGAATATCAACCTGCACCAGACGCACCAAGCTTCTCCCTATCCTGGGGAGAAAACCCGACGGCTTCAGCAGCAAAGCGCAGCCGCCACACCCTCGGTCCTACTTCCCCGCCAGCCCCTGGTCTCGTCCCCCAGGGTGCGCATCGCTGGTCTTGCCTCAGTCCCGGAACATGCCCGCCCTGCTGGAGGGCAGACCTCTGCCTGGGCGGGTCCCCAGCCCTCCCTAGACCGGCGGCTTCAAGCCTTTCTGACTCGCGGGCCACGTCTGCCGCAGCCGCAATGCTGGCCCTGCTCTGTCACCATCCATGTGGGGACGCTTATGTCTGCTGTCTGTTTTCTTCACTAGAATATAGCTTCCTGAAGGCAGGCCCCAGCTCTGTACTGTTCACTCTTGAACCCTCGGAGCCCAAAGCAGGCCTTGCCACTTCAAAGGTGTTTCCTGGGAGTGAATGAATGGTTGGAGTTTCATCTTACCCGTTTCACAATTAGACCCTGAAGACAGTTTGGTACCACTGCTATCTCAGCTGGTAAAGAATCCGCCTACAATGCAGGACACCCTGGTTCCATTCCTGGGTTGGGAGGTTCCCCTGGAGACGGGATGGACTACCCACTCCAGTATTCTTGGACTTCCCTGGTGGCTCAGATGGTAAAGAATCCACCTGCAATGCGGGAGACCTGGGTTCGATCCCTGGGTTGGAAAGCTACCCTGGAGGAGGGCATGGCAGCCCACTCCAGTATCCTTGCCTGGAGAATCCCATGGACCAAGGAGCCTGGCGGGCTGCAGTCCAAGGGGTCGCAAAGAGTGGACACGACTGAGTGACTGAGGGCAGCACAGCACTGCTCTCCTCTTGTAACAAACGTGGCCCTCTCCACTTCCCAGGACTGCAGGTGGTTCCTTGCTATACTGTCACGTGGCTCTCGCTAGTTGTTTCGACCTCTGGAAAGCCTTGGTTTCCTTTGGACATTGGAACTATGCAGATTCCCATGTCAGCTTGTGCCCAGCAGGCACGGAACCTGACAGAAGAGGTGGCCTGAAACCCAGCGGGGTTTATCAGTGTCTAGGCAAGCCTGGTAGGCTGCAGTCCATGGGGTCGCTAAGAGTTGGACACGACTGAGCGACTTCACTTTCACTTTTCACTTTCATGCATTGGAGAAGGCAATGGCAACCCACTCCAGTGTTCTTGCCTGGAGAATCCCAGGGATGGCAGAGCCTGGTGGGCTGCTGTCTGTGGGGTCGCACAGAGTCGGACACGACTAAAGCGACTTAGCAGCAGCAGCAGGCAAGCCCTGTGCCTGGGACACGGTGCTGCCCCCAGCTGCCTCTCTTTAGGGTGCAGCCTTTGAGCCTACTCAAAGCCAACCTGGCCTTGCCTGTGGCTCTCTTCCCCCAGAGCCCCAAGCAACCTGCTTCTTTCGAATGTGTGGCTGTTCTCATGTATCAGGTGTGGAGAAGGAAATCAAGTCTCTCCTCACCCTGCTACCTTCTGCCCTCCTGTGGGCTCTGTGACGTGGCCAGACTGTAAATGATGCTTTCATTGTTTCTCTGTTGTTGTTTTGGAGCTGTGAAGCCTGTGCTGTTAACACCAGGTGCTGAAAAATTAAAACTTATCATCAGTCACCATCATCAAAGCAAGGTGAGGTAGGACGGTTTCAACTAGTCCCAAATTTCCTGGAGGAATTTGGCCTCTTGTCAGTTTCCCTCTCCTGAGGCTGACGTTACTAGCAGAACAGAGTTCTCTTCAGCTGCCCAGTTCAGCCTTGAGTTTACTCAATTAAAACCCCATCCAGTGGCCTCAGTGCTAAACACAAGAAAGGAATTACTTCTTGACTGATAATATATTAGTTGTTTCTTGCAGTTGGACTGTGGGACTCTAAGAATAGTATATTTTTTCAGGAAGCAGAGCTTTAACAACCAGAAAGTTTAATTAAGATTTTCTGTTGCACTTAAAAAAAAATTGAGTTAGTAGCAGGAGAGTATTTTTAGAACTGAAGTGATTATTTTGTGTTAACAGATAAACGTCTGAATATTCTTAAACCTTTATGTAGGGCAAAACATAGCTAAAGAATTGACGTCACAAGTCTAAAAGAATGACTGGTTGTTTTTGCACACGTCATCACCATCATACTTATTTATTCAATTCATTCATTATTTATACCCTGCATTCTTTCTTCCTAAGTTCAAGGTGGGCTGGGATTGCAGGGAGAATTTTTTTTAATGCTTTACAAACTTGGTAGACATTGAAGATCTTTTTTTCAGTTCTCTCAGATTTTGGTGGTCTGGGTGGGCTCCCTTCTTAGATTTTGGTCTCATTTGGATTTTTTTTCCTTTTATTGAGAGACACTAGGGTATCACTTAGAGGTGAATGTTTTGTATGTTACTTCAAATAGTAAAAATAACATTAAAATGTTTTGTTATGAGAAAGCTTCAGGTTAAGGAAGAAAGCACTCGTTTAACTGAAACTATGAAGTGTGCAGTGTCGCAGCAGCTACGGTACTGAAGTACCAGATGGCGTATTTTCAGGCGCGGCTGCAGCTAGCCACATTGGCTCTTCACGACTGCAGAGAAAAGCACAGCATGAGAGTGGTACACAGGGAACAGAGTTTTCTAGAAGGTTCCTCATGTTCAAGTAGAATAAAGACGATGTTAACATTGGTAAAATGGAAAGTGCAGTTTGCAGTTTATGGCCACTACAGTTTCTGGTTAAGATCATTAAAATCTTTACCTACAAATAATGGGAATCATCTAATAGAGAGTAACCTGATCTAAAGTAGAAATGATCCACGTTTGCACAAATTAGCTGTGAGTTTGGCACGGAGGCTGAGAAGGAACCTGTGAGAAATCTGAAGGTGAGGCGGGGCAGGACGTGATGAATGCTATTTAAGGAATTTGCCGCGTCTTCTGAGGTGAACTGCCAATCCAGACACATCACGATTTGTGAGATCCATGCAAAGATATGGGGCTGGGTAGGACTGTCCCAAAGGAAGATGGCGTGTGAAGACAACTCCTTGAGGTGGCCACAGGCACAGGCAAAAATCAAGTCATTTCTTGCTTTCTTCTCGATGTTTGTGATATCAGATGATTCTGCTCTTTAATCTCACATTTCCATGTTTACCTTTGGAATGAATTTCAGTATTTCCCCATATCTCTTTTCCTGTCAGACACTGCAAATCCTGGGACCTTTCATGATGGATCGGGCATCATTTCTTCTTTAATGACCTGCAGAACTCCAGGCCTTCCCTTCACCTTCACCCCCTCGCTTGGCTCAGTCTCGTTCAGCAGAGATATGCTTCCTCTGTGTAGGTTTCCTAAGTTCTTCAGAGGCACCACGACCACTTTAGCCTTCAAGACACAGTGCAGCCTCCCGGCCCCTGGCCGATGAGCGTCTCAGGTGCTGGGTCGTGAACGACTGGCAGGAAACAAACGGGGGCCTAGGGGGGCTGGTTTGCTAGAGGCAGAGACCACCGGCAGTATCAAATTCAGTTTCTTTCCTTAAGTTTGGATTCTGCGTCGCTAAGCAAGGTGCATATTGTTAAAGCAGAGGACGGCAAGAAAACACAGGTACTGGTGATGTGACGCTCACTTTTTGAGTCATGCCTTCTTCCTGCGGTGGTATTTCTCATCCCCCCCCCCCCCCAACCTTTCTTTTCTCCCTCACCTTTATCTCTTCACTCTTCATGCTTCCTCAGTCTACAGAGTTCCTCAGCCACTTGTCTGTGAGCCACGAAAACTCTCCCCAAAGGTGTAGTTTGCTCCTCCCCACCCCTTTGCGACTAATCTTGTCTTTTTCGATGTCATTCTCTTGTTGGCATGAACACATTTTTTTCTGTGAGCTGCGTGTTTTAACAAAAATGCTGTATCCCATATTTTGTTTTTGCAGGGATCCCAGATTATTGTGCTAACTAAAAGTATTTTCACTGAGAATCTGATGCAAATCAATGCTTTGAAATTAATATTAAACAGAAGGTTAATTGATCAGATCCCAGCTCATTTTTTGTTGTTGTTCTAGAAAAAACATGCCAAGTGGAAATGTCTGGGGTGGGAGAAAATCTCTTTACTGAAGACTGTAGTGGTTGTGGCATACTAGACAATTGCACTAATCAAAGTACATGTTGAATGAAATCCTAGCTCAGGGCTCTAGTCACAGTGAGTTTGACATTAAATAGAAAGCTAAAGTTTTCCAAGATTGCTCTAGTTGAAAAGAGCTAAACTGATGATATATACCTTTAAAACTAGTAGCAATCTAATACTTGCTTGTAAAATTTAATCTCCCATCTGCCTTCCCAAATGAATTGATACTACATAAAGAAACTAAGAGAAATCGATGCTTTCAAGTTCAATAAAAGCAAAGTTTTTTGTTTAAAAATGTATTAAATATATATATTACATATTGGTAAAAAATTTAATACTACATAGCCAGTATGTATGTATGTATTTTTATTGATATGATTTTCACAAAATATTAGTTGAAGAAAGAAAGTTATAAAATAGTTTGTATGCTAAGATGTCATTTAAGTAAATCCACAAGTACATGTGTAGCATTCATAGAAAAGACTGAAAAGACAAATACTTATGAAGGGGTTATTGGGATAGTAAGCTTTTTCTTCATCTTTCTCTAGGCTGCAGTATTGCTTTTGTAATTAGAAAAAAGCCTACTTTAATATGAATTACAAGATGTAAAAAATTACACGGATAAAGAATTCTTATAGGAAGATAGGGATTAAATAAAAGATTTTCCTTTTAGGATTGTCTACCAAGTGCTTTTATGCATGATTGCATTATATAATCAATGTACAGGACTCCTTAATCATAACTCACAACACAATTTACTGGATTGTTTCAAATAGTAAGATGATACTAATAATACTGCAACTGGATGTATATTTTTCTTTAAAAATTTTTTACCAGACCAATCACCTAAAATTAAAGAAGATAAACCTGAAAAGGGCAAGATACATCTACTGTTTCTTATGCATAATTACAAAATCTCTTTTAATTTGAAATCTAAACATTGTTTTGGTCTACTGAATTAGACTGCATATCCTCAAAGTGGGTGTAATTGTTTGGTCAATAAATTAAACAGTGATCTTTATCAGTTTCAGAGAATTATTAACAGCCTTGGATAGAAGTATTTTTTTTAAATCATGATAAACACATAGCTGTAATTATGATGAAAAGATACAAAATGACCTTTAGTAAATAATACCCCCCTATAAATTTTTGTTATAGATAAAAAATGGTACCAATCAGTGTTGTAAACTAGGAAAAAAGCAATATGATTTACAAGTACTTTACAGAAGAGTACTTCCTAGTACTTTCCAGAATTTTCCACTTGATTACATTTTCAAACACATTAATTTCATGGTGTTTTACTTTTAGTGGTCTCTGTTCCTTGAGGGGCCTCACTGGAATGGTGACTGTTTGTTCAGTGGATTAAGTGAGTAGGAACACTCACCACCTGGGATTTTTAAATTACTGTGGATTTGGCCTGATGTTGATGTTAACTAGTAAGCACAGACTCTAACCAGATGAGAGTTAATACTGAGTTTCCATTCACTTCACAGCCACAGTGACTGCAGTTCCATTCTTGGATTCTGGAAGGATTATTGGTCTGTCGAAAAATAGCTTGTTTACAGGTATGTGAAGTAAGCTGTATCACTGGTTTTGAGTTTTAAGTTGAGATATAATTCACATACCACAAACCATCTCTTCAGTGTGTGCATTGTTGGTATATTCACAAGGTTGTGCAACCATCGTGACTATCTAACTCCAAACTGTTTTCATCAGCCCATAAAGAAATGCCACACTCATTATCGGTCATTACCCATTTCCCCAACCCCCCATCCAGGCAACCATTAATCTATGGTTTCTTCTTTTACCCATTGATTAATTAGGAATGTCATGTTAAATTTCCATATATTTATAAAATTGCCGAGTTTCCTTCTGTTAGTTGTTTCTAATTTCATTCTCTTGTGGTCAGAGAACATATTTCGTGTGATTCAATCCTATTAAAAATATTAAGACTTTTTTACCCCAAGGGATGCTCCACGTGCACTTTAAAAGAATGCGCATTTGCTGTTGTTCTATGCATGTCTGTTAGGGCTACTTGGCTTACGGTGTTGTTCAAGTCCTCTCTTTGCTGACGTCTCTCTAGTTGTTCTATCCACAATTGCAAGTGACGCACTAAAGTCTCCAACTGCTATTACTGAATTGGCTATTTCTCACTTCAGCTCTGTCAGTTTTCCCTTCATTTGGCGCTCGGTTGTTAGGTACATATATGTGCATAATTATGTCTTCCTGATGGACTGATCCTTTTATTATTATGTAATGTCTTTGTCTCTAGTAACAATTTATGCCTTAAAGTCTCTTTTGCTTGAGATTAATATAGCCACACTGGCTCTCTTTGTTAAGTTTGTGTGGTATATCTTTTTCCTTTTTTATTTTTTGGTTTTACTTTCAATCTATGTGTTACTGATTTGTAGGCAGCATAGAGTTGGATCATGATTTTCACCCATTCTGCCATTTCTACCTTTTAATAGGAGTGTTAATTCATTTACATTTAATATGATTACTGATAAGGTAGGATTTAGTCTGCCATCTTGCTATTTGTTTTCTATGTCTTATGTGTTTTTTTCTATTCCTCCATACTTCCATGCCTTCTGTTGTATATTTTTAGTGTGCCATTTTTGTATTCTTTTTTGTATCCTTTTTGTATCTTTTACTATATATTCTTTAGTTATTATTTTACCATATATTTCTTAGTGTTTTCCCTGAGGATTATAATTAATATCTTGATATATAGTCTAGTTTTGATTTTTTTTCTTAAACCGCTCAGTCATCTCCGACTCTTTGCAACCCCATGGACTGTAGCCCACCAGGCTCCTCCGTCCATGGGATTCTCCAGGCAAGAATACTGGAGTGGGTTGCCATTTCCTTCTCCAGGGCATCTTCCCCACCCAGGGATCGAACCCAGGTCTCCCGTATTAGAGGCAGACGCTTTAACCTCCGAGCCACCAGGGAAGCCCAGTTTTGATTAATACCAGCTTAATCTCAGTATTATACAAAGTTTGTTCCCATACAGGTTTGTTCCCTCTCCCTTTCTTTGTAGTTATTGTCACACATATTTTCTCACTTTGTGACCATCAACAAAGATTTATAACTTTTTAATGGAGTTGCCTCTTAAATTAGGAGTAAAAAAAAGTTGTGAACAAAAAATGCATTTATGCTCTTTTATGTTTACCCATGTAGCTCCCTTTATCTGTACTCTTTATTTCCTCATCTGCATTTGAATCTATTGTCCTTTTATTGTAGCCTGAAGGACTCTGTTATTTCTTGTAGGACAGGCTTGCTAATGCTGAATTTTGTTTTATCTGAGAATGTTTCAATTTCATCTTCACTTTTGAAGGATTGTTTTGCTCGATACAAAATTCTTGCTTGATAGTCATTTCCTTTTGCATTTCCAAGAAGTCATCCTTCTCACTTCTGGTCTCCACATTTTCTGATAAGAATTTCTTGTGTATGAGTCAATTTTCTCCTTGTCTTTATCTTTTGACAGTATGATTATATGTCCAGGAATGAGTTTGAATTTATCCTACTTCAGGTTCATTGAGCTTCTGGGTATGTTAATATTTTTCATCAAATTTTGAAGTCTTTGGTCATTATTTTTTCAAATATTTTTTTCTTCTCCCTTTATGTGACTCTTGTTATGCATATATTGGTACACTTGATAGTATCTGATGGGTTTTCAAGGCTCTATTAATTTTTCTCCATTCTCTTTTCTTTCTGTTCCTCAACCTGGATAACCTCAATTGACCTATATTCAAGTTTGCTGATTCTTTCTTCTGCCTACTCAAATCTGATGTTGAGCCCCTCTAGGGGATTTTTCATTTCAGCTATTTTTATTTAAACTCTATAATTTATGCATTAAAAAATAATTTCTTATTTATCACTTTTTATTTACCACTGAGTTTTCTACTCAGTGATACATCATTTTCATACTTTAGTTATATGAATATATTAAAAGTCAATTTAAAGTCTTTACACATTCCAACATTTGGACTTTCTCAAGACGGTTTATTGACTTTTTCCACTTTTTATGGGGCAAGCTTATTTTTTGCATGTCTCATAATTTTTTTTTGAGGAAAACTAATAGGATAACTTTAGAAATTAGATTTACTTACCCTTTTGCTAAGAGTTTGATGAAGTTGCTGGTTTTGGTTGTTCAGCAACTCATCTGAACTAATTCTTTAAAGTCCGTATTCTTCATAAAATATAGACTCTGAAGTCTTTCTCAGGTAGTTTCTTAGTCACCAAATGATTAGACAGTACTTCCATAAGCACTTGAAACCAATAACTCTCCCAGTCTTTGCTGACAGCTTTGTATGCATGTTGGGACATCCTCCAACACCCAGCCAGGAGGTTGACAACTCTGCCTTCATCTTCACTTTCTGCTTGAGCAGTTCACCAAGATCAACCTAAGGTGAGTTAGGATGTCTCCAGGTCTTTCCTGAGCAGGAGTAACAATCCTTGGCTTGTGCAAAGTCCTTGGTCTATGCATGTACAAGGTCATCTGAATTCCCAGCAATGGCAGAGCTTTTTGAAGCCTCTCATTACTCAACTTTTCCTTTTTAGTTTATGGTTGGCCTGTGGTTTGCTCCAATGGTTATTACTTCAGGCAGCCACAAATGCCTCTGATTTTTTCTCATTAAATACTTGGAAAAGCATTGGTGGCAAACTCTGATCAGAGAAAATAAAGGCAGTCTTGCAAGTGAGGTCTTCCAGGAAACCACCAGACAATTCTCTGGGAATAAGTCATTGAAAGAGCTCCAACCCCATTCTTCCAGTGGCTTCTATGCTGCTGCTTCTACCATGATTGTGAACTGTTGGTCTTCAAGGATAAGCAGAACTAGAGATGGGCAAGGGGGATGGAAATAAGACTAGTTAAAATACCATAAACTTACAGTTCTTACTGAGATGCAGCTATTTCTCTTGCATAAATATTTCTTGGGATGCTGCAAGATTAATTTCCAGAGTTCTGAAAAAAGTTGACTCTGATTGTTTTTGCAAATTTTTTCCTTGTCTTTATGGAGGAGAGAATCTCCAGAGGTGCTTATTCCACCATTTTGGCTGGCTTTAAGTATTTAATGTCTTTATTTTTCTTAACAAAGTGAATCTGGTTAAAACAATAAAGTCATCACCATTGACATTTCTAGGCATTGAGATGGTTCAAGCTCAACTATTCTATAAACAGCAGTATCTGTGAGAATGACCAAAGTGGATATAATATGAATTGTAGAAAATACCCACACTATAAATGAGCAGTGTCAAAATGTTTCAGCCGGCAGATTCAGAATATCAGAAGTTTTTTTCACAATATGAAAACGAAGGAAGGAGTGAGTCTTGGTGTACTATAGTCTCAAAATCGCTATGAGAAGCAAAACCTGACAGGTAGCAAAGATAATCCACACTCTGCTGTAAGGTGAACTGGAGGCAGGGGGGCTGGGGGAAACCTGGCCAAAGGTTGCAAGTCTTAATTACATATAGAAATGACTTCCAGATGCTCACCTTCTGTCCAGCTACTGCACTGCGCTGTCAGTACTTTTTGGTCTCTGTGTACCATATAGTCATGCATCAAAGAGAATATCCTAGACTGTGAAGCAGTCTCTTTCCCTGACCAAAGATACCAGGCACTCAGCTATGATTAATCCCTTTCCCAGAGACACCTGCATCGCCTTCAGATCTATCAGCTACTAGCGCAGGGAGCTGCCTCCTGGGTAGGGATAGTGGGAATTGAATGAGTTTCAGATAGCCATGTAGTGATTTTCGAGAATACAGACTTCATAAAAATTCCCTCAGTTTAACAGAAGGCAAGATATTCACCTAATTTTCCTGGATAAATGTAGAAGAGCCTCATCAGGAGTATAAGTAAGAGTTGATAAAAACCACACAAATAACAAGAACATAATAAATTGCCCACGGTTATGTAAGGGTACATTTTAAAGAAATACTCCTGATTTTTAAATAAGATTATAAGTCTATGAAATGAATTTACATCTCAATATTGAATTACATCAGGTTGCATTAGTGTTGGCCCAGTTAGGAATCCATGATCATAAATCATCTGAACAAAAATGTTTTGATTTCTCCTGAAGCAGTGTATCTTGTTTAAGCCTTTTACACTAAAGATGAACATGTCTGATTTTTCAACTCAGGAAATAGAAACCTAATTTTACTATTAATAATTTCTAAAAGTGGCTTTGAAAGAGATTACAAAATAGGTATGTATTGAAAACTATGTGTAGAGCCTCGTAAGCCAACTGGTATTGAAGTATTTTTTCTTAAATTGTGAACATTTTAATTTGTGGAATTAAGTGTGGAAGGAAAGAGAGATGTACATTAAACTAGGAAGACAAGCCAGAGTGTGAAAGGTTTTAGTGAGTGTTGAGAACGTTGACCAAAAGATATTTAATGCAGACCATGCTTTTCCAGAAGGAGTTCATCCTTCTATTAACTAGAACGTACCCTCCACTAGCCAGGACTCTTCTGTGTATTGGTCAGTTTTAAAACTATTAAAGTGTGCTCAAAATATGTATTTTATTCATCGAAGATGCAACATTTCATTGATCTATGCAATGTTATGTAATTGAGGATTTTGGTATAACAACTTGGCATTTCAAAGAACACTGATACAGTAATCCAGTTTAAATGGACCCTCTTTGAACTCTATCTTAAGAAGGTCTATGCCCAAAAGGGTATCCTGGATTTTAAAATTTACCAATATCCACGTATCAGATTACTGATGTAAACTTACCTGAACAGGCTATATTTTCCAAACAATTAACTTTTGGGGCATTATTATAATTGCATGAAGTATTTCTCTACCTAAGATAACCATTACTCAGGAAAACACATATATAATAACTTCAGAATTTTCTGCAAAGCTCTGGACACAATTAAATATTTAGAATGTAGGCAAATCTTCTCCAGTCTACAACACTCCTTTATAGTATTAAAAGGTTAAGAATGACACCAGTGAATGAACAGCACCAAATAAGTCAAATTATAAGTTCCATTTCTCATCAATTAAATTGGATTCTGCATCAAATTGGGTTCTGGTCTCAGGATTAAGGCTAAGACCATCCAAATGTTGTCTGCCTAGCCCACTGCTGGAGTTCAACTTACGTTATTCATACAGAGGCTGCTTGGATTGTAGCTGTCTTTGTAAAATCTCAAACAAGTTAAAAGTATTACATATCCTTGTTTCAATAGAATCCCGAATATTAGGTTATCAAATTTCACAACTCCATTTTAAGACATATGATTGTGGAGGGAGAAGTAGAAAGATGTTGAAAACATATTACTGTCACTTAAATGATAGGTAGCAGCCTCTTAGGCCTGAACCACATTTGTGAAATTTCATGCCACATTTTCACCTCCCAATTTATATACATGGAGGGGTTACACTAAAACTTCAATTATTCCAAAAGATGAAAGAAGTGTTACATTTGATATAGATCTTCAGTTCCTATTATACTATAAGCCTTTGAAAGATTAAGGCTGAAGAGGCCAAGTTATGAAAGGGACAAGAGGAAGTAAGAACAGTGGAAATACAGTTGATAATGTTCTGCCTTCTCCATTCTATGTGTATAGTCTGCTTTCCGGGCAGCAGGTGGTGTGACTGTGAAAAGATCACACATTCGTCAGTAACTATGTAGGATTTTTTAGCACTGTTAGAGCCTAGCATTACAGATTTAGGGCAGCTAATAAAATTCCATAAACCAAATTTTTGACAAATATGAAATTTTTGGAAAATAATTTCCTTACCAAGTAAACCTTCCTGGTTCCCTTTTAGTCCTGCTTTTAGAGAAAACTATGTACAATTAAACTTTTTAAAAACGTAAAAAAAGAATCAGTTCACAGCAACCAGAGGAACATCTGGCAGCAAAGCAACATTAAAATGCCATCCTTTCAAAGGAAGAGCAAATATGTGAGTCCTCCACTAAGAGCATTATCTTATGTCAGAGTACAATCTCACACTTTCCATTTATGGCCTTTTTGCAAAAGTCCAAGGCTGAATTTGGACCTGCGTTTCCTGTGTTTTCTCAGTGTTATCTGGACAACAGTGTGTCAAGTACTTAAGAGATCCAGGGTCAAAATGAAGATTATCTAATGCTGCAGGTATTTAAATAAATGTGCACAGACTGTACTTAGAATCACCTCGCTAAAAACTAGTAGAAGTAGCTGAGACTTGTTTATCAATATGTAACAAAGATATTTCAAAGTCAGTGTAAGTTTAACCATAATCCATCTAACAAGAAATACCAGAGGTCATATTTTGATGTGTTCTCTTCTCCCTTTCTCAGTACCCAGAAAATGTTTAAATCCAGAAAGAAAAGAATCAGATTCTTTTAAAGCCTCAAATATTCCTCAAACTCTTCTCAAATAAAAAATAATCTTACGAGGGAATAAAAAAAATCAAAAATTATTTTTTTTAGTCTTTCAAAAGTGTCTATTTCATTTATAGTCTAGTTTTATTTTTAAAACCCTCACAAAATAGGCTGCGAAACTTTATAAACAAGGTTGTAACTTTCCAGAGGGTGTGTGCTAGGACCCTTGTGAAGCCCCTACTAGAGTCCAACTTGGAGCCAACTCAGGCACCCTCTCTCTCCTCCCCCTCACCCCCCAACCCCCACCCCCACCCCTCTGCCAACGATTCAATACTATTGAAGTCATAGGGTTGGCTGAAATTTGTTAAAAACATGAAGAATAACCTCTGGGGAATAATTCACTGGAGAAAGAAAGACAGAGAAGATTACAAGTACCATTGAAGGTATATATGTTCAAAAGTTAATTTGGTTGTATTGTCAAATTATAGTTCTTCAGGGAGCTGAAACTTGCTCTAAATTAGATTTGGGGAGGCATATCAAGCTAAATAGTCTGCATATGAGACACACTCACATAAAAAGAAAAACACAGAAGACCAAGGGTTCTTAATTTGGGGGATGATATATTCCAACTTGGGGGAAGGCATTTCAGTTCTGAAGCTTGATCGTGACGTTTCCAGAGTCCTGTAGTCTCTGAGTGTGGCAG
Source organism: Capricornis sumatraensis (assembly GCF_032405125.1). Lineage (NCBI taxonomy): Eukaryota > Metazoa > Chordata > Mammalia > Artiodactyla > Bovidae > Capricornis > Capricornis sumatraensis. Next base: position 12,836,221 of record NC_091087.1, read on the forward strand.
GGCGCAAGGGCTGCTGGGCTGGCTGGACTCTCCACCCCTTTGGCCGCACCGTGTGTGATATGCAGGCAACTGCAGTGTCAAGCTGGCACCACTCCTGAGGCTCTTGAGTGTTTATCAACTCAGTAGGTCAAAAGTCTGCAGACATTGGGTGGAGCAGCAGTAAGCCACAAAACTCACAGTTGTCCTCCTGGGGAAAGAGGGGGAGATGAATACTGTGAGTTCAAGAGGAACTCAGGAATTCCTTCCATTAGAGACAGTCTTTTTCTTGGTTAAAACAAAGAATTAGGTATGGTCAACAGAACACACAATAGAAACGTAAATTCCTTTTAAAACTGAGCACCGGAATCAGGTGAGGTATACATGTGCTCATTTTACTAGCAGCTTTCAGACAACACCTCTATGTTAGCTGGAGTGGGTTGACTTGCCCTCCTCCAGGGGATCTTCCCAACCCAGGGGTCGAATCCGAGTCTCTTATGTGTCCTGCAGTGGCAGGCAGGTTCTTCACCACTAGTGCCACCTGGGAAGTCCCCTATGTTAGCAGCTAAGGAAAAATAAGCTTTATTCCATGTTATGGTCTGAATTCTGCTTGCTAGACCCAGTGCAATGAGATAATTTGAAATACATTATAAAAATCATGTAATTGAAAATGTCACCAATTTAACTAGAACATATATATATACGTATATATATACACCAGAGTTTAAAAAACTTATCCTGCAAATGTATTCTCATAGATTGCTTATAGAGGTAATTTCAGAATCTGAATCCCGGAGTTTGAGGGTCTTCTCCCACAAGCAGAGGAATCCCGTCTCAAACTCCACTTGGCATCTCCCTGCAGTGAGTTGTGAGCCAGTCTGGGCAGCTCCAGTGGCTGGATGCCTTGTTTTCCCACCAGAAGTGCTATCCTCTGGTGAGGAGAGAATAACCTACTGTTGATTACACAGGACTCCCTGCGCTGGCGTTTTCTCTTTTCCCCATTCCTCAGCCCAGTCTTTGCCTTCCTCTGTGGTGGCACCAGTGGTAAACAACCCACCTACCAATGCAGGAGACATAAGAGATGTGGGTTCAATCTCTGGGTCAAGAAGATCCCCTCCCTGGAGGAGGGCATGGCAACCCACTCCAGTATTTTTGCCTGGAGAATCCCATGGACAGAGGAGCCTGGTGGGTTACAGTCCATAAGAATTGTAGAGTTGGACTGAAGCGACTTAGCACACACATGTGTAGTCCAAGAAGGTGACCTCTACAGACCCTACCTCCCAAGCTGCTGATGACTGGTTTCTGGCTGAATTAGGACAGTAAGAGGCACAGCCACAGGAAGAGAGAAAAGCTGAACTTTTTCTTCTTCAAGAAAAAGTTGAGTTAATACAGGTATAGGTACATACAAACACTGAATAAAATTCATCCATTTTAAGTGTACAGTTGAATGAATTTTGAAATATGTACAAGTATTTAACACCACAATCAACATATAAAATATTTCTTATCTCTCTAAATGTTCCTTGGGTCCACCTGCAGCAAAGCACCATCCCCCAAACCCCCTGCCAAGTCTCTGGCAACTACTGATAAACCGTTTTGTTTCTCTTAAGGGCTTTAATTTTCTCTGGGTCACCACAATCCTTCAAAAGAAGTTTTGCCATATATCATCTTGGATGATCAAAGATCTCAAGGCAAGAGCTAGACCTACTTCCATGGGTTCTCCTGTCTTAGATTTTTGTACTAATCCTGGATTCCCTAACCAGCTGGGTTTGGCTGATATGAGGATATACCCTCCCTGGATGGACCTTCCTATATGGCTTTAGTTCTCACTGGGCTCCAGTCATACTTTTTAGCACCCAACCAGGCAGCTGACAACTTTGCCCTAGCCTTCACATCCTGCTTGCACAGAGTCTCACTTCCCGCCAGCAGAAGTGAAAGCTCAGGGCCTTCTTGGGTCTTCTCTGAACATGCCCACATTCTTATGCATGCACATGACCTTACATACTCCCAGAAATATGTCAGTGCTTTTTGAAGCCCCTGCAGAAACCTCATTCTCCTATCTTCCTTTTCAGCCTTCAGTTCAGTTCAGTTGCTCAGCTGTGTCCAACTCTTCCAACTCTTTGTGACCCCATGGACTGCACCATGTCCATCACCAACTCCCAGAGCTTGCTCAAACTCATGTCCATTAAGTCAGTGATGCCATCCAACCATCTCATCCTCTGTCATCCTCTTCTTCTCCTGGCTTCAGTATTTCCCACCATCAGGGTCTTTTTCCAGTGAGTCAGCTCTTCACATTAGGTGGCCAAAGCACTGAGCTTCAACTTCAGCGTCAGTCCTTCCAATGAATATTCAGGACTGATTTCCTTTAGGATTGGTTTGAACTCCTTGCAGTCCAAGGGACTCTCAAGAGTCTTCTCCAACACTGTAGTTCAAAAGCATCAATTATTCAGTGCTCAGCTTTCTTCATGGTCCAACTCATCCATACATGATTACTGAAAAACTATAGATTTGACTATAAGGATCTTTGTTGGGAAAGTAATATCTCTGTTTTTTAATATGCTGTCTAGGTTGGTCATAGCTTTTCTTCCAAGGAGCAAGCGTTGTCTAATTTCACAGCTGCAGTCACCATCTGCAGTGATTTTGGAGCCCAAGAAAATAAAGTCTGTCACTGTTTCCCTTGTTTCCCCATCTATTTGCCATGAAGTGATGGGACCAGATGCCATGATATTCATTTTCTGAATGTTGAGTTTTAAGCCAGCTTTTTTACTCTCCTCTTTCACTTTTATCAAGAGGTTCTTTAATTCCTCTTCACTTTCTGCCATAAGGGTGGTGTCATCTGCATATCTGAGGTTATTGATATTTCTCCTGGCAATCTTGACTCCAACCAGTGCTTCATCTAGCCCAGCATTTTTCACGATGGACTCTGCATACAAGTTAAATAAGCAGGGTGACAATATGCAGCCTTGATGTACTCCTTTCCCCATTTGGAACCAGTCTGTTGTTCCATGTTTGGTTCTAACTGTTGCTTCTTGACCTACATACAGATTTGAGGGCAGCACTTTAACAGCATCATCTTTTAGGCCTTGAAGTAGCTCAGCTGGAAATTCCATCACCTCCACTAGTTTTGTTCATAGTGATGCTTCCTAAGGCCCACTTGACTTCGCATTCCAGGACAACTGGCTCTAGGTGAGTCTAGGTGAGTGATCACACCATCACAGTTATCTAGGTCATTAAGATCTTTTTTGAATAGTTCTGTATATTCTTGCCAACTCTTCTTAATATCTTCTGCTTCTGTTAGGTCCGTACCGTTTCTGTCCTTTATTGTGCCCAACTATGCATGAAAGGTTTCCTTGGTATCTCTAATTTTCTTGAAGAGATCTCTAGTCTTTTCCATTCTACTGCGTTCCTCCATTTCTTTGCATTGATCACAAAAGAAGGCTTTCTTATCTCTCCTTGCTATTCTTTAGAACTCTGCATTCAGATGTATATATTCTTCCTTTTCTCTTTTGCCTTTTGTTTCACTTCGTTTGTCAGCTATTTGTAAGGCCTCCTCAGACAACCATTTTGCCTTTTTGCATTTCCTTTTCTTGGGGACAGTTTTGATTACTGCCTCCTGTACAATGTGAACCTCTCTCTATAGTTCTTCAGGCACTCCGTGTATCAGATCTAATTCCTTGAATCTATTTGTCACTTCCCCTGTATAAGGGATTTGATTTAGGTCATACTTGGATGGTCAAGTGGTTTTCCCCACTTTCTTCAATTTAAGTCTGAATTTTGCAATAAGGATTTCACGATCTGAGCCACAGTCAGCTGCCGGTCTTGTTTTTGCTGGCTGTATAGAGCTTCTCCATCTTTGGCCGCTTAGTCTATTATTTGGCCCAACAGTTATTCACTGCCTCAGACATCTGTGAAGTTAAGCAATTGCTTGCAATTGTTTTGACAATTTTTGACAAATATCCTCAGGGAAGGGGTTTTTCGCACTGGTGAACTCTGACTGAGGAAATAAAAAGACAGGCTTGCAAGCAGGGTTTCTTAGTGAACCACCCTTTGAAGATGCTCCTGCTTCCTCCCACACTTTTCCAATTGCTGCCAGCTTGCTGGTTTTAACTGTGATTTCAGATCCTTAGTTTTCAAGGTTAAGACTAGAAGATGGGACTGTAAGTTAAAACATCACAAAGATCTCTGTTCTTTATGAGATCCAGCCACTTTTCTTGAATAAGTGCACTCCAGATTGCTGTAAGCTTTTTGTTAATTTCCAGAGTTCTGAAAAATTCAATTCTGACAACTTTTGCCAGTTTTTTTCCCTGCTTTTATGGAACAGTTGACTATTTCCCCTCACTCTATCTCTACCTCTCTGACCAGAGCTTTTATTGGGCAGGCCCCTCTTGATGGCTCTAGTTCTCAACAGCCTCCAGATCTTCCTTTGTTCTTTAAGCCAAAGATTAAGAATAGTAAACCTTCCTACTGCTGTAAGTTCCCAGGTACTTTCTCATCGCTGTGGGTGCTCTGAATCCTGCCTGAACTCCTATAAATAGTCCCTCACCATTAATTCCTCTTCAACATTCCGGCTTATGTATGCTTTCCAGCCAGTACCATGGCTGATTTAGAGTGTGTTAGAGGGTGTGGCCTAAGGAACAATCCATCATACTGGGATTCTGGGGTTGGGTTGGTGAGGACATGAATGACCTCCTTGCTAGCGAAACAACGGGACATCACTGATCACTTGAAGCTGTGGTATCACGATGACTTGAATGGTCACTCAGACTGCCAGTGGAGGATAAGGTGCTGGGAGATCAAGTGTGGTGGTACTTGATTGCTGTGGTATCATGATGAATTCAAAGACTGTGGAGGGAGATAGAGTCTTCTGACTGCTGAAGAGATCCCCCCAAACCCCAAGCCCCCTCAAAAAAAAATAGATAAACTTAGTGACTTAAACTCTCAATTCAAGGCATAGGTAGAGAATCAGAAAGTTTCTATGGTGGCCTTAGAGGAATTCTTATTTATGAAGCTGTGTGAGTGTCATGCCTGAGGTCTGAGTGTACAAGCTGCAGAACCACATGCCAGCTACAGGAATATTTATGCTAAGTCTCTTATGCTAAGATAAAGGTTCTGGCTGGGAAAGGGTGAGGACTTGAGACTTGAGATGGAAACCTTTGTGTAGACAGGAGGATAAGAACCTTAAACCTCTAATATCTCTAAACATTTCTTCACATTAGAAACAGCCTTTCTTGCCTTCTAAGAAAACAAGCATTCACTTGAATAAAAAGATTTCACTGACTTCATCTGGTGTGGTTACCTAAAAAGGAAATTTTTCTTCTTAGGACCCACACGAACAATACTCCCTGCCTCTAGGGCCATAGAGAAAGTAAAATCCCAGCATGATTCAGAGTTAATTGCAGGAGCTGCTCCTGGGAGAGATTACATACATGAAGGAATCTTGCCAAATTTTATTTGCAGGAATTTGGAGAGCAATGGAGTCTAAGTACATTAGCCAGTGAGAATAAGTCTAAGACTGGATCAGGCCAAGGAGGGTGTTTCACATAGGCCTTAGGATTTAATGTGTTTGTTTGAGTACCTATAATGGTTAATAGAAGTCTTGACCCAGTAGAGGCCTACAGTCAGTGAGAAAGAGATGCTGGAACTTCCACTGTATAGTCCAGAGGAAGAAGAACAAAGGCTTAGAGAAATGGGGATGTTGTAGTGGATCCAATGAGGTGTAATCTGCTCAGTCACTACCTGGAAATCTCTGGGCGGGTCAGGAAAGCAGTCCCTTCACTGAAACATTAAGATGTGTATTGGTGAGGGGAAATCAAATTGGAAACAGCAAACACACCTGATACTTAATACAATTCATGCCTACTAGAGGTGAGAGAGGAGGCCTGCAAAAGCTCAGGTATCTGCCACATTGGTAAAGTTTCAAACGGGAAGAAGAGTTTCATCCAGAACTGCTCGCTATGAAGAAACAGATACATATCTGCGGGTTCCTTTGGATTTTGGAGGCAAAATGCATTTTGGTGGGAGCTATTGGTTGTACCAAGATGGAATAGTCCCATTGCTCCCAGGTCCTCTCTCTTATAATTAAAAAAACACAACAAGCAAGCATTGGAAGGCTATGAAAGACAGAATGAAGAACAGACAGCCTAGGACCCTAGGGCTTGAGAAGCAACACAGCAATGGTAAATCCCCTCGGCTTCTTACTGCCTCCCATATACCTCAGATAGGACTCTGTAGACACTTCCAACCCAGAACCACCAACAAGCAGGAGCGAAAAACAAAACAAAAAAACCAAATCCCCCAAACCTCCAAGAGAAGCCTGTTCTCCCTATTCAAAAGATTGGGACACAGAAATCCATCAATTTATAAAGAAAGCAATTAGTTGCTTAGGGCTGGGTATGGGGAAACAGAGAAGTGACAGCTAAAGAGTACAAAGTGTCTCTTCCGGTGAGAAAAATGTTCCAAGATTGTCTGTGGTATTGACGGAATGTATCTGTGACTATAGTAAAAACTGCTGAATTGTATACTTTAAGTGGGTGAATTGCATGATACGTAAACTATCTCAATAAAGCTGTTAAAAAATAATTGCACTGGAAGGAGAAATAGATAAACTCACAATAAGAGTGGGAACTTCAACATTTTTACTCTCAGCAACCAAACTACTAGCCTCTCAGCACAGGTACAGCAGAACTGAACAACTCAATGAACCAAAGAATCTAACTAACATATACAAAACACGCCACCCAACAGTAACAAAACACACTTCCTTTTTCTCCCAGAAGCCCATGGGACATTAACCAGGACAGACTATATTCTGATTTTGTGCTGAAGAACAAACCTCACAAATTTGAAAGAACTGAAATTATATACAGAGAATACATCTGGTTTCATGTCTGACATAAAGAGCCTAGAAGTTCTCATTCCTGTTCTTATAAGAAGAACAAGCTAAACAAATTGAAAACCAGTAACTTTTCGCTATTGACCAGAGAACTGAGGTCATAGGGTAAACTGCAACTTCAAAATCTGGCAAGACAGGTAGCTCCAGAGGGTCACAGCTGAGATTTGCTTACCTGGACAGAAGATACTAGAATTGCAGGGGAGGCTAAGTGTGGAAAAGCCTGAGAGTGAGATACTCCTGGGGCTGCAATATTAGGGTGACCAGGACACAGGAACTTTATAAGGTGTCATGGTGAAAATCCAAATAAGATCCCCTTGCTACTCAGGAAGAGGAAAAAGAGTAGTCACTATGTAACATGTCCCGAGAATCCTCCATACAAAGGACGGTTCTCCAGAGGAAAGAGCTTACTAACACCTTACCCCAGCTAGTGAAGGACATTCTTCCCACCCAAGCCTGTTTTGGCCTGCCCATTCCACCTAAGTGGGGAAAGCAAGCTATGCAGGACAAGAAAAATTCGTGAAGGTCACAGCTTAGAGATAAAGGCCCACTAAATTAGTGAGATAAAATCACAAAATTGAGAACACTTCCCTCCCTCATTAATAACCAGAGTAAATGGCCTGCAGCATAAGGACAGTGGAGTATAGATCAAATTAATACCAAAAACTACTAACAACGAAAGATTAGGAAGAGAAATTAAAGAAACAATCCCATTTACCACTGAATCAAAAAGAATAAAATACCTAGGAATAAACCTACCTAAAAAGCAAAAGACTTGTACTCTGAAAACTGTAAGACACTGATGAAAGAAACTGAGGATGACACAAACAGATGGAAAGATATGTTGTTTATTGGAAGAATCAATATTGTCAAAATGAGTATTCTACCCAAGGCAATCTATAGATTCAATGCAAGCACTATCAAATTGCCAATGGCATTTTTCACAGAACTTTGACTGTGTGGATCACAATAAACTGTGGAAAATTCTGAAAGAGATGGGCATACCAGACCACCTGACCTGCCTCTTGAGAAATCTGTATGTAGGTCAGGAAGCAACAGTTAGAATGGGACATGGAACAACAGACTGGTTCCAAATAGGAAAAGGAGTATGTCAAGGCTGTATATTGTCACCCTGCTTATTTAACTTATGCAGAATACATCATGAGAAACGCCGGGCTGGAGGAAGCACAAGCTAGAATCAAGACTGCTGGGAGAAATATCAATAACTTCAGATATGCAGATGACACCACCCTTAGGGCAGAAAGTGAAGAAGAACTAAAGAGCCTCTTGATGAAAGTGAAAGAAGAGAGTGAAAAAGTCGACTTAAAGCTCAACATTCAGAAAACTAAGATCATGGCATCCAGCCCCATCACTTCATGGCAAAGAGTGGAAACAGTAACTGACTTTATTTTTCTGGGCCCCAAAATCACTGCAGATGTTGACTGTAGCCATGAAATTAAAAGACGCTTACTCCTTGGAAGGAAAGTTATGACCAACCTAGACAGCATATTAAAAAGCAGAGACATTACTTTGTCAACAACGTCTAGTCAAGGCTATGGTTTTTCCAGTGGTCATGTATGGATGTGAGAGTTGGACTATAAAGAAAGCTGAGTGCCGAAGAATTGATGCTTCTGAACTGTGGTGCTGGACTCTTGAGACTCTTGAGAGTCCTTTGGACTGCAAGGAGATCCAACCAGTCCATCCTAAAGGAGATCAGTCCTGGGTATTCATCAGAAGGAATGATGTTGAAGCTGAAACTCCAATACTTTGGCCACCTGATGCAAAGAGCTGACTCACTGGAAAAGACCCTGATGTTGGGAAAGATTGAGGGCAGGAGAAGGGGACACCAGAGGATGAGATGGTTGGATGGCATCACTGACTCAATGGACATGGTTTGGGTGGACTCCGGGAGTTGGTGATGGACAGGGAGGTCTGGCGTGCTGCGGTTCATGGGGTTGCAAAGAGTCGGACATGACTGAGCGAATGAACTGAACTGAGAACAAAAATTTGTATGGAAACATAAATGACTCTGAATAGCCAAAGTAATCCTGAGAAAGAAATCGGAGTTTGAGGCATCAGGCTCCTTGACTTAGGATTATACTACAAAACTACAGCTATCAAAACATTATGGCACTGGCACAGAAACATAAATATAGATCAAAGGAATAGGATAGAAAACCCAGAAATAAACTATGCACCTATAGTCAATTAATCTATGACAAAGGAGCCAAGAAAATACCATAAGTGGTACTGGGAAAAGTGAACAGCTACATGTAAAAGAATGAACTTAGAACATTCTCTATCACCATATACTAAAATAAACTCAAAAGGGATTAAAGACTTACATGTAAGGCTGGATATTATAAAACTCTTAGAAGAAAATATAGCCAGAACACTCTTTGATATAAATCACAGCAGTATCTTTTTGCATCTACCTCCTAAGAGAAGCCATGCATTTTGGGAAGATGCCCTGGAAGGGGAAATGGCAACCCACTCCAGTATTCTTGCCTGGAAAATTCCCTGGACAGAGGAGCCTGGCAGGTTACAATGTATGGGGTCACACAGAGTCAGTCATGATTGAGTGACTGAGCACGCATGCACACCTGAGAGTAATGAAAACAAAACCAAAAGTATAAAAAATGAGACCTAATTAAACTTAAAGGCTTTTTCACAGCAAAGAACACCATAAACAAAATGAAAAGACAACCCACAGAATGGGAGAAAAGATTTGAGGACAAAATAACTGACAAGGGATTAATTTCCCAGTATGGAACCAGCTCATGCAGCTCTAAATCAAAAAAACAAAAAACCCAATCAAAAAATAGGCAGATCTAAATAAACATTTCTTCAAAGAAGATATATCCAGATGGTCAAAAAGCACATGAAAAGATGCTCAACATGGCTAATTATTGTTGTTGTTATTTAGCTGCTAAGTCATGGCCAACTCTTTTGGACCCCATGGACTGTAGGCTCCTCTGTCCGTGGGATTTTCCAGGTAAGCATACTGAAGTCTGTTGCCATTTCTTTCTCCAGGGGATATTCCTGACTCAGGGATTGAACCCACATCTCCTGCATTGGCAGGTGGATTCTTTACCACTGAGCCACGAGGGAAGCCCGGCTAATTATTAGAGAAATGCAAATCAAAACTACAGAGAAGTATCATTTCACATTTGTCAGAATAGCCATCATCAGAAAAATCTATACACAATAAATGCTGGAGAGAATGTGGAGAAAGCAGAACCCTCCTCACTTTTAGTGGAAATATAAATTGGTGCAATCAATATGGAGAACAGCATGGAGGTTCCTTGAAAAACTAAAAACAGAACTACCATATAATCCAGCAATCTCACTCCTGGGCATCTATCTGGAGAAAACCATAGTTGGAAAAGACACAAGCATCCCAATGTTCATTGCAGCACTATTTACAATAGCCAAGAGATGGAAGCAAACCTAAAAGTCCATCAACTGAGGAATGGATAAAGATCTAGTATATATACAATGAAGTATTACTCAGCTATAAAAAAGAATGGAATAATGCCATTTACAGCAACATGGATGGACATAGAGATCATTATAGTATATCAAGGACAAATATCATATAATGGCACTCATATGTGGAATCTAAAAAAGTGATTCAAATTAACTTGTTTACAAAACAGAAACAGACTCACAGATGTCAAAAAGAAACATGGTTACCAAAGGGGAAATGTGGGAGGGATAAATTAGGAGTTTGAGAGTAACAAAAACACTGCTGCTGCTGCTGCTGCTAAGTCGCTCCAGTTGTGTCCGACTCTGTGTGATCCCAGAGACGGCAGCCCATCAGGCTCCCCCGTCCCTGGGATTCTCCAGGCAAGAACACTGGAGTGGGTCACCATTTCCTTCTCCAATGCATTAAAGTGAAAAGTGAAAGTGAAGTCGCTCAGTCGTGTCTGACTCTTAGCGACCCTGTGGACTGCAGCCTACCAGGCTCCTCCATCCATGGGAATAAACACTACTATATATATAACAGATAATCAACAAGGACCTATCATATAGCACAGAGAGAACTGTACTCAATATAGTAACCTATATGGGAAAAGAATCTGAAAAAGAATGGATATATGTATATGTATAAATGAAGCACTCTGCTTTACACTCAAAGCTAATATTGTAAATCAACTACATTGCATATAAAAAAATTTTAACATAAATAAAAATTTAAAAATAAAATAAAATCTCAGCACTATTAAACCTTGGGCTCATCTTACATGGCCTGCAGGGGGTGCAGTGGGCAGTCCTGAGGGTGCTGGGGAAAGAGGGCCCACCATGCTCCTAAAGCTCATTTACAAACAGTGCATCCTGGGCTTGACAGAATATTGAGGCAAAGATCTAGCTTTTAAATTAGATAGCAGTATAGAAGGTAACTCTTGAGAAAATAGGAGAGAATGAAAATATTATGACAGAAATGCATTCCTGTTAAAAATCTGCATTTAAAAACAAAAACAGCTGCAAGATGCAAACTCTCTGAAGAGAAGCATATAGAGAAGCCCAAATCAAGCAAGGAGAATTAAAAAAGGACACTAAAGAAATCTGAATAGGAATCTGAAGCCTCTAATACCTACTACAGCCAACATAAAACAGAGCTCAGCTCCTAGCCAAACTAAAATAAAATAAAATCTCACACTAAAGGCCCGTTTATCTCAGTTCTTATTACTCAGTACAAAATGTGTTTCAACAAAAAGTTTTAAGAGATGCCGAAAGGCAAGAAAAAGTTCATGCTGAAAAGACAAAGGAAATCCTAGAACTAGACTCAGATATAACAGAGATATTAGAATTATCACAGGGAATTAAAAAAAATAGAAAATCCAAAATCTGTGGAACGATTTCTAAAGGTGCAACATATGCACAATTAGAATACTAGATGGAAAAGGAGAGAAAAAAGCAGAAGAATTATTTGAAGTAATAATGGTCAAGGACTTTACAAAATTAATCACAGATCCAGAAACTTAACACCACCAAGCAGGATAAAACAAAAACAAAACAAAAACACTACAAATAAGAACTATATCCTATCACTTATATATGGAATCTAAAATATGCCACAAATGAACTTGCCTACAAAACAGAGCAGGCTCACAGAGAACTGACATGTGCTTGCCAATGGGGAGGAGGGTGGGGAAGGGATCATTAGGAGTTTGGGATTACCAGATGCAAACTAGTATATATGGAATGGATAATCAGGCTCCCTACTGTACACCACTGGGAACCATATGCATAACCCTGTGAAAACCATAATGAAAATGAGTATTTAGAATAATATATATATGTGTATATATATATATAAAACTGAAAATCACTTTCTGTAGAGCAATGTTACAAATCAACTATACTTCAGTAAAAAAGAAAGAAAAGAAATATCATATTCAACCTGGAGAAAACCAAAGAAAAAGAAAATCTTGGAAAAAAATGTTACCTAGAGAGGAAAAAGCATAAGATTACCATAGACATCTTCTTAGAACCATGCCAGTAAGACTGGAGTGAAGTATTTGTGGGCTCAAAGGAAAAAAATCACAAATTGAATATTTTATATCCAGTGATAGTATCCTGCAAAAGTAAAGGAAAATAAAGACTTTTTCAGACAAACTGAGAGCTGAGGGAATTCACTGCCAGAATACTTGTACTTCAAGAAAGACTGAAAGCAGTTCTTCAGTGAGAGGAAAAGGATATAGGTAAAAAATTCAGATCAAAATAAAACTAGAGATGACAGGATATCATATATATAAAGCTTCTACTCTAAAATCTACATAAACAGACCAAAAAAAAAAAAACCCCACCCAATTTAGAACTAACAAATGCATTCAGTAAAGTTGCAGGATACACAGAAATATGTTACTTCTTTATACTAGTAATGAACCATCAGAAAAAGAATTCAAGAAAACAATCTCTTCTACAACTGCATCAAAAAGAATATCTATAAATAAGATTAACCAAGGAGGTGAAAGACGTATGCCCTGAAAACAATAAGATACTGATGAAGGAAACTGAGGACAAAACAAATTAATGGAAACATATTCTCTTTTCATGGGTTGGAAGAATATTGTTAAAATGTCCATACCACCCAAAGCAATCTATAAATTTAATGCAATCCTTGTCAAAATGCCCAGAACATTTTTCTCAGAACTAGAATAATCTAAAACTTCTTTAAAAAATTTTTTTGTAAGTCCACTTATTCATTTCTTTTGAGATTCCACACATCAAGGATGCCATATGATGTTTTTCCTTCTCTGTCTGACTTACTTCACTTAGTATGACAATCTCTAGGTCCATCCCTGTTGCTACAAACGGCATTATTTTATTCATTTTAATGGCTAAGTGATATTCCACTGTATATATGTAGCACATCTTCTTTATTCATTCCTCTGTCACGGGACATTTAGCTTGCTTCCATGTCTTGGCTGTTGTAAACAGTGCTGCAATGAACACTGGGGTGCATGTATCCCTTTGGATCATGTTTTTGTCCAGATATATGCTCAGGAGTGGGATTGCACAGTAATATGTAGCTCTATTCTTAGTTTTTTAGGGAACTTCCACACTGTTCTCCATAGTGGCTGTAACAATTTACATTTCCACCAACAGTGAGGAGGGTTCCCTTCTCTCCACACTGTCTTTAGCATTTACTGTTTGTGGATATTCAATGACAGTCATTCTGACTGGTGCGAGGTGATAAGTCATTGAAGTTTTTATTCGCATTCCTTTAATAATTAGTGATGTCGAATATCTTCTCATGTGCCTCTTAGCCATCTGTATGTATTCCTTGGAGAAAGGTCTTAGATCTTCTGCCCTTTTTTTGATTGGATTGTTTGCTTTAATGCTGTTAAGCATCATGAGTTGTTTGTAAATTTTGGAGACTAATCCCTTGTTGGTCATATCATTTGCAAATATTTTCTCCCAATCTGTGGGTTGTCCTTCATTTTGTTTATTGCTTCCTTTGCCATGCAAAAGCTTTTGAGTTTAAGCTCTTTCTCTTTCATTTAATACTTCCTGACTTGAATCTTAGTTTGTTCAATAACAATATTGCCATTCCCTCTTTGTTTGTTTGTCTTGTTGCTATAATTTTCCTACCTTTATATCTTCAAGTTCAGTTCAGTCGCTCAGTCATGTCTGACTCTTTGCAACCTCATGGACTGCAGCAACGCCAGGCTTCCCTGTTCATCGCCAACTCCTGGAGCTTACTCAAACTCATGTCCATTGGTTGGATGGTGATGCCATCCAACCATCTCATCCTCTGTCATCCTCTTCTCCTCTTGCCTTTAGTTTTGCCAGCATCAGGGTCTTTTCCAATGAGTCAGTTCTTCACATTAAGAGGGCAACATATTGGAGTTTCAGCTTCAGCATTAGTCCTTCCAATGAATATTCAGGACTGATTTCCCTCAGGATGGACTGATTGGATCTCCTTGCAGTCCAAGGGACTCTCAAGAGTCTTCTCCAACACCACGGTTCAAAAGCATTAATTCTTCGGCACTCAGCTTTCTTTATAGTCCAACTCTCACAGCCATACCTGACTACTAGAAAAGCCATAGCTTTGACTACACAGATCTTTGTTGGTAAAGTAATGTCTCTGCTTTTTAATATGCTGTCTAGGTTGGTCCTAGTTTTTCTTCCAAGGAGCAAGTGTCTTTTAATTTCATGGCTGCAGTCACCATCTGCAGTGACTTTGGAGACCAGAAAAATAAGTCTGTCACTGTTTCCACTGTTTCCCATCTATCTGCCACGAAGTGATGGGACCAGATGCCATGATCTTGATTTTCTCAATGTTGAATTTTAAGTCAACTTTTTCATTCTCCTCTTTCACTTTCATCAAGAGGCTCTTTAGTTCTTCTTCACTTTCTGCCCTAAGGGTGTTGTCATCTGCATATCTGAGGTTATCTTGATTCTAGCTTGTGCTTCAATCAGTCTAGCATTTCTCATGATGTACTCTGCATATAAGTTAAAAAAGCAGGGTGATAATATACATCTTTGATGTACTCCTTTCCTGATTTGGAATCAGTCTGTTGTTCCATTTCCAGTTCTAACTGTTGCTTCTTGACCTGCCTACAGATTTCTCAGGAGGCAGGTCTGGTGGTAAAGGAACCAAAAGCAAAAACAAACAAATGGGACCTACTTAACCTTAAAAGTTTCTGTACAGTAAATGAAACTATCAACATAATGAAAAGACAATCCACTGAACGGGAGAAAATATTCACAAATGGTATTACCAATAGGGATCAACACCCTAAATATGGGCTTCCCTGGTGGCTCAGTGGTAAAGAACCCACCTGCCAATGCACGAGACACAGGTTCAATTCCTGGATCTGGAAGATCCCCTGGCCACTCCAATATTCTTGCCTGGGAAATTCCCTGGACAGAGGAGACTGCAGGGCTATAGTCCATGGGGTTGCAAAAGAGTCAGACATAACTTAGGGACTAAACAACAATAACCCCCAATATATAAACAGATCATAGAATTCAATAACAAAAAACCAAAACCAAAACCAAAACAAAAACCAAGCAACCTGATTAAAAAATGGGCAGAAAACATGAACAGACAATTTTCCAAAGAAAACATACAGGTAGTTAATGGGCACATGAAAAGATATTCAGCACTGCTAATCATCAGAGAGCTACAAATCAAAAACCACAATGAGAGATCACTTCAGTTTTCAGAATGGCTATTATCAGAACATTTACAATAACACATTTCAGCAAGGATGTGCAGTAAAGGGAGCCCCAGCACACTTCCAGCTGGAGTGTAAATTGGTAGAGCCACTGTGAAAACAGTATGAAGGTTCCTCAAAACCTGAAACTGACCTTCCGTAAGATTCAGCAATTCCACTCTTGGGTATATGACCGAAGAAAGTAAGTCAAGAGATACACACACGCCAGTGTTCATAACAGAATTATTTATAATAGTGAAGATATGGAAGCTAAGTGTCTATCAACAGATGAATGGATATATACATATGCATATATATATATAGACACATACACAATGAAATATAAGTCAGCCATAAAGAAAATATTGAAATCCTGCCATTTGCAGCAACATGGATGGACCTGGAGAGTCTTATGTTAAGTCAAATAAGCCACCCACAGAATGAAAAATACTGTGTGTTATCACTTATATGTGGAATCTAAAGAGTAAAACAAAGAATATATGTAACAAAACAGAAACAGATTCATAAATATAGAGATAAAACTGATCAAACTAGTGGTTACCACTGAGAGGGAAAGAGGAGGGGGGTAAAATAGTGGATTAAGAGGCATAAACTACTATGTTTAAAGTAAATAAACTACAAGAACATATTATATAGCATAGGGAATACAGTCAATATTTGTAATAATTTTAAATGGAGTATAATCTATAAAAATACTGAATCACTGTGTTGTGTATTTCAAATTAACATAATATTGTAAATCGACTATACGTCAGTAAAATTTTTAAAAATAAAGATAGATTTCCCTGGTGGTCCAGTGGCTAAGTCTCTGCACTCCCAATGCAGGGGGCCAGGGTGGATCCTGGTTAGGGAACTAGATCCCACATGCTGCAGCTAGAGATCCTGCGTGCTGACACTAAGTCCCAGAACAGCCAAATAAATAAATACATGTATGTGCATATATGTATATATATATATATAAATGTATATAAAAGAATGAAATAAAAATAACTTACTGCAGAATAAATACATAGGAAGGTTGCTGGAGAAGGAATAAAGGTAAATAAAATCTTTTATGTTTGTAATTTTCAATTAACCTAAAAATTAATTTGTTTCAAGGAATAAGGGTAACAATGTACTGTATAATTACAGCAGATGAACAGTGAAATGAATGAGAGCATGGTCATGGGAGGAATTAGGAATATTCTATTAAAAACTACTGGCACTACAAGTGGAGCAGGACAGTGTATCGTTTGAAGGTGGAGTTTGAGTTTAAAATGTTTATTGAAAATGATATGGGAACTATTACAAATTTTTAGAGAAGAAGTATAATTGACAAGCTATAAGAGGAGATAAAACAGAACCATATAAATAGCTCAATTAAAAACAGAAAAGGGAAAAAGAATGGGGAAAAAAAGAACAAATATAGACAATAGAAAATAGTTATAAACACAATAACAATCCAATGATATCAATAACCACTTTATATGTGAATGATCTAAACATACCACTGAAAAGACAAACTATTTGAGTGGATGGAAATATAAGACCCAACTATGCTGTGTACAAGAAACTCACTTTAAACATAAATGTATAGATTGGTTAAGAGTAAGGGGACAGTAAAGGTAGTCACTGTTAACACTAATCAAAAGATAGATGTAATGGCTGTTTTGTTACAGATAAAGCAGACTTCAGGACAGGGAAGACTATCAGAAATAAAGAGGAATATTATGTAGTAATAAAGGGGTCAATTCTCTAAGAAGAGATAAAAATGTGTAAGGTGCATGAAGTTAAAAACAGAGCATCAAAACCTACAAGGCAAAAATTAACACAGCTTTAAGAAGAAACAGACAAATCCACTATTAGAGTTGGAGACTTCAGCATCCCTCTTTAAGTAACTGAAAGATCAAGAAAGCAGAAAATCAGAAAGGATATAGTTCAACTCAATATCATTAATCAACTTGACTTAATTGACATTTATAGATACTCTACCCAACAACAGAAAAACACACATTCTTCTCAAGCTCCATAGAAATTAAAATATTTTGAACTGATGAAAATGAAATATAATATGATCAAAAAATTTTGGTATGAGGCAAAAGAAGTACAAAAGGAAAATTTATAGCACAAATACAAATATTAGAAACAAGGAAAGCTCTAATAGCAATAATATTAGCTTACCCGGAAGCTAGAGAATGAAGAACAATTTGTCTAGAGCAAGTAAAAATCACAGAGCATGTTCTGTGTCCACTATGGAATCAAACTAGGTAACAAAAACAGAACAGGAAAATCTGAAAATGTGTAAGTCTTTTCCACTGGTTAAACAGGCAGTCCCAAAGGATATAAAAATTTACACAACAAAACAAAAATAAAACATTACCAAAATTTTGAGACACTGTATAGCCGTGCTGAGAGAGAAATTAATAGCTTTAAATGCTTATGTTAGAAAAAAGGAAACGTATCAAGTCAGTAATCTAAGTTTTTACCCTAACCACCACCATCCCCCCCAAAAAGAACAAAATAAATCCAAGTCTAGTAGGAGGAAGTAAAGAGGAGAAACCAGTTAAATTAAACCTTTACTGGGATTAAGAAAGTCAATAGAGTTGATACATCTCTAGTAAGACTGGCAGAGATTTTAAAAGAAGACACAAATTAATGTAAGAAATGAACATGAAATCAGTATATCCTGCAGCCATTAAAAAGATACAAGGGAACAACTTCATACATAAATATGCAAACTGAGAACAGATGAATTCCTTGAAAACTACAAATTATCAAAACTCAACCAAGATAAAATAGCCAATGTGATAACTGTATAACTATTAAATAAATTGAATCTGTAATTTAAAAAGAGAAATTTCAGGCCCAAATGGTTTCTTTGGAGAATTCTGTCAATCACTTAAAGAACTGAGAGGAATTTTTACACTACCTCTTTCAGAAAAATATGAGAGGAGGTACACTTTCCAGCTCATTTTATGTGGCCAGCATTACTCAGACTTTGAAACCAGACAAAATACAAAACCAGAAAACTAGAGAACAATAGCTCTCATAAACAGAGATAAAAAAATTCTCAAGAAAGTATTAACAAATTAAATACAGAAATCCACAGAAAAAACTATACACCATAATTAAGTGGGAGGTATTCTGGGTATGTAAAGCTGGTTCAATACTTGAAAATCAGTGTCATCCAATAATTCACCAACTGGTTAACAAAGAAAAATCAGTATGGTATCAATAGACTCAAAAAGTATTTGACCAAATACAACAAGAAATGAAACATGATAAAAACTCAGCAAACCAGGAAGAGAGGGAATCCTTCTCATTTTGATACATATTTGATAAAACCTACTGCTTACATCAGATGTACAAGCTGGATTTAGAAAAGATAGGAATCAGAGATCAAATTGCCAACATCTGTTGGATCATAGAAAAAGCAAGGGAATTCCAGGAAAACATCTGTTTCACTGACTATGTGAAAGCCTTTGGACTGTGTGGACCACAACGAACTATGGAAAATTCTTAAGGATGTGGGAATACCAGATCACCTTACCTGTCTCCTGATAAAACTTGTATGCATGTCAAGCAGCAACAGTTAAACCTGGACATGGAACAATGGATTGGTTCAAAATTGGGAAAAGAAAATGATAAGGCTGTATATTGTCACCCTGCTTATTTAACTGCTATGCAGAGTACATCATGGGAAATGCGGGCCTAGATGACTCACAAGCTGTTTAATCAAGATTGCCAGGAGAAATATCAACAACCTCAGCTATGCAGATGATACCATTTTAATGAACTAACAGCAAAAAAAGACATCCATTTCATCACAGGGGACTGGAATGCAAAAGCAGGAAGTCAAGAGATACCTGGAGTAACAGGCAAGTTTGGCCTTGGAGTACCAAATGAAGCAGGGCAAAGGCTAACACTTTTGCCAAGAGAATGCACTGGTCATAGCAAACACCCTCTTCCAACAACACAAGAGATGACTCTACACATGGACATCACCAGATGGTCAATACTGAAATCATATTGATTATATTCTTTGCACTTGAAGATGGAGAAGCTCTATACAGTCAGCAAAAACAAGACCAGAGGCTGACCGTGACTCAGATCATGAACTCCTTATTGCAAAGTTCAGATTTAAATTGAAGAAAGAAGGGAAAACCACTAGATTTAGGTCAGGTATGACCTAAATAAAATCCTTTACAATCATTCAGTGGAAGTGACAAATAGATTCTAGGGATTAGATCTGATAGACAGAGTGCCTGAGGAACTGTGGATGGAGGTTCATAACATTATACAGGAAGTGGTGATCAAAACCATCCCCAAGAAAAGAAATGCAAAAAAGCAAAATGACTATCTGAGGAGGCCTTACAAATGGAAAAGGAAAGTTATATCCATCTGAATGCAGAGTTCCAAAGAAGAGCAAGGAGAGATAAAAATGCCTTTCTAAGTGATCAAGCAAAGAAACAGAGGAAAACAACAGAATGGGAAAGACAGATATCTCTTCAAGAAAATTAGAGATACTAAGGGAACATTTCATGCAAAGATGGGCACAATAAAGGACAGAAATGGTATGGACCTAACAGAAGCAGAAGATATTAAGAAGAAAGCTGTGGTACATATACACAATGGAGTATTACTTAGCCATTAAAAAGAACACATTTGAATCAGTTCTAATGAGGTGGATGGAACTGGAGCCTATTATACAGAGTGAAGTAAGCCAGAAAGAAAAACACCAATACAGTATACTAATGCATATATATGGAATTTAGAAAGATGGTAACGATAACCCTATATGCGAGACAGGAAAAGAGACACAGATATATAGAACAGTCTTTTGGACTCTGAGGGAGAGGGAGAGGGTGGGATGATTTGGGGGAATGGCACTGAAACATGTATAATATCATACAAGAAACGAATCGCCAGTCCAGGTTCGATATAGGATGCTTGGGGCTGGTGCACTGGGATGACCCAGAGGGATGGTATGGGGAGGGAGGGGCGGGGTTCAGGATGGGGAACATATGCACGCCCATGGCGGATTCATGTTGATGTGTGGCAGAACCAATACAATACAGTAAAGTAATTAGCCTCCAATTAAAATAAATAAATTTAAATTAAAAAAACATAAAAACAGAAAAAAAAAAAGAAGAGGTGGCAAGAATATACAGAACTATACAAAAAAGATTTTCATGACCCAGATAACCACCATAGTATGATCACTCACCCAGAGAGAGACATCATGGAGTGCAAAGTCAAGTGGGCCTTAGGAAGTGTCACTATGAACAAAGCTGGTGGAAGTGATGGAATTCCAGCTGAGCTATTTCACATCCTAAAAGATGATGCTGTGAAAGTGCTGTACTCAATATGCCAGCAAATTTGGAAAACTCAGCAGTGGCCATAGGACTGGAAAAGGTCAGTTTTCATTCCAATCCCAAAGCAAGGCAATGCCAAAGAATGTTCAAACTACCGCACAATTGCATTCATCTCACGTGTTAGCACAGTAATGCTCAAAATTCTCCCAAGCCATGCTTCAACAGTACATGAACCGAGAACTCCCAGATGTTCAAGCTGGATTTAGAAAAGGCAGAGGAACCAGAGATCAAACTGTTAATATCTACTGGATCACAGAAAAAGCAAGAGAATTCCAAAAAAACATCTAGTTCTGCTTCATTGACTACGCTAAAGCCTTTGACTGTGTGGATCACAACAAATTGTGGACAATTCTTCAAGAGATGGGAATACCAGACCACCTGACCTGCCTCCTGAGAAATCTGTATGCAGGTCAAGAAGTAACAGTTAGAACTGGATGTGGAACAGACGGTTTCAAATTGAAGGAGTATGTCAAAGCTATATATTGTCACTTTGGTGTGCTACAGTCCATGGGGTTGCAAAGAGTCAAATACCACTTAGTGACTGAACAACAACTGCTTACAACATACTTTACAGTGATGCCCATTTTCACCACCTTAGTCAATATAGTGTTCTAGCGACTGCAATAAAGCAAGAAAAAATTTTTAAAGGCACACAGCTTGAAAGGGAAGAAATAAAAACTATTCCTACTTTCAAATGACATGTCTACACAGAAAATGTCAAGAATCTATCAAAAATACTGTTTGACTCTTAAGCAAGGTCAACAAGGTTCTAAGTATGTAAGATCAAAATATAAAAATTAATCACCTTTCTATATACTAACAATAAATAATGGAAATTGAAAATTTAAAATATAATACCATTTATAATCACATGAAGAAAGTGAAATACTTGGGTATGATCTTAAAACATTTAAAGGTGCTTAAAATTATTAAATGCTGATAAAAGAAATGAGAATACCTAAATAAATGGAGAGACATACTGTGTTCATTCACTGAAAGATTCAGAAATAATGAAGATGTCAATTCTCTCCAAACTGATTTATACATACAATTCTGTATGTAGCAGCAGCAGCAGCAACATGCTATGTGAATTTTAAGTTATTAGATACTTTGTATTACCTTCATTAAAAAAAAAGTAAAGTTCCTTAGAACCCAGTTCAGATAATTTGATACATCAGAATGTGGATAGCTAGATAAATAAAAACTTTGGCACAAAATTATCTTAAAAGGCAAGTTCATTTCTGAGGATCAGCTATCTAAACATATTTCTTCCTGCTTTTGAAAAAGATAATTATGTTAAGCGAAAAATCATTCATAGAAGTGATATACTTCATACCACAATTTAATGACAAATAAAGTTTCTAACATCAGGAAGCAACAGTTAGAACTGGACATGGAACAACAGACTGGTTCCAAATAGGAAAAGGAATATGTCAAGGCTGTATATTGTCACCCTGCTTATTTAACTTATATGCAGAGTACATCATGAGAAACGCTGGGCTGGAGGAAGCACAAGCTGGAATCAAGACTGCTGGGAGAAATATCAATAACCTCAGATATGCAGATGACACCACTCTTAGGGCAGAAAGTGAAGAACTAAAGAGCCTCTTGATGAAAGTGAAAGAGGAGAGTGAAAAGCTGGCTTAAAGCTCAACATTCAGAAAACTAAGATCATGGCACCCGGTCCCATCACTTCATGGGAAATAGATGGGGAAACAGTGGAAACAGTGGCTGACTTTATTTTTCTGGGCTCCAAAATCACTGCGGATGGTGATTGCAGCCATGAAATTAAAAGACACTTGCCCCTTGGAAGGAAAGTTATGACCAACCTAGACAGCATATTCAAAAGCAGAGACATTACTTTGTCAACAAAGGTCCATCTAGTCAAGGCTATCATTTTTCCAGTAGTCATGGATGGATGTGAGAGTTGGACTATAAAGAAAGCTGAGCACTGAAGAATTGATGCTTCTGAGCTGTGGTGTTAGAGAAGACTCTTGAGAGTCCCTTGGACTGCAAGGAGATCCAACCAGTCCATCCTAAAGGAGATCAGTCCTGAGTGTTCATTGGAGGGACTGATGCTGAAGCTGAAACTCCAATACTTTGGCCATCTGATGTGGAGAGCTGACTCATTTGAAAAGACCATGATGCTGGGAAAGATTGAGGGCAGAAGGAAAAGGGGATGACGGAGGATGAGATGGTTGGATGTATGTCCATCACTGACTCGATGGACATGAGTTTGAGAGAACTCCGGGAGTTGGTGATGGGCAGGGAGGCCTGGTGTATTATGGTTCATGGAGTCGCAAAGAGTCGGACACGACTGAGCGACTGAACTGAACTGAACTGAAAGTTTCTAAGCAAAAGAATCCAATTTCATAAATATATGTGGGATTGCTATTCGCTGAAGCATAATGCCCACTGGATCATCATTAATTACTTATGATGCTCAACAGGGTTAGGCAGGCAACCTGGAGGTGTTATATTTGTGCTTTAAAGAAATTCCAAGTCTGTGTAGTTATATACTTTTTTAAAAACTTTTCATTTTATATCAGAGTATAGTTGATTAACATTGTTGTGTTAGTTTCAGGTATACAGCAAAGTTATACATGTATGTGTAATCTATTCTTTTTCAAATTCTTTTCTCATTTAGGTTGCTATATAATACTGAGCCGAGTTCCCTGTGCTATACAGTAAGGTCGTTTTGATTATCCATTTTAACTATAGCAGTGTGTAAATATCACCCCCAAACTCCCTAACTATTCCTTCCCTTAGAATGAATCAGAAATTCATCTCCAGGTCTGTGAGTTTGTTTCTGCTTTGTAAATAAGTTCATTTGTATTGTTTCATTTTAGATTTCCTATGTAAGGGATAGTGTATGGTATTTCTCTTTCTCTGATTTACTTCCTTCAGTATGACAATCTCTAGGTCCATCCATGTTGCTGAAAATGGCATTATTTCATTCTTTTTAATGGCTGAATAATATGTATACTTATTTACTTTTGGGAGGCTCATCTTAAAGTATATTTTTAACTGCTTGTTTCATTAACGATTTAAGTTGTTACAAGTACATCAACAGGTCTACTGCCAGGCAATGTGTTGTGTTGGTTAGGGCCTTTAAAAAAGTTACCGAACTGTGGCACCAGGGACATGATAGTTTCAGGGAAAAAACTTTTAGCTATTCAGTAAACTCTCCAATTAGGAGAAGATGCTGATAAATTCTACAAAGAACATCAGACATGACATTTGCTGCTTTAGCGTCTCTTGAGTATATTTATAGGCAAGGCAGAAGGAAGAGCATTTCAGCTCAGTTTTAAAATACAGAAATACCACTATTTTTAAGGCTAACAATGTTGTTGCACATATTGGAGCCCAACAAAATCATAAGAAATGTGGCGTTTTCTTTATAAACCTCCTTCTGATTAGAAACAAAAAACATATCCTTGACTCATACAGAAATTCGAGCTAGAAGTAAAATAATATTAGACAGAATTGATCAGATGAAATCCCAAGCTTGTGAACATATTAACATGTAAGAAGATTATAGGAGAATCATCTAATAATATATTTCCTGTTACATTTATGTTAAAAATGACATGGGAAGATTCTGTGTGCAGAACCAAAGACTTAAATATATAGTTTCTCTACTAGAGCTGTCAGGCCCTAGACCTTTAGGAGTGAGATATGTATTGGAAAACAAGTATCAGGTGGTTTAATCACAGCTGAATCCCTAGGACTTAGCACAGAGTTTCACACAGAGCAGATGGTCAATACAGAAGTGCTGAGTGACACAATGAGGAAAGAAACAGTTAAGAATAATTTACTTAAATCTCTTGAAGAATATTTGACCCATGCAAAATTTCATAAGTCATCTTAAGAGGGTGCCAACATCTAGGTTGCTTCCATGTTTTAGCTATTGTAAATAGTACTGCAATGAACAATGGGACACATATGTCTTTTTCAGTTTTGGTTTCCTCAGGGTATATGCCTAGGAGTGGAATTGCTGGGTCATATGGTGGTTTTATTCCTAGTTTTTTAAGGAACTTCCATACCATCTTCCATAGTGGCTGTATCAACCTAGATGTCCATTAACAGATGAATGGATAAGGAAATTGTTGTACATATACACAATGGAATATTACTCAGCCATGAAAAGGAACACATTTTAGTCAGTTCTAATGACGGAAAAGGCAATGGCACCCCACTCCACTACTCTTGCCTGGAAAATCCCATGGATGGAGGAGCCTGGTGGGCTGCAGTCCATGGAGTTGCTAAGAGTTGGGCATGACTGAGCGACTTCACTTTCACTTTCATGCGTTGGAGAAGGAAATGGCAACCCACTCCAGTATTCTTGCCTGGAGAATCCCAGGGACAGAGAAGCTTAGTGGGCTGCCATCTATGGGGTCACACAGAGTCGGACACGACTGAAGCGACTTAGCAATGAGGTGGATGAACCTAGAACCTATTCTACAGAGTGAAGTAAGTCAGAAAGAGAAAGATAAATATCATATTCTAACAGATATATATGGAATCTAGAAAAATGGTACTGAAGAATTTATTTACAGGGCAGCAACAGAGAAACAGACATAGAGAATAGACTTATGGACATGGGGAGAGGGGAGGAGAGGGTGAGATGTATGGAGAGAGTAACATGGAAACTTACATTACTGTATGTAAAATAGATAGCCAATGGGAATTTGCTGTATGGCTCAGGAAATTCAAACAGGGGCTCTGGATCAACCTACAGGGATGGGGAGGGAGGTTCAAAAGGAAGGGGATATATGTATACCAATGACTGATTCATGTTGAGGTTTGACAGAAAACAGCAAAATTCTGTAAAGCAAATATCCTTCAATTAAAAAAAAAAAAGAGGGTGCCAACAAATAGGCTTTTGCTGAAAGGAAAAAACAACCCAAACATAAGTAAGAAAATAATGTCAGCATTATTGTTGTAAAGTAATACCCACAAAAAGCAAGGGTAAGGCAATGTGAAATATTTCATAAGTGATAAGTCATTTAATCATATAGGAATTAGACAGAAGATATTATTTAAAAATAAACTACTAATGAGTGGGAAAAAGGAGTATTAACTTGTCCAAACAGACAAAGTCCTGCACACTCTCTAACAAACGGGCCCCTAGGAACAACAGTTACGCAGACATATTGTTCTCTCATGTAACCACTCAGGCTTAAAAGACCAGGGAGAACTCCTGAAAGAACCAAGCTCTGTAAATCTGAGCTTGAAAGCAGCCAGCTGAAGCCATGGTATCCTTACCACCACAGTGTCCAGCTCACAGCATGTCTGCTGACTGACTGGACAGAATAATAACTGAGTGGATCCATTATTCTGAGCTATTTGGAAATAACTCCAATGGCTTTTTAATAGTGGAAATAGAAAAAAAGAATCCTAAAATTCATATTGTCTCACAAAAGATCTGAATGCTAAACAAATTTTGAGGAAAAAAACCGTAACTGAAGGCATCATACTTCTTGATTTCAAAATATTCTACAGTAATCAAAATAGTATGGTACTGGTATAAAGACAGATGTATAGACCAATGGAACAGAGTAGAGAGCCTAGAAATAAACCCACACACAGGCAGCCAACTGATCTTCCACAAGGAAGCCAACAATATACAATGGGAAAGGACAGTCTCTTCGAGAAATGGCATGGGAAAACTGGACATCTACATGCAGAAGAATGAAAGCATACCCTTATCCTACAGCATACACAAAAACCAACTCAAAATGAACTAAAAACCTAAACATAAGACCTGTAACTATAAAACCTCTAGAAGAAAACAGTGGAAAAGCCCCTTGACATTGGTCTTTGCTATGACACCAAAGGCACAAACAACAGAAATAGGCAAGAGGGACTACATCAAACTAAAAAGCTTCCAAGCAGCAAAGTAAACAACCAGCAAAAGGAAAATGCAACCTGCAGAATGGAGATAATATTTGCAAACCCTGTATTTAATCATGGACTGATCTAAAGTATATCAGGAACTCCTATAACTCAATAGCAAAAAAAACTCAATCTGATTTAAAAATAGACATTTTCCCAAAGAAGACACAGAGACAGCCAATAAGTACATGAAAAGGCTCTCAACATCACAAATTATCAGAGAAATGCAGATCAAAACCACAATGAGACATCCCCTCATGCCTGTCAGGATGGCTGCTCTAAAAAAAAAAAAAAAAGACAAAAAGTAAGTGTTGGCAAGGATGGAGAGAAACTGGAATCCTTATACATGTTGGGGGGAATGTAAAATGCTGCAGTCGCTATGGAATACAGTTTCTCAAAAAATTAAAAAATAGAATGAACGTATCCAGCAACCCCACTTCTGAGTATATATCCAGAAGATTTAAAGTCAGAGTCTCAAAGAAATATCTGCACTCCCATGTTCAAAATATCCAAAACATGGAAACAACCTAAATGTCTATCAATTGATGAATGGATAAAGAAAATATGGATTGCACATACAATAGAGGGCTTCCCAGGTAGCTCAAACGGTCAAGAATCCGCCTGGAATGCAGGAGACCGGGGTTCAATCCCTGGATTGGGAAGATCCCCTGGAGGAGGGCATGGCAACCCACTCCAGTATTCCTGCCTGGAGAATCCCCCATGGACAGAGGAGCCTGGCTACAGTCCATGGGGTTTCAAAGAGTTGGACATGACTGAGCAACTAAGACATACACACACACACACACACACACACACACACACACGCACACGCACACGCACACGCACACGCACACACACTGGCATATTAGTCAGCTTTAAAAAAGAAGTCCTGCTCTTTGCAACAACATAGATGAACCTGGAAGATAATATGGTAGGGGAAATAAGCCTGTTATAGGACAAATACTGCATGATTCCACTTACGTGAGATATCTAAAATGGTCAAACTCAGAAGCAGAATGGTGAGTTACCAGGGACTATGGGAGGGAGAAGCAGGAGTTGTGTTCAGTGGGTGCAGTTTCAGTTATGCAGGATGAGTAAGTTCTAGCGAGCTGCTGTATAATACAGTACCTACAGTTAATACTGTATGGTACACTTATACATTTGCTAAGAAGGTAGATTTCATGTTAAATGCTCTTACCCTGATTAAAAAAAAAAAAGGAATAGGAAGCATCAAGAATCTGGATCCTCAGTTAAGAAGTCAACTAAGAGATATTCTACTTTAACCTAAATAATATTATAAGAGCTGTCATTTCCAGTGGCAGTACTTCCATCTGATACACTTCCTTTTGCAGACTTCTTTTTTCTAATTTTGTTTCAATGATAATGTATGACTTGAAAAAATTTATTTTGTTTCCCCTGCAAATAAATAAATAAGTAAAAAAGAAACCATTGGCCAGCTAATGTTTTAATAATTGAACATCATTTTTAACTTTTAAAGCAATACCAGTTTGTTGCAAAAATTCAACACTACTCAAAGAAAACCAGTGCTTTGGTGAGCCATCAAGACTTTTCCTACATATTCAAACAATTTAAACCACACACACACACACACACTTATATGTATTTATATATATACCCATGGCTGACAAAAATTGGGTATCATGACTTCCCTGGTGGCTCAGACGGTTAAGCGTCTGTCTACAATGTGGGAGACCCGGGTTCGATCCCTGGGTCGGGAAGATCCCCTGGAGAAGGAAATAGCAATCCACTCCAGTACTATTGCCTGGAAAATCCCATGGACAGAGGAGCCTGGTAGGCTACAGCCCATGGGGTCGCAAAGAGTCGAACACGACTGAGCGACTTTACCTTACCTTACCTTATGTAACCTGTTTAAAAACATTTTTAACTTAAAAATTGCTACCAGAATCTTTCCTTTTCTTTTTTAACCTTATAAAGTTTCAAGCAAAAGGTTTTCTTAAGTCCCTCCCCTGGTGGCTCAGATGGTAAAGCGTCTGCCTACAATGCAGGAGACCTGGGTTCGATCCCTGGGTTGGGAATTTCCCCTGGAGAAGGAAATGGCAACCCACTCCAGTACTCTTACCCAGAAAATTCCATGGACGGAGGAGCCTGGTAGGCTACAGTCTGTGGGGTCGCAAAGAGTCGGACACGACTGAGGTTGTTTGTTTGTAGCTATATACTGGGTTTCCCTTGTGGCTCAGCTGGTAAAGAATCCGCCTGCAATGTGGGAGACCTGGGTTCGATCCCTGGGCTGGGAAGATCCCCTGGAAAAGGGAAAGGCTACCCACTCTAGCATTCTGGCCTGGAGAATTCCGTGGACTGTATTGTTCATGGGGTCGCAAAGAGTCAGACACGACTGAGCAACTCTCACTTTCTTTTCACTTTAGCTATACACTACTTTTTATTATTATTTTGTATATTTATAAAAACACATCCTTACTGAGAATATTCAAATGATTCTATAGTATACAGAACTGAAAATTAAAGTCCCCACCTGACTACTCCATAACCCTACAGTCTTCCCTTTCAAGGTGATCACAGTTTACAATTAGATTTACATCCTGTGGGATTTCTTAGTGCACACACACACATGCATGTATACACATATATATTTTTCAGAAGTATCTTGTGCAGAATATTAGAGCTTATCTTCATTTTATGAGCAGTATTTCAAAATTTCTTTGTAGGTAGTGATTTATCCAGTAGCTATTAATAATTATAGCATAGTGTCTAAAACACAGATTTGAAGCCAGACTGCTAAATGGATCAAATCCTAGCTGTGCTGTGAGGTCCCGGCCCAGGTTGTAACCTTCCTGAGACCCAGTTCCACACCCTCCTACCCCCATAACATGGGGATTATATTAGGTTGAACCATATGGACGGCATGATTCTCCTAATAATAGTACCTATCTTACAGTATTAAGTAACACAGCTCAACTTCCAGCTGGGTCTCCTGACCCCCTAATGCTTATGAGTTCTTTCATTCCAGCCCCAGGGATTTACTGTGCAAGAGCAGAGATATCACATGTCACCACACCAACGCCAAAGCATACACTGTTAGTATCTGTTATGGACCAGATTTAATCAAGTGACATGGAAAGGAACACTGGGCTTCTGGGCAGTTTCTGTCTCAAAACATTCTGGTGAGCTAACTGAGACCTTTTGAATGTGTATGGTGGTGAATTTTCTTATCAACTTGACTTGACTTGACCCAGTTATTTGTTCAAACACCACTCTAGATGTTGCTGTGAAGGTATTTTTCAGATGTAGCAGCAGCTGCAGCTTAGTTGCTCAGTCGTGTCCAACTCTTCGTGACCCCATGGACTGTAGCCCATCAGGTTCCTCTGTCCATGGGGATTCCTCCAGGCAAGAATACTGGAGTGGGTTGCCCTGCCCTCCTCCATGGGATCTTCCTGACACAGGGATCGAACCCAGGCATCGCAGGTGGATTCTTTACCGTCTGAGCCACCAGGGAAGCCCTTTTTGACATTTAAATTAGCAGACTTTGAGTAAAGCAGATAATGCTCCATAGTGTAGGTGGGCCTCATCCGATCAGTTTTAGAGCAAAGACGCACAAGGACTTTTCCTGAAGACAGCTACATAGAAACCCTACCTGAGTTTCTAGCCTGCTGCCCTGTGAAATTCAGACTCAAGGTTGCAGCATCAACTCTTTCCTGAATTGCCAGCCTGCCAGCCTGCCCTGTGGTTTTGGACTTGCCAGCTACCAAATCACGTGAGCCAATTCCTTAAAAGCAATCAATCTCTGCCTATATTTATTATTTACAGATAGAGATACACGTTCTGTTTCTCTGGAGACTGCTAACTAATACAAATTCAGCTACTGGTAAGGGAAGCTGCTGTAACAAACATTTATAAATCTAGATGTGACTTTGAAATTAAGCAGTAGAGGCTAGAAGAGTTTTGCCTTGTGGAGACTATTGGTAGAAATATAGACATTAAAGAATATCAGGTGAGGGCTTACAAATGAAAGAGGAAAACTACAGAAAAGGGGCTTCCCAGGTGGCTCCATCATAAAAAATCTGCCTGCCAAGCAGGAGATGTAGGAGACATGGGTTCAATCCCTGAGTGGAAAGATCCCCTAGAGGAGGAAATGGCAACCCACTCCAATATTCTTGCCTGGAAAAATCCTATGAAATGTAGGCTATAGCAAAAGCTTCTACTGTCTTAGACAACACATGTATTGTCGTGAACAGGATGTTGCTGGAAATAGGAGGTATTAGACAAAAATGAGGAATGTGTTATTATAAAATGAAAGAAAGATCATCATTGTTAGAAAGCACAGAGGACTCAACTGAATTGTGTTATGCTGAATGGAAAACAGAACTTGTAAGTGATCATCTTGGGTACAGGCATACCTCAGATATATTGCAGGTTAGGTTCCAAACCACCACAATAAAGCAAATGGTGTAATGAAGCAAGTCACACAAATTGTTTGGTTTCCCAGTGTATATAAAAGTTATTTTTATACTATAATGTAGTCGAAAGTATGCAAAACCATTATGTTTTAAAAAACCAATGTGTATACCTTAATTTAAAAGTATCGCTGAAAAATGCTAACCATCATCCGAGCCTTCAGCGAGTAGTAGGAGTAACATCAAAGATCACTGATGACAGACCCACTATCACAAGTATAAAAATAATGAAAAAGTTCCAAGTGAGAATTACCAAATGTGACACAAAGATAGGAAGTGAGCAAACACTGTTAGAGAAATGGAACCAATAGGCTTTTTTGATGCAGGGTTGACACAAACCTTCAATTTGTAAAAACTGCACTATCTGTGAAGTGTAGTAAAATGAAGCACAAAAAGATGAGGTACGCCTGTATTTAGCTGAGGAGGTTTCTAAGCAAAGTCCTGAAGGCATGGCCTGGTTTCTCTTTGCTGCTCACAGTAAAATGTGAGAGGAGGGAGATAAATTCAGGGAGCTGTTCAGCAAAAAGGAATCAGAACGTGAAGATTTGGGAAATTCCCAGGCTACCTGCAAAAAATGAGAAAGCATGTTCTGGAGAAAACACCAAGGGTATAGCTAGACAACCTTTAAAAGATTAGGTGTGAGACTTGTGATCTGTTCAACCATTTCAGCAGAAATGCTGACAGCTTGGAGGGGACAGAGATGCAAAAGGGTAAAGAAATGCTGTCAGACTTCTGGGATGCCACAGGCAGGAAACAAGCTGTCAAGTAAAGGGAAGAATAACCCTGGGGATGGGGTCACCTCTCCAATTCCAGAGGGTGGGGTAACTTCCTTGGTTTTAGAGAGCAGGGCCCTCACTCAGGGCTAAGGAGGTGAGGCCACTTCACCAGAGGGTCTAAAGGACAGAGCGTCTAACCAGAGGATTATTCTCAAGTACTAAAATCTAATGGAATTTGTCTTTCTAGGTTTTGGACTTTTCTGAAACTCATGATCTCTTTTTCTCCTTTCTGTAATGTAAATGTCTATCTTATGCCTGTCCCAACCATCGTATACTGAAAGAAGATAACCAGTCTGGTTTTACAGATTCATAGATGAGGAGTTCTGTCCCATGGTGAGTTATGCTTGAGTTTTATTTATACCTGATTTAGATACTTAAGATTAGATTTTGAATTCGAGAGTTGATGCTGGAATAGGTTAGCATTTGGGGAGTGCTGGGATGGAATGAATTTATTATGTGTGTGAGAAGAACATGAATTTTTGGAGGACAGACTGTTATGGGTTGAACTGTATCCCCCTAAATTCACATGTTAAAGTCCTAATCCCTAAAACCCCAGAATGTGACTGCTATCAACTGAATTGTGTCCCCCCCATCCTGCCACTGATTCATATGTTTAAACCGTAATCTCCAGTGTGATGGTATTTGGATATGGGGCTTTGGGAGATATTAGGCTTAGATGAGTTCATAATGGTGGGGTCCTGATGATAGGATTAGTGACCCTATAAGATGAGACACCAGAGACCGTGTGCATGTGTGTGATCATATTCTCTGCCACTCGAGGCAGCAAGAAAATAGCTAAATTCAAACCAGGAAGAGAGCCCTCAGCACAACCTAACCATATACACCCTGATTTCACACTTCAGCTTCTGTGTGAGACTGAATTTCTGTTGTTTAAGCCAGCCTATGGTATTTTGTTTGTTTGTATGGTGACCCTAGCAGAATAAAACAGTAACCTTATTTGGAAACAGGGTCATTGCTGGTGTAATGAGGTAAGTTAGGATGAGGTCATCAGGAAGGGCCCTAATGCAATGTCACTGGTGTCCTTATAAACATTTGGACACCAAGACAGACTCACACAGAAGTAAGACAATGTGAAGAGAAGGGAGATGATGGCTATCTACAAGGTTTAGACCCTTCTGTCACAGCCTTCAGAAGGAACCAATCCTTTCACGTCTCTAGCCTTCAGATCTCTGAGACAACATCTACAGCAGATCTTTTGTCAGACAGTTCTGTGGTATTCTGTTGAGGCATCTGCAGGAAATGAATAAAACACCCTTGCAAAACCTTGATTAGCCGGATTTCCTATTGGGAAATACAAAATTTATAAGGCTCATACACATGTGGGAAAAGCCAGACATATGTTCTAGGAATAAATAATCCTCTGAGTTGACATTCTCCATTTTAACAAATGAACAGTAATTTGGGGAAATGAAAACTTGCTATGCCTATTGTGATCAAAAGTTATGAACATACTAGCTATTATTCTCTCTATAGATATTTGAAGATTTTGGTATTTACTGTTTATGCAAAATACTGCAATTTCTTTTTACTTGACTCTGTATTAAACTTAGGTTGGAACTAATACTTGTATGAGACTTGGTATTTTAGAAGCATATTCAATATATGCCTTTAAAATGATGCCAAATATCCACATTAATTTACATATTGGCTGATACGCTGATTTATTTATTTATTTATTTTTACGCTGATTTATTTTATGACAAGCAATGTAAACTGAACTGAATATATTAGAAAACTTAAAAACAATATTGTCAAGACCTTTTAGAATTTATGATATTAAAAATATTGATTTATTTTTAGCAATAAGCTATTGAGATTCAAGTATTTTGTTTTCAGTTATAAAAGAAAGTACTTTAAAGACTATGTTAGGAACTAAATTCAAAGCTTTTAATATAATCTCCATAGCAACATGGGAAGGAGCAAAGTCCAGTGGATCAAATGAAATATACAAATTCTAAAATTCAAATCTTAGCATTAACTCACC
The DNA here is from genome assembly GCF_032405125.1 of Capricornis sumatraensis. Lineage (NCBI taxonomy): Eukaryota > Metazoa > Chordata > Mammalia > Artiodactyla > Bovidae > Capricornis > Capricornis sumatraensis. The sequence continues at coordinate 12,870,263 of NC_091087.1, forward strand.
ACAGAAAGCCATGCTTGTACCTTGGTATTTCAGTTTTTGCTATAAACATAGGCACTTCTGGCATAGATTAACAAAAGGGCATGGCCTATGATCTATGTATTTGATACACTCATTTTACTAAACTAACAATATTCTATTTATGTTCTAAAGCAATATAAGATATTCATACTGGCTGAAGCAGAGAAACAAGTAGCAGTAAATAGAATATGCAAATACTTATCAAATAAGTTTCCCAAATTTTATGTAAAGATAACACAAAAATGACTTCATTTGAAGGATCTACTTTATTTTCACAAATTAATTACCATGATGAAATGAAAATTTAGCTTTTAAATCGGTATTTAGGATTTTATCAGCTGCTAACAGAGCATCCTTGCCATACTGCACTGTTTTCATTTTTACATTTTTTGTAAGGAAATGTCCTCTACAGGAAGCTGTGCAACAACAATGCAGAAGGATTTTACTACAGTTTAATGAATTTAAGATTTTCCTATAATGATATCTTACTAATATAAACATCATTTGCTAAAGACATATACACAAAATAAATTTTTAAGTTTTTGAGCTACAAAAAGATATCACAGTTAACAGTTACTCAATATGTATTACATGCCAGGTACCATCCTGGGCTCTTTATATAAAATAATCTCATTTAATCCTCACAATGAGCTTTTAAATAGATATGATTACTAAGTTCATTTTACTGATGAAAAGATGAAGCTCAGAAATGTTACGTCAATTTGCCCAAGATCTCCCAGGGAAGGAGTCAGAATCATGGCCGGTGACTTGATCAATATATTCCCTACTGCTTCTTACAGATGTGCCTATTTCATTCGTTAATATTACTCATGTAGTTAACACTCAAATCCTGACTCCATCCTTTTAGCTCTGATCAGAAGGAGGAGATTAGCAAGGTTTGGAGGAGGGCTTCTGGAGGCAGGCACGGCAAAGAAGCAGGAAACTAAAAATACAGAAAGTTGAAACAGGAACTGAAAGTATAGCAAAACAGGATTATTCAGGTAAGAAAAAAGACAAATGCAGTTTGGGGAAGGAGTGGGTAGAGAGATGGAAAGGTAACTACCATTTGCTGAGCACCCATTATGTGCCAGGTGTCTGCCTTCATCGTCTGCTGATCCTCAGATGCCCTGCCCAGCAGGCTGTTCCAGCTCCATTCTGAGGCTCTGAGAGGTGCAGTACCCTGCCCACGCTTGCTCTCATTCTACAAAAATGATTATAAAGGAAATGCTTCTGGGACTGAATAGGGGTAACAAGTTTTCCTGAAAAATGTACTAATCCAAAATACCACATTTGAGGATAAAGTGAGGTATTATAGCATCTTTTTTTTTTTCAACTTTGAAAAATGCGAACTTAGAAGATCCTAAATTTAGAAAATCTATAAGCTGAGGCAGGGCTAATGGAAGATTTTTCATTTCATGTCCTATTTTTAATTGTCTGGTATTCTTTTTTAAACTACCAGTATGGAGTTTTTTATTTAGTTAACATTCTTTGCAAATTCAAGGCACTGTGCCAAGAAACAGAGTGGCAAGAGAATGCCATTTGGAAGTGTTAGAAATTCAAAACAGAAACACACACACAATGTTCAGCCACACACTTTCAGTTAGCAATGTGAGTTAAATAGAAGGGCTGGGCTGGACCCATTATATAACAAATATTTTGTTCTTACACTCCTGCCTAAAGACTATTGTGAATAGGGGAACAGCAGGAAAACACTTCTCCAAAGAATGAAGTACTCTAAACAACATATACAATAAAACCATTCTTCACAAGATCAAAAATGTAATAAAGGGAAACCCAGTTTTCTTATTATACTGAAAATGTGCACTTGTTTCATTTAGTTGTATGGCAGGAAGCACTCTAGGCCCCTTTCAAGCTGCTGACTAGACAGCACTTTTTACGTGTGTCCTCCACCCCTCCCCACGTTCCCACCCCTCGCCCAGGTATAAGCCCTGGTGCCCACTTAGGCATGATTACCCCTGGTGCAGCCCTGCCATTGGCGTCTCTCTCAAGGGAAAGAGCTTGGGGTAGACAATCGTAAACATGGGCTCGCTGCACCGGTGACAGTGCCCCAGGGGGCAGTGCAGCAGCTCCAGGAGACTTCTGGGTAACGAGACTGGAGACAGAAAGTCCAGATCTGGAACACAAGAGAAAAATCATACACAAACAAAAAATGAGACATCCTTGAACGAGGCTTCTTATAATACATCTCACTGTTAACAAGTAAATTCGGTTAGTGAAAAGTACTGTAGGTGGAAAGTTTTGTTATCTGATAGGCACTGAATGAAAACATAACATTATTTGGAAATGAAAGATTTTTTTTATACTTTAGACACTAAGAGAAACCCTAAGTCTATTCTTTTAAGAGCAACCTGAGCTGTCCTGAGGTGGAAGCAAGGAAAGAATAAGGCCAAATATTCTTTAAGAACAAAGACCAAAAAGGCTGTTGGGTTTACCCAGAGAGGGTCTGCAAACTTCTGTAAGACCAAATAAAAAAAGGTCCTTTTTCAAAAAAAGGACCAAATAAAAAAAGGTCTGTGACTGAAGACTGAAACAGACTTTCATTAAGTTCCTCCTAAATCTATTGGGGATTTAGAATGTTTCAAGCTAAATTACACTTACTGAAAAGAATGAAAAGGGGAAACAAAGAAATCAAAGAAAACGAAAAATAATGATTCCCTGTCTCCCTCTATGAGCTGTCATTAATAAAAATGGGATGTTTTTTCCTTAGTTTACTCTGAGCACACAAAAGAAATGTTTAAAGCAAAATATCCTAGGCGTCTGGGCAATCCTGAACACAAATGTACCCTGGATTGCTACTGACAGTGAACACCAGGAGAGAGAGAAATAGTCATGATGAGGTGACACCTAAAATTCACTGAATCATCTTTGGGAAGGAAATACAAATTATCTTACTATCTTCTGTATCTGTCCAGATTTTTCAATAACCATTTTGAGAAATGTAATTTGTTCATAGGTGAATAATTTCAGTTTTCTGCTCAGTTTTTGAAAACAATACATTCCTGGGAGGTTAATGTTAGATGTCTTTGTACGAACTTTTCTTTTTTTTAAAGCAAGGACAAAACATTTAGCAGTTTTAAAAACACTTGAAATGTATTTTCTCATTAACATTGCCTAGTGCTTTTTTTTTTTTTCTTTTTTTAGGAGAAGGCAATGGTACCCCAATCCAGTACTCTTGCCTGGAAAATCCCATGGATGGAGGAGCCTGGTAGGCTGCAGTCCGTGGGGTCGCGAAGAGTTGGACGCAACTGAGCGACTTCACTTTCACTTTTCACTTTCATGCACTGGAGAAGGAAATGGCAACCCACTCCAGTGTTCTTGCCTGGAGAATCCCAGGGACAGGGGAGCCTTGTGGGCTGCCATCTATGGGGTCGCACAGAGTTGGACACGACTGAAGTGACTTAGCAGCAGCAGCAGCAGTGCTTTTTTAAAGCATCTCAGGTCCACTCCACATCACCTAAGACATATATACACTACTAAAGACTTTCCAAACCAAGAGTTGGCATCCTGTGGTAACACTGCCACAGGGTCCTGGAATTAATTTTCCTTTACATATATAAATTTCTCAGATGTGAGGAGGGTGCAAGGCAAAAGCCTGCTATGTTGGGAGAAGTACCAACTTTGCTTTAGGGGTAAGATCTTTGCACATTTTTTTTTTTTATGGGAGAAAGTACCAATGCCAGTCTTCTCACTTCTACCAAATATGTGTTCTCGAAAACCAATTTCTTTCAATTTCAACCACATAGTTTAACCTGTAACCTGTTCTTTTCACTGAACACCATATCTAGTGAACGCTTCTCTGTGTCTGTAGGGGTTGCTAAAGGGATCATTGTTGACAAAATATTAAACTTTTCTCTTACAAAAAATGTCCCATTGCACAACTGAGCAAATGTACTTAATGCCACTGAACTGAGCACGTAAAGGTGGTAAATTTTATGTTGGGTACATCTTACCACAATTTTGAAAATGAACATCAAAATAGCATAAAACACAATCCCTAAGCTCACTGAATAAGAAGTAGGGGAAAAAAGAAAAGCGAGGTCCCATGTACCTTTTAGCGAAGCGTGGTAGGTGTGATGCAGAGTCCTCATGGCCAGCTCCTGCAGAGGCAGGACATGATCCTTCTCTGTCCCTATGGCCTTCACCTCAGCAGGGAGGAAAACGGTTAGTTGCCCCGATGAAAAGGAAAGCAGCTTCACCTCAGAAACTTGAATGGGAGCACCACAGCTACAGAAAGACACACATTCACAGTAGTGTTAGCCAAAAGGAAATGACTCTATGTGCCAATAAAAATGTGTTAATCAAAATATACATTTAGAATTTTAAGACACTGCTGAATTGCCAAAATTCTTTTCAAAGTGAACAGATGCTATCTTGGGTTCCTTAATAAAATCTGGCACAGAAATTTAGACTCATCATTTGGAACTCAGCTAAAATCTTCACTGAGGTCCAGGCATTGCCAGTAAGGACAAACTTGGAAGGAATTTCCTTCGTCGGGTCTACACAATTTGCTTAGTAAGCTCCATTTATCCTCATTTTCTTACCCTTTCTAAGTTTATGTTTATTGAAATTTTCAAAATTGAAAGGAACAAAGAGAACTCTGTTAAGTTATAATACCTTGGTTTAACAGAATTTTTGTGTGTGGAAAACACCCAACAAAGTAAACAGATTTTTAATGGTAGCAGACAACTTCCATAAACTTGTAGAGAAAATATTCTTGGCAGGGTCTATTGAATAAGCCAAATCACACACTACTGCCTACAGCCATGCATAACCAGAAGGCAGAGACACTGCTGTTCCTTTAGCTTTACAGGGTTACTAAAACTCAGGAGTCCAATCTCTTCCCATCTCCTGTCTGAGATCACCAGGTTACCTAAACACCTCAACACCTTTCTTCTCTAATGACAAACAGGTGCCAGCAAACCTTAACTCTCCAGACACAATAGGAGGTACTCTCGATGCTCGTCTAGAGACAGGCAATGAAGAAGGTACAGTACTGGAAAACAGAAGCCCTTGGCTTATTTGTTCACTATAAGTTCCTACATTTACTCATTCCTTTCATCAGAAAATGGGCTTCCTGGGTAGCGCTGGTGGGAAAGAATCCGCCTGCCAATGCAGGAGATGTAAGAGACGTGGGCTCAATCCCTGGGTCAGGAAGATCCTCTGGAGGAGGGCATGGCAACCCACTTTAGTATTCGTGCCTGGAAAATCCCATGGACAGAGGAGCCTGGCAGGCTACAGTCCGTGCAGCAGCAAAGAGTCAGATACTAGAGTGACTAGGCACTATTTCATCAGAAAATATTCCCAGGGAACTTACTATACACAAGTCAAGATACTTAAATTAATAAAAAAAAAAATGACTTCCTTCCCTTGAAAAATGTAATAATTACGATATAATTAACAATATAATTATTCTAATATTGGGTCAGAGAAGATGGAGGAACTGACTTTGTCTAGGGAATTAGAGAAGGTTCTACAGAGAAGAGAGTATCTGACCTAGAACTCAATTAATTTTACTCAGTTTTTCCACTCAGCTCAACAAAAAGAACCTCAGGAGGCCACATTGGCCTTCCTACTAGGCAAAACCTGTATCTCAAAAGGAAGCATTTTTTCAAACTCTAACAGTATAGTTTGGCTTTGCCTTCTTCAACAGCATGACAAATTCTGTGTCTGGCTCTTTTTGTCAACATTATCTTCCTGGGATACACCCATGCTACTGTGTGTACTATAGTTTATTCATTTTCATTGCTGTGTAGTACTGGTAAATGTATGGGCTGTTTCCAGGGCTGGGCTATATGAACATTGTTGTATGCATTATTTGATATACATGAGCATGAAATTCTGTTAGGTACATACTTAAGATCAGAATTGAGCTTATTATACTGAGGAGAGATGGACAATTAAAAGATACACATATGCTAAAACAGGAGTGAAGAGGGGAGTGAGAGCTATACCATTTCAGATAACATAATCAAAGAAAGTCTTTCTGAAAAGGTGACATTTAAGCAGAGACTTGACTGAAGAGAAGAATTAACTCAGTCACAGCCTGGTAGGCACCTTAACTTGAGGACAGGGAACTAAGAGTTCAGGGTGCCCAAAACAGTAAGGGTTCACAGGACAGAGAACCTTAGGGGAGAGAGATATAATGTACAGAGAGAGAACTCTGGAGATTTGCAGAAGGCCCTCTTGGAATATTCAGATGAGTACTGATCAGCACATGCAAGGTAACTACCTGAGGCTGGAAAAAGGAAGAGGTGAAAAGATTAAGGCTAACAGTGCCCCAGCAATCCCACACGGCTGGAAATGGCTCCTGCTCTTATCAGGTAGACTTAAACATCAACAATTCAAGGGACCCTGAGCAGAATCTTATCTCAGGAGCAGTGAGTAATTAGTGCTAGACTGAACACCATTCCATTCCCACCCAACAAATCCTTAATAGCCATATCTGAAAGATTAAACTGTTTCCAGTTAACTTAAATGCATCACAGGACATATATTAAGAATAGTTACATGAAATCAAAAATATTCTGCACTCAATCAACATCATAAATTTCACACTACATGGCATCCAACCAAAAATGACATACAATGAGGGAAAAAAAACCACATGACTGAAACAACCAAGATAGATATTAAAACTGACAGAAAAGATCATTATATCAATAGAAGAAAGATGTGTTGCATCCATAGCTCTCACCTAAAGCAACCAGAAATAAGACAGTAAAGTTAAGCCCTAAGTAAATAAAAGAAATAATAAAGAGCATCAAGATAATAAAAAACACAGAAAACAGTAATAGAGATAAATCAATGAAAACAGAAAAGCTGGAGCTTTGAGAACATTAATAAACTCAAAAAACCTCTAACTAGACTAATCAGAGAGAAGACATAAATTACCAATATTAATATGAGAAAGACATTGCCCAGTTTCTACAGATAATAAAAGGGTAAGAAGCAACTTTATACTAATACAAAGTCTTTGAAGGACAAAAATTAGCAAAGCTCACTCAAGATCTACAGAAGCTGAACAGCCCTACATTTATGAATGAAGTTGAACTCGTAGTTGAAAGACTGGAATACTTCTCAATTCATTCTCTGAAGCTATCATTATCCTGACACCAAAACCAAATGGACACATAACAAGAAAAGAGAAGCAATTAGTATCACACATAGACATAGACAGAAAAAGTTAAACAGAAATTTAGCAAATTTAATTTAACAATGTATAAAGTCATTATGATCAAATGAAGTTTACTTAATCAAGACTGTATTAATCTTAAGGAAATAATGTAATTCACTATATTAAAGCCTAAAAAGGAAAAACAATATAATCACTTCAAAAGATGTGGAGAAAGAGTCTAACAAAATTCAACATGCATCTGTAATTTAAAAACTCTCAGCAAACTAGGAATAAAGAGCTTCTAACCAGTACAATAAAGTAAAAAAAGAAATAAAAGGCAACCAGATTTGAAAGGAAGAAGTAAAACTATCTTTTTTCCCAGAAGACATGGCTGTATGTAGAAAGTCTGATATAGTCCTTAACAAACCTGCTGGAACTAATAAGTGAGCTTGTTAAGTTTGGAGGATACAAGATCAGTTATAGGAAATTATATTTCTATTGGTTACAATAATCAATCGGAAATTAATAAAAACTTTGAACACCATATATAATACTATTTGAAATATGAAATACTTGGGGGTAAATCTGAAACAAAAACAGGGTCTGAGACATAAACACAGAACCCTACAAAAAATGCAGAGTAATTAAGACATTTATTGTGATCACAGGCTAGGAGACGTAATATTGTTAAGATGTTAATTCTGCTCAAATTGATCTATAGACACAACACAATTAAAATTACAGGCCTTTAAAAATATATATAAATTGAAACTTTGATTCTAAAATTTATATAGAAATGCAAAACAGCTAGAACAGTAAAAAAATTTTTTTAATTTAAAGACTTAAAATTGCTTGGTAATCAAAGCAATGTATTATTGGTGCCAAAACAGGCAAACAGATCAACAGAGAAGACAAGGTATCCAGAGACAGACCCATACATACATGGACAACTAATTTCCAACTAAGGTACAAAGGAAATACAGTGGAGAAAGGCTAGTATTTTACACAAACGGTATTTGAACAACTGTATATCCATATGTAAAAAATAGGAACTTCCAGACTGAGATGAGTACACGAAAGTTATCATGGAAATGTTTTATAAGAAGTTAAATAAAAGTGCAGATTTGAGAGAAAAAAAATTCTTAAAAATAGGACCTTCAACCATACCTTGTACCATATACAAAAATTAACTCAAAATGAATTACAGACCTAAATGTAAATCTAGTTCATTAAAAATTCTAGAAGACAACACAGGAGAAAACTTCAGTGATTTGGATCATAATAAACTGTGGGAAATTCTGAGAGAGATGCGCATACCAGACCCCCTGACCTGCCTCTTGAGAAATCTGTATGCAGGTCAGGAGCAACAGTTAGAACTGGACATGGAACAACAGACTGGTTCCAAATAGGACAAGGAGTACATCAAGGCTGTATATTGTCACCCTGCTTATTTAACTTATATGCAGAGTACATCATGAGAAACGCTGGGCTGGAGGAAGCACAAGCTGGAATCAAGATTGCTGAGAGAAATATCAATAACCTCAGATATGCAGATGACACAACCCTTAGGGCAGAAAGTGAAGAAGAACTAAAGAGCCTCTTCATGAAAGTGAAAGAGGAGAGTGAAAAAGTTGGCTTAAAGCTCAACATTCAGAAAATGAAGATCATGGCATCCAGTCCCATCACTTCATGGCAAACAAATGGGGAAACAGTGGCTGACTTTATTTTTCTGGGCTCCAAAATCACTGCACATGGTGACTGCAGCCATGAAATTAAAAGACGGTTACTCCTTGGAAGGAAAGTTATGACCAACATAACTTTAGACAGCATATTAAAAAGCAGAGACATTACTTTGTCAACAAAGGTCCATCTAGTCAAGGCTTGTCAACAAAGGTCCGTCTAGTCAAGGCTATGGTTTTTCCAGTGGTCATGTATGGATGTGAGAGTTGGGACTATAAAGAAATCTGAGCGCAGAAGAATTGATGGTTTTGAACTGTGGTGTTGGAGAAGACTCTTGAGAGTCCCTTGAACTGCAAGGAGATCCAACCAGTCCATCCTAAAGGAGATCAGTCCTGGGTGTTCACTGGAAGGACTGATGTTGAAGCTGAAACTCCAATACTTTGGCCACCTGATGCAAAGAGCTGACTCATTGGAAAAGACCCTGATGCTGGGAAAGATTGAGGGCAGGAGGAGAAGGGGACGACAGAGGATGAGACTGTTGGATGGCATCACCGATTTAATAGACATGGGTTTGGGTAGACTCTGGGAGTTGGTGATGGACAGGGAGGCCTGGTGTGCTGTGGTTCATGGGGTCGCAAAGAGTCAGATGCGACTGAGCGACTGAACTGAACTGAAAAGCAAGATCCATAAAGGAACAAATTGATAAGTTGGACTTTATAAAAATAATAACTGTCTGCTCTCCATAAGGCCTTGTGAAAAAAAATGTCAGTTCTGGACTGAGAAAAGACACTTCTGAAACAAATAAATACAATAAAGGACTTTTGTCCAGACTCTAAGAGAATTTTCAAAACTCAGTCATAACACAAACACCCAAGGGAAAAAATGGGAGAAAGACTTTAGACACTATATCAAGCAGATATCTGGATGGCAAATAAAACATAAAAAGATGCACACCTTTATTCACTAGGGAAATGAAATTTTAAAATATAATGGAAATATCATTACACACCTAGGATAAAACCTAAAAGACTTACTATTCCAAGTATTAGCAAAAATATGTAAGAACTGAAAATCTCCTTTATTATGGGGGGAATGTAGAATGGTACGGTTGTTTTTTAAGTTTGCCAGTTCTTTCAAAATTAAACATATATGTACTATATGATCCAAATACTCCACTCCTAAGTATTTACCCAAGGAAATTTAAGTCTAGGACATTTAAAAGACATTCTACATATGTTTGTAACATTTTATTGGAATAAAGCCAAAAACTAGAACCAACATGAATGTCCATGAACAAGTGGATGGGAACAACCTACAGTATATGAATACAATGGAATTCTACACAGCAATAAAAAAATGAACTGTTGATCCACACTATATCATGAATAAATCTCCAAATCGTTATGCTAGTAAAAGAAGCCAAGAGTTTCACGTAGAACTCAAGAAGATACAAATTAATTGACGGAACACAGATCAGTGGTTACCTGGAGACAGGATGAAGAGAAGGAAGGGAAAATGATTACCAAGGGGAATGAGGAAACTTTGGTGGTGGTGGATATGTTTATTATCTTAATTGCAGTGATGGCTTCACAGGTATGCATGTATGTTTATACATACATATGTAAAAACTTTTCAAATTTTATATATATATATATATATATATATATATGAAAGTGAAAGGTGAAACTGAACGTCTCTCAGTCTTGTCCGACTCTTTGCAACCCCATGGACTATACAGTCCATGGAATTCTCCAGGATAGAATACTGGAGTGGGTAGCCTTTCCCTTCTCCAGGGGATCTTCCCAACCCAGGGATTGAACCCCGGACTCCCACATTGCAGGTGGATTCTTTACCAGCTGAGCCACAAGGGAAGCACAAGAATACTGGAGTGGGTAGCCTATCCCTTCTCCAGTGGATCTTCCTGACCGAGGAATCAAACTGGAATCTCCTGCACTGCAGGCAGATTCTTTACCAACTGAGCTACTAGGGAAGCTGGTAGTTACATGTGTATATATATATACACACACACACTTTATTGTTGTTGTTTAGTCGCTAAGTCATGTGTGACTCCTTTGAGACCCCATGGATTGTAGCTCCCCAGGTTCGTCTGTCCATGGAATTTTCAGGCAAGAACACTGGAGTGGGTTGCCATTTCCTTCTCTATATGCATACTTTATATCTGTGCAGCTTATCATATGTCAGTGCAGAATTGGGAATAAAAGCCTAACTGGGCATGGGCTGTGAGAAAATAGAAAGAAGTGGAGAAAGTGAATATAGATATTGCTTTCAAAGAGTCGTTTTTTAAAGGGAAGCAGAAAAATAGTGGAGAAGTCAGAGAATAAAAACAAAATCTTATACGGAAGAAGTATACCATGGAGGAATATATATAGCATCATTCAGTTTACACAAAGTTAAAGACAAACTTGAAAATACACTATACAGGGATGTATTTACATATATTAAAATCATAACTCAGTGAAAATGAATGATAAATACATAATTCAGAATAGTGGCTAACCTTAGAGAACCAGAAGGAGCATGCATGGGAGAGAACCGTACAGGGGCTTCAAAATTGTTAGTAATGTCATTTTTGTAAGCTAATGATACTTATACACACTTCCCAGGCTGCTCAGGGATAAAGAATTTACCTGCCAGGCAGAAGACATGGGGTCAGTCCCTTGGTTGGGAAGATCCACTGGAGAAGGAAATGGCAAACTACTCCAATATTCTTGCCTGTGAAATCTCATGGACAGAGGATCCTGGTGGGCTACAGCCCATGGGGTCGCAAAAGAGTCAAACACGACTTCACAACTAAACAACAACAATGATATTTATACTGATGTGCAGGGTCAAAATATGGAAGCTTTCTGGTCAAATTTTAAGAAATGACCCTCTTACTTTAATTGATGCCAAAGAGAGTGGACTTAAGCACAAAGGTAACCCATGGACGCTGGTGGCCTTATAAATTCGAAATCATACCCCTTACTAATGAACACTGTATTCAATAAGCTGTGGCTCTTCTTGCCTACAGGCCAAATTGGGCCTGGAGTTTTCTATATCCTGTCATTCCACATACAAATTTTACTCTTCCCCAAATCTAATTCCTAATGTCTTTTCTGACATTCTCTTTTACAATGGTATATCACAATGTTTGCTGTTTCTAAACCACACTTTATATAACTGTATTATGAGAATTTTTTTGTTGCTAGCTCACTGAATATGATAATTTCCTCTTCTACCTAGTGGTTCTATATTGATACTTAAGGAGTTCCAGATAAAGATTGGTTGTTTTGAGTCCTTCACACAGAGGGAAAGAAATTTGAAAGAGAAACAATAAAAAGCAAATGGCATCATCATCATCAGTCATCCACAAAGGAAATACTTTCAGGGGGCTTGTTGGTCCAGTCTATCCCAGGAGATGTTCTAAAGAGACGAGCATCACAAATACCTGTATTTGGTTATCCACCAGGACGGCCACATTTAAAGAAATGCTTATTTAGGAATATGATAGTAATCTGCCAAATGGGATTTTTTGGAAAATGTCTCATGTATGGATTAAATACATCTTGAGTTGTGTGTCTATCATGGTGAACTATGAAGAACCACAATATAGGCTAGCGAAATCTGTTCAGAGAATGACAGGTGAGCCACAGACTGGGAGAAAATATTTGCCAATCACATATTTGATAAGAAACATGTATTCAGAATGTATAAAGAACTCTCAAAACTCAATATTACAAGCCCAAACCATCCAATTTTTAAAAAATGGGGCAAAAGATTGGAACACATTTCACTGAAGATGAGAGTTGACCCTTGAATGAGTTTGAATTGTGTGGGTCCACTTAACGTGGATTTTTTTTTTCAATAATAAGTACTACGATACTACATGATTCAAGGTTGGTCCACAAATGTGGTTCAGTTCAGTTGAGTCGCTCAGTCATGTCTGACTCTTTGAGACCCGTGAACGTCAGCACGCCAGGCCTCCCTGTCCATCACCAACTCCCGGAGTCCACCCAAACCCATGTCCATTGAGTCAGTGAAGGCATCCAACCATCTCATCCTCTGGCATCCCCTTCTCCTCCTGCCCCCAATCCCTCCCAGCATCAGGGTCTTTTCCAATGAGTCAGCTCTTTGCATCAGGTGGCCAAAGTATTGGAGTTTCAGCTTCAACATCAGTCCTTCCAGTGAACACCCAGGACTGATCTCCTTTAGGATGGACTGGTTGGATCTCCCTGCAGTCCAAGGGACTCTGAAGAGTCTTCACCAACACAAATCAAAAGCATCAATTCTTCGGCTTTCAGCTTTCTTCACAGTCCAAGTCTCACATCCATACATGACCACTGGAAAAACCATAGCCTTGATTAGACGGACCTCTGTTGGCATAGTAATGTCTCTGCTTTTTAATATGCTGTCTAGGTTGGTCATAACTTTCCTTCCACGAAATAAGCGTCTTTAAATTTCATGGCTGCAATCACCATCTGCAGTGATTTTGGAGCCCAGAAAAGTAAAGTCAGCCACTGTTTCCACTGTTTCCCCATCTATTTCCCATGAAGTGATGGGACCAGATGCCATGATCTTCGTTTTCTGAATGTTGAGCTTTAAGCCAACTTTTTCACTCTAGTCTTTCACTTTCTAAGAGGCTCTTTAGTTCTTCTTCACTTTCTGCCATAAGGGTGGTATCATCTACATATCTGAGGTTATTGATATTTCTCCCAGCAATGTTGATTCTAGCTTGTGCTTCCTCCAGCCCAGCACTTCTCATGATGTACTCTGCATAGAAGTTAAATAAGCAGGGTGACAATATACAGCCTCGACGTACTCCTTTTCCTATTTGGAAACAGTCTGTTGTTCCATGTCCAGTTCTAACTGTTGCTTCCTGACCTGCATACAGGTTTCTCAAGAGGTAGGTCAGGTGGTCTGGTATTCCCATCTCTTTCAGAATTTTCCACAGTTTATTGTGATCCACACAATCAAAGGCCTTGGCATAATCAATAAAGCAGAAATAGATGTTTTTCTGGAACTCTCTTGCTTTTTCCATGATCCAGCGGATGTTGGCAATTTGATCTTTGGTTCCTCTGTCTTTTCTAAAACCAGCTTGAACATCAGGGAGTTCACGGTTCATGTATCGCTGAAGCCTGGCTTGGAGAATTGTGAGCATTACTTTACTAGCGTGTGAGATGAGTGCAATTGTGTAGTAGTTTGAGCATTCTTTGGCATTGCCTTTCTTTGGGATTAGAATGAAAACTGACCTTTTATTTGCTGGCATATTGAGTGCAGCACTTTCACAGCATCATCTTTCAGGATTTGAAATAGCTCAACTGGAATGCCATCACCTCCACTAGCTTTGTTCATAGTGATGCTTTCTAAGGCCCACTTGACTTTCCATTCCAGGATGTCTGGCTCTAGGTGAGTGATCACACCATCGTGTTTATCTGGGTTGTGAAGCTCTTTTTTGTACAGTTCTTCTGTGTATTCTTGCCACCTCTTAATATCTTCTGCTTCTGTTTGGTCCATACCATTTCTGTCCTTTATTGAGCCCATCTTTGCATGAAATGTTCCCTTGGCGTCTCTAATTTTCTTGACAAGATCAAAGAGAAACCCCGGATACAGAGCACTAACTATAAGGTATATGTGGATTGTGGACTGTGCTGAGGACCTGCCTCAACCCCTGAATTATTCAAGGGTCAACTGTACATGAAAGGGAACTAAGCACATGAAAAGGTGTTCAACATCAACAATCATTAGAGAAATGCAAATTAAAACCATGAGACATTACCCACTTACTAGAATGTATGAAAGAAAAAAAAAACTGACAAGGATTCTCATGAAATACACAGTAACACAGTCATGTTGGAAACAGTTTGGCAGCTTTTTTGGCAGCTGTAAAGTTAAACATACAGTTACCATATAACCTGGCAAATGCATTCTTAGATATTACCCAAGTGGAATGAACTTATGTTCATACAAAACCCCAGATATGTTTGCAGCAGCCCATGTCATTCCATTCGTATAACATTCTGGAAAAGGTAAACTATAAGGATACAAAACATGCCCCTATTTCCAGGAGCTGGTGTGTCTCCTTAAGAAGAGAAGTTAAATCTCGTTAAGAAGAAAAGTTAAGGGACATGAGGGACATTCTCGGGGTAAGTGAACTGTTCCAAACCTTGATTATAATAGTGGCTATACAATTGCATGCATTCGTGGAAATTTGTGGCATTATACACTGAAAGGGTGAACTTTCCTGTTTGAAAATTACAGTCTAATAAAATGAACAAAAAACAAACAGGACCACTGTGCTAAAGCACAGTCCCAGAGCCCTCTGTTCTGTTAGCCATTAGTCTTTTAGTTACTGGATTATGGGGAAATCTTAGGGGAAGGGCAGATACAGCAGTGGGGGACCGCAAGAGCTTTTAATTCAATGGCTATTCATTAACTTGCGCAGAGACACTTCAATACTGTCAATAAATTAACAACCAGTATGGGTACAATAAAGCAAAGCAGCTGCACAATGGCCTGTCAATGGGGTCAACATTTATATGAAATTTTCCTCCAATGTTTTTCTTTATCCCTCATACTTTCAAAACCTCTGTTGACTCTATATGATCATATAAGAGTCTATAGCAGCACAACTGTGATTTTGTATGAGTATTTCTGTGTGTTAAACGGGCATTACTCTTATGAACCATTTTGTAAAGAAGAGGAAATAAATTTAAAATTTATTTTATAATTACTCTGTTTCTTAATATGGAGAAAATTCAGATGAGAGGACCATATCCAAAATGCTATTATGCAGCATGGCCACTAAGTCTGGAAACACAGGCCGACACATAATAAATGATTCTTTTGATGACATACAATACATGGTAGGATGATTAACTTTTGTATCAATTTGGCTAGGCCAGGGCATCCAGATATTTGGTCAAACACCAGTTCAGATGTTTCTGTAAACATATTTTAAAGATGGGATCAACAATTAAATCAGCAGATTTTTGAATAAAGCTGATTACTCTGTAATGTTGAGCGGGCTTGTCTAATCAGTTAAAGACCTTTACAAGGAAAAGACTGAGTGCTCAAGGAGAAATTCTGCCTCCAGACTGTCTTTAAACTCAAGCTGCCATATCAGCTCTTCTTTGGGTCTCTAACATGCTCTGCAAACTTCAGACTTGCCAGTGCCCACAATCATATGAGCCAGTTCTGTAAAATAAACCAATCTCCTTCTCCTTTCCCTCTCAGTGTCCATCACCCCACCTACACACACACCCACACACACACGTACACACACACAGTCTCTCTCTTTCTACTGGTTCTGTTGCTATGGAGAAGCCTGATACTCATGGTAAAGCATATTGTTTTCAAACTTTATAGCCATACTTTAGTATGAGACTACTGAGAAAAACCATAGAACAATAAAAACAGGATAAAAAGCAAGCAAGTGATTCATGAATAATTACTTCATACTGTTATTGCCTTAAGAGCTGCTGCTCCTTAACCTTACAACTGTTGATTAAACTCTACAAGGACACTGTCGAAAGAATGTAACAATAACAAAGGTTTAGAAAACTGAAAGCCATATTTTTACTAATGCTAGAAAGATAGGTTTCTGACAGAAACCTCTGAAAAGACTCACATGAACAAGTAAGTGGATCCTCGTTTCACATACCATCTAATTTCCCTTTGACAATTCTTTAAGCACAAGTTCCTATTCTTCACCACTGGCTACAAACAGCTAATTAAACTCATTTTACGAAACTTCTATTACATGCCTTCTCTGGTTAACCCTGGAGAAGAGGGGCAGCTCTGCAGAATGCAGGCTGTGAGGGAGGAATTCACACGAGCAGGCGTCCTTCTGCTGGTCCTGGCCAACCAACTGCGACCTCATCAGAGACTCCACTACATGGAGTGACGTAGGAAAAGAAAGGGATTCTTCACCCTTGCTTTTAGGAAGCTAGTAAAGAAGCTCAAACATACAGAGGTGATTTTAGACCAAGGAAAAGAGGGAGACAGTGTATACAGTGCAGTGGTTACGTGTGGACAATAAAGTAGATGGTAACTCTACTGCCAACTAGCTTTGTGACCTGGGACACCTTGCTTAATCTTTCTGAGCTCCACTTTCTTAATTTCTAAGACAGGGATGATATTACAAGGGTTGCTGGGAGGATTATGCACAATACACAGATAAATCTATGAGTATAGGACCTGGTACACAGTAAGGTAGAAATACTTATAGCTGTGCTTTCTTCTTATTATAATAAGTGATTCTGGGGGGTAATATACATGCTGTGATGGTTTTCATATTAACTTGGCTTGACCACGGTACCCAGACCTTTAGTCAAATGCTAGCCTCAATGTTGCTCTTAAGGATTCTCTATTGAAACCTAAGATTAACATGATGATAATTCTAGGGAAAGGGAACAGGGATTTGGCTCTTTCGGCTCTGTGAGTGCACAGGGCAGACAGGGCTATACAAATAGTTCCAGTGGCTAGAGAGTCATGTCTATGGAAGAGTATAGCAAATGGGAGAGGAGGCAGGAAAGGTACCTTTCTTGAAAGTTAGTGCTGCTCATCTCAGTAAGAAGTCATCGTGAAATAGTAAAGAGAGATGGAAGCTCCATGATGTGTTCAGTTCACAATAGCATGAAATAACTATTAAGTGGCAATTATTAGGCTTTGGTAACTTTAATTTCTAACTCAATAGTTTTTATTATTTTAGAATGAATGCTTGGTTACAAAAAAGATTAGATTCAGATCCTTAAGTGGGTTGGTTATTATAATGAGTTGGTGATCCAGTGGCTGAGATTCCACGTTTCAATGCAGGGAGCCCGGGTTCGATCCGTGGTCAGGGAACTAGATCCCACATGCTACAACTAAGACCCAAGACAGTTAAATAAATAAAGAAATGCTTTAAAAACTGAATTGAAATCGGTTACAAATGTCAGGACCCTTGGCTTAGTTACACAGACAATTTATAACAATGATCACAATTCCTTTTCAATTCAATGTTTTCACAGCTGCCACTCAACATGTAAACCTCAACAAGATAAATGAACAGTAGCATAATTTTGCCACTAAGATTATGCTCCAAAACATGTATGTGATGTAGCAAATTAATTCATATGCATTTTCAAATTATCACTCCACCGACCAAAGTGTTGAGAGTAAAGAATTAGTTTAAATCCCCTAACCAAAAGAACCCAAATGACTGAACTGTATACTTCAGAAAATATACTGTCATCCACATGCTCATTATTGAGGGAACTGATACCAGATTAACCCTTTTTAGCAAAAAAAAAAAAAAAAAAAAAACAAGCTAAAAGGAAAGGGGAGAAGTGAATATGGGGAAGGAAAGAAGCTATGCCACCCTGATAGAATAAGCCTTGATTTGGATAAAGCATCTGTCCTCTTGGCACAGTCTCTTCAAGACTTAGTTTTGTTCCATCTGGGAACACATTTATTTGACTTTCATTTTTGAAGGATATTTTTGCTGGTTGCTAGGTTGACTGTTTTTTTCTTTGGCACTTTAAAAATATCATTCTACTGTTTCCTGGCCTTCAAAATTTGAAGGCAACATTCTTTTGAGTTATTTCTTCGTATGTAGTTTGTCATTTTTCTCTGGTTGGTTTCAAGATTTTCTTTTTATGTTTGGTTTTCAGCAGCTTTGCCTGGGCATGGTTTATTTTTGTAATCTATATTGCTTAGAGTTCACTTAGTTTCTTGAAAATGTAAATTTATATGCTTAATCATATTTGGCAAGTTTTTGGACAAGATTTGTTCAAACTTTGTTGTTATTTCTGCCCCATTTCCTCTCAGGTGTTTTCGTTGTCTGTCAGTTTCCCAGCGATGCTGTAGCTCATGCTTGTCTTCAATCTTTTCTCGTGTTCTTCAGATCGAATCTTTTCTATTGATCTACCTTCCAAGTTCACTGACTTTTCCTCTCATACCATTCCGTGTTAAGCTCATCAAGTAAAGTTTTTACTTTCCTTGACACTAGGTAATATTTTCTTTATTCTTCAAATGTTATGCAATTTTAGACTGCACCCTGGACATCTGGAAAGTTATATTGTGGATACTCTGAATTCTGTTAAATTCTTCTAAATCTTAGAAGGAATGTCAGTAATTTTTAAATAAGCAATTAATAATTGCATTGGAATCGAACTGCAAACTCTTGAGTGATAGCTCAAATTGTACCTCAGTTTTGTTACTTTTTTTCAATCTGTAGTTAGGCTGCTTTGTGCCTGTCCCATGGAGGTGTGATTTAAGTATCTAATATTGCTTGTTTTGGGTATGTAGGCAGCCCCTACACAAAAATGCACTGTAATCCAAAGGATATTTTCTAGTACGTGGATTTAACTCAGAATTCGGAATGCATCAGACAACTCTGTTATCTTCAGCAGTTATATTAACAAACCATTTAACCTAAGTATTTATCCAACTTGTACCCA
This sequence comes from Capricornis sumatraensis, assembly GCF_032405125.1. NCBI lineage: Eukaryota > Metazoa > Chordata > Mammalia > Artiodactyla > Bovidae > Capricornis > Capricornis sumatraensis. Next base: position 12,889,535 of record NC_091087.1, read on the forward strand.
AACTCAGCTATAACTGCTTATTTATATAAGAAAAAGCAGAGCAATGACTTGGTTTTCTTTGACTCATACAATCAGACAACTGAGAAAATAAACCCGATACCGGGCCACTTTTGATATAGGTCTGGAATAGGTCTTTTGAGTAGGCAAATGTGCCAATTCCACTTTATAAAATTCTACCATGGGAGAGACTTCTCCTTTGAGGTAAAACGAAAAAGAAATAAAGACATTTATTTCTGTAGTAAGACAAATCCAGACAAAATAACAACCGCATTTTTCTAAGAGACAAGCAAAGAGCATGAGTGCAATCCAGGGTGGCTCCCGTGCTCCTCCCCTCCTGGAAGTCTCCTCCACAAGAAACAGGGATAGCCGGTGTGACCAACAGGATAGAACAGAGAAGCCGGTGTGTGGCTTCAGAACCAGGTCATAAACAGCCACTGTGCTATAGATTTTCACTATCTACTCTTCTCTTAGGGTAGTTATCTTTTATATTAGGATAAATATCTAAATGATCTTTTCTACAACTGTTAGCACAGTGCTGACTTGCTACTTAATGTTCAATAATTATTTGGCAAATAAACAAACATGAAATAAGCAGAAGCTACCTTTATTCATATTTCTATGAATATCAAATATAATTTTATGAGACTTCTGAGAATTCTTGAAACTGTGCAATGTTTGTTAATTGCTATTTTTATACCTTTTTATATGTTTTACACTTGCTTCTCTATTTTCCTTCTGTGATGTGAATTTTATACACATATATACATACCTATCTATCTATATATATATCTGACTTTTTTATATCATGCCACAGATCCCTAAAGCTGTACTCATTTTGCTCCAGTTTTCTTTGACTGTTAATCAGAAAAGGGTAAAATGATTGTTTCAGGGAAAGCACAGTACAGCAGGAGCTGGTATGTTCTTTATCCTAGACCGATTCCTGGGCTAGAAGGAGCATGTGATGGTGGTGGAAAACAGTGTGAGATTCTTCGGTTTTCAGCTTAAATACCATCTCCTTGGAAAGAATCAGCGCCAGGTATGTTTAGCTACTGACTGTTCATTTGGATCCCTGGTTAGATTATGAGGTCCACAAAGGCAGGAGGAGCTGCTCCTACACCGTATGGCCACTGCCTAGAGAATAACCAAACAGAGGAGCTGCTCAAAAATATGCACTGAATAAACAACTGAACCACAATCCTCATTCAGAATCAAGAGGTACACTTCCTAGGCCTCCGACACCCTAATGTCCTTTACAACAGGTTTACCTTAGAAGCTTGTTCTTCACCTCGCCCCTCTTTTCCCAAACCACCCTTCCTTTGACTTGGAATGGGAGACTCCCTTTCAATATATACAACAGACAAAAGAGATAAAAGAAGGGAGCTCCTTAATTCTGTTGTTAAGACTTCAATAGTTACCACGTATTAGAGTTCGATGGCTGCTGAATAACCGTCGACAGGGGAATGTTGGATCCCACCAAAAAAAGATACCATGCACCCAAGGGCAAAGGAGAAGCCCCAGTAAGATGGTAGGAGGGGCACAACTGCATTAAAATCAAATCTAAGACCCGCCAGAGATGCTTGGAGGGTACCAACAAAACCTGTGCCCACCAGGACCCAAGGAATGGAACAGTGACCTCCACAAGAGACTGAGCCAGACCTGCCTTTGAGTGTTTCAACGCCTCCTAAGGTGGCACGGGTCAGCAGTGACCTGCACGGGGACGGGGCTCTCGTGCAGCAGGTCTGGGAGGCGTGGCACGTGGCCTAAGTCCTCTTGGAGGAGGTCACCAATAGCTCCACTATCGAGCCGCCAAGCAGGTGACTCACAAATTGGAGAACAACTATGCCAAAGAAGTTCTTCTACTGTTGCAAAAGTTCTATGGCCCGTAACAGATTGCCCAACCTGGGGATCCCACAAAGGGACTGAGAACCCCCAGGAATTTGACTTTGAAGGCCAGCAGAATTTGATTATAGAACTTCCACAGGACTGGGGAAACAGACTCTTGGAGGGCACAACAAAACTTTCTGTGTACCAGGACTCAGGAGAAAGGAGCAGTGACCCCACAAGAGACTGAGCCAGACTTGCCTGTGAGTGTCCGGGAGTCTCTGGCAGAGGTGTGAGTTGACAATGGCCTCCAGCAGGGTCAGGGGCACTGAACACAACAATCCTGGGAGCTCCAGCATGCTGACGTAAGTCCTTTTGAAGAAGGTCACCATTACCGCCACCATAGTTTGGCCTCAGGCCAAACTACAGGGAGAGAACACAGCCCCACTCATCAGCAGAAAATTGGGTTAAAGATGTACTGAGCATGGCCTGTGCCACCACAGCAAGACCTAGTTTTCCCCACAGCCAATCCCTCCCATCGAGAAGCTTCTATAAGCCTCTTATCCTCATCCATCAGAGAGCAGACAGAATGAAAACCACAATCACAGAAAACTAACCAAACTGATCACATGGACCACAGCCTTGACTAACTCAAAGAAACTATGAGCCACGCCATGTAGGGCCACCCAAGATGGACGGATCATGGTGGAGAGTTCTGACAAAATGTGGTCCACTGGAGAAGGGAATGGCAAACCACTTCAGCATTCTTGCCTTGAGAACCCCATGAACAGTATGAAAAGGCAAAAGAGATGACACTGAAAGATGAACTCACCAGGTTGGTAGGTGCCCAATATGCTACTGGAGAAGAGCAGAGAAATAATTCCAGAAGCAATGAAGAGGCTGAGCCAAAGTGGAAACAACACCCAGCTGTGGATGTGACTGGTGGTGAAAGTACAGTCTGATGCTGTAAAGAACACTATTGCATAGGAACCTGGAAGGTTAGGTCCCATTAATCAAGGCAAATTGGAAGTAGTCAAATAGGAGATGGCAAGAGTGAACTTTGACATTTTAGTAATCAGTGAGCTAAAAAGGACCAGAATGTATGAATTTAATTTAAATGACCATTATATCTACTATTGTGGGCAAGAATCCCTTAGAATAAATGGAGTAGCCCTCACAGTCAACAAAAGAGTCCAAAATGCCTGGATGTGCTTGGGTGCAATCTCAAAAATGACACAATGATCTCTGTTTCCAAGATAAACCATTCAATGTCATAGCAATCCAAGTCTATGCTCCAACCACGAATGCCAAAGCAGCTGAAATTGAACTGTTCTATGAAGACATACAAGACCTTCTAGAACTAACACCAAAAAAAGATGTCCTTTTCTTCATATTCTGTTGTTTTCCTCTATTTCTTTGCATTGATCGCTGAAGGCTTTCTTATCTCTTCTTGTTATTCTTTGGAACTCTGCATTCAGATGCATATATCTTTCCTTTTCTCCTTTGCTTTTCGCCTCTCTTCCTTTCACAGCTATTTGTAAGGCCTCTCCAGACAGCCATTTTGCTTTTCTGCATTTCTTTTCCATGGGGATGGTCTTGATCCCTGTCTCCTGTACAATGCCAGGAACCTCCGTCCATAGTTCATCAGGCACTCTATCAGATCTAGGCCCTTAAATCTATTTCTCACTTTCACTGTATAATCATAAGGGATTTGATTTAGGTTCTATCTGAATGGTCTAGCAGTTTTCCCTACTTTCTTCAATTTGAGTCTGAATTTGGTAATAAGGAGTTCATGATCTGAGCCACAGTTAGCTCCTGGTCTTGTTTTTGTTGACTGTATAGAGCTTCTCCATCTTCTTTGGAAGGAATGATGCTAAAGCTGAAGCTCCAGCACTTTGGCCACCTCATGCGAAGAGTTGACTCATTGGAAAAGACTCTGATGCTGGGAGGAATTGGGGGCAGGAGAAGAAGGGGACGACCGAGGATGAGATGGCTGGATGGCATCATGGACTCAATGGACGTGAGTCTGAGTGAACTCCGGGAGATGGTGATGGACAGGGAGGCCTGGCGTGTTGCGATTCATGGGGTCGCAAAGAGTCGGACACGACTGAGCGACTGAACTGAACTGAACTTTCTTCATATGGGACAGGAATGCAAAAATAGGAAGTCAAGAGATACCTGGAGTAACAGGCAAATTTGGCCTTCAAGTACAAAACGAAGCAGGGCAAAGACTAGAGTTTTGCCAAGAGAATACACTGGTCATAGCAAACACCCTCTTCCAACAACACAAGAGATTATTCTACACATGGACATCACCAGATACTGAAATACCAGTATTTGGTCAATACAGAAACCAGATTGATTATATTCTTTGTAGCTGAAGACAGAGAAGCTCTATACAGTCAGCAAAAACAAGACCAGAAGCTGACTGTGGCTCAGATCACAAACTCCTTATTGAAAAATTCAGACTTAAATTGAAGAAAATGTGGAAAACTACTAGGCCATTCAGGTATGACCTAAATCAAACCACTTATGATTATACAATGGAAGTGAGGAACAGGGATTAGACCTGATAGAGTGCCTGAAGAACTATGGATGGAAGTTCAAAAAACTGTACAGGAGGCAGTGATCAAAACCATCCCCAAGAAAAAGAAAGGCAAATGGTTATCTGAGAAGGCCTTACAAATAGCTGAGAAAAGAAGAGAAGCGAACAACAAAGGAGAAAAGGAAGGATGTATCCATCTGAATGTAGAGTTCCAAAGAAGAGCAAGGAGAGATAAGAAAGCCTTCCTCAGTAAACAATGCAAAGAAATAGAGAAAAACAATAGAATAGGAAAGACTAGAGATCTCTTTAAGAAAATTAGAGATACCAAGGGAATATTTCATGCAAAGATGGGCATAATAAAGGACAGAAATGGTATGGACCTAATAGAAGCAGAAGAGATTAAGAAGAGCTGGCAATAATACGCGAAAAACTATACAAAAAAGATTTTAATGACCCAGATATCCACGATGGTGTGATCACTCACCTAGAGCCAGACATCTTGGAGTGCAAAGTCAACTGGGCCTTAGGAAGCATAACTACGAACAAAACTAGTGGAGGTGATGAAATTCCAGGTGAGCTATTTCAAATCCTAAAATATGATGCTGTGAAAGTACTGTACTCAATATGCCAGCAAATTTGGAAAACTCAGCAGTGGCCACAGGACTAAAGGTCAGTTTTCATTCCAATCCCAAAGAAGGGCAATGTCAAAGAATTTTCAAACTACTACACAACTGCACTCATCTCACACGCTAGCAAAGTAATGCTCAAAATTCTCCAAGCCATTCTCCTTCAACAGTACGTGAACTGAGAACTGCCAGACAATCAAGCTAGTTTTAGAAAATATACAAGCAACTCCTGCAGCTCAATTCCAGAAAAATAAACAACCCAATCAAAAAATGGGCCAAAGAACTAAATAGACATTTCTCCAAAGAAGCCATACAGATGGCTAACATACACATGAAAAGATGCTCAACATCACTCGTTACTAGAGAAATGCAAATCAAAACCACAATGAGGTCGTGGTTTCTAGTCAGAATGGCTGCTATCCAAAAGTCTACAAGCAATAAATGCTGGAGAGGGTGTGGAGAAAAGGGAACCCTCTTACACTGTTGGTGGGAATGCAAACTAGTACAGCCACTATGGAGAACAGTGTGGAGATTCTTTAAAAACCTGGAAATAGAACTGCCTTATGACCCAGCAATCCCACTGCTGGGCATACACACTGAGGAAATCAGAATTGAAAGAGACACGTGTACCCCAATGTTCATCGCAGCACTGTTTATAATAGCCAGGACATGGAAGCAACCTAGATGTCCATCAGCAGATGAATGAATAAGAAAGGTGTGGTACATATACACAATGGAGCATTACTCAGCCATTAAAAAGAATACATTTGAATCAGTTCTAATGAGGTGGATGAAACTGGAGCCGATTATACAGAGTGAAGTAAGCCAGAAAGAAAAACACCAATACAGTATACTAATGCATATATATGGAATTTAGAAAGATGGTAATGATAACCCTGTATGTAAGACAGCAAAAGAGACACAGATGTAAAGAACAGTCTTTTGGACTCTGTGGGAGAGGGAGAGGGTGGGATGATTTGGGAGAATGGCATTGAAACATGTATAATATCATATAAGAAACGAATCGCCAGTCCAGGTTCGATGCAGGATACAGGATGCTTGGGGCTGGTGCACTGGGATGACCCAGAGGGATGGTATGGGGAGAGAGGTGGGAGGGGGGTTCAGGATTGGGAACACGTGTACATCCATGGTGGATTCATGTTGATGTATGGCAAAACCAATACAATATTGTAAAGTAAAAATAAAATAAAATCTGAAAAAACAAAGGGCAGAGGAACCAGACAGAGATCAAATTACCAACATCTGTTGGATCATAGAAAAAGCAAGAGAATTCCAGAAAAAGCATCTACTTCTGCTTCACCGACTACAGTAAAGCCTTTGACTGTGTGGATCACAACAAACTGGAAAATTCTTCAAGTGATGGGAATACTAGACCACTTTACAAAGCTGCCTCATGTGAAACCTGTATGCAGGTCAAGAAGCAACAGTTAGAACCAGACATGGAACAATAGACTGGTTCCAAATTGGGAAAGGAGTACATCAAGGCTGTATATCATCACCCTGCTTATTTCACTTTGCAGACTACATCATGAGAAACGCTGGGCTGGGTGATGCACATGCTGGAATCAATATTCCTGAGAGAAGTATCAATAACTTCAGATATACAGATAAAAGCATTCTTATGGCAGAAAGAGAAGAGGAACTAAAGAGCCTTTTGATGAAGGTGAAAGAAGAGAGTGAAAAAGCTGGCTTAGAACTCAACATTCAAAAACCAAAGACCATGGCATCCAGTCCCATCACTTCATGGCAAATAGATGGGGAAACAGTGGAAACAGTGACAAACTTTATTTTCTTGGGCTCCAAAATCACAGCCAATGGTGACTGCAGCCATGAAATTAAGACGCTTGTTCCTTGGAAGAAAAGCTATGACAAACTCAGAGAGCATATTAAAAAGCAGAGACATTACTTTGTCAACAAAGGTCCGTCTAGTCAAAGGTTTGGTTTTTCCAGTAGTCATGTATGGATATGAGAGTTGGACCATAAAGAAAGCTGAGTGACGCAGAATTGATACTTTTGAACTGTGGTGTTGGAGAAGACTCTTGAGAGTCCCTTGGACTGCGAGGAGATCAAACCAGTCAATTCTAAAGGAATTCAAACCTGATTATTCATTAGAAGAAATGACGCTGAAACTGAAGCTCCAATACTTTGATACCTGATGCAAAGAGCCGACTCATTAGAAAAGACCCTGATGCTGGGAAAGACTGAAGGCAGGATGAGAAGGGGATGACAGAGGACAAGATGGTTGGATGCCTTCACTGACTCAATGGGCATGAGTTTGAGCAAGCTCCAGAGATGGTGAAGGACAGGGAAGCCTGGTGTGGTGTAGTCCCTGGGGTCACAAAGAGTCAGACACAACTAATCAACTGAACAACATTAGAATTTTGAATACGTTTTTGCATAGAAATATTTTATAAGTAAGTATAACTTTCAGGGTGCAAATGGATTAAATGACCATTTAATGAACTGGCTAGAAGTATAACCACCAATACTGCTTCTATACAAAATGCATTCTGAGTTAAACCGATAGATTAAAAATACCTTTTGGATCACATTTTATTGGCACATGGGACTGCCAACACTCCAAAATCCACTAAAATTAGAAAACTGATTGCTTGATAACTTTCCTTTTAATAATTTTATCTTATTATTACTACCAAAGGAATATGCCAATAATAATAAAAAGTGTAGGCTATCTGCTAATAATTGGCATATTTTGCCTTACTCTTTATTTTCTCAAAGATGTGAAGCTCTCATAAAATTCACTAATTGTGCCACAGATGCCAAGTCAACAATGAAAATATATTTTTAAAAAGCACAGGGGTCAGGGGTGGAATTCCCTGGTGGTTCTGTGGTCAGGCCTCAGTGTTCTCTCTGCCATGGGCCCAGGTTCAATCCCTGGTCACGGAACTAAGATCCTGCAAGTCATACGGTGTGGCCAAAAATTAAAAAGAAATACAAGGAAATATGTATCTCTCAACTCGGCACAAATAGAACCTTGTGGCAGTCAGTAACAGCTATATCTAAACACCAAAAAAACACTTACTCTTTATCTCAAGTAAGAGCTATTCCTTTATTATGGTAGAAATTTTAGATCATATTACAGTGCAGTCTCTGAAGGCTTTGGTGCAGAAAAAACTGCCTTCAGCCTTGGAGCCTGCTTGCATCATTACATGCATCTTGGTGACTGAGGGTATTTTGCTCACCACTTGGAAAAATTAGGCTATATTATAGATATTTTAAGAACGTATTAGGATTAATGAGTGAGTAGTAGCACAGCTGAGATATGATCAGCTGCAGAAAAATCACTGAGCTAAAAACTCTACCACATATTCTACTATCTGTTCTTCACAGAAAGTTCTGGAATATATCTCTGGGCTTATATTTCATCAGCCTGCACAGACACTGAATTCATCTAGGGCTCTTCCAAGATAACAAGTGCATAATTTTTCCTAGGGGAAGGCCACAACTTCTAGGATTACCCTCTCTGGAGCAATCACTGCTCAGGGCCCATCCCCTGGAGCCAGGCCAGCAGGGGAATGGCTGTCTCTATGTACAGGCTTACTGTCATCCCTTTTCTTGCCAGAAATATATAGAGTATGAGTCAAGTTATTCAGGATGTTTGAAATTATAAAGAGAGAGTCGACATGCTGGCTAAGTAGCCTCTGAGGTGTTCAAAGTATCCTGTGGCTGCTTAAGTGAGGAAAGTGAGGCCAGTCAAAAGCTGGACTGGCAGCTGAGCTGTCCCGTATTAAGCCCATGCCACTCTGGGAACCACTTCAGGGTGCTTCTGTCTCACTGCTATAGAAGGAGAAGCTGACATTATCTTTCTAAAAGCCTAACTGAGAAGGAAAGATTACTGCTGTCCTGAAAATAAAAGTTCTTCATTTCCTATTAACTGAAACATCTGCTTTGGTTGCTGGAATCATGATTTGTACTGAGGGACTATTTCAAATTGTCAAGCTGTAAATATTTTCAATTGGTAAAGTCCCAGTGTAGTAAAATTGTCACTGCAATGGAAGGAAAAGAAAAACTTTTACATTAACACTGATTCCTCCAGTATTTGTGACTGATACTACTGAGTTTATAATGGTATGCATGAATTAATTTTTCTTTTACCTGGAAAACAACAAATAATTGACCAAATTTATAACTTACTAACTAAACTCAAAATAAAATATCCTAATTGCTTGTTCAATATTTTTGGTTTCTAAGGATACTTGGTTTAGCATGTTAAATCTCAAAACAAAATTGAACAGGATTATCAAAAGTCATACATCTATTTTTGAGTTTTATCAGGGCTAAGTACTGAAGTAGAAATAAAGCTAGCAAAAGAACTGAGTATTAGTATAAAATGTGAAATCAACCTTACCCACTGCACCCGATGACTTTGTTGTACAGAAAGGATGGCAAGCCTTTCAGATGAATGTTGTTATCCACGTACACATATTGAAGTTCTCGAGATCGACCTAAATCTGGGTTAGAAAGAAAAGTGCTATGATTCTTATAATATATACCAATATAATGAGAAACATGAAATTTAATAAATAATGTTAGAATAATTCAAAATTTCTACGCTGGAAGAAAAAATGTTGCAGATTGACCCAGGTGTGAAATTAAGTCAGCTGTAATATGAGATTCTACCAGAAAACATGACTATTGAAAAAAATTACTCAACCCACCTGAACTTTTGAGTATTTAAACTGTAAAATGAGAACTGGTAATGGAATATTATCAGATTTCCTTTCCATATAAAAATTCTATGACTTTTAATGAACAACTTCTATTTATTAAGCTTGTTATGAAAGTGTTAGTCCCTCAGTCATGTCTGACTCTTCACAACCCCAATGGACTATAGGCCACCAGGCTCCTATGTCTGTGGGATTTCCCAGGCAAGAATATTGAAGTCAGTTGCCATTTCCTCCTCCAAGGGATCTTCTTGACCCAGGGATAATAAAAAATTTATATTTATTTATTAAGTTTTTATAGGTCATTTATTTAGTTTCATTTTTCTCCATAGGAAAAAGTGTCATACGAACTAAATTGGCAAGTCAGCCCAAATGATGTCTAGTTCTGCCCCAATATCAAGATTTACTGTGTCTCACCTCCCCTTGGCAGAAAGATGATAGAAGGCATGATGGAGAGCTGGGGATCAATCAGGCCCTGGCTGGGCTGGGCCTCAGAAGCCAGCTGATGTAGGAATGGGTGGAACTGCCCACGGCGGCAGGGAGAGGAAGCAGCAGAGGGAATCCTATCCCAGTCTTCAGTGAGGTGTAGGGTGCAGCTGGATGGACAAGACCTGCAGGCCAGGGAGCCGGGGTGGGAATGGGTTTATACCAGGAATAGGAAGAGATGAGAAAGGGAGCCCAAAGAGAAGAATCTGCAGGAGGAACAAGCATGCAGAAAGAGGGCGACTCCAGAAGTCTCCCACAGGTAGCTGGGCATCACTGACTCAAGGGACATGAGTTTGAGCAAACTCTGGGAGATAGTGAAGGACAGGAAAGCCTGGCATGTTGCAGTCCCTAGGGTCACAAAGAATCAGACACAACTTAGGGACAGAACAACAATAAAGCTGGGTAAAGGGGTAGCAAACCCTAGAGTATCTGCTTGTGAAAACAGGAAATAGGCTGAAGGAGCTCTCTTTTCCCCTGTCCTTCCAAAGTTAGGATAGACAAAGGCCCAGATAGCTAAATTAGCATCTTTAATTTAAGGTTCTTAAGCATACTTACGTTTCAAAAGAAAACCCATTTACCCACTAGGGATCTTTTAGGCACTATGGTAGGCCTTGGGGATTCAGATATGAATATGATATTGAGGACAAGCATGAAAAATGGTTAACTGTAATACAACATGATCATTGCTATTAGAGAGGCTTGTCTAAGTCATGGTTTCACAGGTGGGTTCTGGACAATTTATTACATAAAGTGGGAGGTGCATAATATAAGATTGAAGTAAGGAAGGGTTTGTCATGCATGAGGGTAGGAAATGCTGAACATTACCTTCTCTTTTCCACTACAAATCTTATCACAGTAATCTTGCCCAGGATTAGCCCTGGGGCAAGTTACACAAAGAGGAACCAAAACTGGAAGCAATGGAAACTGACAACAAAAGGGGAAGTGGGAACTCTTAGAAAAAAGAATTACTAGGCTAGAGATGCCCTTTCCCAGTGGTGGCTTTAAGATATCTAATAAACAGAATACTGGAATGCAAAAATAGGAAGTCAAGAAATACCTGGGGTAACAGGCAAATTTGGCCTTGGAGTACAGAATGAAGCAGGGCAAAGGCTAACAGAATATTGCCAAGAGAACGCACTGGTCATAGCAAATAGCCTCTTCCAACAACAAAAGAAGCCTCTACACACAGACATCACCAGATGGTCAATACTGAAATCAGACTGATTATATTCTTTGCAGTCAAAGATGGAGAAGCTCTATACAGTCAGCAAATACAAGACCAGGAGCTGACTGTGGCTCAGATCATGAAGGCCTTATTGCCAAATTCAGGCTTAAATTGAAGAAAGTAGGGAAAACCACTAGATTTAGGTCAAGTATGACCTAAATCAAATCCCTTATGATTATACGATGGAAGTGAAAAATAGATTCAATGGATTAGATTTGACAGACAGAGTGCCAGAAGAACAATGGACAGAGGTTTATGACATTGTACAGGAGGCAGGGATCAAGACTACCCTTAAGAAAAAGAAGTGCAAAAAGGCAAAATGGTTGTCTGAGGAGGCCTTACAAATAGCTGTGAAAAGAAAAGAAGTGAAAAGCAAAGGAGAAAAGGAAAGATACCCATTTGAATGCAGAGTTCCAAAGAATAGCAAGGAGAGATAAGAAAGCCTTCTTCAGCGATCAATGCAAAGAAATAGAGGAAAACAACAGAATGGGAAAGACTAGAGATCTCCTTAAGAAAATTAGAGATACCAAGGGAACATTTCATGCAACGATGGGCTCGATAAAGGACAGAAATGGTCTGGACCTAACAGAAGCAGAAGATATTAAGAAGAGGTGGCAAGAATACACAGAAGAACTATACAAAAAAGACCTTCACGACCCAGATAATCACGATGGTGTGATCACTCACCTAGAGTCAGAAATTCTGGAATTCAAAGTCCAGTGGGCCTTAGGAAGTATCACTACGAACAAAGCTAGTGGAGGTGATGGAATTCCAGTTGAGCTACTTCAAATTCTAAAAGATGATGCTGTGAAAGTGCTGGACTCAATATGCCAGCAAATTTGGAAAACTCAGGAGTGGCCACAGGACCGGAAAAGGTCAGTTTTCATTCCAATTCCAAAGAAACGCAATGCCAAATAATGTTCAAAGTACTGCTGTACAATTGCACTCTCATCTCACACGCTAGTAAAGTAATGCTCAAAATTCTCCAAGCCAGGCTTCAACAGTATCTGAACCATCAAATTCCAGATGTTCAAGCTGGATTTAGAAAAGGCAGAGGAAACACAGATCAAATTGTCAACATCTGCTGAATCATCAAAAAAGCAAGAGAGTTCTAGGAAAGCATCTACTTCTGCTTTACTGACTATGCCAAAGCCTTTGGCTGTGTGGATCACAATAAACTATGGAAAATTCTGAAAGAGGTGGGAATACCAGACCACCTAACCTGCCTCTTGAGAAATCTGTATGCAGGTCAGGAAGCAACAGTTAGACCTGGACACGGAACAACAGACTGGTTCCAAATCATGAAAGGAGTACATCAAGGCTGTATATTGTCACCCTGCTTATTTAACTTATATGCAGAGTACATCATGCAAAATGCCAGGCTGGATGAAGGACAAGCTGGAATCAAGATTGCCGGGAGAAATATCAATAACCTCAGATGTGCAGATGACACAACCCTTATGGCAGAAAGTGAAGAACTAAAGAGCCTCTTGATGAAAGTGAAAGAGGAGAGTGAAAAAGTTGGCTTAAAGCTCAACATTCAGAAAACGAAGATCATGGTACCCGGTCCCATCACTTCATGGCAAATAGATGGGGAAACAGTGGAAACAGTGGCAGACTTTACTTTGGGGGGGCTCCAAAATCACTGCAGATGGTGACTGCAGCCATGAAATTAAAAGACGCTTACCCACACAGCATATTAAAAAGCAGAGACATTGCTTTGCCAACAAAGGTCTGTCTAGTCAAACCTATTGTTTTTCCAGTAGTCATGTATGGATGTGAGAGTTGGACTATAAAGAAAGTTGAGCAACGAAGAACTGATGCTTTTGTACCGTGGTGTTGGAGAAGACTCCAGAGTTCCTTGGACTCAAGGAGATCCAACCAGTCCATTCTAAAGGAAATCAGTCATGAATATTCTTTGGAAAGACTGATGCTGAAGCTGAAACTCCAATATTTTGGTCACCTGATGGGAAGAACTGACTCATCTGAAAAGACCCCAATGCTGGGAAAGATTGAAGATGGGAGGAGAAGGGGATGACAGAGGATGAGATGGTTAGATGGCATTGCTGACTCAATGGACATGACCTTGAGTAAACTCTGGGATTTGGTGATGGACAGGGAGTCCTGGTGTGCTGCAGGCCATGGGGTCGCAAAGAGTCAGACACAACTGAGTGACTGAACTGAACTGAACTGAACTGAGCAAACAGAATAGATTTCTGCTGTGTGATTTTGTGATTTCAGAGTAAGTCACAAAAGGCATTGTGGCTCTATCGTTGCTGTTTCTCTTGGATCACTTCTTCAGGAAGACAGCTCCTTTTTCATGAAGGCCCTAAAGCAGCTTTATTGGAGAAGAATGAGACCTCCAGCCAATATCCGTGTGAGTAAACAGTCTTGGAAGCACCTCCAGAAACTCCAGGTCAAGTCTTCAGATTACTACAACTCTAAACTAAATATCCTGTTCCTTCTCCGAACTTTGCCCATTAATTTTACCATTCATCAATGGATCTTGTTTGTAACAATTATAGCATAGTATTTACTTACATGATTTTCAATTACCATCTTTCTGTCTACATTTATTAATTGGAATTCTTATGTAAGGAAGAATGATCCTTCCTCCCCCATTTATTTGATGTTTATATTGGTATGGATTCAAGGACATTTATTTTATTTTAAGGACTAAAAACCCACTACCATTGTTGTTTATTGTGTTGGGTAAAATGTTCCAGTTTTGGCACCTAGGAACACTTAAAATTGGTCTTTTCATTCTTTAAACAAGTTATCATCCTTTTATGAGTATCGTCATACTTTCCAGGAGCAAAAGATATTCCAAGTTCAAATTGTACTTTCCCTGCACTAGTCCTGAAATCAATTACTTCTCCAAGGAGCTTTAACTCCTTTAATTAAAGGAATGGAATTAAAGTAAATTTATTTAAATTCTGGGGTATGGCATCTAGAAACCAACATCTGAGTGCGAGATGTGCCCCTTACTATAAGAGTGCCACTGCTTCTAGGATCCGTAAGTAGGCAGATTTACAAAGCATATGTATATAATACCAACCCATGCATACATATTCAACTCCATTGTTGCAAGTGTACCTTCAGTATACATTCTAAGCAGTGGACCTGCTGGGCCAAAAGGTAAATACGTGTATAGAGTCCTTGGTATTTCCCTCCAGAGGACTTACACCAGTTTGCATTCTCTTCATCATGTATGAAAGCATTGGCTTTCCCACAGTCTCATCAACTTCTAAAACATGCTGTCTTATTTAAAACATTTTGTCATTCTCAATTTGTATTTCTCTTATTATTGATGTGAACATTTTTCAATACGAGGGTCATTTTTGCATTTTTTGTGTGTGAATTGTCAATATCTTATGTGTCTATTCTTTCACTTATGAGCAGAGCCTTAGTTTGAACATGTATTTTTTTCTTTTTCTTTTCTAGATTACAAAAGGGTCATAAGTTTACAGGAGATTTCGAAAATACAGAACAAAGTTGCATATAGTTCACTATATATTACAATAATTTTTAAGTAGATAAATTAGGATACTTAGTTACAGTTTCAGTATCAAACTCTCAAAAATCAAGAGAATGAATAGACAGAAAAGTAGAAGGATAAAGTAGACCTGAAAAGCACAGTGAACCAATTCAACATAATTAAGATTTATGTAATTTCCACACAATAGCAAGAGAAAAATTCTATTCAACTTTCCATAGACTATAAACCAGAAGACAGTGGAACATATTCAGGGATAACATAAGGTGTAAAAATTTCATGGTCTAAAGGTATTGAAATCATACAGAATTTGTTCTCTTATCACTGTGGAATTATGTTAGAAATCAATACCAAAACATATTTGAAAATAACCCATATACTTTCAAGTGCAATGTGACATTTACCAACAGAGACCTTTGACTTAGCCATTGAAAGCCTCAATAAAGTTAAAAGACTGAAAAAACACAGAGGGTGATTGCAGACAAGAAAGCATTTAAATGAGAAATTAATATCAAGGATAACTTACAAACCTCATGCATCTGGATATTAAACATCCACTTTTAAACGATGCTTTTAAACTTCTCAGATAGAGAAGTTATAACAAGGAAAATTAGAAAATATTTGTAACAGAGTAAAAACAAAAAGAACCAGAATTTGTTGCATACAGCTGAAGCTGTTCAGTGCAACTAAATACAATGTGGAATCTTGAATAAGGTATGAGAACAAATAATGGAAACTAGCATAAAATTCTGTGAAATTTAAACAAACTCTCTACTTTAGTTAATAATATTGTATCACACGTTATTTTCTTGCCTTTTTTTTCCCTCTTTAACAACATAGCATTTCTCAGAATTGGAACAGAAGTTTCAAGCCTCATTCAATTTTTTTTTAATCACTAAAATAATAGGCTTTCTAGACTTTAGCAATTAAAAGTCTAGTAGATTAGATGCCAGAATAAATGGAACGACATCAAAGTTTTGATTGACTATAAATTAGAACTAACATAGAATTGCACTTATCTCACATGCTAGTAAAGTAATGCTCAAAATTCTCCAAGCCAGGCTTCAACAATACATGAACTGTGAACTTCCAGATGTTCAAGCTGGTTTTAGAAAAGGCAGAGGAACCAGAGATCAAATTGCCAACATCCGCTGGATCATGGAAAAAGCAAGAGAGTTCCAGAGAAACATCTATTTCTGCTTTCTTGACTATGCCAAAGCCTTTGACTGTGTGGATCACAACAAACTGTGGAAAATTCTGAAAGAGATGGGAATACCAGACCACCTGACCTACCTCTTGAGAAACCTGTATGCAAGTCAGGAAGCAAAAGTTAGAACTGGACATGGAACAACAGACTGGTTCCAAATAGGAAAAGGAGTACGTCAAGGCTGTATATTGTCATCCTGCTTATTTAACTTCTATGCAGATTACATCATGAGAAATGCTGGGCTGGAGGAAGCACAAGCTGGAATCAAGATTGCTTGGAGAAATATCAATAACCTAAGATATGCAGATGACAGCACCCTTGTGGTAGAAAGTGAAGAGGAACTAAAGAGCCTCTTGATGAAAGTGAAAGAGGAGAGTGAAAAAGTTGGCTTAAAGCTCAACATTCAGAAAACGAAGATCATGGCATCCAGTCCCATCACTTCATGGCAAATAGATGGGGAAACAGTGGAAACAGTGGCTGACTTTACTTTTCTGGGCTCCAAAATCACTGCAGATGGTGACTGCAGCCATGAAATTAAAAGACACTTACTCCTTGGAAGGAAAGTTATGACCAACCTAGACAGCATATGAAAAAGCAGAGACATTACTTTGTCAACAAAGGTCTGTCTAGTCAAGGCTATGGTTTTTCCAGTGGTGATGTATGGATGTGAGAGTTGGACTGTGAAGAAGGCTGAGTGCCGAAGAATTGATGCTTCTGAACTGTAGTGTTGAAGAAGACTCTCAAGAGTCCGTTGGACTGCAAGGAGATCCAACCAGTCCATCCTAAAGGAGATCAGTCCTGAGTGTTCATTGGAAGGACTGATGTTGAGGCTGAAACTCTAATACTTTGGCCACCTGATGTGAAGAGCTGATTCATTTGAAAAGATTCTCATGCTGGGAAAGGTTGAAGGCGAGAGGAGAAGGGGATGACATAGGATGAGATGGTTGGATGGCATCACCAACTCAATGGACATGAGTTTGAGTGAACTCTGGGTGTTGGTGATGGACATGGAGGCCTGGTGTGCTAAAGTTCATAGGGTTGCAAAGAGTCGGACATGACTGAGCAACTGAACTGAACTGAACTAAAGCATTACATTAAAACTTAGTCAAACAAGTGGAGCTAAAAATGTCAAATTTTTTAGCTAAACAAAAACTCGCTTCCTAAAATATACTGTACATAGTATACACACACACACAACACTCACGAAATCTTTTCTCCTATAAGATAAAGTCTTGAACAACAACAACAACAAAGAGAGAAACTGGAAAATAATGAAATGAGAGCACTGAATATGAAATAGAAAAAGTAAAACTAGATGAAAGCAAAAGATCATCATACAGTCCAGTTGTTTTTAGATGTCACTGCTCTTAGAATCACATCTGGAGTTTTGGAGAAAAAAATACTACCTGGGCACTCAATAGTTTTCAAAAAAATTCCAAGCTAATTCTGATGTGCATCTAGATTTTAAAAGTGATATCACGTTTTTCTATTAAATGGTAGTTTTAGTGATATAGAATTCTATTATTATCTGTTGGCTAATCATAATACAATGGTATTAAATAATAAATAAATTACATAATTAAATAAATACATAAATAATAAATTACGTAATCATAACAGTAAAAGACATTTATCAGTTTTCACAATCAACAGTCAAAGAAGAAAATAAAAGATAATCACAACTGCAAGCCATAATGGAAACATGATAAACCAAAAAATATTGAATAATTACATACAATTAAGCCACCCTGGGCCTGCCCCCGCTCGCGGCACACACAGCTCAGGATCTAGGTTGCTCTGCCGGCAACCGTCCGAGGCCGACCGTGGGCTGCATGCACCTCCCAGGTCTAAGCCGCTTAGGTTCAGGCACTCGGGTAGTCCTCAGAGGGCCAGACCCAATTGGGCCTGCGTTTTGTGCCCTTCCCAGGTCGACCGACCGGCGCACTAAGCGCAGGCAGCTGCAGCTGAGAGGAGATACCACGCGGCCGAGAGGAGCTACTCCACGTCGGAGGCAGGGGCAGAAGCCAGGAGGACCCCATGTCCAAAGGGCGGTGGCCAAGAGGAGTTACCCCACGTCCAAGGTCAAGGGCAGTGGCCGAGAGTGCCAGGCTGTGATGGCGCAGGAACGGCCAAGAGGAGCCACCCTGCGTCCGAGGTCAGAGGCGGTGGCCGGGAGGACCACCCTGCATTCGAGGTTGGGGGTGGGGAGATGGCTGAGAGGAGCCACCCCACTTCCGAGGCCAGGGGTGGTGGCCGGGAGGAGCAACCCCCAGCCCGAGGCCAGGGGTAGTGGATGGGAGGAGCCACATCACGTCAAAGGAGCAGTGGCTGCGCGGGCACAGGAGGGCCTAGAGTAGCTATCCCACGTTGAAGGTCAGGAAGGGCAGCGGTGAGGAGATACCCCTCATCCAAGGTAAGGAGCAGGGCTGCGCTTTGCTGGAGCAGCCGTAAAGAGATACCCCAAGCCCAAGGTAAGAGAAACCCAACTAAGATGGTAGGTGTTGCAAGAGGGCATCAGAGGGCAGACACATTTAAACCATACTCACAGAAAACTAGTCAGTCTAATCACACTAGGACCACAGCCTTGTCGAACTCAATGAAACTAAGCCATGCCCTGTGGGGCCACCCAAGACGGGCGGGCATGGTGGAGAGGTCTCGGTCCACTGGAGAAGGGAATGGCAAACCACTTCAGTATTCTTGCCTTGAGAACCCCATGAATAGTATGAAAAGGGAAAATGATAGGATACTGAAAGAGGAACTCCCCAGGTCAGTAGGTGCCCAATATGCTGCTGGAGATCAATGGAGAAATACCTCCAGAAAGAATGAAAGGATAGAGCCAAAGCAAAAACAATACCCAGCTGTGGATGTGACTGGTGATAGAAGCAAGGTCCAATGCTGTAAAGAGCAATATTGCATAGGAACCTGGAATGTCAGGTCCATGAATCAAGGCAAATTGGAAGTGGTCAAACAAGAGATGGCAAGAGTGAACGTCAACATTCTAGGAATCAGCGAACTAAAATGGACTGGAATGGGTGAATTTAACTTAGATGACTATTATATCTACTACTGCAGGCAGGAATCCCTCAGAAGAAATGGAGTAGCCATCATGGTCAACAAAAGAGTCCAAAATGCAGTAGTTGGATGCAATCTCAAAAACGACAGAATGATCTCTGTTCGTTTCCAAGGCAAACCATTCAATATCACATTAATCCAAGTCTATGCCCCAACCAGTACTGCTGAAGAAGCTGAAGTTGAATGGTTCTATGAAGACCTTCAAGACCTTTTAGAACTAACACCCAAAAAAGATGTCCTTTTCATTATAGGGGACTGGAATGCAAAAGTAAGAAGTCAAGAAACACCTGGAATAACAGGCAAATTTGGCCTTGAAATACAGAATGAAGCAGGGCAAAGGCTAATAGAATTTTGCCAAGAAAATGCACTGGTCATAGCAAACACTCTCTTCCAACAACACAAGAGAAGACTCTACACATGGACATCACCAGATGGTCAACACCAAAATCAGACTGATTATATTCTTTGCAGCCAAAGATGGAGAAGCTCTATACAGTCAACAAAAACAAGACCAGGAGCTGACTGCGGCTCAGATCATGAACTCCTTATTACCAGATTCAGACTTAAACTGAAGAAAGTAGGGAAAACCACTAGACCATTCAGGTATGACCTAAATCAAATCCCTTATGATTATACAGTGGATGTGAGAAATAGATTTAAGGGCCTAGATCTGATAGATAGAGTGCCTGATGAACTATGGACTGAGGTTTGTGATATTTACAGGAGACAGGGATCAAGACCATCCCCATGGAAAAGAAATGCAAAAAAGCAAAATGGCTGTCTGGGGAGGCCTTACAAATAGCTGTGAAAAGAAGAGAGGCAAAAAACAAAGGAAAAAAGGAAAGATATAAGCATCTGAATGCAGAGTTCCAAAGAATAGCAAGAAGAGATAAGAAAGCCTTCTTCAGTGATCAATGCAAAGAAATAGAGGAAAACAACAGAATGGGAAAGACTAGAGATCTCTTCAAGAAAATGAGATATACCAAGGGAACATTTCATGCAAAGATGGACTCGATAAAGGACAGAAAGGGTATGGGCCAAACAGAAGCAGAAGATATGAAGAAGAGGCGGCAAGAATACACAGAACTGTACAAAGAAGAGCTTCACAACCCGGATAATCATGATGGTGTGATCACTCATCTAGAGCCAGACATCCTGGAATGTGAAGCCAAGTGGGCCTTAGAAAGCATCACTATGAACAAAGCTAGTGAAAGTGATGGAATTCCAGTTGAGCTACTTCAAATCCTGAAAGATGATGCTGTGAAAGTGCTGCACTCAATATGCCAGCAAATTTGGAAAACTCAGCAGTGGCCACAGGACTGGAAAAGGTCAGTTTTCATTCCAATCCCAAAGAAAGGCAATGCCAAAGAATGCTCTAACTACCAAACAATTTCACTCATCGGACACACTAGTAAAGTAATGCTCAAAATTCTCCAAGCCAGGCTTCAGCAATACGTGAACCGTGAACTTCCAGATGTTCAAGCTGGTTTCAGAAAAGGCAGAGGAACCAGAGATCAAATTGCCAACATCTGCTGTTATCATGGAAAAAGCAAGAGAGTTCCAGAGAAACATCTATTTCTGCTTTCTTGACTATGCCAAAGCCTTTGACTGTGTGGATCACAACAAACTGTGGAAAATTCTGAAAGAGATGGGAATACCAGACCACCTGACCTACCTCTTGAGAAACCTGTATGCAGGTCAGGAAGCAACAGTTAGAACTGGACACGGAACAACAGACTGGTTCCAAATAGGAAAAGGAGTACGTCAAGGCTGTATATTGTCATCCTGCTTATTTAACTTATATGTAGAGTACATCATGAGAAATGCTGAACTGGAAGAAACACAAGCTGGAATCAAGATTGCCGGGAGAAATATCAATAACCTCAGATATGTAGATGATACCACCCTTATGGCAGAAAGTGAAGAGGAGGTAAAAAGCCTCTTGATGAAAGTGAAAGAGGAGAGTGAAAAAGTTGGCTTAAAGCTCAACATTCAGAAAACGAAGATCATGGCATCCAGTCCCATCACTTCATGGAAAATAGATGGAGAAACAGTAGAAACAGTGTCAGACTTTATTTCTGGGGGCTCCAAAATCACTGCAGATGGTGACTACAGCCATGAAATTAAAAGACGCTTACTCCTTGGAAGAAAAGCTATGACCAACCTAGATAGCATATTCAAAAGCAGAGACATTACTTTGCCGACTAAGGTCCGTCTCGTCAAGGCTATGGTTTTTCCAGTGGTCATGTATGGATGTGAGAGTTGGACTGTGAAGAAGGCTGAGCGCTGAAGAATTGATGCTTTTGAAGTGTGGTTTGGAGAAGACTCTTGAGAGTCCCTTGAACTGCAAGGAGATCAACCAGTCCATTCTGAAGGAGATCAGCCCTGGGATTTCTTTGGAGGAATGATGCTAAAGCTGAAGCTCCAGTACTTTGGCCAACTCATGCGAAGAGTTGACTCATTGGAAAAGACTGTGATGCTGGGAGGGATTGGGGGCAGGAGGAGAAGCGGATGACAGAGGATGAGATGGCTGTATGGCATCACGGACTCGATGGACGTGAGTCTGAGTGAACTCCAGGAGACAGTGATGCACAGGGAGGCCTGGCGTGCTGCAATTCATGGGGTCGCAAAGAGTTGACATGACTGACTGACTCAACTGAACTGAAGTGAACTGAAGGGGGTTAGGAGAGGGCAATGGCGGCCCACTCCGTACTCTTGCCTGGAGAATCCCATGGATGGAGGAGCCTGGTTGGCTGCAGTCCATGGGGTCGCGGAGTGTCGAACATGACTGAGCGACTTCACTTTCACTTTTCACTTTCATGCATTGGAGAAGGCAGTGGCAACCCACTGCAGTGTTCTTGCCTGGAGAATCCCAGGGACGGGAGCCTGGTGTACTGCCATCTATGGGGTCACACAGAGTCGGACATGACTGAAGTGACTTAGCAGCAGCAGCAGCAGCAAGGAGGTTAAGTAGAGGGATGTGGTAAATGGAAGTACATACATGCACATGTTTTCATCTACCCAGCCAGTCTATGTCTTTTGGTTGGTGCATTTAATCCATTTACATTAAGGTAATTACTAACATATGGTAAGCCTCTAGTATTCCTGCCTGGGAAATCCCACAGAGGAACCTGGCAGGCTACAGTCTATGAGGTCACAAGAGTGAGACATGACCCAGTGATCAAACAACAACAATAATGATCCTATTACTTTTCTTAACTGTTTCTGATTTTTTTGTAGGTCTTTCCTTTTCTTTTGTTTCTTGCCTTAGGAAGTTTCTTTAGCATTTGTTGTAAAGCTAGCTTTGTGGCAGTGCTCCCCACCAGAGCAAGACTCAGTTTTTCCCATTACCAGTCCCTCCCCTCAGGAGGCTTACCCAAGCCTGTTACCCTCATCCAACAGACAGCAGACATAAGAAGCAATAGTTACAACCCCCAGTCCACCAGAATGAAAACCACATCAACAGAAAGTTAATCAAAATGAAAAGGCAGAGGATTATATCCTAGATGAAGGGACAAGATAAAACCCCAGAAAAACAACTAAATGGAGTGGAGAGAGGCTGCCTTCTGAAAAAAGAATTCAGAATAATGATAGTGAATTCTTGATCTCGGAAAAAGAATGGAGAGGATGCAAGAAATGTTCGAGAGAGACCTGGAAGAATTAAAGAACAGACAAGCAGAGATGAATAATACACAAGAAAGAATCAAAAGCACAATAACTGAGGCAGAAGAACAGGTACGTGACCTGAAGACAGGATGGTGGAAATCACTGCCACTAAACAGAATATTAAAATAAAGATGAAAAAAAAAAAAATGAAGACAGCCTAAGAGATCTCTGGGATGACATCAAACACACTAACATTTCCATCATAGGGGTCCCAGAAGGAGAAGAGAGAGAAAAAAGACCTGAGAAAATATTTGAAGAGGTAACAGCTGAAAACTTCCTTAACACAGGAAAGGAAAAAGTCAACCAAGTCTAGGAAGCACAGGAAGTCCCAGGCAGGATAAACCCAAGGAGGAACACTCCAAGACACACAGTAATCAAACTGACAATAATTAAAGATGAAGATAACATATTAAAAGCAATGAGGTAAAAATGAAAAGTAACATAAAAGGGAACTCCCATAAGGTTATCAGGTGATTTCTCACCAGAAACTCTACCAGTCAGAAGGGAATGGAACAAAATATTTAAATTGATAAAAGGAAGAACATATAACCAAGAATACTCAGTAAGACTTTAATTCAGATCTGAAGGAGAAATCAAAAGCTTTACAGACATGCACGTATGTTAAAATTGCATAACAGTGCCTAATCCCTCAAATTTATCAAGTTGTTAAAATTGAAGGTGAAAGTAATTTGTGAAATTTAAATGACTATACAGTTGTTTAAGCATAAGAATTTTTAAATAATTGCCACAATAATACATACTGCTACTTTGGTAAACATGTATAAACATATCTACTAGTATAAAAGGCTACAAATTTATAAAACACAGATGGGAAAAATATACATAGAATACCAGAATCTACTTGCCATGAAAATGTCCTCAAAATTTAACTAAAAATTCCTCTTCTGTATTTTTTCACTACTTCTCTGGTATGTATACAAACCCTTTCATCACATATAGAAATCTTTAGACTTTAAAGGCATACAGAAAAGTTTGAAAGTTTTAAAAAACTGAAACTACACTGATAAAATACAAATGAGCTCTGATCTGAAATATGCTTGTCAGAGCCCATAGGTTAGGTAAAGATTCTTTATTTGAGTTTATGGAACAATAAGGAGTGTAGAATAGTACTAATAATTAATGGAGCAGGAATACAATTTTGGAGTCAGAGAACTTGGATTTGAATCCTAGTTCTTCAATTTACTGAATGTGTATCTTCAGTTTCCTCATCTGTATAAAGAGCAAAATAATGCTGTCCCTTACTTTTAGTGAAAACTACTAACAAAGTTTATAAATTAACAAGCAGAATTCTTGGCATACATCCTTCTCCAGTATATGGCAGTTATTATTATTCTCATTACTAGTGACACATTTGGAAATATGTCCTACAGTACAAGGCCAATTAAGAGAAAATTCTCTTCAGCATGCAGCAAAAGGCACTCTTTTCTATACTTGAACTGCACAGAATAGAGTTGGAGGCAACTGCCTCTAGAGACAGTGATTCATCTCCCTAAGCCAAGGACACAAAGTGGGACATGACACAGGAACCAACTTGAATGGGGCTGCATGTAACGATCACAATACAAAGTTAAAGACAAGCTGGCACTGGCTAGTTTTTCTATAGTTTAGTTTTCTTTCCTATCCTAGTTTTATAGGGGGAAAAAAATGAAGAGTTGATGATTTTAAAATACTGTTTGGTTTAGACCTCATCTCAGGTTTTCAATATTCCAAAGATTTCTGTTTATACCTCCAGACCAATTTGTATATGGGATATAATTTTTTATATATGCCCATAATAGGATGAATTGTTTTCTACTGAAGGCAAAAGAAAACGTGAATCAACTGTGTTCAAACCTATACTTTATATACATTATACTTTATACTTCATATACATTATACTTTAACCAGTATAATGTCACACAGACATAAGTATTTAATACAGACATTCAAACTGTGTAAACAACACAATGTCAAATAGAGTAAGAAAAAGCAGTACTGCAATTACAAGATGTCATGGGCTTTGGACTCTGAAACCTGGCTTTTTCAATCAAACACTCCAAGCCAGTTACCTCCTCTGTGAAATGAAGATAATAATACCTATGACATGAGCTTGTTATGAAGGGTCAACAATCTAGTCCCTTGAATAACAGCTGGTACTCAACATCTTAGTCTTTTACCTCTTTGCTGAATATAAAGTGACGATCACAAAACAGAGTGTAAGAGTCTAAAGAGAACCAGGCAATCCTCGCTTTAAGCTGACACAGCACAGCCTGCTGGCGAGGCAAAGACACCTAAACACTCAGCAAGGTCACAGGCTATACAGGCAGGGCTGTGACAGCCTCTTGAGAGTGTGCTCTCACCAAACCCGTCAGCTGGCAAAACCCCAAGCACAATGGAATGACATTTTTAATCATGATGCTATTGAAATGTTAAGTATTTTCTGCAAGAAAAAGCTTTGAGCTATTTCTTCTATTCTTTTAACAGAAAATCTTCAGCCAATAATTAACTTTGGAAGAGATCATTAATTTACTAGCTAATAAGCTGTTTGTTTCTTCCATTAATTTCAATGGACCAAGAGTTTTCAATAAATAATATTGGATATTGCAGTAATACTTTTAAGTTCCTGTGCAAAAACTGCTCTGTACATGAATTTTATAAATCAAGGAAGTTGTCCATCTGCATAGATGTTAAAGCAACAAAGAACTTTTTCATGTGGCTTTTTAAAGTGCTGTTCTGTGTCTAAAATGCTTCCCTTTTTTTCTTTCAGACTCAGAGATCAAAGTATTGTTACTTAAAAATTAGCAAAAGCTAGCAGTCCTGCATAAACTCCAATTCTCTTTCCCTCTCTGTTTTGACTTCAAGGCCCTGACATATGCAGTCCACATGGCTGAAGAAGGAACAAAAAGCTCCTGTGTGTTGAGGCTGCTGCTCTTTTAACCACACTGCAGAAGCAGGCACAGGATGACAGCATGCGCCAGACCAAACAGGCTCTGTTTACTGCACAATGACCAGCACGCAGCTCATTCATTTCATCAAAAGGTGAATGATGTATTCTATTCAACAAAATTACGGGGCAATGGAAACCAGAACATGAAAGCAATAGACTGAAGTAGGCTGTCTGGAATGTTCTATCAATGTTATTCTGATTATCATGGTCAATAAATCAGATTATTAGTCACAATCACATTTTTATTTACTATAAAATCTGGGTTTCTTCACAATGAATTCAGAATAATTTACAGTTTATTCCCAAATCATCTTTAAAACTAAGTCCTTACATGATGCATTCGACACAGAACTTTTTGATTACTTTTCCAGAATCTTTAATTATTTAAAGTGCTAGTTTCTCTAAATAGACATACACACACAACCATTTAATCTTTTACATAATCATATTCTTTCTGGTCTATTCAACTTTTACTAAATAATATTTCACAGTGAATTATGATTTAATTATGATTTAATACTTTACACAAGTAGATCATCAATGTTAAAATAAATTAATTTCAATGAATCTGAATAACTGAAGGCTTTCTCTGCAGTTGGTTTCAATAGTCAAACATCAGCATCTCTATTTGCATTGCACAGTCAAGTAATTGAGAAATTATTACAAGCAATGGGCATGACACTGTGCTAGATGCTTAGGGTACAAAAGTGAAGACACATGCTGCACCAACCCTTTCTTACCATGACCCTTTCTTACCGTCTAGTCAAACAGTAAAAGTAGTTTATGTTGATTGGGTGCTTATGTAGTATTTATGAGTAATACAAGTGTTTTAAATATATCTTACTTAATTCTCACAATAGTGCTATGAAGTAGGTATTAACATTACCCCATTACTGAGACTTAGACAAGCTAAATAGCCTTTCTAAGCTCAAGACCATACAACTATTAAATGGTAGAGCTGGAATTTAAAAGGATGCCTGGGACCTCCCTGGAGGTCCAGAGGTTAAAACTCTGCACTTCCACTTCATGGGTTGCGGATTCAATCCCTGGTTGAGGAACATAAGATCCCACATGCTGTGCAGTGCAGCAGAAATAAATGAATAAAAGCATGCCTGTCTCCTTCACCATGATATTACTTAAGCCGCCTCCCTTAACAGATCATTTCCGTACAAGCAGGGGCCCCCTACATAACACAGGAAGTAACACTACCTAGCAGATGGCATGGGTGCAGTGGGCACCTGAGGACAGGCATGCCCAAACATCCAGATGTGATACCAGGAGACACTGACAAGGAGCTACATGATGAACAAAATATCCCACCACTTTTGTTAAAAGACCAGATAAGTGGTGGGGTGGTTCTGACTTACAGATTTAGGACAGCAATTTCAAGAAATACCAAGAATTCCTTCGGAGAAGATCCTAGAGAAGGAGTCTTGAGGCTGACTGTCCGGCACAGGCTTGGGAAATACGTAAGAGCACTTCTTCCAGCCAGGGGAGCCAGCACTGAGAGCAAAACGTCTTCGCTCTGCATCTGACCTTCAGCTCTTGCTCAGCTGTTCTCTTTTTCCCTAAATTTAAGAACTTGATTGAAAACTATGACTGACTTTTGTCAACTGACATCTTCCAGACTTCGCTTGTACTGCACATTCTTGTCACTATTTAAAAAAACAAATTAACAAAAACTTTGCTGGCAGAGATTCTGCTCATGAATCTAGCCCTCACGCTACTTATTTTGGTTCCACATCTGTATCTTGTTAACAATGAATAGTAATTCTTTTTCCTAATTGATAATTAGGAAAACAGTTTCAGTTTTTTCATATTAATCATTGCCTACCCCTGGTGGCTCAAACGGTAAAGCGTCTGTCTACAGTGCGGGAGACCCGGGTTCGATCCCTGGGTTGGGAAGATCCCCTGGAGAAGGAAATGGCAATCCACTCCAGTACTATTGTCTGGAAAATCCCATGGACAGAAGAGCCTGGTAGGCTATAGCCCATGGGGTCGCAAAAGAGTCGGACACGACTGAGCGACTTCACTTCACCCCAAACCCTATTCCAAAAACTTTGAGAAAAATATACACTTGTCCCTTTAAAGCTCACCTACTCTAGGTGAACTTTCCTCTTCATACACTGGCACAGGAAAAGTCAATGTCTGCCCACACTAGAGAAGCCATATTAAATAATCCTATCAACTCAATCATATTAAATAATCCTGTTTATACCCTAAGAAAACCTTAAGGCAAGAGTGAAGGTCTGAAATGATGAAAAAATAAAGCAGAGGGGATTCATTAAGATAGTGGAAAAAGTCAAATGAGTAAGTCACACCAGGATGCAAATTTTTTTAAAATAAATACTTGCAAAGAAAGGAGCTCAAAAGAAGAATTGAACACCCTCTTTCTTGAAAAAATACACATTCCAGAGTTAAAACTTTGCTCCTGAAATAGGGTCTATACAAACTTTAGTTAATAGAATACGTCTCTCTCATTTCTTCCCACTACTAGTTTTTGAACCTTGTTTTCAAGCCTTTCTTTTCTACTTTTTCATTATGTCTTTGATTGGAGACCTGCCCAACAATCCCTACAGAACATGATTTTAGGTCCCTCCTTGTAAAGCAGAAGATATCTTCTACTCAAACATAAGACTGATTCCAACCTCTGGGCTTCTGGTCTGAACCAGAAGAAAACATTTTAGTGATGAAACATATTTAAGGCTGCAAACTTTGCAGATTATTCCCATTAAACAATGACCTCAATGCAGTACTTCTTCAAGTTGCAGATCAAATACATTCCACGGTTCAGTAAAGTACAGTTTACATTCATCTCTAAGTCTGAGATTAAGGAGTTATTAACTGGTTTCCATCTGGTGTCCATACTGGAGTTTAAGTTTGAATAGCTTCACTTTGTGGATTTAAATATTTTCTTAAAAAACAGTAAACAGCAATTCTTTTCCTGACCTTCTAAGCAGATACAGAGAAAGCAGGAATGAGAAGCAATAGTAAAAATAATTGTAGTTGAAAAATTGTGTCATTTATATACCATTTGCAAAAACAACAAAAAGATTTCAGCATGGGCTTTGAAAATGTCTACAAGCTACTTTCTAATATTGTACCGATACTTGGCATAAACTTTTTTTCACTCTACACAAGGCATCCTATTCCTACAAAGGAAAAATTACTACAGCTACCACAGAAACTAGAGTAATCTCCTGTTATGTGATAAAAAGTACAGTTTTATATCCCTATAAAAGTTACAGGATATAGCCCACAGTAATAAGAAGCGATCATTTTACTCACAGCCCAAGTCCTTGGCACACAGAATAACTTTTCCTGAGAAAATAAATACTTTACTACTAGAATATCCAAGGAACAACAATTCTTGGACTGATTTAGAAACATAAATAATTTCTCAATAGTAGGAAGCTATTTTCTCACTAATTTTTGGGCTTACGACATGGGAGTCCACACACCAGGATACTCTGTTTATCTCAATGTCACTTGCCAAATGTTTTTGGTTAAGAATTCATTCACTGTTTTCTAAATTAATACTCAGAAATTCCACCTGCCATTGTGGGTGCAACTTTTGTTATCTTAAACTACAGAAGTTCCTGACATTGAGTTTAGCTGACACAGCACTTTCTGGGGGCTAACTAAAGAATGCTCTTCCACAGTCAATTTGTATACGGGCAACCTCACGGAACTTGTATCTATTATTCAACATTAAATAAGTTGTAGACATTACTGAATAATGGTTTATTAATTATGCAAGAGAAAACAGTAAACCTAGTTAAAAAAAAAAAACACCTTAGGGGAAAAAATCCTTTTCTTTGTATTTTCCTATATTTTCAGAAGCCCAGAGGAGAGTCACATCTTTATGAGCTATTTGGTCTACAGAGCTATACTGAATCAACAAGACTTCTATTAAATCTCACAGCAGAAGGCTCACGCGATCCATCTCCTTTCCTCCTCACTGGCAGTCAGCAGTGGGAACAGGGCTTCTGTGTGCAGACTAGTCTGTCCCTCAGCTGCCATGGTACAGCTGTAACAGGAACACCCTCGTTTCTTGATACAACTTTTCATCTTAAAAAGAACATGGGTGTTAATGATTTAGATAGTATTATAAGTGAGTTAAGTCATCTGTACTATAGCTTCTGTAACTGCTTTATGAAGAGGCTATAATCTGACATAAAAGCCCCATTAAAAAACTGCCTTGTCCTAAAAACTGCTTGGTCCAAAGTTCTGTGGCAAGAAACTGAATTCAGTAAGTAGCATTCCTCCGATCACAGGGAGAGATCTCAAAGATATTAAAGATATTTCATAAGCACTCAGCTCCTACATTAGAATCATGGTTAAACATAGGAGCCTTCTATTTGAAACCTCGAGTTGTGTGTATGCATATTCACACTGTATCTGACAACTACATTACAAAGGCATCCCTATATGCTGTTTTCAACAATTCAGTTCTCTGAGGAAAGCTGGTGTGAGCAGCTGCCTGCTCGTTTTACTCTGTCCTGTATAGCTCTTAGCATTAGACAGTTTTGCTGTATTAGAAAGGAGTTGAAGGAAAGGTTTCACGCACACAGAGTCCATGGAAGGAAGGACAGCTATGAACCTGTTTCCTTCCTAAAGACTTAATTGAATTCCCTTTCCAAATCTACTGTCTATGGTGTTGAAAATAAAAAATCAAAACCATAATCAGACTGAGAAGATTGCTGATACTTCTGTCAGCTTCGACTTCTTCATCTTCAGAGTACGTGGTCTCTGCTCTCCTGAAGCCCTCTGGGCAACCTCACCCTGGAGCTCTCCGGTTGTCTCATCCACTTCTTTACAAAGACCATCCAGCCCAACAGTGGAGAAAGGCCCCCAGAGCTTGTCTCAGTTATCTGGCCCTTTACTCATGCTGTTCTCAAAGAACCTGGTCTGAGACCAGAGCAGAGCACTGCTCCAGGCAGCCTGCTTCCTTCTCACTGGACGGTCTTCACCAGATCCTCTTGGCTGTATGACTTTCTAGCAGGGAGGAAAGCCTGCCCACAGGCCCGTGTCCAGCCATGGCTGAGAGCCTCACGAGCTGGGACGGCGCCCTGGGGAGTGTGGAAGCTACTCCCGCATCTTTGGCTGTCCATGGTCCCAGGACTGAGAGTTATGGAAAGCTTGAATGTTGGGAGGGACCCTGCTCAGAACCCAGTGCAGACCTTCTTGCCTCTCTTTGATAACATATTAACAAGTTCAGCAAGGCTTTGGGGGCGACAAGAAGCCTGGAGATAGAAACTAACTGGTAAGGCTCTCCTCACCACTGAACACTGAGTGCTGAAGAAGAGATGCCCACGTCCGTAGCCACAACAGCACTCAACACAGCGTATAGAGAAAATGCCTTAGGGCATAAGGGAGGTGTCAAAGCAGAAAGCAGGCGGGCAAAGTGCAGTGGACTCTATCCTCCACCCACAGCCATTTCTATCGTCTTGCACCAGCCACTGCCACTCGGGTCAGCTGCTGCTGTCACCGTACCCCTTGGCACCTCAAATGTTAACAGTGGTCAGCCATCTGCAGGGACGGCTTCCCTCTCTTCTCCAACAACCCTGTCATCCCAGCACATGCTGCCCTGTCTCCCTGGTGAAACAACAGGTAGGAATGAGCGGAACTGACTAGGGGGATGAGGAGTCACAGCTGGAGGAGATAAAAAACAGCTATCTTATGTACCTTCAACGTAACTCTAAACTAAGTAGGATAAATGTTATCATTTCTGGTTCTAGATAAGGAAAATGAAGCTGAGAGGTTTTGGTGATTTCCTCCAGGTAATGCTCTATGAAGTGATGGAGACAGTCTAGAACTTGTATCTTTAGATTTGTAACTTGGTGCTTGTCCACTATAATTGTTCTACAAACTGTGGTTTATGCAGCAGGGGTATATTTACTTTCTAATACCAATTTATATTCAATAATTTGCTCACTTGAAAGAAAGCTCTGATTTTTTAGGAATGTAGCTTGCTTCTGAAATGGTTTTTACTTTAGTTTCTTAATTTTAAAAAAGAATTTAATTATATTTATAGAAAAGTAATCTTCTTAAATTGGATAATTATTTATTATTACTCAAACTGATGTGCACATCTCTCATAATTTTCAATTCTGTCAGGATTTAAGTTTTCTTAAAGATATTTTTTATTGAAAATAATTTGCACACTGTACTATGGTAGAAAATATTTCCTTTCAGGGACTAGTAAATTATTCACTTCATTGCTCTCAAGATAAATTATTCATTTTAAAAATGCTTTTATGAATAATATCATATGATGCTTATTCTGACAGTTTAGGGTTCTGTGGGGCTTCAAATTTTAATTTTTTTAAATGGCAGTTCTGTTTCTTACAAGTTAACAAAATAATCCAATTTTCAGTCAATATTAACGCATTATTTTATTAAAGGCCTATGTTCTTTAACACATCTTATATTGAAATGGGCTACTACAGAAATCTATAGTGCACACTACGTTATTTATTAGCCAGGGTGACATTTCTAGCTCAGCAGGCAGTTCAAAAGTCTTTAAAACTGTCTATCTAGTCTGGTTGTCCGGCAATACTAATCATTAGGATACTCAATGACATTTTTTCTACATGGAAGCTAACATCTAAGCAGATATATTTGCACAGAAGCTATTCTTTCATCTTCCTCAATACCACTTGTCAATTTTATAGTTTTATATATATAAAATATACATATATAATATGTATTTGCATATTATATATACATACATTTTAATTCCTTTCTGAGTAAATCATCTCATATTTCATATTTTTCCTAAATAAATTTTTCACACATTTTTTTAAACTATGAAATCCATAACAGAAATAAACTTTATTTGTTAACTGGGAATAATGCTTTGTTCACTGCAAAAATGAATTTAGAGAAGCATCTTCAACATAAACACAATAAAGGAAACTAACTAATCCTTCCCAGTCAAGGAAACAAAGGCTTTCCATCTTATTCTTTAGATGTTTTACATTGCCATACAAATAGGATTACTTACCAAGTGGCAAAAATGCAAGACGGTTTCCAGCCATGGAGAGCTCATTGAGGCTGGGCAGCTGGCAGAGGTGGCGCGGCACACACCATAGACGATTTCGGTCCACAGTGAGGTACTGCAGAGAAAGGCACAGGTGAAGCCTCTCGGGTAAAGTTAGCAAACGATTGGTAGAAATGTCTAGTGTCTGCAGCTCCTTCAAATCGCCAACCTCTACAACCAAAATCAAAATTAAGATAAATTGCATCCTGATTAAATGAATTAATTAAATAAATAAAATAAATCAATACTGTAACAGTTCAACCAAATAAAATTAGTAGCTGCTACTACTTCCACAGACATGAATACTGACTGAAGTGCAGGATTTAGGTCCAGTAGGCAAATAATCCAACCTAAGTAGATATCTTTAAATTAGTGTGCCAGAATTTTTCCAACGGGAAAAGTGCTGTCATGGAGAAAGGAGAAACACAAAGCGATGAACCTGGGCCAAGTCTGTTACTATGGCTTCTGCTTCCTGATGAATCAGAAAGTCACTGCAAATGTGAAAGAACAATTACAATCACTTCACGGTGTCTGGGTCTTGCTACTTTAGTGGCTTTTACCTTCTACTGAGGTAGACAGTAGGAGACCTGAATATATATATATTACAGTATCCCAGTAAGTGCACCTTGTTCATGTGAACTGAGTAGAACATTTCTGGACTAAACACGAGGACAGCTTTTGAAATTTTCACCATAGTAAAAATTATGGTAATAATATGCAATTATTGTAACATTTTTAGATATTGTCCAGCCATGTGGTTCCTCTTTTAAGCCCCAAATATACATTTCCTATGAAGATTCACTTTAATTCCACCCAAAGGAAATCCTCCCATTTAACGCCAATATTCTTTTATTATTGGTGCCTATATTTGTAATCTATTCCATGACACGTACAATTATGTCCCTGTCATACACTAACTGACACTGGCTGAAGGTGGGCGGGAAGGGAGCTCTTTACAAGGTATTCCGTCCTTTTCAGGGAAAACTGCCAGGAAGCATTCAGAGCAAAGGAGGTTCTGCTAGCCAGTCTCTACGGGAAGGCCGTGACTCTGTCCAGGACTGCACGCCTCATCCGAGGCTCTACGGAGCACTATGCAGGACACGCCGGCTCCTCTCTTTCACGGGACTCCCACGCTGAGGACCACTGCAATGCCCTCTCTCACTCATCTAACCTGACCTGTCGTACGAGTTGTTCCTCTCAGGTTAAGGTTTCTCATGATCCGGCCACTGGAACACACCCCTCTGGATACATTCCAGTTTGTTCAGGCCTTGGATTAGTATGAGCAATGCCTTCTCCATAGGAGAGAAAATCTTCTGCCCTCTTAGATGTCCAATTGCACAGATTAGCTTTTCTTATTGGCAAACAGCTTGGTAAACTATGGCTCACAGGCAAAATCGGACCCACGGTCCACTTTTGTAATGCATGCAAGCTAAGACTGGTCATTTTTAAGGGTGGTGAAATTCAACAACAATGACAAGAATAACAACAACAACTACATATACACATATATGTCTGTGTGTCTATATATATGACAGAGACTATAGGTGGCCTGCAAAGCCTAAAAATATTTAGTATCTCATCATTTACAAAACAGTTTGCCAGTCTTTGTTATCGACTCACTCTTAACAGGAACATTTTTAATAACTGTTTTTTATAAAAGTAATACAAGTACAAAAATATATTAATTTCTAGTTATTTTACTAATATCTAGAAGAGATTTATGATAAGCTGAGAAGTTCACACTTTATTTTCTAATTTCCCCAATACTGCACAAAGACATATTTGAAGACA
This sequence comes from Capricornis sumatraensis, assembly GCF_032405125.1. NCBI lineage: Eukaryota > Metazoa > Chordata > Mammalia > Artiodactyla > Bovidae > Capricornis > Capricornis sumatraensis. The sequence goes on from NC_091087.1 coordinate 12,924,168, forward strand.
GGAGACAGGATTCAGTGAACATTTGTGACTCCCAATAAGAGTTTTGTTCTATTTTTACCAAACTGATGCACAAGGGGGTCAATTTCACCCTTGGCTCCATTAGCACAGTATTTCCTCTAGTGAAGTCTTCCTGCCTATCTGTTCTCATTGCTTCTGATGGGGCATGGAGGGTGAAGGAATTGACAGAAGAATTATATTTTAGAATTGAACGAAAACAAAAAGAAACAAGGAATCTTCCTGACCTCACTTTATGAAGTTATTATGGGAGTGAAATGGGACAGAAATGCAACCAATCAGCTTACCCACCACGGGGGCCAGGTGCTGAGAGAAGAACAAGACAAGATCTCTGCCACTGAGAATCACATTACACATAAAAGACACTGTGTGATAGGAGCTGGCGGTGGGGGGAGGGGGCAGCGGGGGGAGGTGGGTGGGGGACTGGGGGGGTGGGGGGGGAAGAGCTAGATGATGGGCTGGAGATGCTTTTGCAAAATTTATCGAAGGAAATGAGAACTTGAATAGGTCAAAAAGAAAATGGATATAGCATTTCAAGCCAGGCATGGAGATGGGGTTGAAAGCATAAGGAAAGGCATGCAAGTAAAAAGCTAACTACAACAGGCACAATGACTACTTGAGACCTGACAAGTACCAAAGATACCAATGGGAAAAAAGGAGAAAATAAGCTCAATACAGAGGGCTTGGTGGAGACATGGATGATAACGAATATCGGTAAGAGAAGTTGGAACTTATTACACTAAGAACCTAACACTTCCTGAAAATTCTCAAAGGATGAAGGGGCTCTTTTGGAAATATGAAAATGGTAAATATGCAGAAAGCAATGAAATGAAAAGAGAGAGTCGGATGGGGAAACAAGGAGACAGCTGATGAGAACAGAGGCAGTGTGATAGAGTTTAAAGGTAAATTCCAGAGAGGTTTTAAGAAAAGCAGAGAGTAAGTTTGGTTGGAAATGGAAAATAGTGAAACAGGAAAAAATCAAAGATCATTTTCAAGTTTCTAGGCTATTATACTCTAAGTCAATCAATGCTAATAACATTCTTTCTGTAGGAAAAAAATTTTAAGTATGTCAATACTTCTAAATTATAGTACCTATAAACCCACCTATTTAAAGGAATTTGAAAAATCCATCAAAAATCACATGGGAGCAAGCAAAATAAACTTTTTTCATTATTAGTTCAAAAATAATTAAATGCATAAAACAGTGTTTTGACATGGTTACAAAAATTACTAAGGCTGGCGGGGGTGTGGGGGGCAGGGAAAAAATTAGGCTTGCGACTGCCCCATCATTTTGATTCAGTACTATCTTATTGTATTGTGAAATGAGGAAATAAGTGATTATGAATTTAAGTTTCCTATAATTTGATTATTTACTTTTTAACAGATCAATATTCATACTTTGTTTTGATAGATAGGCAGACATTTTCAGATATTAAAATTAATAACACTTGTGACAAAGAAAATGAGAATACATAGTGTCAGTATGAATGAAAGGTCAAAATACTAAGGAGTGGGAAGAGAAAAGAGAGCTGACATTTCTTATTCCCTATAAGTTATGAATAAGACTTAAACATGCAGGACTGCATTAAATGAACAAATGTAACAAAGAACATTTTTGTATAAGTAGCTTACTATATAGGTCTTTTCATCTGTTAGAAGAAAAGTGAGCTAATTATTACTCCAATTACAATACTGAGTGGAATACTATATATAATATGGTTGGGAAATTAATAATTTTGTCATCCTATGAAAGTATTTGGGAAAGAGAGTGAAATAAAATTAAATAGCCTTTCAGGAGAAGTGAATTAAACATAATTTTCATGACCATTTTACAATAGGCCACAAATATAAGACTATATGTGGCATCTTTATCTCAACAAAATAAAAATATATATACTTGTTAAGCTCAGCTAATGGGAAGCACATTTTTAGAAAACAATAGAGTCAAAACAAACTTTGTCTAAGATTCTAACTTAAACACAAGAGACAGGAAATAAACCTGGGGTGGTAACGTATCACACAGGAATACAGAAACAGAGTCCAAAGTATGGGCTCAGGTTAAAAACTGGAAAGCTATTAGCCAATCAGAAATCTAGCAAATTTGGTCAAATTCAGACGCTACACTGAGGCCAGGACAACAGGATACTCATATATTTTGCTGCTCTTTCTTCATTCCTGAAGATCCCAGCTTCCTGATCATATCACTTCCACCAGCCTGAAGAAATTTTATTTCTTTTAGAGCAGGTATGCTGGCAACAAATTCTCTTAGCTTTCCTTTTCTCTGGGAATGTCTTTATTATCACTGTAATTCTCAGAAATTCTTTTCATTAGATACAGAATCCTGGGCTAACCATTCTTTACTTTCAGTACTTTAAAGATGGTGTTCCACTATCTTCCAGCCTCCCATGGTGTCTGAGGAGAAATCTACAATTATCTGAATCATTATTTCTTTAGGTGTGTTCACGATTGGTTATTTATCTTTAGTCATTAGCAGACTGATTATGATGTATCTGTAAATGGCTTTCTTTGAATTTATCCTATCTGGGGTCTGCTGAGCTTTTTAAATTTGAAAATTTATATCTTTAACCTAAGTTTTGAAGCTTTAGTTATGTCTTCAAATTTAAGAGTTATATCTGGGTAAATATAACAAACTATCACTTTTCTCCTTTTAAGTTGTTATGCATAACTGCTGAAAGCATTTCAATATATGATAAACTACTTAGGATAAGTATAACAAAGATTAGTGGGGTAAAGTAAAAGTAGTTCCAAAGCAATTTTGAAAGATCGGTATACTGCAATAACTAAAAATAAGATAAATACCAAAAAAAAAAAGTATAAACCTAAAAAGCCAATAAATGAATTAAAGCAGAAAACAAAAATACACTCAAATAATATGAAAAAAGGCAGGGAAAAGAAAACAAAGAAACAAAACCAGATGTTACAAATAGACAACTAATAACAAAATGGCAGGCCTAAATCTAACAAGATCAATAACAACATTAAAAGCAAACAGCCTAGGAACACCTAATAAAGTAGATGATCAGGCTGCACTTTAAAATAAGACCTCAGTATACTCTATCTAAAAGGGTTCCATTCTAAGTATAAATACACAGGCGGACAAAGCATAAACAATGCAGCCATACACCATGCAAACAATACCCCCCAAAGCTGGAACTTCTAGTATAATAGAATGAGGAGGATGTCAAATCCTCTACTGGAAAAAGCAACTATAAAATCACTCAAAATTATCAAAAGCAACAATTTCAGCACTCTGAAAACTGACCTGTGGTTTTCAACAGAGAATAACTTATTTGTGAAAAACTACTGCACTTTGGATATGAATGAAGAACAGAAATCTGTGGCATGCTTCCTTTGGATGGTTCCTATTCTCCTATCCAGCTTGGTTAGGATAATAGTTCTAACATGGCAGGGTAGGCTGCAAACGACCAACAGCTTTACTGATGGAATGGGCTAACTTGGAACAAAAGTCACAGGGTTAATTTGGAATGAAAGTGAAAAACCCATACCCAGTACTGTAGGAATGTAGGAAAAACCCATTCCCAGTAGGAATCTTGGTCACAAGCAAACATGGAAGACCAATACTTTTATCAGCTGAGGGGTTGCTGGTTGGCACAAGCAAGGGCAGATGAGCCAAAAATATAAGAAGGAGGAACAGGATATAAAATGGTAAGAAAGCATTTGATAGACTCTCCACATATCCCAGGCTGACTAGAGTGGTGAGCAAGCTCAAGGGAGACCACAGAGGGCTCAAGCTATTTACATATCCCAGGTCCATGAACTTGCACAGGTGAGCAGAAGACAACACAAGACTCAACAGAAAACAAAGGCTGGGGAAACTTGAAAACTGCCTAAATGTTAAATGTGCTTCTGAACCCAAACACACGGCATAGAGCCTTACTAGGTTAAGGTGTTCAACTACTACGTTACACAGACACAGGGCCAAATCATAAAAAGATAGGTTTAAAAATTAAAGCAAAAACATTAATAAAAAAAAATAAAAAAACACACAAACAGAGACATCAGTCATACACTGTGGAGGAACTGAACTTCATGATTTTTTAGCCCAGGAAAATTACTAAGATAAACAAAGAAATAGATAGCAACAATCTTCAGGTAGGAAAAAATAATCAGGATCCAGAGTTGCTACAATATATTTTTTTTAATGCACAATTTTTTAAGATTAGAAGACATGCAATAAAACAGAAAAGCGTAACTCACGCTCAGGCTTCCCTGGTGGCTTAGATGGTAAAGAATCTGCCTGTAGTGCAGGAAATCTGGGTTTGATCCCTGGGTGTGAAAGATCCCTTGGAGAAGGGAACGGCTACCCACTCCAGTATTCTGGACTGGAGAACTTCATGGACAGAGGAGCCTGACTGGCTACAGTCCACAGGGTTGCAAAGAGTCGAACACGACTGAGTGACTAATACACACACAACCCAAACTCAAGCAAAAATGGGTAACGGAAAACAGAAACTGGTGCAAACTGGACCCAGATGTTGGATTTACCAGACAATGACAGTAGCTATAATAAAGAGCAGCTATAATAAATATATTGAAAGAACTAAAAGAAAAAGTTTAAAGAATGAGATAGAATTATGACAATGATTCAAAAAAGAGAAAACATTCTCAATAAAAAGAAACAAGAAAATGGAAATTCTTGAGTTGAAAAGTACAAGTGAAAAGAAAATTCGTTAGAAAGCCTTACCAGCAGACTTGAATAAGCAGATAAGAAATCAGTATAAACTGGTAACAAAATTTATCCAAAGAGAAACTAGCAAAAAAGACTGAAGTGAAGTGAACAGGGTATTAGAGATCTGTAGGATAAAACCAGCTGCAAAGACGTGTGATAGAATTCCCATAAAAAGGAAAGGAGGATGAAAAGGAAGAAAAACAATTTTTTAAAAAATAGTGGCTATAAATTCAAATTTTGATGAAAAATATTACACTGAAGATCCAAGAAGCTCAATAAAACCCAAGTGGGATAAACACAAAGAGATTCAAACTTATACACATCATAATCAAACTGTCAGTCAGTTCAGTTGCTCAGTCACATCCAACTCTTTGTGACCCCATGAACGGTAGCACGTCAGGCCTCCCTGTCCATCACCAACTCCCAAAGTTCACCCAAACCTATGTCCATTGAGTCGGTGATGTCATCTAACCATCTCATCCTCTGTCGTCCCCTTCTACTCCTGCTTTCAATCTTTCCCAGCATCAGGGTCTTTTCAAATGAGTCAGCTCTTTGTATGAGGTGGCCAAAGTACTGGAGTTTCAGCTTCAACATCAATTCCTCCAATGAACACCCAGGACTGATCTCCTTTAGGATGGACTGGTTGGATCTCTTTGCAGTCCAAGGGACTCTCAAGAGTCTTCTCCAACAACACAGTTCAGAAGCATCAATTCTTCAGCACTCAGCTTCTCACATCCATACATGACTACTGGAAAAACCATAGCTTTGACTAGACGACAAAGTAATATTGGCAAAGTAATGTTTCTTCTTTTTAATATGCTGTCTAGGTTGGTCATAGCTTTTTATTCAAGGAGCAAACGTCTTTTAATTTCATGGCTGCAATCACCATCTGCAGTGATTTTGGAGCCCAGAAAAATAAAGTCAGCCACTGTTTCCACTGTTTCCCCATCTATTTGCCATGAAGTGACGGGAACAGATGCCATGGTCTTAGTTTTCTGAACGTTGAGCTTTAAGCTAACTTTTTCACTCTCCTCTTTCACTTTCATCAAGAGGCTCTTTAGTTCTTCTTCACTTTCTGCCATAAGGGTGGTGTCATCTGTGTATCTGAGGTTATTGATATTTCTCCCAGCAATCTAAACTGTGAAAGACTAGAAAATCTTGAAAATAACAAGAGAATAATGATTGACTAGGTTTAGGGGAACAATACACGTACATGCCAAGATTCACTCTCTCTACTCAGGTATCTAACAAATGTAATAAGGCAAAACAAACAAGAAGTATCAAGACTGGAAAAGAAGCAAAACTTTCTTTATTCACAGATGACATGCTCCTTAGGATAAAATACTAAGGAATTCATAACAACTATGTACATATATGTTATATATATATAACAACATGATTGAATCTCAAATGCATTATGCAAAGTGAAAGAAGTCAAACTCAACGGGTACTTATGTATAGTTCCATTTATATGATATCCTGCTCAAACGGTAAAGAATCCGCCTGCAATGTGGGAGACCTGGATTCGATCCCTGGGTTGGGAAAATCCCTGGAGGAGGGCATGGCAACCCACTCTAGTATTCTTGCCTGGAGAATCCCCATGGACAGGGGAGCCAGGCGGGCTACAGTCCATAGGTTGCAAAGAGTCAGACATGACTTAGCAACTAAGCACAGCACACAGAAGTAGAAAACAGAAGAGTGGTTTGAGGCCTGGCAGGGCGCATGAAGGCTGGCATAAGGGGCATAAAGGAATCAGGAGGGTGCTGAAACTCTTCTATATTGTATTGTAAAGATGACTACATAATTCAAAAGAGTGATTTTTCCTTTATGTTAAAAAAAACCACTAACACAAAAATTATTTTTTTTAATTCTTTCCAAAAGCTAAAAATAACATTTCCATGAAATAAATTAAATATGTACATTTAAAAATTCCATATGCTGATCATCTGAACACTGTAAATCAGAATAATTATTCTTAGTATAAATTCATATAATTTAATCAGTTCTTAGCTGTTTAGATTTCTAATAATGTTTTACTTGCATTTTTTGAAGTCTTTTACAATATGGTACTATGTTTCTTTTTAACAAAATTGTTTACAATTAAGTTTATTACCAATTAGTCTCATGACACCTTCAAAATATTTATTGTTATGCCATCTTGAAATTAATGAAGTATTACTGATGTAAAGTTACAATGCATTCTTTTTGGAATACAAGTGGAATCCTACTCTTTTCAGCTGGCCTGGGTCATTACATCACTTCCCAGTAAGTAAACATCAGTTTGGACACTTTATTTCTTTAGTGTGCTTACAATAATCCTATCTTCAGTTGTTTGCACTATTTACTTTCATGCTAAATATACAATACCTTAACTTTTCAGTTACTTATAGAATATCCTGAAAATGATTTCATTACTGCCACATAGTAAGTACCAAGACCGAGCCTAAAAATAACATTAAAGTGCCAATTTCAAACAAAAAAACAATAAGTCTCCTTTAAATCATCATTCTCTGCTGATGCATACTGACCTAACCTAAAATTTAAATGGGAATGGGAAGGAAGCCACCCACTCCATGCCAAGCCAGTGACCACAGAGTCAATAACAAGGCTTGATACTTTCAAGCACTGGCTTTTTCCGGTACCACTAAAAACAGCTCTAAATTGAGATCCAAAGCACACTGGGTTAGGAAGAGCATACAGAGAAATAAAAGACAATATTTCAATGCCAGCTAAACTCCATTCTATACACAGTAAGTTCCTCTCTATATTCATTCTCTCTTGCTTGACTACACAGTGAAATGCACATATTCCAGTATGCAGAAATAGGTTCAAATCATCAGCTGTGCAGTTTTGGGTGATTTACTCAAATATTTAGATCACTGGTTTGATGTTAACTTAAAAATCACCTGTAAAAAGGAGACAGAACAGCATATCCCTCAAATGATTACAGGAAATATCTCATATAATTCAATGGTATATGGTAGAAAATCAATAAATAGTTCTATTTTTTCAGCTCACCATACTAAATGATATTTTACATGTAAAATCTGAATATAAATATCTTTTTGTAAGCAGCTTTTAGCAGAAAAAAGCTTTTTCAGGGACGAGCTCTCTGCAGGACGCAGCTCTTTGTCTCATCAACAACTTTAAGCCAGATACCCCCATGCTCCACTCATCTCTGGCTAGCACATCTTTAAGATCTTTTGATCACACAATATTTTGCCTAACTTGTTGGTTCTTTCCATAGATAAATAAGTAGTAATGAAGAATAAGTAATTAACAAATGACCAGATCTCTTCTATTAAAAAAAGTGTATATATATATAATTCCTCTTATTTTATGGTTAACATTTTTTGAACTGGGTAAAGACCAAATCTGGGAACACTACTAAAACTTGGCAATTCATCTACAGGTAGAGAAAAATAGAGAGCAGAGGCTGTTAAGTGCCTCAGGACAGGCCACACTGCAAAATATGTACCGAGTCTGTCTTCTCTGACTCCACTCTTACCACCCTGAACCAAGCACCACTATTCTCTCTTACCTGAACTCATCAACTGACTCCTTAACTAGTCTTCCTACTTCCATTCTGGGCCCCTTCAATCCATTTTATACACAGAAGCCAAAGTAACGCTAAAACATAGATTACAAATAATATTGACAATACCAAAAAGTTCATTGAGGAAATCTATTAACTGTTCTTTTGCCTGTTATAAGCAATAAACAAAAAGAACATTTTAAATTAAGAACAGCAAACCAGCAATTAAGAAGTTCTCTTATTTATGAAAGATAATTAAATGTAATGTGGGAGCTTCAAAATAAAATGCTCCGAAATATATGACATGTAAGAAACACAGCGGAAACTGATTTAGCTTGAATATTTGTCTGAGTATCAAGCTTTTCAATTAATTCCTTCCCAATAGAAATTTTAATATCTTAAAGACATTGCTTCAAAACAGAAAATCATTTTGTTTTGACATTTTACCTGGTACTTTGCCTATGACTAAATTGTGCACTAAACTTTCATTGAATGTTCTTCAAAATAAGTTATTTGTCAGGTGTTTATTATTTATCTGACCAATTAGTAAATAGGACATTCGAGGTACCATACCTAGCAAGATGTCACTGAGAGTACTGCAGAAGACAAGAAAAAGTATCTAGGAAAATACTCTTGGTAAGTGGCGATTATAACTGCTACCAGAGACTCACTGGAAAAGACTGATGCTGGGAGGGACTGGGGGCAGGAGGAGAAGGGGACGACAGAGGATGCGATGGCTGGATGGCATCACTGACTCAATGGACGTGAGTCTGAGTGAACTCCAGGAGTTGGTGATGGACAGGGAGGCCTGGCGTGCTGCGATTCACAGGGTTGCAAAGAGTTGGACATGACTGAGCGATTGAGCTGAGCTGAGCTGAGAGAAAAATGACATGTCTTCTCTTCAGATATATTCTGTCTAAGAAATGTAAAGGCTTTTATTCTAAAACTTTGTATCTTTATTATTGCTTTGTGTCAGTACATGATGACCACTTGGAAAAATCCTTTATCTTACTCATTCTGTAAGATTTATGGAGACAACCTACGTAGATTTTCACTTTATATTTTAGTGATTGTCTATTTCACAGATTTCTTCTAGGTAGGCTTTTTTCCTCTTTACTAAGGTAGCACAATGGAGTTTTTAGGCTTTGACCTGAATGAGACCACCAGGTGTCCATTGTTGGCATGAGACTATTATAATCACTGTCTCAAGAAATATCATTGTATCATAGCCCAGAATAAAAATTTATTTTTTTAATTCTAGTACATTGCAGAGAATAGCTACAAGCAATCCACATCTTGCTATCTGAAATGAATAATACTGTTATAATAATGATTGCTTTCATCTCACTTTCTAAACTAAAAATAGGAGAAAATTTTAGAGTGATAATTTTTAGTGTAAGTACATTTCTAATTGATTCACTCAAGTTTTTTTCTTTGAAATTCCCATGAGAAAACAAAATGGTTGACAGAACACTTATAAATCAATGGAAAAATATACCACTGGTTTATTTTTGCTCACAATATCATAGTTTAAAAACAATTCTCCATCAATTAAATGAATTCTAAATTAAATTTTAAAATATAACTGATTTCTAAATATACACTCTTAAAAAGAATCTCAATTACCATTAACACAAGAAATTTTACATTAGAGAAATCTTAATTTGTACATGTTGACTGTTAATATAAGAGCAAGTTCCTTGATTTATTACCTGCTACTGAATTAAAAAAAAAAAAAGTACTCAATATGAAGGCTAGGAAAGAAGCAAGGGCATAAAAAGATGTTACCTTTTCATTTTTAAACTTTCCTCTACTATTTATTTCTATGCTCATATATTCTATAAAAATACAGAACTTAACTGATCACATACTACTAATATGGTACTACATTACATACTTTGGGATTCCTTAGAATAAGAGATGCCACAATTCTAAACCCCTGTTACTCTAGGGTTTTTAAGAAACTTATTATTATATTTATTTGGTGTAGGAGGGATCACACAAAAATCTGTGATTAAATTCTAAGAATCTGAATTTCCTAATGTCATTTCAGTTCACTGAAATAAAACAGAAAGCAAAATCTCATATATATATATATATATATATATACACACACACACACACAGCACTGCTATACAAATCTAGATTGCTGAAGGTTTACAAGTTCTGTCATTATAAAATAAAAAAATTATACAATTTCTGTTAAATGTAAGTATTACAGAAAAATTATACGGTGCTTGTAAAGAGAATACATAAAATTATTTTTTTCCAGATTGCTATTTATTGCTATTTATTTCATATTTCTCCAACCATTGAAAAAACGCTGAAGTAGGACCACTGCTTTGCTACAAGTCAGTCAATATACACTGGAGGTCAACCTTTTCCTTGCGCTCTATAAACCTTCTGTTGTGCACACTGCATTAACAGAGATCAGAAACCCCTCAGTGACAGGAACTAACAGAACAACGGAACAAAAAGAGCCATCAAGCAGGGAAAGAATACTGGATGGTTCAATGCGAACAGATGAGTCATGGCTCTCTAACTTGTATTTCTTTCAAAAATCAGTTGTACATAAAGTTTCTAAGAATATTAACATTTTCCAAATTCACTTATTTAGGATCTACTCATCCTATTATTTGAACCGGCAGTTTAGTACAAAATAAGAAATTATGTCAAAACAATACTCAAGAAGCAACTTTGGAAAAAGAACTAAAACAAAGCCCATATTTAATTTTTATATTAATTTTATAAAAATACAAATATTTCCAGTAATAGTATGACAGCACTTTGGAACACTACTTACCTAGAGCAATGTTTACTCCCAACTATGTTCACAAGACCACCAGTTTAGAGGGATGTCATGTTCAAACAAGTTTAGGAAAAAGTACATGATATACTGCTTGTTATAATACACACTAGCTTTTTAAAGAACAGTTATCCAGTCAGGAAACCCATTCAATTGTGAATCACCAAAAGTTCCCCATTTATGTGGCCATAGTATACTTTTTTCACAAAGCGTATAGAGGAAGTTTAGAAAATGCTGATAATCAGCATTTAAGGCATGTTTTCCCCCATGTAATCTACAAGCAAGGTCTAACACTCAAAATAGTAGTAGTAGCAACCTTTTTTCTTTTTTTACTTTTGTATAGGAAAAGAAAAAAAGAATTACGTTGCATTCTGCTCAAGAAAAAGAAAATTAAAATGTGCTGCCAAACTCTGGCGTTAATACTTGTGGTCACTGTGACAAATGTATACATATGACATTGGAAAGACTCCGATTATCAAAACCTGACATCCAAGCCTCAGCCACGGTCTTTTCAATACAATTTTTCATATATTTTATTATATTCTTGAAGCCCTTCTGAAGAATGTTCAGAGAATTTTACAATAAAGTCTTGTCTAATCTATCTTAATAATTCTGTCTCATCAACCATCGACTTTACACTTCTTTCCTTCTAGGCAAACAGGCATTTCAGCCCTTTATGGGTCATACTGCCATTATAGCACTAGCAATTTTAAAGTTTTTATTTTTTTTAAAATAAAATATAGAACAAGCCATATCCATGATCTCTCCAAATCCTTCCACAAATAGATGATTTTCATTATTCTCAGACATACAGCTTCTACCGTGAAAATCCTTCAGAACAAAGTTCCAAACAGACAACTTAAACTAAAAAGGAAAAAAGGCAATCCTGGTTTGAAATTACTCAACAAAAATATGGGTACAACTACTGTTCAAATGGGCTTCCCTGGTGGCTCAGAGGTTAAAGCATCTGCCTGAAATGCGGGGGACCCGGGTTTGATCCCTGGGTTGGGAAGATCCCCTGGAGAAGGAAATGGCAACCCACTCCAGTATTCTTGCCTGGAGAATCCCATGGACGGAGGAGCCTGGTGGGCTACAGTCCACGGGGTTGCAAAGAGTGGGACACGACTGAGCGACTTCACTTCACTGTTCAAATAATCATTAATATCTCTTTGTATTCACTTTCATTAATAGTAACACTATATATAACAAAAATTATATTTTACAAGTGTCTAAACACAGTCACTACAAACTTTATAAACGGTTTACTGGTTGAGCAAATACAGCATTAGAACTAATTACACTTAAATGGTGTTAAAATTTGCAGAGAACATGAGCTCATTCCAAGAATGGCACAGAAAAGTTGAAAATTTGATGGTTTTTTTTTTAAAGGTAATACTTACTATTACAAATTTATATTTTAAAATAAAAGCTTCACAGTGTTTCTAATACCTTATCTTAATCATGACCACTGTCATAGCTGATGCTTAGCCAAATAGTGTCACAGAGTTTCAGAAAACTTCAAACCTTTCTACAGGGCCCCTTTCATTACCCACAAAGTTGCAATAGCTAATTTTTGCAAAATTAGTTAATGGTTGGGTGAAAGAAAAAATATGACTGGTTCAAAGCATATGGATACCTACTGCATGGGAATCTACAATTACTTCAAAATTAAAAGCTTAATATAAGCAAGCAACAAACATATGAACTGCCAATGGCACTACTGGCATGCGATCCTGGAACCCTGTATCCTACCATAAAAATTTTAGGATAGTAGCAACTGTCCAACAGAAGCTCATTTTAAAGCCTACAATTAATACAGTAAGGAAGTCATTTAGGTTAGTGATTCAAACCACCAAGACACTCCTGGCATCATAAAAACAATGCAAAACCAGCAGCACCTAAAACAGTGAAATGAATTCATTTCCTTTTCTGTCGCCAGGATATTACTGTCTGTTGATCTGCTGTTGTCCTCAACAGCTCGGTGATGTTTCACACTTTAAGTAAATAGTCAACACTGCAATTATACTGTGCTCTTCAAAGAATTATTACATGAATTGCATTTATTGTGTAAATCCATTACAGGGTAAAAACCCTCAATTTTTCATTCTCTGCTGCTGCTAAGTCGCTTCAGTCGTGTCTGACTCTGTGCGACCCCATAGACAGCAGCCCACCAGGCTCCGCCATCCCTGGGATTCTCCAGGCAAGAACACTGGAGTGGGTTGCCATTTCCTTCTCCAGTGCATGAAAGTGAAAAGTTAGAGTGAAGTTGCTCAGTCGTGTCCGACTCTTAGCGACCCCATGGACTGAAGAGTTGCAAATCTCTTTTATTATTTTATTCTTTTGGGAGTAAAAAACATAAAAATGTGTTAAATATTGATTTAAGTAATATATATACATTATTGATTTCTGAGGAAACTATAATCAAAGACTTATATATGTGTCTTTGATTATAGTTTTAGACATGAATCTGCAAGAATGAAGGTAACTGTTGTCCCAAATGAGCCACACCTCAGAAAAATGCTAAGGGCACCAAAAAGATTTTTCAAGCTATGCTTGAAGCAAGAATAATTAGCTAGCAGATGACCAATACAAGGCTTCCATTTTCTCCACCAAAGAAAATGATATTCAGACACCCTAGAGAGAAAATTTTACATGAAGCCACTGGGAGATTTTCACACATCTTATAGCAGATTACAAACTCAGAGAAAGAAGATCCCAAGATACTGAAGAACATAACAAGCATATTTTCAGTGTTCCTATCAAAGACTAGGACATAGGACCTTGTCCAATAAATGCCAAAGACTCAGGAATGGGAAGATATTGTCAAAAAATTATGACAAAAATAGGGATTTGGAAGCTCCATGAGCCCCTTCAACACTCTAAATAGTAAATTAAACAATGACTTGAGAATATTTTAAGAGTAGGGGCCTAGCTCTCAGAAAAATAAATCAAAATCCAAAGTTGATACATTACCTACATCTGATATACTACCTAAATTTCCAGTTTTCAACAACAACAAAAATACAAGACATGCAAAGAAACAGAAATCTGTGACTCATAGCCAGGAGAAGGGTGTGGGGGAAGCAGTCAACAGAAACACTCTAATAGGTCCAGATGTTGAAGTTGGCAAGGATTTCAAAGAAGCTGTTACAAATGTGTTTAAAGAAGCTATGTCCAAAAATTAAACAAAAATATGGTAACAATGATTAAAAATAAACAGAAAATCTAAATAGAAAAATACAAGCCATAAAAAGAACCAAAGACCAGTTCTAAAACATACAATACAGTAACTGAAATGAAAAACTTATTAGAGGGTCTCAGGAGCAGATTTGAAGTGGAGGAAAGAAATCAGTAAACTCAAAGACATATCAATAGAAATTATCAAATCTGCAGAGTAGAGAGAAAAAAAACAAGCAAAAATTACACGTAGGATACAATCACATGCATAATAGGAGTCTCAGAAGAGGAGAAAAAAACGTGAAAAAACAATGGCTACAGATGTCTCATATTTGATGAAAAACATTCATCTACAGATCCAAGAAGTTCAATAAACACAGAGATCAATACCTAGACTTACCACAGGCAAGTTGGTATGAGACAAATACAAACAAAATCTTGACAGTCACAAGAGAAAAAGTGACTCATACACACAGAAGAGTAACAATACAATTAAAAGCTAATTTCTCATCAGAAACCACATATAAGTGAGAAGACAGTGAAATGACATGTTTAAAATGCTGAAAGAAAAAAAACGTTAATCAAGAGTTATATATAGGGCTAAACCACTCTTCAGAAATAAAGTCATAGACAAGACATTCCCAGATAAACAAGGAAAGAGAAAATCAGGTGCTAATAGAACAATCTTATTAGAAATATTAAAGGAAGTTTCTAGAGCTGAAAAAAATGACACCAGATGGTAAATAAACCAACAGGAAGGGAAGTTTTTTTGAGACACCATATGATTGATCCTGGAGAATGATCTACATGTGTTGGAAAAGAGTTATATATTCTCCTCTTGTAATGTGGAGAAATACATTTAAGTTGGTCAATAGTGTACAAGTTTTCTATATCCTTAGTTTTTTGTTCTATCAGATGAAAAGAAAGAAGTATTAAAATCTTCAACTATAATTGTTTAGTTGTAAATTTGCCCTTTTAAGTCTATCATTTTCTGCTTAATGTATTTTGAGTCTCAGGAGTTAGGTGGATAAACATTTATAACAGTACATATTCTTGACACATTGATCCTTTTATCATTATGAATTTTCCCTCTTTAACTCCAGTAATGCTTTTTATCTTAAAGTCTATTTTGTCTGTTCTCAAAATAGTTACTGTACCTAATACTATCTGCAAGATATGTCTTTTCTCTTTTTATTTTCAACTTATTTGAACCTATTCAACTTATTTCAATTGATCTGGCTCTAAAGTATGTTTCTTTTGATAAGATATAGTTGGATTCTGCTTTTTTATCAAGTTGGAAATTTTCTGCCTTTTGATTGCAGTGTTTATACCACTCACACTTAATGCAATTATTGATAAGACTATATTTATATCTGTGACTTTAATATTTTTATTATGTCTCATGTCTTATTTTTCCTTTCCTTTATTAATATCTTTTGGCTTATGTAAGTAGTTTTTACATGCTATTTTAACTGACTGTTAACTTTCTCGCTATACTTCTTGAGTGATTTTCTTAGTGGCTGCTCTAGAGGCCACAATACACATCATCAACTCATAACAATATATTTCAGGTGACCCCATGAACTACACAGTCCATGGAATTCTCCAGGCCAGAATACTGGAGTGGGTAGCCTTTCCCTTCTCCAGGGGATTTTCCCAACCCAGAGATTGAACCCAGGTCTCCCACATTGCAGGTGGATTCTTTACCAGCTGAGCCACAAGGGAAGCCCATATTTCAGGTTAATACTAGCTTACCTTTTATCTGCTGTGAAAGTGCTGCACTAAATATGGCAGCAAATTTGGAAAACTCAGCAGTGGCCACAGGACTGGAAAGGTCAGTTTTCATTCCAATCCGAAAGAAAGGCAATGTCAAACAATGTTCAAACTACTGCACAATTGAACTCATCTCACATGTTAGCAAAGAAATGCTCAAAATCCTCCAAGCCAGGCTTCAACAGTATGTGTACCGTGAACTTCCAGATGTTCAAGCTGGATTTAAAAAAGGCAGAGGAACCAGAGAAATCAAATTGCCAACATCTGCTGGATCATCGAAAAAGCAAGAGAGCTGCAGAAAAACATCTATTTCTGCTTTATTGACTACGCCAAAGCCTTTGACTGTGTGGATCACAGCAAACTGTGGAAAATTCTTAAAGAGATGAATTAAAATTCTTACCTACCTCCCGATAAATCTGTATGCAGGTCAAGAAGCAACAGTTAGAACTGGACATGGAACAACAGACTGGTTCCAAATAGGGAAAGAAGTATGTCAAGGCTGTATATTGTCACCATGCTTATTTAACTTAAATGCAGAGTACATCATGTGAAATGCTGGCCTGGATGAAGCACAAGCTGGAATCAAGATTGCTGGGAGAAATATCATAACCTCAGATATGCAGATGACACAACCATTATGGAAGAAAGCGAAGAATTAAAGAGCCTCTTGATAAAAGTAAAAGAAGAGAGTGAAAAGGCTGGCTTAAAGCTCAACATTCAGAAAACTAAGATCATGGCATCTGGTCCCATCACTCATGGCAAATAGATGGGGAAAAAATGGAAACAGTGAGAGACTTTATCTTGTTGGGCTCCAAAATCACTGCAGATGATGACTGCAGCCATGAAATTAAAAGATGCTTGCTCCTTGGAAGAAAAGCTATGACTAACGTAAACAGCATATTAAAAAGCAGAGACATTACTTTGCCAAAAAAGCTCCATCTAGTTAAAGCTATGGTTTATCCAGTAGTCATGTATGGATGTGAGAGTTGGACTATAAAGAAAGCTGAGGGCCAAAGAATTGATGCTTTTGAACTGTGGTGTTGGAGAAGACTCTCGAGAGTCCCTTGGACTGCAAGGAGATCCAACCAGTCCATCCTAAAGGAAATCAGTCCTGAATATTCCTTGGAAGGACTGATGCTGAAGCTGAAACTCCAATACTTTAGCCACCTGATGTGAAGAACCTGACTCATTGGAAAAGACCCTGATGCTGGGAAAGATTGAAGGCGGGAGAAGGGGATGACAGAGGATGAGATGGTTGGATGGCATCACCGACTCGATGGACATTAGTTTGAGCAAGCTCCAGGAGTTGGTGATGGATAGGGAAGCCTGGCATGCTGCAGTCCATGGGGTTGCAGAGTCGGATACAACTGAGTGACTGAACTGAACTAAACTGAACTGACTAGTTTAACTGTGGGTTTCCCAGGTGGTGCTAGTGGTAAAGAATCCGCCTATCAATGCAGGTAGACATTAAGAGACACAGGTTCAATCCCTGGGTCAGGGTGATTCCCTGAAGGACAGCATGGCAACCCACATGAGTATTCTTGCCTGGAGAATCCCTATGGACAGAGAAGCCTGGCAGGCTACAGTCCACAGGGTTTCAAATAGTTGGACACCACTGAAGTGACTTAACATGCCCTAGCTTAATTATGGTAAAATATAGCAACTTTGCACCAATGTAGCTCCATTTCTACCTTTCTCATGGTTATAACTATTGCTTTATGAAACTTTTATGTTTTCTTAAGAGTAATTAAGAGATATACATCAAGCCTTTTATATTTCCCATGCAATTATCATGTCTATTAGACCATACATTTGGACAGGTTGGAAACTGTTTTGGTGCAGAGTCAAATAGTAAATATTTTAGGCTCTGCAGGTCATATCTGCTGCATATTATTGGTTTTTTCTCAGTTTCATGGGGAAATAACTGACATATAAGTTTAAGGCATACACTTTGATGGTTTGATTTATATATAGGATAAAAGTCATTACCACAATAGGTTCAACTAACATCCATCTTCTCACATAGATACAATTTAAAAAAAGAAAGAAGAAAAAAGGCAAAAAAATCTATTCATGTGAGAACGAACTCAGGATTTACTGTAACAACTTACTCATATATTGTATAGCAGTATACACAATATATACAAATAAATATAACTTGCTTGTCATTGCTCTTGTTATTACAATCATACTTAATGGCTTGCCTGCAGGACCCTGCCCCTTTCAGTTCAGTTCAGTCCAGTCACTCCGTCCTGCCTGACTAGGCGACCCCTGGACTGCAGCACACCAGGCTTTCCCTCTGCTGGACTGTAAACTCAAGTGCCCTTGTTCAGTTCATGGAGATAGTTTGTCCCTGCCCACCTGAGAACAGAGGAGATTAACACACCCCTTCCGAAGTCTGGTCATTCCCTTGGAGGCGTTTCGCAAGACTGAAGACCCTTTCACTCCACTTCCCCACTGCCTGCTTCAATCCTGCCTTTTGACTTTAGTTCCCCACTGCTTCTCTCTCTCTGATATATTAAAAAGCCTGGTATCCAGACCCAAATAAGATGGTTGTTTTGAGGTGCTACCCTGCCATCTTCTGTTTGCTGGCTCCCCAATGAAAGTCTCTTCCTTGCCTCAAAAAAAAAAAAAAAAAAAAAGTGCAGAGGGATTCCCTTTTCCACATCCAGGGCAGCATTTGTTATCCCTTGTGTTTTTCATGATATGGCCATTTTAATAGGTGTGAGGTATCTGACTGTGTTTTAATTTACATTCTCCTGATGACTAATGATGTTGAACATCTCTTCATGTACCTGTTGGACTTTCACATATCTTCAAAGAAGATATGTCTATTCAGATTCTTTGCCCCTTTTTAAATTGGAATTTTAGGGTTTTCTGCTACTGAGTTATATGAGTTCTGTATGTATTTTGGATATTAACCCCTCATCAGATACATAGTTTACAAGTATTTTTTCCCATTCGATAGGCTGCCTTTTCACTTTGTTGATGGTTTCTTTGGCTGTGCAGAAGCTTTTCAGCTTGCTGTAGTCACACTTGTTGATTTTTTATTTTGTTGCTGTGCTTTAGGTGTTATCTCTAAAAAATCATTCCTAAGACCTATTTCAAGGACCTTTACTCCTATGTTTTATTCTAGGAGTTTCATAGTTCCAGGTTGATATTTAGGTCTTTAACATATTTCAACTTAATGTTTGTGATGAGTGTACAATATGAGTCCAGTTTCACTCTTTTACATATAAATATCCAGTTATCCCAGCACCATTTATTGAAGAGACCGTCATTCCTCTATTAACTATTCTTGACTCTCATCAAATATTTGTTGACCATAGATGGTTAGGTTTATTCCTGGGCTTGGGTCTATTTCTCTGACTTTATGTCAGTACATTACTGTTTTGATGGCTATAGCTTTATAGTACAGCTTAAAATGTTGTTATTCCTCAGGATTTCTCTGGCTGTTTGGCGACTTTTGTGGTTTCATGTACATTTTAGGAGTGATTTTTCTACTTCCATTAAAAAAAAAAAAAAAGCCATTGGAATCCTGAAAGGGCTTGTACTGAGTCTGTAGATGGCTTTTGGTAAAACTGACATTTTAACAATATTAAATCTTGCAATCTGTCAATTCAGGATACCTTTCCATTTATAGGTGTTTTCTTCAGCTATTTTCTGGCAGTTTTCATTGCAGAGATCTTTCACTGCCTAAAATTAATTTATTCCTAGGAATTTTATTTTTGATGCTAACACAAATGAGATCAATTTCTTCATTTTCCCAAATTTTGCTGTTTGTGTATGGAAAGGCATTGATTTCTGTATGTTTATTTGGCATTCTGCAACATTATTGAATTCATTCATATATCTAACAGCTTTTTGGTTTAGTGTTTAATTTCTATATATAAAATCGTGTAATCTACAAATAGAGACAATTTTATTTTTTCCTTTCCAATTCTGATCCTTTTTCTTTTTCTTGCCTGATTGCTCTAAACAGGACTTCCCATACTATGTGAAAATAAGTGGTGAGAATGGGCACTTATCTTGTTCCTGATCTTAGAGAAAAAGTGTTCAACATTTCACCTCTTGCTTGATGTTAAGCCTTATTATATTGATATGTTTCTTTTATGTCTAATTTAAGAGGTTTTTATTTTTAACTTATGAATGGATGCTGAGTTTTCTCAAATGCTTATTGTCTGCTGAGATGACCATACGATCTTTTTCTTTTATTATTTAAAAAATTTATCTTATATTGGAGTATAGTTGATTGCAATGTTGTGCCAGGCATACAGCAAAGTGATTCAGTTATACATATACATGTATCTATTCTTTTTTCCTGGTGGCTCAGCAGTGAAGAATCTGCCTGCCAATGTAGGGCACTTGGGTTCGATCCCTGGGTCAGTAAGATATCCTGAAGAAGGAAATGGCAACCATTCCAGTATTCTTGCCTGGGAAATCCCATGGACAGAGGAGGCATGCTGCAGTCTATGGGGCCACAAAGAGTCACACAACTTAGCGACTAAACAACATTCTTTTTCAAGTTCTCTTCCCATTTAGGCTATTACAGAATACTGAGCAGAGTTCCCTGTGCTATACAGTAGGTCCTTGCTGTTTTACCTTTCTTTTTTTTTTTTTTACCAGTCTCACTTCATTGTTTTGTTTTGAGAGGGCTGTGCTGGGTCTTCTTTGTGGCACGTGGGCTCCTTGTTGCTGCAAATGACCTTCTCTAGTTGCAGCGTGTGGGCTCTAGAACCCAAGGGCTCAGTAGACGTGGCACCCAGGCTTAGTTGTAGTACATGAGATCTTAGGTCCCTGACCAGGGCTCGAACCTGGCCCCACTGCACTGGGAGCATGAAGCCTTAGCCACTGGACCACCACGGAAGTCCCTTAGCTGTTTTAAGTACAGCAGCATGCATATATCAATCCCAGCCTCCCTCCTGGTCTATCATCCCATGCCTCACATCCTCCCAGTATCTACAAGTTCATTCTCTAAGTCTGCGAGTCTGCTTCTGTTTTATAAATAAGTTCATTTATATCAGTTTTTAAAGATTCAGCACATAAGCAACATCGTATGATATTTGTCTTTCTCTGACTTACTTCACTTGGTATAATAGTCTTCAGGTATATCCATGTTGTTGTAAATGGTTTTATTTTGTTCTTTTCAATGATTTAGTAATATTCCATTGTATATATGAACCACATCTTCTTTATTCATTCCTCCCATCAAAAGGACATGTAGGCAATTTTTGTGTCTTGGCTACTGTAAACAGTGCTGCATTGAAATTGGGGTGAAGGGATCTTTTCAAATTATGACTGTCTCAGGATATATGCTCAATAGTGGTATTGCCGGATCTTATGGTGGCTCTACTTTTCATTTCTTAAGGAACTTACATTCTGTTCTCCATAGTGGCTGTACCAATTTACATTCCCACAACAGTGTCGGAGGATTCCCTTTTCTCCACACATTCTAGCATTTATTATTTAGACTTCTTGATGATGGCCACTTTGACTGGTGTAAAGTGATACTTCATTATAGTTCTGATTTACAATTCTCTAATAATTAGTGATGTTGAGCATCTTTTTATGTGCTTCTTGGCCATCTGTGTATCTTCTGTCCATTTTTTGATTGGGTTGTTCGTTTTTTTGATATTGAGACACATGAGCTGTTTAAAAATTATGGGGGTTAATCCCTTGTTGATCACATTGTTTGCAAATATTTTCTCCCATTCTTTTGAGTTGTGTTTGTGTTTTTGTTTTGTTTGTGGTTTCCTTTACTGTGAAAAACCTTTTGAGTTGAATACTGTTTATTCATTTCTATTTTTATTTCCATTACTGTAGGAGGTGTAATGAGAAAGATATTGCTGTGATTTATGTCAAAGAGTGTTCTGCCTATGTTTTCCTCTAAGACTTTTATAGTATCTGGTCTTACATTTAGGTCTTTAATGCATTTTATTTTTTATATAGGGTTTAAGAATATTCTATTTTCTTTTTGTGTGTGTATAGCTGTACAGTTTTCTCAGAACCAGTTATTGAAGAGACTGTTTTTTCTCCATTCTCTGACCTCAGCTGTCATAGATTAAGTGACCAAACTTACGACTAGCACCCCAAAAAAATGTCCTTTTCATTATAGGGGACTGGAATGCAAAAGTAGGAAGTCAAGAAACACCTGGAGTAACAGACAAATTTGGCTTTGGAATACAGAATGAAGCAAGGCAAGGGCTAATAGAGTTTTGCCAAGAAAACGCACTGGTCATAGCAAACACCCTCTTCAACAACACAAGAGAAGACTCTACACATGGACATCACCAGATGGTCAACACTGAAATCAGAGTGATTATATTTTCTGCAGCCAAAGATGGAGAAGCTCTATACAGTCAACAAAAACAAGACCAGGAGCTGACTGTGGCTCAGATCATGAACTCCTTATTGCCAAATTCAGACTTAAGTTGAAGAAAGTAGGGAAAACCGCTAGACCATTCAGGTATGACCTAAATCAAATCCCTTATGATTATACAGTGGAAGTGAGAAAGATTTAAGGGCCTAGATCTGATAGATAGAGTGCCTGATGAACTATGGACGGAGGTTCCTGACATTGTACAGGAGACAGGGATCAAGACCATCCCCATGGAAAAGAAATGCAAAAAAGCAAAACGGCTGTCAGGGGAAGCCTTACAAATAGCTGTGAAAAGAAGAGAAGCAAAAAGCAAAGGAGAAAAGGAAAGATACAAGCATCTGAGTTCAAAGTTCCAAAGAATAGCAAGAAGAGTTAAGAAAGCCTTCCTCAGCAATCAATGCAAAGAAATAGAGGAAAAGAACAGAATGGGAAAGACTAGAGATCTCTTCAAGAAAATGAGATATACCAAGGGAACATTTCATACAAAGATGGGCTCGATAAAGGACAGAAATGGTATGGACCGAACAGAAGCAGAAGATATTAAGAAGAGGTGGCAGGAATACACAGAAGAACTGCACAAAAAGGAGCTTCAGTACCAAGATAATCATGATGGTGCGATCACTCATCTAGAGCCAGACATCCTGGACTGTGAAGTCAAGTGGGCTTTAGAAAGCATCACTACGAACAAAGCTAGTGGAGGTGATGGAATTCCAGTTGAGCTATTTCAAATCCTGGAAGATGATGCTGTGAAAGTGCTGTACTTGATATGCCAGCAAATTTGGAAAACTCAGCAGTGGCCACAGGACTGGAAAAAGTCAGTTTTCATTTCAATCCCAAAGAAAGGCAATGCCAAAGAATGCTCAAACTACCACACAATTGCACTCAACTCACATGCTAGTAAAGTAATGCTCAAAATTCTCCAAGCCAGACTTCAGCAATACGTGAACTGTGAACTCCCTGATGTTCAAGCTGGTTTTAGAAAAGGCAGAGGAACCAGAGATCAAATTGCCAACATCTGCTGGATCATGGAAAAAGCAAGAGAGTTCCAGAAAAACATCTATTTCTGCTTTATTGACTATGCCAAAGCCTTTGACTGTGTGGATCACAATAAACTGTGGAAAACTCTGAAAGAGATGGGCATACCAGACTACCTGACTTGCCTCTTGAGAAACGTATATGCAGGTCAGGAAGCAACAGTTAGAAATGGACATGGAACAGACTGGTTCCAAATAGGAAAAGGAGTACGTCAAGGCTGTATATTGTAACCCTGCTTATTTAACTCTGATGCAGCGAAACACTGGGCTGGAAGAAGCACAAGCTGGAATCAAGATTGCTGGGAGAAATATCAATAACCTCATATACGCAGATGACACCACCCTTATAGCAGAAAGTGAAGAGGAACTAAAAAGCCTCTTGATGAAAGTGAAAGAGGAGAGCAAAAAAGTTGGCTTAAAGCTCAACATTCAGAAAACGAAGATCATGGCATCTGGTCCCATCACTTCATGGGAAATAGATGGGGAAACAGTGGAAACAGTGTCAGACTTTATTTTTCTGAGCTCCAAAATCACAGCCGATGGTGACTGCACCCATGAAATTAAAAGACGCTTACTACTTGGAAGGAAAGTTATGACTAACCTAGATAGCATATTAAAAAGCAGAGATATTACTTTGCCAATAAAGGTCCATCTAGTCAAGGCTATGCTTTTTTCAGTGGTCATGCATGAATGTGAGAGTTGGACTGTGAAGAAAGCTGAGTGCCAAAGAATTGATGCTTTTGAACTGTGGTGTTGGAGAAGACTCTTGAGAGTCCCTTGAACTGCAAGGAGATTCAACCAGTGCATCCTAAAGGAGATCAGTCCTCGGTGTTCATTGGAAGGACTGATGCTAAAGTTGAAACTCCAATACTTTGGCCACCTCATGCGCAGTTGACTCATTGTAAAAGACCCTGTTATGTTGGGAGAGACTAGGGGCAGGAGGAGAAGCAGATGACAGAGGATGAGATGGCTGGATGGCATCACAGACTCGATGGACATGAGTTTGAGTGAACTCTGGGAATTGGTGATGGACAAGGAGGCCTGGCGCGCTGTGATTCATGGGGTCGCAAAGAGTTGGACACGACTGAGTGACTGAACTGATACTCTCTCTACGGGGCTTCCCCACTGGTTCAGCAGTAACCTGCAATGCAGGAGATGCAGGAGATATGGGCTCAATCCCTGCGTTAGGAAGATCCCCTGGAGGAGAGCATGGCATCCCACTCCAGTAATCTTGCCTGGAGAATCTCACGGACAGAGGAGCCTGGCCGACTACTGTCCAGAGGGTCACAAGTGGTCAGACACGACTGAAGTGACTAAGCACAGCACACCACGTTCCCTCTATATACACTTTATGGAGTTTTAACCATAAATAGGTGTTGAATTCTGTCAAAAGTTTTTTTTTTAATCTATTGAGATGATGCGTTTTTTATTCTCCGATTTGTTGATGTGGTGTATTGCACTGTGATCTGTATATACTGAAAAATTCTTGCATCTCTGGGATAAATCCCATCTGAACATGGTATATGACCTTTCTAATGTTTTGTTGGAATTGGTTTCCTAGTATTTTATTGAGGATTTTTGCCTCTATGTTCATCACTGATATTGGTATATAATTTTCTTTTTTGTGGTATCACTGTCTGCTTTTGATGAGTGTGATGGTGGGAGTGTTCCTTCCTCTGCAGTTTTTTGGAAGAGTTTCAGAAGGACAGGTATTCTTCTCTACATGTTTGACAGAATTCACCTGTGGAGCCATCCGGTCCTAGACTTCTCTCATGATCCTTTGTATTTTCATGCTGTGTAACTTCTCCATTTTCATTTCTAATTCTGACTTGAGCCTTCTCCCATTTTTCTTGATGAGTCTGGCTAAAGGTTTACCAATTTTATTTATGCTTTCAAATAACCAGGTTTTGTTTCATTGATCTTTTCTATTGTTTTCTTCATCCCTATTTCATTTATTTCTGCTCTGATCTTTATAATTTCTTTCATTGTAACTGTGGATTTTATACGTTCTTCTTTATCTAGTTGCTTTAGGTGCAAGATAAAATTGTTTATTTGAGATCTTTATTGTTTCCTAAGATTTTATTGCTATAAACTACCCTCTTATTACTGCTTTTGCTGCGTCCCATAGGTTTTGGATCATTTGCTTTTACTTTCATTTGTCTCTAGGTATTTCTTAATTTCCTCCTTGATTTCTTCAGTGATCATTAGTTGTTTAGCAGTGATCCATTAGTTGTTTAGCAGCCTACCGTTTAGCCTCCACATGTTTAATTTTTACAGCTTTTTTTCTTATACCTGATTTCTATTCTCATAGCATTGTGGTTGGAAAATATGCTTGATATCATGAAAACTTTTTAAAATTTATCAAGGCTCACTTTGTGGCCCAGCATGTGATCAATCCAGGAGAATGTTTCATGTGCACTTGAGAAAAATGTGTATTCCACTGCTTTTGGATGGAATGCTTTATAAATATCAATTAAGTCCATCTGGTTTAATGTATCATTTAAGGCCTGTGTTTACTTATTGATTTTACGTCTGATCTGTTCATTGATGAAATTGGGGTGCTACTGTCCCCCACTATTACTGTGTTACTGTTGACTTCTCTTTATGGCCATTAGTATCTGTCTTAGATATTGAGGTACTCCTATGCTGGGTGCATATATATTTACAATTATTATAGATTATTCTTGGGTTGATCTCTTGATCATTAAGTAGTGTTTTTCTTTGTCTCTTGTAACAGTCTTTATTCGAAAGTCTATTTGATCTGATACGAGTATTGCTACTCCAGCTTTCTTCCGGTTTGCATTTACATGGAATATCTTTTTTCTATCCCTTCACTTTGTGTGCATGTGTTCCTAGATTTGAAATGGATCTGTTGTAGACAGCATGTATACATCTGTTTTTGTCTGCCTTCTTTTTGTATACATTCAGCTAGTCTGTGTCTTTTTATTGGAGCATTTAATGTTTACGTTTAAGGTAATTATCTATATGGATGTTCTTACTTGGGCTTCCCTCGTAGCTCAGTGGGTAAAGAATCTGCCTGCAAGGCAGGAGACTGGGGTTTGATCCCTTGGTCAGCAAAATCCCCTGGAGGAGGGCACGGCAACCCATTCCAGTATTCTTGGCTGGAGCATCCCATGAGCAGAGGAGCCCGGCAGGCTACAGTCCATGGAGTCATAAGAGTTGGACACAACTTAGCGACTAAACCACCACCATGTTTTTACTTCCATTTTGTTAATTGTTCTGGGTTTGTTTTTGTAGGTTTTTTTTCTTTCCTTCCTCTTTTGTTCTCTGTTGTGGTTTCATACCTAACTTCAGTACTGTGTTTGGATTCCTTTTTTTTTTTTTTCGTGTGTATCTATTATAGATTTTTGGTTTGGTTACCACAGGTCTTGATATAGCAGTCAGTATATAAAAAGATTGTTTTAAGTTGCTAGTCTTAATTTCAAATGCATTTCCAATATCCTGTATTTGTGCTCTCCTCACAATTGCAGTTTTTGACATACCTGTGTAGGGATGATTTTCTACCTTTATTGTATGTTTACCTTAACTAGTGAGTAATTTTGTAATTTTCTTTTTCTAGTTGTGGTGTTTTCTTTTCCACCTCAAGTTCCTTTAGCATTTGTTGCAAAGCTCTCTGGTGGTGCTGAATTCTCTTAGCTTTTGCTTCACTATAAAAGTTTTTATTTTTCCATCAAATCTGAATTAGCCCTGCTGAGTGGAGTATTCTTGGTTGTAGGTTTTCCCCTTTCAGCACTTTAAATATATTGTGCCACTCTTTCTGGCCTGCAGAGTTTCCGCTGAGAAAGCAATTGATAACCTTACGGGAATTCCCTTGTATGTTATTTGTTGCTTTCCCCTTGATGCTTTTGATTTTTTTTTCCTCTGTCTTTAATTTTTACCAATTTGATTACTATAAGTCCCGATGTGTTCCTTCTTCGGTTTATCCTGCCTGGGACTCTCTTTGCTTCTTGTACATGAGTGACTGTTTTCTTTTCCATGTTAGGAAATTTTTCAGTTATCCCTTCAAATACCTTCTCGGGTCCTTTCTCTCACTATTCTTCTTCTAGGACCCCTGTAATGTGAATGTCTATGCATTTATTGTTGTCCCAGAGGTCTCTTAGACTGTCCTCATTTCTTTTCATTCTGTTATCCTTGTTCTAAGGGAGTGATTTCTACCATTCTGTCTTCCAGGCGACTTTTCCATTCTCTTGCCTCAGTTATTCTGCTACTGAGCCATTCTGACTTATTTTTTGTTCCAGTTACCATATTGTTAGTCTCTGTTTGTTCTTTAGTCTTCTAGGTCTCTGTTAAACTTTTCTTATATCTTTTCGACCTATCCTCCCATTCTCCTTCCAAGGTCTTGAGAATCACCTTTACTATTAGTATCATCACTGTAAAATTTTCTTTTTTTGGTAGATTGCCTATCTCCACTTCACTTAGTTGTTCTTCTGGGGTTTTATCTTGCTCTTTAATCTGCTGTCTCATTTTGTCTGACTTTCTGTAATTGTGGTTTCCATTCCTAAAGCTGCAGGAGTGTGGCTATTCTTGCCTCTGCTGTCTGCCCCCTGGTGGATGAGGCTGTCTAAGCGTTTTGTGCAGGCTTCCTGGGGGGAGAGACTGATTCCTGCTCACTGGTGGGTAGAATTGGGCCTTGTCCCTGTGGTGGGCAGGCAAGGATTATGTTTACTGGTAAACTGTTTACTTAGAAAGACTTTAAGCAGCTTATAAGTTGACTTCCCTCCCTACTGGTTGTCTGGCCTGAGTGATTCTTCGCTTTCATTTTAGTAAAGTTATAAATCACACTGATTGATTTGGATATGTTGAACCAGCTGTGCATCCCAGGGGTAAATTCCACTAGATCATAATGAGTGATCCTTTTAATGCTGCTTAATTCAGTTTGCTAATATTTTATTGATAATTTTTGCACCTACAGTCATCAAGGATATTTTAGTTTTCTTTTCTAACAGTGTCCTTGATTAGGCATCAAGGATGATGCTGTCCTTGTAAATCAAATTTGGAAGTGTTCCCATCTCTTCAATATTTTAAGAGAGCTTGAATATTTTAAGAGAGCTTGAGAAGGAGTAGTGTTAATTCTTCTTTACACATTTGGTAAAATTCACTAGTGAGGCTATGTAATCCTAGGCTTTTCTTCATTGGGAGATATTGGATTACTGATTCAATCTCCTTACTAGTAATTGGTTCATTTCTAGATTTCCTATTTCTTCCTTATTTAGTCTTGGAAAGTTGTATATTTCTTAGACTCTTCCCAGTTCTTCTAGGTTGTCTAGTTTGCTGGAATGTAGCTGTTCATAGTAACATCTTCTGATCCTTTAAACTTCTGTGGTATCAGTTGTAATGTCTCCTTTTTCATCTATTATTTTGTTGATTTGGGTCTTTTTTTCTTTTTCCCCTGGTTAGTCTAAGAGTATGTCAATTTATTTTTCTTTTCAAAGAGCCAAACTCTTTCTTTGGTTAATCTTTTCTATTGCTTGTTATTGTTCTCTATTTTATTTATATGTGCTCTAATCTTTATTTCCTTTCTTCTGCTAAATTTAGGGTCAGTTTGCCTTTGATTTGCTAGCTCCTTAAAGCTTTGAGAGGATCTTCCCTAGTTTTTAGAGCAGGCATTTATTGCTATAAAATTCCCTCTTGTAACTTCTTTGGCTATATCCCATAAATTCTGATATGTCATTCTTTCATTTTCATTTTTCTGAAGATGGTGCCTGCTTCCACACTATTTCTCTAGATAGCACAAACACAACTAAACATTGCTTTCTCTTCTATTGTTCTCACATTCATGATACTGACAGTTTCACAGAGAAAAAACACGGGAAAAAATCGGCTTTTGAAAACTTATTACTCTAGCAAATGAATTTGGTCAGGTAGTTCTACTGGCCATAGGTCAGGTGACTCTTAAGTACTGAGAGTAAACCTCTTGCCTTCTGATCGTTTTACCAGTGTTATTTATTTTTTCTGTAAAACAAAAACAGAACTCAGAAATGCTACAAAATCAGTATAATACAATGTACATGTGTATAATGTTTCCCAGACACACATGGTCACTTGTTTTCTCCACACTGTTACTATGGCAGTATAAGTAGTGAGTGTGAAGGACAGCATGAAACTTGTTACTGAATCAGCTGTGAGAGTCAATAGTTCAACACACATAGTCAAGAGATGCTAAATTTTGAAACAGGTGAAATTGTGCTAAGAGTTAAATGTAAAAAAAAGGCAGCAGTTGGGAATTCAGGTCAGAATCATGAAAGGATGAAAGACAATTTCTCGTTTTAATAGACCCACCATATCAAAGTCTTTGAGAATCTAATATGGAATATTGTTTGCAAAAAGTAGGGAAGGCTATTCTTAATTTTTGCAAATGAAGTACAATGGAAAACACTGTTGCAGCTATTCCAGATAGTGTTGACGTCAACACTAATAAACAGGAAGAGTACTTGTGAGCATGATCACAGTAAGAGTGAGAGTGAGATAGTAAATTCCCCAGCTATTACTGTATTACTATTCATTCTCCTTTTAATCTGTTAGTTTTGTTTTATATAATTTAGGTGTTCCAGTATTCAGTTCAGTTCAGTTCAGTCGCTCAGTTGTGTCCGACTCTTTGCGACCCCATGAATCGCAGCACGCCAGGCCTCCCTGTCCATCACCAACTCCCAGAGTTCATTCAGATTCACATCCATCGAGTCAGTGATGCCATCCAGCCAACTCATCCTCTGTCGTCCCCTTCTCCTCCTGCCCCCAATCCCTCCCAACATCAAAGTCTTTTCCAATGAGTCAACTCTTCGCATGAGGTGACCAAAGTACTGGAGTTTCAGCTTCAGCATCATTCCTTCCAAAGAAATCCCAGGGCTGATCTCCTTATAGTCCAAGGGACTCTCAAGAGTCTTCTCCAACACCACAGTTCAAAAGCATCAATTCTTTGGCGCTCAGCCTTCTTCACAGTCCAACTCTCACATCCATACATGACCACTGGAAAAACCATAGCCTTGACTAGACAGACCTTAGTCAGCAAAGTAATGTCTCTGCTTTTGAATATGCTATCTAGGTTGGTCATAACTTTTCTTCCAAGGAGTAAGCGTCTTTTAATTTCATGGCTGTAGTCACAATCTGCAGTGATTTAGGAGCCAAAAAAATTAAAGTCTTACACTGTTTCCACTGTTTCCACATCTATTTCCCATGAAGTGATGGGACCAGATGCCATGATCTTCGTTTTCTGAATGTTGAGCTTTAAGCCAACTTCCAGTATTAAACTTCCAGTATTAGGTACATAAATATTTACAATTGTTGTATCTTTTTGATGGACTAGCACCTTTATCATTATACAATAACCTTCTTTGTCTCTTCAAATGTAAGTATCCTTTAAAATGTACAAATTATTGTTACCTTGTAGGTCATTAAAAAAAAGGTCTACAAGCCAAATTTGGCTTCAGGGCTATAGTTTGCCAGTCTCTGTGTTAGACTATAAAACAAGCCTTACTAAATTTTTAAAAACACTGAAAACATACAAGAATATTCTCTGACCATACAGTCTTCTTGCCTGGAGAATCCCCAGGGACAGAGGAGCCTGGCAGGCTACATTCCATGGGGTCACAAAGAGCATGTGTGAGTGAACATGACTGAGTGACTAAGCACAGCACAGCATGACAGAATTATACTGGAAATCAACAAAAAAGATAAATTTCAGAAAGTCCCAAACATGGAAATTGAACAACACACTTCTAAATAACTCATCAGTCAAAGAAGAAATAATGAAGAAAATTCAAAAATATCTTGAATCAAATGGAAACAAAGATACAACATCAAAATTTATGAGAAGCAGCTAAATAGTCCTTAAATAGGAAAATCTATATGTTTAAACACTTTCACTAGCAAGAAAGATCCAAAACCATATAATGTAAGCTTGCACCTCCAGAAGCTAGAGTAAGAAAAGCAAATCAAACCCAAAAAGAGTAGAGGGAAGGAAATAATAAGGCTAAGAGCAATGATCCATAAAATATAAAACTGAAAAATAACAGAGAAAGCCAATGAATTCAAAAGTTGGCACTTTTATAAGATCAACAAAACTGGCAAACTTTAGCTAGACTAACTAACCGTTATGGCAGAAAGTGAAGAAGAACTAAAGAGCCTCTTGATGAAAGCAAAAGAGGAGAGTGAAAAAGTTGGCTTAAAGCTCAATGTTCAGAAAACTAAGATCATGGCATCCGGTCCCATCACTTCATGTCAAATAGATGGGGAAACAGTGGAAACAGTGGCTGACTATTTTTCTGGGCTCCAAAATCACCGTAGATGGTGACTGCAGCCATGAAATTAAAAGACGCTTACTTCTTGGAAGGAAGGTTTTGACCAACCTAGACAGCATATTAAAAAGCAGAGACATTACTTTGTCAACAAAGGTCTGTCTGGTCAAGGCTATGGTTTTTCCAGCAGGCATGTATGGATGTGAGAGTTGGACTATAAAGAAAGCTGAGCGCCAAAGAATTGATGGTTTTGAACTGTGGTATTGGAGAAGACTCTTGAGAGTCCCTGCAAGGAGATCCAACCAGTCTATCCTAAAGGAGATCAGTCCTGGGTGTTCACTGGAAGGACTGATGTTAAAGCTGAAACTCCAATACTTTGGCCACCTCAAGTGAAGAGCTGACTCATTTGAAAAGACTCTGATGCTGGGAAAGATTGAGGGCAGGAGGAGAAGGGGACGACAGAGGATGAGATGGTTGGATGGCATCACCAACTCAATGGACATGGGTTTGGGTGGACTGTGGGAGCTGGTGATGGACAGGGAGGCCTGGCGTGCTGCAGTTCATGGGGTC
The DNA here is from genome assembly GCF_032405125.1 of Capricornis sumatraensis. Lineage (NCBI taxonomy): Eukaryota > Metazoa > Chordata > Mammalia > Artiodactyla > Bovidae > Capricornis > Capricornis sumatraensis. Next base: position 12,956,420 of record NC_091087.1, read on the forward strand.
GCAAAGAGTCGGACACGACTGAGCGACTGAACTGAACTGAAGAAAATGAGAGTAACAGAGATAGAGGGAGAGCAAGAACAGAACATATATTACCAAAATTAAGAATTATTCTACAGAAATTAAAATGATTGTAATGAAACAGAAAGAATAATTTTATGCAAAAAACCAGACTACATAGACAAAAATGGACAAATTCCTAAAAAATTATGCAAGGAACTAAAGAAATAGGAAATCTCAATAGAATTAAAACAACAAATTTAATTAGTCACTTAAAATATTTATACAGTAAGAAAAACAGGTACCATTTATCATTCATAGATTTTCTGAAGCATTTTTAAATAAACAGTACCAGTCCTAAAGAAAATTTATAAGCTAATCCTAATATTTATATGGTAATAAAAAGACTCAAAATAGGCAAAACAATTTTGTAAAGAAGAATGAAGTTCGAGGACTGATACTACCTGATTTCAAGACTTATTTTAAACACAAGTACCAAGGCAATTAGGAAAAGAAAGTCTTTTCAACAAATGGTGCCAGAATAGTTTGATATATCCATATACAAAAATAAACTTAGACCATAACCTTACATCACATAAAGTCAAATGAAATTTGAGCAGATTGACTATATGTTCACAAAAGAATTTAGGAAAAATTTACAAACTGGGTTTTATAAAAAATACTTTTGCTCTTCAAAATACACCATTAAGAAAATGAAAAAGCAAGTCACAGACTGAGAGAAAATAATTCATACATTTGATAAAGGATTTGTATCTGAAATACATAAAAAATATAAAAATTCAAGTAGAGGATGAATAAAACAGTTAAGATATGAGCACTTCACCAAAGAATATGTAATAATGCAAAGTTTTCATATGAAAAGATGCTCAACATCATTAGTGATTAGGGAAATTCAACTTAAAGCCACAATGAGACACCACCAGAAAGACTACAATCAAAAGACTGACAATACCAAGTGGTGATGAGGATGTGGCAAAAACAGAATTCTCACACACACTGTTGATGAGATCATGAAATAATAAAGACACTTTTGAAAAGAGTTTGATGGTTTCTTACAAAGGTAAACAAATGCTTATGATGGACTCAGAAATTCCACTTGTAGTTTATTTAGCCAAGAAAGATGAATACATATGTCTACCCAAAGATTTGTACACAAACGTCTCTAATGGCACTATTCACACCTGCCAAAAACTGGAAACAGACCAAATGTCTATCAGTTGCTGAATGGTTAAAGAAAATATGGTATATCCATACAATAAAATATAAATCAGCTCTACAAAAAGGAATGAACTACCAAGCATGCAACTACATAAATTAACCTCAAAAACATTAAACTAAGTGAAAGTACCCAGACATAAAATTCTATATTGTATGATTCCATTTGCATGAAATCTCTATAAAAAGCAAAACAAGAGAGGCAGAAAGAAGGTCAGAAGTTGTGTCAGAGTGCGAGTGGACTGACTCCAGTTGAGCGTGAGGGAAGTTCTGGTGATGATGGAAGTGCTTTAGAGGTGGATCACGATCATGGTGGCACAACTGGTAAATTCACTAATAATCAGGAATTGCCATCTGAAATATCTTGAATATCTATATCATAAATTTTATGGTATGTAGTAAATTATATCTCAATAAACCTGTTATAAAATGTTTACCAAAAGGGATGTGGTACTAATTAGTATCCAGCTCAGTGAAATTGAAGTCGCTCAGTCGTGTCCAACTCTTTGTGATCTCATGGACTGTAGCCTACCAGGCTCCTCCCTCCATGGGATTTTCCAGGCAAGAGTACTGGAGTGGTTTGCCATTTCCTTCTCCAGGGGATCTTCCCGACCCAGGGATCGAACCCAGGTCTCCCGCGTTCCAGGCAGACGCTTTAACCTCTGAGCCACCAGGGAAGCCCAGACTGAGCTACTAATAACAAACTAACACAATCTAACTTCATTGGCTTTCTGACAAGGTTACTACATTAGAAGACCATAATCATAACACATCAAGATTCCAGCATTAAAACCACTGATGTGTCTAACTAAAAAATGTATGATATTTTGATTCCACTTGTTTGACTTAGTATGAATAGAATGCTAGATTTCTAATTAAAAAAATAGATATGCAACAAACAACAAAGGTTTACTACAACTATAGTCAGTATCTTGTAATAACCTATAATGGAAAATAATCTCAAGAATGTATGTGTATATATGTATAACTGAATCAACGTGTTGTGAACCTGAAACCTTGTAAGTCAACTATACTTCAATAAAATATATACATTAAGCAGAAAAAAAAAGGACACAAGGGAACATTTTGAGGCAATGGAAATATTCTATTTCTTGATTCCAGTGATGAGTTCATATCAAATTCATCAAAACCTATTCTAAAAAGGATATGTTTTACTGCACATTAATTGTATTTCAATAAACTTAACAAAAAAAAATGACCTATCCTTCTTTGTCTAGGGGGAAAAAATGTTTAATGAATTTCTGTTGGAGTATGGGCTTCCCTCATAGCTCAGTTGGTAAAGAATCCTCCTGCAATGCAGGAGACCCCCAGTTTGATCCCTGGCTTGGGAAGTTCCCCTGGAGAAGGGATAGGCTACCCACTTCAGTATTCTTGTAGTTCCCTGGTGGTTCAGCTGGTAAAAAAACCCACCTGCGAGAGACCTGGGTTCGATCCCTGGATTGGGAAGATCCCCTGGAGAAGGGAAAGATTACCCTATAGTCCATGGGGTCGCAAAGAGTCGGACATGACTGAGTGACTTTCACTGGAGTATAGCTGCTCTACAATGCAGTGTTCCTTTCTACTGTACAAAGTGAATCGGGTGTTTAAATTAGGAATGTCCTGCTGGAAAAAAAATTGGCAATTCTCTATCAAAATATAAAGGATATGGTTTTTCGACTCAGCCCCCGCCCCCAGAAAAAAGCACCACTGATGTAAAGTATTACAGGTTTCTTCTGTATCTGTATCCTACCCTGTTAGACATTTTTATTAGTTACTTTTATAAAGATACTGAGGACTTGCTTTTCAAATATGTAAGTGATTTAAAAGTGGGAAGGATAGCTAACTTGACAGCTGACAGAATCATGACTGAAAGTGATTTCATACCTATTTATTGGCAAATAATTTAAAGTTTCACAAAGGCAAGTTTCAGGATAAAATGTTATTGGCAACTCTCTCTAGGTGGGAGTGTGAATTGCTACAACCCCTATGGAGAGTCATATACATTCCCCCAAACCAACAGTTCTACTCTGATGAATGCACTGGTAGGAGCTACTCTCCCCTTGTGCCCTCAGGGTAACCTTTCATCTGAGCAGCTCTACCCAGAGCTCCCAGTCACCTCCAGTTTAACTTCAACATGCCGGAAAAACACCATTTTCATTGTGTGCCATGACATGAAAAGGATTGGGAAGCACTGCCTTAGAAAAGCTCTCATACATAAGCACCAAGAAACATGTACAAACAATGTTAAATCCAACAATCCCAAATAAAAACTACATCAACAACATCCATCACCTCAGTAGCAGAGAGCACACACCCAGATCTGAGTTTCTAAATACCACTCTCCAAAGGAAGAATAGAACGATCCTGGAACTACTTACAATGGCAGAAAATAAGGAAGTGCTCAAAAAAAGATAGGCATGTTTCAAAAATACACAGGCGCCAACTATAAGGAGCTCTCAATGGCTAACAGTGGAACAATCTGAATAACAAAGTAATAACAGCATAGAATAAAATAAATATCTAAGAGTTCTTATTGGCATGAATATATAAGAGAGGAAGAATACTTTACAGAATTCCAATTAATAAACGTAGAAACAATGAAGGAAATACAAATGGCATAATGAGCCTGCTGCTGCTGCTAAGTCGCTTCAGTTGTGTCCGACTCTGTGCGACCCCATACACAGCAGCCCACCAGGCTCCGCCGTCCCTGGGATTCTCCAGGCAAGAACACTGGAGTGGGTTGCCATTTCCTTCTCCAGTGCAGGAAAGTGAAAAGTGAAAGTGAAGTCATACATCATATTAATTACTGTTGAAGGCAAGATCCACCAATGGATGCCCAAGATGTGAAGTGAGAAGAAACAGCATAATGACATAGCTTCAAAGTATCTCCCAAACACTTATCAATTACAAGGGGAAAATACAAAGTGGAGAAACTAGCCAACAGGTTCACCAAGAGATCAAGGTTAAACCACTAGTAACAAGATAGCAATATTATGCACCTCCCAATATGATGCACTGAGGAGGACATAAGATCACTTCTGTGATATTCTTGTCAAAAACATAAAACTCAATCTAATCACAAGGAAACAGCAAATTCTATATTCAGTCTTTTCTTGTGCTAAATTTCTAGGATTCTGAAGGTAATGAGCCAGCATCAATAGTTTCCCGAAAATTTCATTATGAGCAAAGTATAAAAGATAACTATAGGTAAGACTAGAAGACAGAAGAATTTAATTCCCCAGAACATTATAAATAATGGGTATGCCTTAAAATGCATACCACATATCATATACACGCATATTTAAGAAATGACTTAAGCAAGAATATCAACTTCTCATAGCATAGCATCTTAGGGTACTATGAAGGATACAATGTGACAAGTCTTTCTCCCTTGGGTAACTAGATAATATAGTCCTTTCTCCTTAAATTTTGACTATCAGTTCAGTTCAGTCGCTCAGTCATGTCCGACTCTTTGCGACCCCATGAATAGCAGCACACCAGGCTTCCCTGTCCATCACCGACTCCCGGAGTTCACTCAGACTCACGTCCATTGAGTCAGTGATGCCATCCAGCCATCTCATCCTCGGTCGTCCCCGTCTCCTCCTGCCCCCAGTCCCTCCCAGCATCAGTCTTTTCCAATGAGTCAACACTTTGCATGTGGTGGCCAAAGTACTGGAGTTTCAGCTTCAGCATCATTCCTTCCAAAGAAATCCCAGGGCTGATCTCCTTCAGAATGGACTGGTTGGATCGCCTTGCAGTCCAAGGGACTCTCAAGAGTCTTCTCCAACACCACAGTTCAAAAGCATCAATTCTTCGGTGCTCAGCTTTCTTCACAGTCCAACTCTCACATCCATACATGACTAAAGGAAAAACCACAGCCTTGACTAGACGGACCTTTGTTGGCAAAGTAATGTCTCTGCTTTTCAATATGCTATCTAGCTTGGTCATAACTTTCCTTCCAAGGAGTAAGCGTCTTTTAATTTCATGGCTGCAGTCACCATCTGCAGTGATTTTGGAGCCCCCAAAAATAAAGTCTGACACTGTTTCCACTGTTTCCCTGTCTATTTCCCATGAAGTGATGGGACCAGATGCCATGATCTTCATTTTCTGAATGTTGAGCTTTAAGCCAACTTTTTCACTCTCCACTTTCACTTTCATCAACAGGCTTTTTACAGGAGACAGGGATCAAGACCATCCCCATGGAAAAGAAATGCAAAAAAGCAAAAGGCTGTCTGAGGAGGCCTTACAGACAGCTGTGAAAAGAAGAGAAGCAAAAAGCAAAGGAGAAAAGGAAAGATATAAACATCTGAATGCAGAGTTCCAAAGAATAGCAAGAAGAGATAAGAAGGCCTTCCTCAGAGATAAATGCAAAGAAATAGAGGAAAAGAACAGAATGGGAAAGACTAGAGATCTCTTCAAGAAAATTAGAGATACCAAGGGAACATTTCATGCAAAGGTGGGCTCGATAAAGGACAGAAATGGTATGGACCGAACAGAAGCAGAAGATATTAAGAAGAGGTGGCAAGAATACACAGAAGAACTGTACAAAAAAGAGCTTCAGTACCAAGATAATCATGATGGTGTTCACTGACCTAGAGCCAGAGATCCTGGAATGTGAAGTCAAGTGGGCCTTAAAAAGCATCACTATGAACAAAGCTAGTGGAGGTGATGGAATTCCAGCTGAGCTATTTCAAATCCTGAAAGATGATGCTGTGAAAGTGCTGCACTCAATATGCCAGCAAAATTTGGAAAAATTTTGACTATGGGAAGCAGCAAACATTTTTCTCCATCTTCCACTCCAAGTGTGTACCTTTTCCCTCTCACTCTGTTTTCATTCATTCAATATTAATTGAACTAGCCATGTGAAAGGCAGGGCACCAAGAGCTGTAGGAGATACAGAGATAAGATTAATCACATCCTGTTCCAAAGTTGCTTCCACTTTCTGATGCTTTTAAAAACAGGAGCTTTGAAACTTTTCCAGTTTTACCTTTCTTATTACAGTGGAATCACTGGCCTGGCTCAACTAACTACATCCTCCTTGAAAGTTGAAGTTGGTAAAAGTGACTTTTTCCATCCTAATTTTCATGAAAATCATCTCTTTACTTGTCTTTTCACTTTTACCATTCAATTAAGCATCCTTATAACTATATTAAATTTTTATTATATTATATATAATGCATTAATAACATTACATTAAGTACTATTTTATTTTTCTTATTATAGAATTTTATATAAGTAGAATCATATAATGTACTTTATTTTGTGACTGGTTTCTGTTACTCAAAGTTATATTAGTGAGGTTCAAACATACTATGGAATGTAATTGCATACTTCTTTTCATTTTCATCTAATATTTCAGTTTATGAATTATTCCACTTTGTGAATTAAACACTTTCAACCATTCTATTGTTAAAGGACACTTCTGCTGTCTCTAGCTGGAGATAATTACGAATATTACGAGTTTGAGGAACATCACTACACATGTCCTCTGGTTCATACACAGAGTAAACCTGGGAGAATGGCTTCGTCAGAGCATGCGTGTCATCAACATAGGGCATGAAGCCCCTGCTGCTCCACAGGCTCATAAATGCTTAGTTTTCTCCATCTTTAAGTGAACTGGGCTGGGTCGAGAAGATCCCCTGGAGGAGGGAATGGTAACCCACTCCAGTACTCTTTCCTGGAGAACTCCATGGACAGAGGAGCCTGGTGGGCTACAGTCCATGGGGTCACAAAGAGTTGGATATGAGTGACTGACTAACACATTTATGTACTGTGGTTTAATCTGCATATCCCTGATAACTAACAAAGCATAACATATTAACATCTCTTTACTGGACATTTGTATTTCCTCTTTAGAAAAGTACCTGTTCAAACCTCCTGCCAATTCTCTGAGCTAGGCTGTCGACCTTTTTCATACCGATTTGCCAGTTCATCATGGATAAAACTCTTTTGTCAGTGCTATGTACTGCAGATATCCTCTCTCATGGTAAGGCGTATCTTTTTTGATGGTCTATATCAAGAAGGCACAAACTATGGTCCACATGTTAATTCTGTCCCACTCTCTATCTTGTATATAAAGTTTCACTCATTATACATCATGAAAATACTGTCCCTTTGTTTGCTTTCATGCTGCAAAGGCAGAGGTAAGTAGTTGGGGAAAGACAATATCGCCACAGTAATTGGCCCTTCACAAAAAAAAGTGTGTTAATCATTGACCTACGTAATGAAAATGCTTTTTAAATTTCTCATGTCAATTTTTCATCAATCTTTCCCTTTATATCTATGTATTTTTTTACCCTGTTTTAAGAAGTCCCTACTCTAAGGACATGAAGACATTCACCTGCATTATTCAGCCCAGGGGAATTACTAGTTATGTTGTTGTTGTTGTTCAGTCACTCAGTCTTGTCCGACTCTTTGCAACTTTATGGACTGCAGCACGCCAGGCTTCCCTGTCCTTCACTGTCTCTCGGAGCTTGCTCAAATTCATGTCCCTTGAATCGGTGATGCCATCCAACCATCTCGTCCTCTGTTGTGCCCTTCTTCTCCAACCTTCAATCTTTTCCAACATCAGGATCTTTTCTAATGAGTCGGCTCTTTGCATCAGGTGGCCAAAGTATTGGAGATTCAGCTTCAGCATCAGTCCTTCCAGTGAATATTCAGGATTGGTTTCCTTTAGGATTGACTGGCTTGATCTCCTATGCCAGCAAATTTAGAAAACTCAGTAGTGGCCACAGGACTAGAAAAGGTCAGTTTTCATTCCAATGCCAAAGAATGTTCAAACTACCACACAACTGCACTCATTTCACACACTAGCAAAGTAATACTCAAAATTCTCCAAGCTAGGATTCAACAATATGTGAACCGAGAACTTTCAAGTGTTCAAGCTGGACTTAGAAAAGGCAGAGGAACCAGAGAACAAATTGCCAGCATCCAATGGATCACTAAAAAAGCAAGAGAATTCCAGAAAAACATCTACTTCTGCTTCATTGACTACGCTAAAGCCTTTGTGTGGACAACAAACTGGAAAATTCTTAAAGCAATGGAATGCTAGACCACCTTAACTACCTCCTGAGAAACCTGTATGCAGGTCAAGAAGCAACAGTTAAAACAAGACATGGAACAAGAGACTGGTTCAAAATTGGGAAAGGAGTACGTCAAGGTTATATACTGCATGCTTATTTAACTTCTATTGCAGAGTACATCATGTGAAATACAGGGCTGGATGAAGCTGGAATCAAGATTGCTGGGAGAAACATCAATAACCTCAGATATGCAGATGACACCACCCTTATGGCAGAAGTGAAGAGGAACTAAAAAGAGCCTCTTGATGAAGGTGAACGAGGAGAGTGAAAAAGTTGGCTTAAAACTCAATATTCAAAAAACAAAGAGCATGGCATCTGGTCCCATCAATTCATGGCAAAGAGATGCGGAAACAATGAAAACAGTGACAGAGTTTTAGTTTAACTGCACTGTTGTAAGACAACAATAAGATTTCACTTCTTACTTGATTTCTGTAAATGTTCCATGTGCTTGAAAAGAATATGTTTTCTTCAGCTGTAGAATATGTTATTCTATAAACCCCATTAGGTTAACTTCACATTTGAAAGACAGGTTTTGCAAATAACTTGATACCTAAAATGTCATCTCTCTCCTGAGAATACTTCTACTTGCTTCCATCAGGCATCTGGGGACATAAGCAACCTAAAATGCAGTGTCAAAAATCTTCATGTTTTTCTGGGTAGGTGGTTGCCCAGACAACTGGAAGCTGGGCTGCAATCCATGCAAGGCCTGCTTTAATTTCATACTCTCCTTATGAAATATTTTACCTGCAAAAATACTTCAGCATATATCCTAACAGATAAGGACTTTTTAAAACAAACCCACAATACCATTACTGCACTTACTAAAATCAAGAACTTCTTAATACTGTCTAATAACTCTATCCATGTTCAATTTTTCCTGATAGTCAAAGAAACTGTGTTTTCGTAGCTAGTTTATTTAAGTCAAAACATGAACAAGGTCCAACAGCTGCGTTTGGCTGATATGATTTCTAAGTCTTTGAACATTCATATCAGTTCTCTCTCTTTTCTTTCACATTTTCACTTACTTTAAAAAGTGGGTATTTGTCACAGAATTTCCAACATTCTAAATTTGACTTATTGTGTTTTCATGGTGCCATTTAAAATATTTATTTACCCCTTGTATTCCCTGTAAACTGGTAGTTAGAGACGTTTAAACAGATTCAGGTTCAGTTTTCTTTGGTAAGATTATATCTTAAGTGGAGGGCTATATACTTCTGATTGCATCACACTGGGAAGGATGTATCTGCTTGACCCAGTTCTAGTGATGTTTAGATTAATCAGTGGATTCAAGTGCCACTGGCCTGATCCATCCAGTGCAAAGTTCCTCATCAACCTTTGACCTTTGGTTCAGGAAGCTATGATCTTTGCTGGAATCTATTATTTCATTAGATATTACAAAACATTGGTTTTTCTAACTCCATCATTCCTTCTATATTTATTAGCTATAGTTATTCCATATGGAAAAACTCTTCTTCATTCAACCATTTAATTACCCTAAAATATAACTGGGTTAAAAAAGGCATAATAATGTTTCTTTCCCTTTAAATTATTTCAAAGAACAAGGTGGGACCTTATCAACCTCCAACTAGTTTTTTTTTTTTCAAGGAACATCATTATGAACTCACAAAAGTTTATGTATCTGTTGTGTTTTTAATTCACTTCAGTCATTATTCTTTTTGATGGTCAAATTGTCCAGTGGTGACACCTCTATTATTTTCACAGGATCCTAATAGTCTTTGATTGGTTTTCTGTTCTCTGGCAGAAGACGTCCCAGGTATATATCTTTTATGCTGTGCCTCACTCAACCAAGCAACTAAGGTTTGTTGCAATGTAAAATGATTTGTAACAACTGCAGTTGCTTCAGCCTGGGAAATCTTTACTGTTGTTAGGTCACCAGTGTCTTCAAAATAGGACTTTTTTCCTCCGGTTTCTCTAACTGCCCTTAACAGAGGGTCAGACTGAATTATTCATTCTGCCAATTTTGTATGCAGAAGTCCCCAAGTAAGTAAAACAGAAAGCACAAGGAAACAGACTAAGAGAATAATTTATTAGTGGAAGAGAGTACCCAAACCAGCTTTCTAAAGACCACTGTCTTCCACTGTATGTCATAAAATGGAAGACTAGCTCAGCATAATCAACTAAACTGTGGTAGAATTTGGAAGAGATTCAGATCACAGTTCAGAGAGGTTTTGTTCCTGAATCCCGAAGTTGGTTCCAAAACTAATTTTCAATTAGTTTCAATTCAGCCATCAAAGAAGCTGCAAAATATCACACTGGCACTGGACTAAGAGCAAAAGAGAAATGGAAAATAACCATTAACAGGTCTAATTAGTGTGTTTAGCAGTGGCAGCAAAATGAGGAGCCAGATAACATCCACCAACACACAGTCTAGATACCAAAATTCTTATACAATGGAATGAACAAGTTTTTAACACTCCAAATGCTAAGCATATACATCTAAAGTTGAGGTTAAAAGGGAGAGATCCTACAGGGAAAAAGACAAGGGCACCATTCTTTAACAAAATTCTTTTCACAGCAAAAACAGTCAAAAATTATTTTTGTTAGATGGCTGACATACTAAAACATACTAAACTTCATTATATGACTTCAACCATTTTTGCTTCAACCAGTCTCTTCCACAAGAAACAGTATTAAAAGACCCTGGCAGTAACAAGCAGGCCTCAGATGAGAGCACAGCCCTTGGCCAACCTGACCCTGGCTGCAGCCTTGTGAGACCCTAAGCAGGTAATTCAGCTAAGCTGTGCCTAGACTCCTGATTCACAGACACTGAGATACTAAATGTGTGGTTTTTTAAACTGCTAAATTTGTGGTCATTTGTTATCCAGCAATAGATAACTAATGTAGTATCACAAGCTAGAACATGATTTTAATTTTTAATTTCCTCAACATGTAAATCTTTGCATTAGATATTTTTCAAGAAAATATGGATAAATTTCTGGTAACAGCTTGAAAAGGCACTGAATTGAAAAACGAAAGACAGGGTGTAAGGCATGGTTCTACTTACTAAGCAAACTTGTGTAAGTTTCACAACCTCTCAGGGCCTCAAGATTCCTTATTTGTAATCAGGGATAAAACCTGCCTTTACAAAGCATGAAATAAACCAAAATCCAACTGCCTCTCATCAACAGTTCTGCTACCACTCTAGTGTAAACCACCATCCTCTCTCCCTGGCTTATTTTAGCAGATTCCTGACTCATCTCTCAGTTTTTGTCCTTGGCTCCTTCTTAACACAAGTTGCTTGCGTGATCCTTTTAAATCTAAGTCAGATGATATCACTCTTGTGCTCAAAATCTTCCAGTGGCCTTCCATCACATCTGGAATAAGTGTGATTTTACTTCTTTTTTTTTATTGATTGATTTTATTTTAATTTTATTTCCAAAATCACATTTTGGAAATATGTGATTTGGAAATTTGGAAATGTCATTTCCAAAACGGCCAAGTCTTTAGCAAGTATGGCCATTCATCCCTTGGTTTACAAGGGGGCACTAGTCCCAGGACCCCCACAGATATCAAAACTTTTGGATGCTGAAGTCCCTTAATGTAAAATGGAGCAGTATTTACATATAACCCATGCATATTCTCCCATATATTTTAATTGATCTCCAGATTACTTATCATACCTAACACAATGTAAATGCTATGTAAATAGTTGCCAGTGCTGCAAATTCGTTTTGTTTCTTAGAACTTCCTGGAATGTTTTCCCCCAAATATTTTCCACCCACTGTTGGTTGAATCCACAGATAGAGAATCCACAGATACAGAGGCCCAACTGTTTAGTACAGATGGTCCCTGATTTACGATGCTTCAATCTATATTTTCCAACTTAATGATACTGCAAAAGGAATACACATTCAGTAGAAACTGAACTCTGAATTTGGATCTCATAAACCTCTTGTGATGCTGGGCCATGGCAGTGAGCCACAGTTTCCAGTCAGTCACACACTCAGTCACACACTCAGTCACACAATACATTTACAACCATTCTGTACTCATACAACCATGCTGTTTTTCACTTTTAGTACAGTTTTCAATAAATTACATGAGATAGTCAATACCATATTATAAAACAGGCTTTGTGTTAGATGATTTGCCCAACTGGAGGCGATGTAACTGTTCTGAGCACGTTTAAGGTAGGCTGGATTAGGCTAGTGTTCAGTAGGTTAGGTTTATTAAATGCATTTTCTACTTAACAAAATTTTCAACTTACAATGGCTTATTAGGATGTAACTCCATCAAAAAAGAACCCTACATGTTGTACCTTAGCAAAAATCTCAACTGTAGTATCTTTAATTTTAAAACTGAATGGGAGATGGAAGTCAGAGGAGCAATTACCCTTAGAAGAGGAGTGAGAGTGTCTAGAAAGAAGCACAAGCAGGTTTCTAGGGTTCTGGTTACAAAAAATAAATTTGGTGAAAATTCACTGAGTATTACTTTAAATCTGCGTACTTTCCCATATGTAAATGACTTCTACAGTTTTAAAACATGAATGAACGAATTAGAATTTTTGATTCCCCTTTAAAAGCTATATTTCAAATTTCCCATCTTTTAAAAAAAGGTGAAGAAAACTTAAAAAACCCTATTCTGACTATTGTGTCAATTAATAGAGAAAAAAAGTTAAGCACTTAGCATGCCTGGACTACTTTAAACACTTACTAAATGTACTAACAATAACAACAATCTCTTGGTTATCTGGAGAGTTACCACTTTTTAGAGTAACTGTTATGATTACTACTCACAATAATACCAGCATGAATACATTTAAGAAATTTAAATAACTAAGACATAGCAAAAATATCTACATACTAGATCTTCACTCATGTTCAGAATTACAGAGTAACCAAGAGATGTCACTTTAAGCCTCTGACAACAGAGAGCTCACCACTGCTCATCCCTGTCAGGGAAACCTTGTAGGAACAGCGGCTTCTCTCCTCCAGGAGAGCAAAGGAAGGCCAAGGGCACGGGAACAAGGAGCCCGTCTCCACTGGGGTGCAAGGCGGGGTGTCAAGAGGGAGGGACCCTGAGCACTGGGACCAGGCCTCGCCTGATTCGGATGCTCGCAAGTCATTTAAAGACTCGGGTTTAGACTGGCAACATTCTGAACGCTCTGGGTAAAGAAATGTGTGTCTCTTGCATTGCAGGCACATTCTTTACCATCTGAACCATCAGGGAAGTTCCTTGTGAGGTTCACTATTCTTTATTATATTTTGGATTGCATTTACACAATGGGAAATCATATTGATCCTAAAGTCAATGTAATTTGACTAAAGTGAAAGTGAAGTCGCTCAGTAGTGTCCGACTCTGTGACCCCGTGGACTGTAGCCCACCAAGCTCCTCAGTCCATGGGATTCTCCAGGCAAGAATACTGGAGTGGGTTGCCATTTCCTTCTCCAGGGGATCTTCCCGACCCAGGGATCGAACCCAGGTCTCCCACATTGCAGGCAGACGCTTTAACCTCTGCACCACCAAGGAAGCCCTCAAATGCAAGAATCCAAGTACTAATATCAAAGATTTCAAGGGAGGAAAGGAAGCCAGGTTGAAAGAAGAAGGGGGAGGAGGCAGGAGGGGGGGACGAAAGGGGTGGCCTTACAGACGTCTCCTGCCACCTTCAGATGCCCAAGCGTTATGGGACTTTTCCCTGGGCCTCCAGAGAACGGAGGACTGGAACTCGGCCCTACCAGAAATCAGAACAGACCAGAACCAGAATTTGAGTTCTCTGCCAAGAGGAGGTGATCAGTCTCCAATCCTCAGCTCAGGCTGAGGGCCCTCTGACCAGATTCCTGAGTCCAGGACCAGGGGACTAGAAAAACAGGGAAGGATAGGAAGGGTTAAGGAGAGGAAAGAGAGAGGGAAGGGGGAGAGGTCAATAAAGTCTCTTGTTCCTTACCAGTCAGGGCACTCTGGCCAGTTGTCCACGTCAGGAGGAGACCAGGGACAAAAGGGTCCCGGTTGCGGCCGCTCGGTCTGGTCCATTGGCAGACAAGCTGGCCCCTGAGTACCCAAAGTGGTCAGGATGTCAGTCTCAGCAAAGAAGAGTCTCCGCCAGAGTCGCCATTTGTTGCAGGAAGAGGGACCCCTTTCAGGGCCCGAAACTGGGCTCTTGTCTAACACTCAGAAATGAATTGTCCAAGGAGACACATGTGCTGACAAAGCAAGAGATTTTATTGGGAAAAGGCACCCGGGTGGAGAGCAGTAGGGTAAGGAAACCCAGGAGAACTTTGACTAAAGTCTGTATTAAATCATTTTGTTCTAATTGTGAACTAATACTGCTTTAAGTATGACTAGAATGCACACACCACCTATAGTCTCACAAGTACTGAAATTACTTGAGAATTACTTGGAATTACATTCCTATTTGTCAAAAGTCTTATAGGAAATGAGAGATTCTCATTCATTCATATTTTCTTTCAGTGAAATTACACTTCAGAATATGTCCCAGTGTTGATAAACAGTCTAAAGGCAATTAAAAAAAGATCACCAGGGTAGACAGCTGGTCCTCATCTGACAATGAAAGACAATGGCCCGAATAAATATATAAAGGCTTAAAGAAGAAAAGACGCCTAATCCTTGGGCCTCAAGGCTCTTCCCCAAATTCTGAAGCAATGGACCTTAAGAAGACCAAGGGGGAAGAAAAGGAAAGACCAGGAATATGTCAATTAAGAAGCAGCAGCAAAAAGGAAGAGCATCAGCAGACAGGAGAGCAGCTTGTGTTCAAACATTCCAAGAAAGCACCTACTGCAAACCCCTCTGAGTGCAGTGAGCAGGGCCTGGCGCAGAGCACTGACAGTGCTGGCGGCAGAGAGAGCAGGCAGGGATCGAGGTCGCCAGCCACACAGATGTCGGAGGCAGTGGGCAAAACAAGGCTTTTAAAAAATATATCTCAGTCAGAACTTCCTTTCATTTTCTCACACAGAAACATTTTACACACGTATACTATTGACTCTCTTATATTACACTATCTTGAAAAGTGACAGTGAAAGTCGCTCAGTTGTGTCCAAGTCTTTGTGACCCCATGGACTATATCTATAGACCATGGACTTCTCCAGGCCAGAATACTGGAGTGGGTAGCTGTTCCCTTCTGCAAGGGATCTTCCCAACCCAGGGATCAAACCCAGGTTTCCTGCACTGCAGGCAGATTCTTTACGAGCTGAGCTACCAGGCAAGCCCTTGAAAGGTATTGCAAATGCACAAAATAATTGAATAGAGCTTAACTATAATTTTGATGCACTATTTATTAAAAGAGAAAGTACTTTTTAAAACTTTACAAAAATATGAAATTAAAAGCACAAAGATGCAGGGTAATTTTGAAAAAGGAAACAATACATCATTTAGTATGTGTGTGTTCCAACAAAATTGAGTTTTATTTAGGTGGCAGTGGGTTAGCTGAGTTCCTTTAAATAGTTAGGAATTTGTGAAGTGCAAAACTCATGTAACTTAATCTGTGTTTTCCTCAAATCCCCACAGGTCCATTTACTTAAGAAACCAATGCTTCCTGGCTAGATGCCAGCATACCAAACCTGCCCAGTCCTGCATAGTTTTATTTCTGTTACTAAATTAGGAAACCAAAGAGGGCAATGTGTGGGCCAACAGCAAAGAGAAAAGGTTCAGCATCATTAGTCTGCATGTTTTCTTAAAAGCCAGATCATTATATTTAAGTTTTAATTAGAGATACCAAAATAATTTAGCCTAATAAGGAGTAATACTAAAACCAATTACATGACGAAGGGAGAAGTACGAACATTTAACAAGAGCATTCTTCTGAAAAGCCTATGTCAAAACTATACTAACTACTTCCACTTAAGGCTTAATATCTCAGTGACCGATACTAAAATAGTACAATCTTTTTCTAAGCAGAGAGGAAGAAGTGTTATTCATCACAATTTTTACAAAGAGTTACTAATATCCTTTATGTAGAGTGCTGTTTAAAGAAACTAAGTAGAGCATTCAGAGAATGCATGAAACAAAAAGGATTTGAAGAGAAGAAAGCCACTGCGTTAATTTTCAAAGTAATTTTTAAATGACATAAAATATAGAAGAAAAAATACATAAATTTTCAATTTTATTTTTCTCTAATTAGCAATATAAGGGGTTTAAAAGACAGTGGTTGTTAATTAACATTCTATAAAGTATTTTAAACATAGTCCAATACTTTGTCAAAAGCTAAAGTATGAATCCTAAAGGTGTTGAGAAAATTTTAGTTCTAGAAATAGTTGACCTTTTCTTACATTTTCTTAAATATTGACAAATTTCAAAATAGTATTTATTTTACTTTAGTTCTATGAATTTTAAAGTTAAATTATTTGCTACAAAATCTGTACTTTTATATGAAGACTATTTAAATATCAGAATATAGAAATTATAGAAAAATTAAATAACAAAGTTTAAGAGCTATGATAGGCCCTGAATGGCTTATCAGATATGCCAAAAAAAAAGCATGTTCATAATATTTACTTCCCCAATCTTTAGCAATACAGAAATTCATTCATATTTCTAAAGAAGCCACAGAGAAAGGAACGCTTCCAGTAACCATCCTAATTGTTGGTACTCTCCCATCTAATCCCTTTATATATTTTATATAGTATATATATTTTATATAGTATCTATATATTACATAACATCTCTGCTGCTGCTAAGCCGCTTCAGTCGTATCCGACTCTGTGTGACCCCATAGTCGGCAGCCCACTAGGCTCCCCTGACGCTGGGATTCTTCAGGCAAGAACACTAGAGTGGGTTGCCATTTCCTTCTCCAGTTCAGGAAAGTGAAAAATGAAAGTGAAGTTGCTCAGTCATGTCCGACTCCTAGTGACCCCATGGACTGCAGCCCACCAGGCTCCTCCGCCCATGGGATTTTCCAGGCAAGAGTACTGGAGTGGGTTGCCATTGCCTTCTCCAACATAACGTCTCTCAGTTCAGTTCAGTTTAGTTCAGTCGCTCAGTCGTGTCCGACTCTTTGCTACCCTATGAATCACAGCACACCAGGCCTCCCTGTCCACCACCAACTCCCAGAGTTCACCCAAACCCATGTCCATCGAGTTGGTGATGCCATCCAGCCATCTCATCCTCGGTTGTCCCCTTCTCCTCCTGCCCCCAATCCCTCCCAGCATCAGTCTTTTCCAATGAGTCAACTCTTCGCCATGAGGTGGCCAAAGTACTGGAGTTTCAGCTTCAGCATCATTCCTTCCAAAGAACACCCAGGACTGATCTCCTTTAGAATGGACTGGTTGGATCGCCTCGCAGTCCAAAGAACTCTCAAGAGTCTTCTCTAGTACCACAGTTCAAAAGCATCAATTCTTCGGCGCTCAGCTTTCTTCACAGTCCAACTCTCACATCCATACATGACTACTGGAAAAACCATAGCTTTGACTAGATGGACCTTTGTCGGCAAAGTAATGTCTCTGCTTTTGAACATACTATCCAGGTTGGTCATAACTTTCCTTCCAAGGAGTAAGCGTCTTTTAATTTCATGGCTGCAATCACCATCTGCTGTGATTTTGGAGCCCAGAAAAATTAAGTCTGACACTGTTTCCCCATCTATTTCCCATGAAGTGATGGGACCAGATGCCATGATCTTCATTTTCTGAATGTTGAGCTTTAAGCCAACTTTTTCACTCTCCTCTTTCACTTTCATCAAGAGGCTTTTTAGCTCCTCTTCACTTTCTGCCATAAGGGTGGTGTCATCTGCATATCTGAGGTTATTGATATTTCTCTCGGCAATCTTGATTCCAGCTTGTGCTTCTTCTAGCCCAGCGTTTCTCATGATGTACTCTGCATACAAGTTAAAAAAGCAGGGTGACAATATACAGCCTTGACGTACTCCTTTCTCTACAGGACATAAAAAAGCACTGTGGTGACTGGCTGTGAGCCAAAACCCAAGGTCTTGATCTTCTTTGGCTCAAACTCCCACCACCAAGATCTGGCAGTCAGTGAAGAGGAGAAGCAGGTCCACAGTGAGGCAGGGAACAAGCAGATAGAGTTTCCCTCAGTCTCAGGTTGCCCTGTCCTTCAACCGTCCATCCTACTGGAGTCACAATGCAGACCGTATCATCCCCATACCTGTCTGGCCCTTCTCTGTCCCTGTATTATTAACAAAAGGCAAACTGTTGTGGGAGTCACAATAAAATTAGGGAAACAAGTTTAAAATCGTAAGTTACATAAGTAAAAATGAAAGCAAGAAACAGATTGGGTGGTTAGAAATTATATTGGACAGTGTAATTATCCCCGTAGATCACTCTGATAAAAGGTCTTCCCTCATCTTTATCTTCTTATTGCTACCCATATGTACACACACATACAAATATGTACACAGAGGAAATGCCCAAAAAAGAGTAAAAATGAATCTTCTTTGGTTTGGAAAAAAATCAGTGAAATTTAATATTTTTAAAAGAAATTGGGAAAAGAAGAAGAAAGCTGAGAACTTACAAGGTCTCGTTTTAAAGCTTCCCATGAAACTACAGTGATGAAGCTAATATAGTATTGCCATAAGGGTAAGCATAAAGACCAACAGAAAAGAACTGAATGTCTCCAAAATAAACCTAAGTATTTATAGACAGCTGATCTTTGACAAAGGTACCAAGGTACCTCATTGAAGAAAGGACAGTCTTTTCAACAAACCACACTGAGACAAGTGAGTATCTGGGACTCCCTGGTGGCTCAGTGGTAAAGAATTTGCCTGCATTCAGGAGATGTGGGTTCGATCCCTGGGTCAGAAAGATCCCCTGGAGGAGGAAATGGCAACCCACTCCAGTATTCTTGCCTGGGGAACCCTGTGGACAGAGGAGCCTGGCAGGCATGGGGTCACAAAAGAGTTGGACACGACTTAGCGACTAAACAACAACAAAAATATCTCAATTCTTACCTCATATTATATACAGTAATTACCTTGAACTGGAACATAAACATAAACGTAATAGATAGAACTTTATCTAAAACTAATATAAGCAGCAGAAGAGAAAAATCTTTGTGATCCTAGGTTTGGTAAACTGTTCTTAAATATGACATCTCCAGCATAATCCACAAAATTGATACCCTGGGCTTCATCAAAGTGTAAAAAAGCTTTTTTGCTCTTCAAAAGATACTTTTAAGAAAATGAAAAGACAAGCCACAGACCAGAAGAATATATTTATAAATAATATTTTCTGATAAAGGATGTATATCCAGGCAAGAGCAGGAATCAGCAAACTTGCTGTAAAAGGTCATCTGATAAAATTTTAGGCTTTGTGAGCCAAACAGTCCCTGTCACAGCTACTCAACCTTGCTGCTGTGGCACACTAGCAGCCACAAACAATCTGTAAATGAACGAGCATGGCTGTCTTCCAATAAAGCTTTATTTACAAAATCAGGTGGAGGATCAGATTAGACCCACAGGTCAGAGCTGCTGAACCTTGCTGTCTAGCACTTCCTTCCAGGTGATCTGATATTCATCCTATGAGGGCTATTTTACAACTCTGTTTGTTCTAGATTACAATCTGATAAAATTTTAAATAATCCTTACTTATAAACACAAAAATAAATCATGTCCCATGGAGAGACAATCCTCTGTTGTGGGAAAAAGCCTCCTTTGGTTCCATCTGAATGTTAATATTCTTGATCTATAAATGTGTCTGTTCTTTGGATCTTCCTTTGAACTGGTTATAACACCTTACCAGTTTCCTCATTAATAGGTTAAACAAAAACTTTAACACATTAAATTTTTTTATACCTACATGAGAGTCATAATCTATTTTGTGTGAAAATTATCCTTTAACATCAGAATATAAAAAGCTGTAACAAAACCACTGGGTGGCTTTAAAACAACAGAAACTTATTTCTCCCTGTTCAGAAGCTAAGGAGTCCAAGATCAAGATGCTGGCAGATTCAGTGTCTAGAGAGGGACTGCCCTCTCACTGACTGTGGAATTCTTACTGTAACTTCCCTTCGTGAAAGGAGTGAGGAAGCTTATAAAGAGCCTCCTTTATAAGTGTTAGTCACTCAGTCATGTCTGACTCTGTGACTCCTCCAGGCAAGAATACTGGAGTCGGCTGCCATTCCCTTCTCCGGGGGTGCTTCCTGACCAGTGGGTTGAACCTGGGTTTCTTGTATTGCAGGCAGATTCTTAACCATCTGACCCATCAGAGAAGCCCCTCTTTTGTAAGGGCACAAATCTAGGTCATGAGGGCTCTGCCCTTATGACCTAATTACCTCCCAAAGGCCCCATTTTCCAGTAGTACCACTTGGGGGCTTAAGATTTTAAATAGGAATTATACAAAGATACAGATGGATACTTAATCTTTAGTCATGAGGGAAACACAAAATAAAGCCACAGTGAGCTGACTATGTAGCCACTAGAATAGCCACAATTAAAAGACTGAAAATATCAAATGTCAGCAAGGATATAGAGGAACTGGAACTCTCATACTAACAAGTGGGAATAACTGTGGAAAATAGCGGTTTCTTTGAAAGTTAAAAATATAGTTATCATGCAATTCAGCAGTTCTACTCATACGTATTTACCTAGGAGAAAGGAAAACATAACCCCACAAAAAGCTTGTAGACAAATGTTCTTAGTAACATTATTCATAACAGACCAAACTGAAAACAATCTAAGTGGCTAATTACCTGGTGAGTAAACAAAATATGGCATATCCATACAAATATTACTCAATAATAAAAAGAAACAACCTACTAAAACATAAAAGAATATACATGCAAAAAAAAACCCAGAAACTATGCTAAGTATAAAATAAGCCAGACAGGGAAGACTATATGTTACATGATTCCATTTTAATGAAATTTCTAGAAAAGGCAAAGGTACTTACAGGAAGAGAAACAAGATTAATAGTCGGATGAGGGTGACAACAGGGGCTGGCAACAAACAGGCACTAGAGAATTTTCATAATAATGAATATATTCTAAAATTAGATTGCAATAATAGTTCGTCACTGTGTACATTTAATAAAATTCAAGAAACTGTGCATGTAAAATAATACATTTTATATACTGAAATTACCTCATAAAGTTATTTCAAAAAAATCAATGGGAAATAGTTTAAATAAATTATTTACTCATCCTAGAAAAAAAATTACTGATACTGTCATAAAGTTTAAAAAGACATTGTTGAGAAGAATTTACAAAGTGATATGGAGGGGGGAAGTTATATAACACACTTTGTAAATCAGTTCTAGATATTTCCCTGGAGATAAGGAAATCAAAGTTCTATTCCTTGCTTTACCATTTATATATCATAACTTTACATGTGTTTCTGATTTAGAAGTAGAAATGTCAACTCTGGATAGGAAATAAGCAGACATAATATGTAAACCCTCATGGCCTGTTCTGTCATATCTTTCAGCAGCAGAAGCAAATTTTCAAGGCTGTCATTCTATACCTTTTATAAAATTAAATCTATGAGAATCAGTATAAATTAACGATGTTGGATATTAGGGAGAGAAGGAATATCAGAACCTGTGAAGTTAAAACCTATCTACTATATTAGATACAGGACATGGATATAGAAAATGGAGAAGTAGGGATCAAGTAACATCAGTTTTATAGGCTTTTGTTTTATTTAAAGCCGTAGTTCATAAAGCTCCATGGAGTTCTAGGTATGGGAAACTTAAAATAGTTTTATCTATTAAGTTCAAAAACAATTTCACAGGATAATACAGGCAAACCAAGAACATTCAAGTGAAAACAATGTATGGAGACTGGCATTTAGGAAGTACAGAATAGGTAAAATTACTACTAATTGTTGGTTTACAGATCTGATTTGATTTACTATATTAAGAACTTCCAAAGACAGATTAAAACTTTCCTTTTTCTTGTATTTAAAATTAACAGTATTCTATAGCCTGTATTTCATATATCACTCACTAGATACAAGCATTTGGTTCTTAAATTGCTGGATAATATAGGGACTTGATCGCAGAAGGCAATGGCAACCCACTCCAGTACTCTTGCCTGGAAAATCCCATGGATGGAGGAGCCTGGAGGGCTGCAGTCCATGGGGTCGCTGAGGGTCGGACACGACTGAGTGACTTCACTTTCACTTTCCTGCACTGGAGAAGGAAATGGCAACCCACTCCAGTGTTCTTGCCTGGAGAATCCCAGGGACGGGGGAGCCTGGTGGGCTGCCGTCTATGGGGTCGCACAGAGTCAGACATGACTGAAGTGACTTAGCAGTAGCATAGGGACTTGATAAGTATAAAATATATATTCAATTATGCCATGGATCACTTCTCTTTAAGCGAAAAAGTCACGGAAATTTACCTCTGAAGACCCCTTTCCTGGATATAAAGACTGTAAAACAACACCTCCATGTACACAAGCCAGTATTAGTGGTTCTTCCTGCATTGGTTATGCACTGATACAGAAAAACTGCCTCACATTTCCAAATGTGTAGTAATCAGCCTCCTAGTGACCTCAGGGAACAGAACTGCACCACAAAAGTCATAATTTGGGTTTGGGATATATACAACAACATGAATAACTGTGCACACTTTAAAAAATGCTTTCCTAGACTTTGGAGGTCCAGTGGTTAAGAATCCACCTGCCAATGTGGGGTACACAGGTTTGATCCCTCGTCCCTTCCCACAGGAAGATTCCACGTGCTGCTGGGCCACTAAGCCAGAGCACCACAAGTACTGAGCTCACGCTCGAGTCCATGTGCCAAAACCACTGAAGCTCCGCAAGAGCAGCCACCACACTGAGAAGCCTGCCAACGCAACCAGAGAGCAGCCCCGTACACCACAACCAGAGAAAGCCTCTGCGCAGCATTGAAGACAGCAGAGCCCAAAAAATGTTTTAATAAATAAATGTTAAAAAAAAAACTTCCAATGTGTATTTGCTCTGCTTTAGATTACACATCTTTTTCAAAGCATCAAAGGAAAAATTTTAAGAATATTTCTTTGGTTAATTGAAGATTTAATAATTAAAATTTTAGTCTTATTTTACTTATAAGAAACTTGTATGTTCCTTCATAAAAATGAATACTGCTATTTTCAAAAGAGGTAAAAATGGATGAGGCAAAGAATAATTCTGAGATCTATTATTCTAAATATCTACATATCTTTCAGCTATTTTCTTCCAACAGGCTTTTGTGTTAGGACCTAAATGCATGCGTAAATATGACTCCTACAAAACCACTGTTACTCCTAAAAAGAAACTGATAATAAGATGTTAATATTGGTACTATAAATTCATAATAAAGTGATGAATACCAAACTATTAAAACTAAAAATAAAAAAGTCATCAAAACAGATCTGCCAGACTTTGATTCTCTTTCAGAATAAGTCAGGAGCAGGGAAGTCAGCAAATCTAGCTAGGAAGTAGAAGGGATATACAACCACCTTTCATCACTTCCATAGCCACTATTTTGATTTCAAATTTTCTTCAGTTCAGTTCAGTTCAGTCGCTCAGTCGTGTCTGAGTTCAGTTCAGTCGCTCAGTCTTTGTAACCCCATGAACTGTAGCACACCAGGCCTCCCTGTCCATCACCAACTCCCAGAGTTCACCCAAACCCATGTCCATCGAGTCGATGATGCCATCCAACCATTGCATCTTCTGTCATCCCCTTCTCCTCCTACCCTCAATCTTTCCCAGCATCAGGGTCTTTTCCAATGAGTCAGCTCTTTGCATCAGGTGGCCAAAGTATTGGAGTTTTAGCTTCAGCATCAGTCCTTCCAATGAACACCCAGGACTGATCTCCTTTAGGATGGACTGGTTGGATCTCCTTGCAGTTCAAGGGACTCTCAAGGGTTTTCTCCAGCACCACAGTTCAAAAGCATCAATTCTTCGGCACTCAGCTTTCTTCACAGTCCAACTCTCACATCCATACATGACCACTGGGAAAACCATAGCCTTGACCAGATGGACCTTTGTTGGCAAAGTAATGTCTCTGCTTTTTAATATGCTATCTAGGTTGGTCATAACTTTCCTTCCAAGGAGTAAGCATCTTTTAATTTCATGGCTGCAATCACTATCTGCTGTGATTTTGGAGCCCAGAAAAATAAAGTCAGCCACTGTCTCCCCATCTATCTGCCATAAAGTGATGGGACTGGATGCCATGATCTCAGTTTTCTGAATGTTGAGGTTCAAGCCAACCTTTTCACTCTCCTCTTTCACTACTTTATAAATACACAATAAAAACGAAAACAAACTGCTCAAAAACATTAATGCATCTGCTTAAAATGGTGATTTTTTTAAAAAGAAATCATTAAAAAAATTAAACAAAAGGGCGGAGGCAGGGGGAGTTTTTAACAAACTAAATTTTGTTTACTTCTCATTACACCAATCCTTGGCAAATCATAAAGGTTTTTGCGCACTAAAACAATCATTAATTTTAAAATTACCTGCAGAACAGACAATCTGACTTAAATTAAAACCTTTAGCATTATAAAACATAATTTACAGAAGAAGCAATAAGCATGTTCAAATAACATATAAAAAATAAAACAAAATACATATTGAAGACATTATTTTTTAAGAAATACCAATTTCAGCACATCATCTATACTCTGCCAGCTAATTTTTCTCCATAATTAAAATGAAACCATAATTTTCTCATTATGTCACAAAACAACAATATATTGAAATCAAGGTAGAAAAATCAATTAAAACCATAAAATAACCATTAAAATATAATCTTTGTTTACATATCTAACACTTGCCTTTCCAAAGATTGCTCAATAAATGCAATATATCAAATCACTCTATTAAGAAAAACATGCTTAATACTTGAAGTCCTTTAGTAAAACTGAATTATAAACCCAAGTTTTGCCAAAATATAAAAAGGTGTGATAGAAATTGCTGCATACCACCTTCAAAATACTGCAAGTTGATTTGAATTTAAAAATACATTAAATAAAAATGCCTGAATTCTCATTAATAGGTTGCATTGAAGAAAACACATTTGCAAGTTCTCAAGAAAGTTTATTCCAAAAGACTATGAACACTTTTACAATCATCAGGCTTTTTTTTCTTTTAATATTCCTAATTCCTGGTCTTCATAATAAACAAATGATTATGAACCCAATATGGGCTTCTAGTCTGGCAACCACACACTTCTCACAAATTATTTCAATAAAGGATTTTAATTGGAGATGTAGTTTGCCAAATCTGTATTTTAGAAAGATAATCCTGAAAACAGTGTATAGGACAGACTATGAGCTAGATACACTTCAAAGACAAAATAATGGAAAATATTCAACCCCATGCCATTTGCTCTCGTACACCGTGTAAACAGCTCGGTCCCTCACATCATGCCTGACTTCTTTTGAATCTCTTCACTGACTTCAGTATTGTTTCAAGGTTCCCATACAGCACCAAGCTGGTAATACACCATGGTGTAACTGCATACAGAAAGGGAAAACACTGCATGTGAAGTGAATTTGGAAGCATTCTCCTTAAAAGACTTCAAATTAGATCACTGCTATCACGACATTGGCTACTTTGAAATTTTTTCACAAAGGAATGGCCCATGGAAAGGAATTCAATAGCATGATTGATGGGAGAGGCTTTCCAACTTTTCTCTTTTTTCCCTTTTTCTCTGAGGGACCAACTTTTCTTCTTTCGCCTTTTTAAAAAGTATCACCAGAATAAACTTTTGTGTTTCTGACATTTGGCAAGTTTTCTACCACTTCCCCTCACACCTTACCTTAAAAGGAGTACTTTCTGTATTTTTTTGTACTGAGAAGGATGCATGGCCCAGAAAACAAATTCTTTTTCTTTTAGAAGAATTTTAATGGTCATTTTTATTCTAAGACTTTTACATAATTTTCAAACTTGTAAAAGTTTTAAAATATAATTTAGAAGTTTTAACTCTGTTTGTAACCAAATTTTACAATATGTAATATTACTGACAAAAATTTATTCTGATTTAATCTGTTTTATCTAATCTAGTACACTAAATAATTTTATGTAAAAGTCTGAACTGAAAAATCTCTGTATTATTATAAAGTTACTAATATACATTTAACTATTAATATATAGGATAAAGTGCTGTGTGTATGCCATGTGCTCAGTTGTATTTGACTCCTTGTGACCCCATGGACTATAGCCTCCCATGCTCCTCTGTCCATGGGACTCTCCAGAATACTGAAGCGGGTTGCCACTCCCTTCTCCAGGGGAACTTCCCGACCCAGGGACCAAACCCAGGTCTCCCACATTGCAGGCAGATTCTTTACCATTTGAGCCACCAGGGAAGTCCTACCTGCGAGCCAGACTAATAAAGTAGCTTGTATGTCTATAAAAGACACTTATATACACATATTCAGAACAGCTTCTGAATATGAGTTTAGCACTCTGGTGGACAATTTATTCATTTATTCACTGGTCATCTAGCAAACTGAGGGTGGGTAGATTTTAGCCTTATTAGCTGTCAAACTAGATTCCTGAACCACTTGGCACTATATCAAGATAATGACCAGTTACTAGCACAATCAATACTTCTTTCTCTCTTCTCTACCTAGTCTCTTCCCCGGAAGTTAACAGTTTAAACTATTCAACAATAAAATATTACAGGCTCCTTTGAAGCCTGGCTCTAGATTTTGGTATCTCTTCACTGTCCCCACTTCCTCTAGGACACAGAACATATTTGGAGCCAACAAATACTTTTTTGTTGAGTAGGTGAAACAGTAAATGCCCCAGGTCATGCAGCTAATCCTACCAAATAGAAAGTCTATTTACATATATTGCTGACTATACTTACATACCCTGGTAACACCAAGAGGGGACTCTACCAGATTGATCAATTACATTTTTTAGTGAGAAAAGTGCTAGCTAGCTATTTTGTCAGTACTGATGTGGAATCACGGAAAAGTTGTTTCACTAGGAAGGTGAATCACTCTGAATTGCTATGGCATCCACCCAAGGAGGGTAATACAGGGGTGAACAACCTTGATTATTTGGTGGCAGGTGGCACAATTAGAGACTTCCCTGGTGGCTCAGACAGTAAAGCATCTGTCTACAATGCGGGAGACCCGGGTTCGAGTCCTGGGTTGGGAAGATCCCCTGGAGAAGGAAATGGCAAACCACTCCAGTACTGCTACCTGGAAAATCCCATGGACAGAGGAGCCTGGTAGGCTACAGCCCATGGGGTCGCCAAGAGTCAGACACGACTGAGCGACTGGCACAATTAGATCCTTTGTGTTTTGAAGATTCAAGATGAGAACTGCTCTCTTCTCCCTTTGAGTTGACCACTAAAGAAGGAAGAGTGAACACAGGCACAGTGAAACCAGGGCTGACCCAGTGCTCCTGGGACCCCCTATCAATCCTAGAATCCATGACCCACAGACGCAAACATGGAGCCCCTCTGACCAGGCTTGTATCCGCAGAAGGGTCAGCAACTCTGAGAAGTCACAGCAGCCTGCACGACTATCAGTCAGACTGCACCAATGAAGTCTCAACGGTGGGGCAGCAAGCAACCGGGAGGGCTGTAGCATGACCAGGCTTCCTGTCCTCTGCAGGAAGAAGGCTCATCTACAGCTCCTGACTGCCAGCGATGACCATAAAGATTTCAGAATAATTTAGGCGGCAACAGGACAAATCTAAGAAGAGATACTAAATTTCATTCCAATAAAGCAACAGAGGCTTAACCAGAAGAAAAATAAATTTTAAGTAGAAAATGATAAACTTGACCATACTTGAAGCTTGAGTTTTAGAACAATTCCTGCTACTTACATGTAGTATGTATTTCTGTTTTTGCCTGCTTTTATCCATTGAAGTATAACATAGATTGCTTCAGTGTTTTCAATTTGGGCTAAAAATCTTTCCTTTTTTGGTATACAAAACAACTTTTTAAGGACAAAATCATTTCAGAGAAACAAGCTGATTTATCATGCCAGATGTAAGCAACAACTTTTCTGACTCTTAGTTACATATTGGGGTTTGTTTGTTACCATATTCTTCTCTCATGGGAATTCACAGAGGGTTTACAGTGAATCACAAAAGCATCAGGATTTTCTTGACAATCAAGGGATAGCTGGTTTTTCTGACTCTTCTAATATCCATTTGCTTTTGTGGCCAATAGTGAGTCATAAGGTATTTGGCAAATAGCTCTGCACTGATGGAAATCTTTCTCCAGAAATCCTTTATTTGTAAGTGTGTCGTACTTCCCTTCATAACAGATCACGTAGTTTTACTTAAGTCAGACTAGGCTTTTGGAAGAAAATGAGTTTAAATTTATTCTTCTGTAACAAACAATGATATAGTTTTGATACTAGACGTGGGAGAATGCAAGATATAAATGTTTCAATGGCTTACAAGTTATATAAAAGAATACAGGTAAACAATCAGATGAGAAATCAAAGAACATCTAATAGGATTTTCACTTCCAGATATGACAAGGTCACTACACCAGACTTGCTTCCAACCAAAATACAGCAATACAACTAGTCAAAAATAAATGAGAAAACTGTTTTCAAGTAACAGACAGGAAACAAAGGACTCTGATCACTGAAATAGGGAAATACCCCTTGTGTCCCAACCTGGACAAGGCTTTCTTGGCCACAAAACAGGGAGGGGGAACCCAAGTGGAACACTGCAGTCTCACAGTGCTGAAGGTCACAGTTTGGGAGTTTAAGCAGCTAGAAAATGCAAGAGAAGGTACTAAAGAGGAAAGAGCTGTGAAAGAGCTTAATAAATAAAATACTCGAGAGCACAAAAGAAGTTACTGCAGTAGAAGACAGATAAACAGAAAAAAATGTGAGGCTGAAAACTATATAGAGAAAAATAATCAGAAACTTTCCAATTTGGGAATCAAGAAAAGCCTACGCAGGATAAATGTAAAAAGTCCTACATCATGGCACATCATACGTAAACTGCTGACAACAAAGATAAAGAGAAAATATCTAATGTAGCCACAGGAAAACACACATATGGGATAACAAAACTACAAATTATAACTGACTTCTCATTAGAAACAATGAGGTCAGAAAACAATGAAAGTTGTCTTTAAGAGTGCTTAGAAAAAAACCATCTTGTCAACCCAGAATCCTGTATCTCGAGAAAATATCCTTAAAAGTCCAAGATGAAATAAAGAACATTTTCACAAAAAGGGAAATGATCATAGTTCATTGCCAGGAGAATTGCGCTATAAGAAATATTTAAAAAAGTACTTTAGGCTGAAGAGAAATAATACCAAAAAAGAGATCTACAAGAAGGAAAAGAGTAGAGGAAATGGTAAATAATGGGTAAATACAAAGAATACCTTTTTTTTAAAAATTGTGATTCCCCTTAGAGACAACTGATTTTTGCAAAATAAACATACTGTAGGGTCCATAAGTATACAGAGATAAAATACACGGTACAGTAACACAAAGGCAGGAGGGTGAATGGAAGTATACTGTTGGAAGGTTCTTAAAACTTATATTAAGTGGTACAATATCCCAAGTAAGCTGTAGTAAGTTAAGGGTGCATACTGTAAATTCTAAAGGAAAACCTAAACTTTTCTTCTAAAGTAGAGGAAATAAAATGGAGCACCAGAACATACTCAAGTAATCCAAAAGAAGACAAAAAGGAGGTAGAGAAAGAAAGGCAGGGAGGAAAAAAGCCAAATTGTGACAGCCTGTGAGGGGGGAGAACTCAATTCCAATAAGAAAACAGAAAGTCAAGGGAGTTGTCACTTAAACCCAAACCATGAAAAGAAACTGGAAAAGCTACATAATTACTGCTTTTAAAATTTGTCAAAGACTGAGAACACCCAGAAACCTGAATCAACCCCAAAAAGTGATAAGCATATTTTAAAAGAGAAGAGATTCCCAGTTGCTAACACACTTGACCGTAATAGGAGGATAAGGAATCTGCCACAGACAAGGGTTAGAGAGAAAGCAGTCTAACTGCTCTGAAGGGCTATACATGGACTGGCACACTAGCATATAATCCAGAGGAGCCACAGACACAGGGAGAGGTGGCATGAACTACCTGTGACCCCCGCCCCCAACCACACACACACTCACAAACTCTTTCCCACTAGTCTTCACCAAAAATGGGGGCAAGGGAAGAGAGTTGAGATCATCTCCACCAAACCTTCCAGGCTTTGAGCTGAGGAAAGCCTGAAATGGAAGATAACAGGAAAGCCAAGAGAAACTTTGCAGAGGCAAGACCCACTTTTAGAGAACAGGGCTGCCATACACAGGCCAGCGACTGGGCAGCAAGGCTACTACAGCTTTCAAGCCACAGAGAGCAAGGGACAGAACTAGAAAGCAGAGAGAATTCTTCAACAACCTAATAGCGCCGCTGGTCTGTAAAGCAGGGAGACACTGTCTGCAATTCAGAAAGATTTGGAATACCCCACAAATACATCAGAAGGTGCTCCATACCCCTAGTCAAGAGGGAAGGACAAATTCAGTTAAATACAAATTAAAGCAACTCAATACAACTTCTCCATTTCTATAGTTAAACAAAGCCAAATACTAGCCAAAAAAAAGATAATATCAAATACTAGCAAACATTCAGAGTAACTAGAACTCTCATCTATTTCCATGAGAAGCATAAAATGGTATTAATATAACCACTTAACAAACACATGAAAAGATGCTCAACACCACTCATTATCAGAGAAATGCAAATCAAAACCACAATGAGGTACTATCTCACACTGGTCAGAATGGCTGCCATCAAAAAGTCTACTACTAAGTCGCTTCAGTCGCGTCCAACTCTGTGTGACCCCATAGACAGCAGCCCACCAGGCTCCCCGGTCCCTGGGATTCTCCAGGCAAGAACACTGGAGTGGGTTGCCATTTCCTTCTCCGATGCATGAAAGGGAAAAGTGAAAGTGAAGTAGCTCAGTCGTGTCTGACTCCTAGCGACCCCATGGACTGCAGCCCACCAGGCCCTTCCGTCCATGGGATTTTCCAGGCAAGAGTACTGGAGTGGGTTGCCACTGCCTTCTCTGAAAAGTCTGCAAGCAATGAATGCTGGAGAGGGTGTGGAGAAAAGGGAACCCTCTTACACTGTTGGCAGGAATGCAAACTAGTACAGCAACTATGGAGTACAGTGTGGAGACTCCTTAAAAAACTGGAAATAGAACTGCCTTATGACCCAGCAATCCCACTGCTGGGCATACACACCGAGGAAACCAGAATTGAAAGAGACATTTGTACCCCAATGTTCATCGCAGCACTGTTTATAATAGCCAGGACATGGAAGAAACCTAGATGTCCATCAGCAGATGAATGGATAAGAAAGCTGTGGTACATATACACATGGAATACTACACAGCTATTAAAAAGAACACATTTGAATCAGTTCTAATGAGGTGGATGAAACTGGAGCCTATTATATAGAGTGAAGGAAGCCAGAAAGAAAAACACCAATACAGTATACTAATGCATATTTATGGAATTTAGGAAGATGGTAACAACGACCCTATATGAGAGACAGCAAAAGAGACCCAGATGTAAAGAACAAACTTTTGGACTCTGTGGGAGAAGGCAGCAAGTGTGGGATGATTTGAGAAAAAAGCACTGAATCATGCATATTACTCTATGTGAAATAGATGACCAGTTCAAGTTTGACGCATGAAGCAGGGCAAAGCCGGTGCACTGGGACAACCCTGAGGGATGGGATGGGGAGGGAGGTTCAGGATTAGGGACACATGTACACCCATGGCTGATCTGTGTCAATGTATGGCAAAACCACCACAATATTGTAAAGTAATTAGCCTCCAATTAAAATAAATAATTTTTTTAATGAAAAAAAAAAACTGCTGGGCAATTTCTTAAAGTTAAACATATACCTATATTATGTATCACATTTCCCCTAACAGATATATTTACCCAAGAGAAATGAAAATGTAAGTCCATAAAAAGTCTTATACAAGAATGTCTATAGGGATTCAGGCGGTGTCAGTGGTAAGGAAGCCACCTGCCAATGCAGGAGATGTTAGAGATGTGGGTTTGATCCCTGGGTCGGGAAGATGCCCTGGAGGAGGCAAGGCAACCCACTCCAGTCTCCCTGCCTGGAGAATCCCATGGACAGAGGAGCCTGGTCACTTATGGTCCACAGGGTTGCAAAGGGTCAGATGTGGACACGATTGAAGTAACTTAGCATGCATGTATGCATAGTAGTTTTATTGATAATAGCCCAAAATGAGAAAAAAAACTGACATGCGCACTAAGAGGAAAATAAGCTATAAAGTGCAGTTTATACAATGGCATTCTAGTCTGCAAGAAACAGATGATGAACTGCTGACACATACAACAGCATGGATGCGTCCGGAAACCTTTACTTTGAGTGACAGTCAAACAGAGAATTCCATGTCCCCATTTATTTTATTTTCAACAAGAGATGAAATTAATCCATAGTAAGAGAAATCAGAATAGAGTTTGCCTATAGCAAACATTGACTAGAAATGGTGTAAGAGAACCCTCTGGAGTAATGGAAATGTTCTGTATCTCAAATAAGATGCTGCTTACATGAGTACAAACATTTGTCAAAACTCAGGGCTATAAACTTGAGCAATTCACTGTTATGTCAATTTTATCCTAATTTTTAAAAAACTGTAAGAAAGTGAGGATAAAAACATGAAGAACAAAAGAAAAATATAAGAGAGGATAAATCCATGATAAATTGTTAAAGTTAGGTATTGGATATATAAGGGCATATTATTCTATTCTGCTTAAAATTTACCATAAAAAAAGGTTTTTTAAAAGGCAACTGAATAATAATGTATTATGTATTTGAGTTTGCTAAGAGAGTAATCTCAAGTGTTTGAACCACACACACAAATGGTAATTGAGAGGTGAAGTGAAAGTGAAAGTGAAAGTGAAGTCGCTTAGTTGTGTCCCAACTCTTTGCGACCCCATGGACTGCAGCCTGCCAGGCTCCTCCGTCCATGGGATTTTCCAGGCAACAATACTGGAGTGGGCTGCCATTTCCTTCTCCAGGGGAAGACCCAGGGATCAAACCCAGGTCTCCTGCATTGTAGGCAGATGCTTTTCACTGTCTGAGACACCAGGGAAGTCACTGAGAGGTGACAAATACATTAATTAGTTTGACTATAGTAATTATTTCACAATATATACATATGTCAAAATATAACACTGTCCATTTTAAATATATACAATTTTTACTTATGCAAAATAAAAATCAAGCCTTTGGGACAGCTATTTTATATGGAGCTCTTTGGGTGGCAATTCACAGAAGCCAGTTAGAGCTAGCTTAAGCACAGTTTATGGGCCTAAACGGGGCTTCCCTGGTAGCTCAGATGGTAAAGAATCTGCCAGCAATGCAGGAGACCCGGCTTTGATCCCTGGGTCCAGAAGATCTCCTGGAGAAGAGAATGGCAACCCACTTCAGTATTCTTGCCTGGAGAACTCCATGAACAGACCACGGGATCACAGAGTCGGACTCAACTGAGCAACTAACACTTCACTTCATGGGGCTTAAGAACAGAATCAGTGATTGGGAAATTAGAAAAAACTTAGAAAGTCTCTGACTCCATCTTCTTTCGAGGTATCTACTTCATCTTTTTCTCTCTGTTTTCCTGCCCACATGGCTACTACCAGATTCCACAAGATTACACAGCATTGTGTAGCAGCCCAGAGAGGAAAGAGTGCCTGATTTCCTTTCTCACCCTCCTCTGTTCTCTCTTTTCTCTTTGCTTCTCCCCTACAGTCTCTTTCAAAATGCCCAGGAAGAGAACTGGTCTCGCTTGGATTACCTACACCAGGATCAATGAACTGTGGAGAGAAAGCAACGTACAAGGCATAAAAATGGCAGTACTCTGGAACCCAACAGCAGGGGGAAAGGGACATTCCCAAAGAATGGGTACTGACAAACAATCCAAGGGAACCAACTATATGAGTCATGGGCCTGTTTGAGAAATTCATAAACACACTGGACCTTCTTTAAAGCAATATGTACATAGCCACAAACACCAAACTGTCCATACAATTTGAGGGCATTCATGAAGCCCCTGTAATCCATTCTTAGATACTAATTTTAAAACTATTAGCCATTTAGATATTTTAAATGTTTCAAATACTGCTCTCAAATTTTTAAATTTTAAATACTGAATGTGAAATCACATCCAAAGGTTTTTCAACTACAAATACAACACACATAATAAAGTATTAAGTCTTTCACATACATATAACATATAAGACTATACCAATAGCATGGAACAGGTACTAACAGAAGAGGCTAACAGATATCAACTGGAGGCTACCATCATTAAATGGACACCATATGGCAATTCCTCACATTTTTTACTACAGTTGAAATACTTTTCCATAGTATGTCCCTAATGATTGGGTACACTTGGTAGATGTGTACCAAGCCCCTCTCCCATTCAAATCATAACACTGAAATTACCTCAAAAATTAGTAAGATCTAGAGCACTGTATTTATGATGGCCCAGAAAAAAAAACAAAAACTATATACATAGCTTAATCAAAAGCTTCTACTCAAAATACATAGATACTACTGTATGTCATTTTACTTAAAACAAGCAAAAACCAACACAAGCAACAGAAATAAGCTAGGGAGATAAAATCAGAAGTAAACGCTTCAAATCTATTATGAAACAGGTGAGATATAAATTTTAAATTACATGAAGGTAGCCAGGAAATCTATACCCTCCACTTGTTATTAGGAAGCAGTCAATGACATTATTAGTATACCCTTAACCTCTGAGTATATAATGAAAGGAAATGGCTCCATTTTACCACAAAATGTTCTACATTACAGGAAAAAACAGAAGAATAGAACACAAAGAACAATGTTGTAATAGAGAGTTGTGTTACTCGTACATTCTTTAAACGTATAGAAAAAGGTGCTTATGAACACAGTATTATAGCCATGCATTTTGATTCTATAATACATCTTTTATGAATTTCATATTTGAAAATACAATCAAATCTAAAATATTCAGTGTTATATCCATGCATTTTGACTCTATATCTTATATAAGCTGATATATAAAAATATTCTGAAAATATAAAGTATATCTTTGCTGATACATTTTCTATACAATCTCTGAAAGAGAATCTAATTTCCTGAGTATGTGAATACATAAACTTGATGAAATCAAGCTTCAAGATGAAGCACCATTGAGTCTGATTACATACAACAAAATTTAAAGCAAAGATCATACTCCTACACCATATTAAAATTTTTTGTACTAAGCAGAGTTATAAAAAGACACTTTATATGAGGTTAAAAAATATTTTTTAAGCAGAGTTAACTGCTATACTAATACCATTTTTGTATACAATATTGAATGCATATATTAAAGTCGGCACATAAAGTCCAAAAATTAATCAACTACTGTTTCAATTAGAAATTTCTGTACTTGAAAAACTTTGGAGAAAGTATTCTTTAAATTATAAATTCATTCATGGATTTAACATAAGTAATTTTTAACAGCTTCATATATCCCTGAAGTTCTAAGGCAGGGAGTAATTTGTAATTTTGGTTGAGTCATATATTTCACTTGGATACACTAAAAGACTCAGGAATACCAAGAGTTACTAGGTACAAATACTCCCAGTCAATGTGAGTGGTGTCTGTATTTTTTTTTCTGCTTATTTTTGAATGCAGAGTACTTTCATGTAATACCTGAAGCACAAGCTATTTTCTTAAATCATACTTCACTGCTTTAAAAATATGGGAAATGCCATAAGACAGAGGAATCTCCAAGTGTGAGGGTTCATAAAGAAAGGTCTCTGAAAATCCCTTGTAAGATAGTCAAAGGACTTAACAGCAGCTCAAGAGAAGGCAGGATTTTGGTACTGTCTGTATGTACATCATAATCTAATAGAATGATCAGCAGGCAGAAGTGACAATTAGTTCAAGAAGTCAAACTTCAATTCTGCTACTAAATTCTAGTATGATTCACGTTAAATCAAAGTTAATGCACATCATTTACCTCACTAGAGAAAACACTGCATGTATCTGCTTTTCAGACACTACAATGCAAAGTTCATATAAATTCCCTTATGTGAAATTCAAAACTAAAGTAGCTTTTGGTACAAATAATTCACCAGGGCAGTGATTTGAAGGGGCACTGACTGCAATGCACAACTGTAGTAATTGCAGCTCAAAAACATAAATGCTGTCTTCTTATGTCTGCATCAGGGAAAAGACTTAGTCATAGTCCATCCACATCCCTTACCATCCTCCTCTAACAAGCAGACAATCAGAAACTCACAGATACACCCAAAGCCCACTGCCTAGACACACAGTGAGAAATATTAATAAAAATAGCCTCGGAACAGACAAGAAGCTTCTGTGCTACAGACGGTGATTACCTGGAGGTAGGAATTGCAGCTGGTTATTAGCTAATCGAAGATGACGTAAAGCTCTCAGACGACCAATTTCTGGGCAAACGATTTCTAAGGCATTGTCACTAAGATCCAAACATTGTAGTTTTACAAGAGACCCAATGGCTTTGAAGAGAAAAGAAGGGTAAAAGCAAAATTAATTTGACTCAAGTGTTAAGACCAACTTTTAATCCAATTAAATATTATCCAAGTTTAAATATTTTAATACTTAATATCCCTATCTCTGATGCTGACATAATAGTAAAAGCATGTATCAAATTAATTTTTTTAAACATTTTTATTGTAGTATAGTATCAAACAACATTCTATGAAGTAACACTTTCACCTCAATATACGTAAACTTTAAAAAGATTATAAATAAAAATGTTAAAACAATGTGAAAAACTACTTGAATAAATAATTCATGAAATGATATAGTCTTTTTTATCTAACCAAAATGCTTAACTCAATTTAATAAACTAGAAGTTATTTTATTATTTACCCAATGTCAATTTATCTGATAATAATTTACTTAACCATTATAAATATTTTATACTTATTAAATTTAACTGCCACTGTTAACTAGACTTACTAATTAGAGGGGAAAAAAGCTTTGAAACTAATAATGATGTTTTATAATTAAAATTCCCTAATACTCCAACCAAAATAGGTTTAAAGAGACAATCTGTTCTACTATTATAAAGCACAGATTTAACTCTAGCATCTCCTAACTATTAGTAAAAACTGAAAGTGTATTTACCTTCCGGAACCACAACTATGTTATTTGAGTGAAGATACCTAGAAAAAAGAAGGGAAAAAAGTTATTATCACTTAGTACTTCTGCTAGATAATCACCCTGTAAAATGCTCACTTAGAAATTTATTGAATATAATAAAAGGACCAGACTTTCTTTCATACACTATTCTAAATGCATAGCACAAAATAATTAATAATACTTTGAGAATAATACTGTATGCTAGAATTGCAAATATTAAAACTATTTGCTAATTCAGTTTCTGTTTTAAAAAGCATACACAATAAACAATTATTTCTTAAGCTCATAAAACACATTACTAGTTTCTCTAGCTCATTTTAAGTAATGAAGGTTTTCAGCAAAACACCTAATAATGTTAAGAAAAGTCAACAACTACTGTGTATAG
This sequence comes from Capricornis sumatraensis, assembly GCF_032405125.1. Lineage (NCBI taxonomy): Eukaryota > Metazoa > Chordata > Mammalia > Artiodactyla > Bovidae > Capricornis > Capricornis sumatraensis. The sequence goes on from NC_091087.1 coordinate 12,994,151, forward strand.
GGAAACACAACTTTTAATTTTTAAAGGATAACGTCACAAAATAATCAAATCAAAGATATTTCAAGACAGCTAGGTGAACCAAGAATGAAGTGATTAAATACTTATCATTTACAATATCTGTAGAAATACTCAACTGTCAAGATATAGAATTTATTCACAGCAAGCGGAATTTTGTAAACAAGAAATCAAATTCTTTCCTAAAAATAAAAAAGGTCTAACCCACTGACAAGTCCAGGCAAGCCTAAGTAAATAACATTCCCCACTGAAGTATCTCTAGCACTCTCTGGTGGAGACATCACGCAGTTGTCAGCAGCCAACTATTCAGAGCCAAACAATAGTGACCAATGAAAATTACACAGTAATAATTTTTAAAATAAACTGTATCACTGATTTTGAGACCAGAGAACTAGATTTTGATAAACTATTTTCAAAACTACTATCTTATTATACTTCATAATCAATCTTCACATATTTTAAACAGAATTTAGTCTTCTATATTTTATAGCCTAATATCAAATGTTAAAAAGTCTATTAAAAAATAAGTAAGATACAAAATTGATAAATTTAAGATTTCTATATGCTGGATTAAATCAATTTTGTGTGGGTATTAACCTTCTGGGCCTAACACCATTTAACCGATTTTAAACCATTCTATGATTCATTTTATTCCTTGCTTTTTATTTTTTAAAATGTATCCATATTTTAAGGTAAGTATTCTTTAAACATTACTCTTAGGAAGCAATATCTAACTACTTAGTCAGATTACTCTAAAAATTCTTTATGCCAGAAAACAACATATAAGTATACACACACACACACACATTTGCATGTGTTACACAAAAAGGCAGAGTGCCTAGACACCAAACAGAGAGATAACTGATTTTTCTGTAATCTGCAAAATATTTGCTTCAGTTCTAGTCCTACCTATATCTGTTCAGTTCAGTTCAGTCACTCAGTCGTGTCTGACTCTTTGCAACCCCACGGATTACAGCACGCCAGGTTTCCCTGTCCATCACCAACTCCCAGAGTTCACCCAAACTTATATCCATTGAGTCAGTGATGCCATCCAACCATCTCATCCTCTATCGTGGCCTTCTCCTGCCCTCAATCTTTCCCAGCATCAGGGTCTTTTCAAATGAGTCAGTGCTTCGCATCAGGTGGCCAAAGTATTGGAGTTTCAGCTTCAACATCAGTCCTTCTGATGAACACCCAGGACTGATCTCCTTTAGGATGGACTGATTGGATCTCCTTGCAGTCAAAGGGACTCTCAAGAGTCTTCTCCAACACCACAGTTCAAAGGCATCAATTCTTTGGCACTCAGCTTTCTTTATAGTCCAGCTCTCACATCCATACATGACTACTGGAAAAACCACAGCTTTGACTATATGGACCTTTGTTAGTAAAGTAATGTCTCTGCTTTTTAATATGCTGTCTAGGCTGGTTATAACTTTTCTTCCAAGGAGTAAGCGTCTTTTAATTTCATGGCTGCAGTCATAATCCGCAATGATTTTGGAGCCCCAAAAATACAGTCTCTTACTGTTTCCACTGTTTCCCAATCTATTTGCCATGAAGTGATGGGACAGGATGCCGTGATCTTCGTTTTCTGAATGTTGAGTTTTAAGCCAGCTTTTTCACTCTTCTCTTTCACTTTCATCAAGAGGCTCTTTAGTCCTTCTTTGCTTTCTGCCATGAGGATGGTGTCATCTGCGTATCTGAGGTTATTGGTATTTCTCCTGGCAATCTTGACACCAGCTTGTGCTCCATCCAGCCCAGCGTTTCACATGATGTACTCTGCATAGCGCAGAAGGATTGATGCTATTCAACTGTGGTATTGGAGAAGACTCTTGAGAGTCCCTTGGACTGCAAGGAGATCCAACCAGTCCATCCTAAAGGAGATCAGTCCTGGGTGTCGCTGGAAGGACTGATGTTGAAGCTGAAACTCCAATACTTTGGCCACCTGATGCGAAGAGCTGACTCACTGGAAAAGACCCTGATGCTGGGAAAGATTGAGGGCAGGAGGAGAAGGGGACGACAGAGGATGAGATGGTTGGATGGCATCACCAACTCGATGGACATGGGTTTGGGTGGACTCCAGGAGTTGATGATGGACAGGGAGCCCTGGCGTGCTGCGGTTCGTGGGGTCGCAAAGAGTCAGACAGGACTGAGCAACTGAACTGAACTGAACTGACTCTGCATATAAGTTAAATAAGCAAGGTGACAATATAATAGCCTTGATGTACTCCTTTCCCAATTTGCAACCAGTCTGTTGTTCCATGTACAGTTTCAACTGTTGCTTCCTGACTTGCATACAGATTTCTCAGGAGGCAGGTCAGGTGGTCTGGTATTTCCATCTCTAAGAATTTTCCACAGTTTGTTGTGATCCACACAGTCAAAGGCTTTGGCATAGTCAATAAAGTAGATGTTTTTCTGGAACTCTCTTGCTTTTTCAATGATCCAATGGATGTTGGCAATTTTATCTCTGGTTCCTCTGCCTTTTGTAAATTCAGCTTGAACATCTGGAATTTCATGGTTCACATACTGTTGAAGCCTGGCTTGGAGAATTTTGAGCATTACTTTGCTAGCACATGAGATGAATGCAATTGTCCAAGAGTTTGAACATTCTACCTATGTAAAAGGACTTTAAAACGTCTCAGTCAAAACAAGAACTAAATTATTCACTATTATCATTAAAATAAATAAGCATATTTTAAACATTAAATTTATCTACATTATAACGAAGAAACAGTAGTTTAGAATGTTCTCAATCCTGACTACACATAGGAATCACCAGCGGTCTTCAAAATATAGATGCCCAAGGCCATCTCAGGTTTTTCCGATGTGCAACTGATAAACAATCATCCTTGGCAGAATGGATCAGAGAGTAGGTCCTGGAGCCAGACAGCGTGTACCTTATTAGCCATGTGAGCAGGGGAAAATCTGTGACCTTTTCACTTTCTTAATCTATGGAACTAGAGGATAATAGCATCAAGAACATTGGGATATTGTAAGGATTAAATGAATCAATAAATGTAAAGCCCTTAGAAGAAAATTCAGTGAACCCCACTGTTATTGTTATAGTTATTATTGTTATCATGAGTCATCTGTAATCCAAGGCTTGGCAATTTTAAGCCCCTTCTCTTTACTTTTGTTATTTCAAATTAGTTAAAATGGTGGTGTCTCCACCTAAGTGGTTTTCATCAAGCTATTTCTTCTACTCAAAATGATGCATTCATTTTTGTGAGAATGCATGACAATATAGCCACCTTGGAAAATGGTTGGCTGTTTTTTTTTTTAAATAAAATTGTAGATATTTACTTAATAGTAATATGCCAATGTCAGTTTCTTAATTTTGACAACAGTTCCACAAAAATTGTATTAAGATGTTGACAACAGGAGAAACTAGATACCAGAACTCTGTACTTAGTATCTTTACAACTTTTCTGTAAATACAAAACTGTTCCAAATTAAAATTTTTTTAATTAAAGGAACAAGTCATTTATTTCCAGTCATGATTAAATAATAGGGACCAGATTTACCCAATTGCTATAAGCAATAAGAAAACTGAATGTATTATATGAAACAATTATTTTCAGATACTGACAAGAGGCAGCTAGAGAGAGAAAAAACAAGTGAGGTGAACAACTCACTCGTTGCTCACAACAAATTGTGGCAAATTTGCCTAGAGGCAAATTGTGGACTGTGGATACCAAACAAAGAATGCAAGTCTCATGGAGTTACGAAGATACATAGCAGAGTTCAGGGATCCCGAGGCAGCTGGAAGTTGTGGAGTACAGTTCTGGAGAAGGTACTACTGATAAAAGAAAACAAAAAAACAAAACTTCAAGGCAGCCTTTGACTCTTAGTTGAATTCTAAAATGCATTCCAGGCAAAAAAGTAACTGAAAACCTAACAGCTGAACAGTCCACAGAACTCATACAGGGCTAGAAAGCACTCAAGTTCTGAGCAGCAAGTGTACCAAATCCTTGTTGATCATTTTGTGCATTTAAATGAGATCCTCAAAAGGCCTTCTGTGGGTAATAGGGCTAAACTATCCCTACAGTAGAGGTTACTCTAGATCTGTCCTAACAAAGCATAAAGACAGACCATGAAAGGATCAAACTAAATTGCAAATAATTTTAAAGCCAGGAGAAAGCACCACAAAAAGGAAGACAACAAAGTGTAACACTCAGTAATTAACATTTATAAGGTCCAGCATCTAATGAAAAAGTGCTAAGAATCAGGAAAATATGACCAATAACCAGGATAAAAAATAGTTACCACAAATAGACTTTATCTGGTATGACACAGATAAAGCAATTAGCAAATAAAAACTTTAAAACATAAATAATAATTATATTCAGGTATTCAAAGAAAAACATTAACATTGTAAGACAAATGTTAACATATAAAGAAGACCCAAATAGCACTTCTAGAGATCAAATATAAAAAATAAAAATTCCACCAGGTGGGATTAACAGCAAATTAGATATTGAAGCAGAAAATATTACTAACTCTGAAAATAGAGAAACATAATTTGTCCTAAATGAAGCATATTAAAAAAAATAAAGACTGAAAACAACTGTAACTGTGTGTCAGTAATTATGGGACAATATCAAACTAACAACAGGTAAGAGTCCCAAAAGTAGGGACCAGAGATAAGGGCATAGAAATAAATATCTAAAGAAATAATGTTTAAAAATTTCAAATTTGATGCAAGCTATAAAGACACAACCTTTCAGGGATCACAGCCTTGTCATGGTGAAGAGGCTTGCATGATTCAATGGAGCTATAAGCCATGCCATGCAGGGCCACGTAAGACAGACAGGTCATGTTCTAAATGGAACAACTGACTGGTTCAAATTTGGGAAAAGAGTAAGACAAGCTGTATCTTGTCACCTTGCATATTTAACTTATATGCAGAGTATATCCTGGGGTTTCCCAGGTGGCGCAGTGGTAAAGACTCCTCCTGCTAATGCAGGAAAAGCCAGAGATGTGGGTTTGATCCCTAGATTGGGAAGATCTCCTAGAGAAGGAAATGGCATTCCACTCCAGTTTTCTTGCCTGGAAAATTCCACGGACAGAGGAGCCTGGCGGGCTACAGTCCATGGGGTCACAAAGAGTCGGACATGACTGACCGACTGAGCACGCACAGACACACAGAGTACACCATGCAAAATGCCAGGCTGTATGAATCACAAGCTGGAATCACGACTGCCAGGAGAAACAGCAACAACCTCAGATATACAGATGATACTATTCTAGTGGCAGAAAGTGAAGAGGAACTAAAGAGCCTCTTGATAGGTATGCTAAGGGAGAGCGAAAAAGCTGGCTTGAAACTCAATATTAAGAAACTAAGATGGGCATGCAGCCCTATTATTTCATGGCAAACAGAAGGGGAAAAAGTAGAAGCAGTGACAGATCTTCTTTTCTTGGGCTCCAAAATCACTGCAGATGGTAACTGCAGCCAGGATATTAAAAGAATCTTGCTCCTCAGAAGGGAACCTCTGACAAATTTAGACAGTGTATTAAAAAGCAGACATCAATTTGCTGACAAAGGTCCATATGGTCAAACGTATGGTTTTCCCAGTAGTCATGTATGGATGAGAGTTGGACAATAAAGAAGGCTGAGTGCCAAAGAACTGATGCTTTCGAATCGTGGTGCTGTACAAGACTCTTGGGAGTCCCTTGGACTGCCAGTCAATCCTAATGGAAATCAACCCTGGGTATTCATTGGAAGGACTGATCCTGAAGTTTAAACTCCAATATTTTGGTCACTTTATGTGAAGAGCTGACTCATTGGAAAAGATTCTGAGAAAGATTGAAGGCAAAAGGAAACAGGAGCAGCAGAGGATAAGACGGTTAGATGGCATCATCGACTCAATGGACATGAATCTGAGCAAACTCTGAGGGATAATGGAAGACAGAGAAGCCTGGTGTGCTTTAGTCTGTGGGGTCACGAAGCATCAGACACAGCTCAGCAACTAAACGATGACAACAACGAAGACAAAAACCCAAGATGCTCAGTGAATGTCAAGGACAATCATACGTCAAGCGAATCATAACAAATTCCTGAAAACCAATATAAGAAACAGAAATTCTTCAAAGTAGCCCAAGGAGAAAAGAACTCTACATACTGTGGAAGAAATATAGGAACGTCTCTTCACAAAGTATGCAAGCCAGAAGACAAAGAACACCAAGAAAATGCTGAAAGGAAAGAAGTAACCGACAACCAAGAACTCTAATTCCAGAAGACTATATATATATGTGTGTATATGTGTGTATATATATATATATTTCAGAATTATGAAGCAGAATGTAAAGTAAGAAACTAAACAACTTTTAGCAGAGTAAAACACTATACAACTTAAAAAGCAGAGACATTACTTTGCTGACAAAGGTCTCTCTAGTCAAAGCTTTGGTTTTTCCAGTAGTCATGTATGGATTTAAGAGTTGGACTATAAAGAAAGCTGAGCACCAAAGAATTGATGCTTTTGAACTGTGGCGTTGGAGAAGAATCTTGAGAGTTCCTTGGATTGCAAGGAGATAAAACCAGTCCATCCTAAAGGAGATCAGTCCTGAATATTCATTGGAAGGACTGACACTGAAGCTGAAACTCCAATACTTTGGCCACCCGATGCGAAGGACTGACTCCTTGGGAAAGACCCGATGCTGGGAAAGACTGAAGACAGGAGGATATGGGGATGACAGAGGATGAGATGGTGGGATGGCATCACCAACTTGATGGACATGAGTTTGAGCAAGCTCTAGGAGTTGGTGATGGACAAGGAAGCCTGGCGTGCTACAGTCCACGAGATTGCAAAGAGTCGGACACGACTGAGTGACTGAACTGAACTGAAGAACTCTAATTCCAGAAGGCTATAATATATACACACGCATATTTCAGAATTACGAAGACGAATGTAAAGTAAAAAACTATACAACTTTTAGAGGAAAAAAAGCAGAAGAAAGTCTTTAGGGCCTAGGATTAGAAAACATTCTTATACTTGATACTAAAAACATGATATATAAAAGCAAAAATTGTTCATGTGGACCTCATCAAAAGGTAAAACTTTTGCTCTGCAAAGAACATGAAAATAGAAAGTATACAATGGGAGAAAATATTTGTAAACAGCATATACAACCAAGGACTGGTTTCCAGAATATATAAAGAATTCTTAAAATTCTTACAACTGAAAAAAGGACCCAAATAGAAAATGTGCAATAGCCAAGAACAGACATTTCACTGAAGAAAAGATAAAGATGACAAGTATTTTAAAAGATGTCAAATGTTATTAGGGTAGAGAAATACAAATTAAAATCACAATTAGATAAAACCACACATCTATCAAAATGAAAAAAAAAGTTAAATAATGACATAAAAATAACACTGGTAAGATGAGGAGAAACTGGAACAATCACACACTACTAGGGGAGAATGTAAAATGGTACAGCCAACCTGGAAAATTATTTGGAAGTTTTTAATGAAATTACAAATTCAGATGAAAAGTGGCAGAGTAAGGATCTCCAAAAATTCTCTTTTCATAAAATAAACAAGAATACTGCCAAAAATTATTCATAAGATACATGTACAAAACTTTGGAAATTAAACTCAAAGACTTGCAGTAACAAAGGGAGGGTTTGTTTAAGGAAAGCAGCAGGCAGAAGACGAGGTTGTGACCATGGGGCATTTTCCCTTGCCCTGGTCCTACCCCCAGCTCTCCACCACTGCAGGGCCTGGAAACACTGCGGTCACTTTCCCCTTTACCTGCAGTGGCCTGGCCAGCACCGGGAGGGACAGACCCAAGCTGCAGTTCACTCCCAGAGAACCGTCATTTGACTGTCTCATGGTTCCCTGAAAGATCCCACTTGCAAGTGTGTTTTTAACTTGATCTGACTACAAGCTTGCCCAGTACAAAAACACTTTCCCCAGTTGTGACAAATTACAGGCCACTGTTTTAACTTCACTGCTGCCTAAGACAGTAGACCACAGCTGGAGCAAACAACAGACAACCAAAAAACTTAAACAAAAAAATTGGGGAAGGAGATTTACAGAGGAACTTTGAAAAACTGGCGTATTTCTAGAAATATACAAGGTCACATGCACGCCCAGAGTTGCACATATGCTCAGGAAAAGATCTGAGAAACCCTAAGCTCTCAACTCTGCTGAAATTGAAGCTCTTCTTAAGAAATGAAGAAGGGCTTCCCTGGTGGCTCAGATGGTAAAGAATCTGCCTGCAATGCTGAAGACCTGGGTTTGATCCCTACGTTGGGAAGATCCCCTGGAGTAGGGAATGGCTACCCACTCCAATATTCTTGCCTGGAGAATCTCATGGACAGAGGAGCCTGGCAGGCTACAGCCCATAGGGTTGCAAAGAGTCAGACACCACTAACGTGATTTAGCACACACAGCACACGTAAGAAGTGAAGTCTAAAGCAAAGCTGTCAACTGTCTACCTAACTGAGAGGGGAAGGTATGCCACAATACATACACAGAGACCTCAGCAAAGACTGGGAGACTTAGCAGATTCAGGTTGTTAAAGAAATCTCTGCTTAATCATTAGGTGACCACTAAAGTAACTGACCGGATTCTTAAAAAAAAAAAAAAGAATAAAAAGGAAAGGGAAAAAAAAAAAAACAGAGAGTAGAGGAACTCCTTCTATAAGGGCCAAAACAATTGTGATACCAAATCCAGACAAAGACATAACCAGAAAAGAAGACTACAGACCATTATCTCTTATGAATACAGATGCAAAAATCTTCAACAAAATACTAGCAAGCCAAATCCAACAACATATAAAAAGGATTATACTCCGTGAGCAAATGAAAATTATCCCCAGTAACGCACAGCAGGTTCAACACATGAACGTTAATAAAAACATGATCATCACAATAGATGACAGAAGGAAAGATTATCTGATAAAACCAAATACCTTTTATACTAAAAACAGAGAATAAAGTATAGAAGAGAATTTCCTCAGTTACATATGGGGACCTATGAAAAATCTAAAGCTAACACACTCAATGGCAAAAGACTAAAAACTTTCCCGCTAAGATCAACACAAAGATGCCCAGTCTCATCACTTCTATTCAACATTCTATATTCTAGCCAGGGCAACTAAGCAAGAAAAAGAAATAAAAGGTACATAGACCAGAAAGGAAGAAACACAACTCTTTATTGGTAGATGACTTGATCTTGTTTACAGAAAACTGGAAGGAATTCAACAAAAACAAGAAAGAGCTAATAAATGAGTCTGGCAAAGTTGAAGGATATAATATCAATATATAAAAATCAACTGTATTTTTATACTGTTGTTGTTTTAGTTGCTAAGTCATGTCTGACCTCTGCATCCACATGGACTGAAGCCTGCCAAGCTCCTCTGTTCATGGGATTTCCCAGACAAGAATTTTCATATATTAGGCACTAAACAATTCTAAAGGGAAATTAAGAATATAATTCTATATACAAAAACATCAAAAAGAATAAATTTAACAGAAGAAATTCAGTATTTTTACACTAAAAAGTGTTCAATGTTCAAACTATTAAATTGTTGAAAGAAACTGAAGACCTAAATAAACAGAAAAATATCCCACATTCATGGATTAGAAGACATAATACTGTTAGGAGGGCAATAATCCACAAACTGATCTAAAGAGTCAATGCAATCATTATCAACAATAACACTTGGCTTTTTTTTTCTTTTATAAATTAAGAACATATCTTAATATTCACATGGAAATGCAAGGGATTTAGAATAGCTAAAATCATTTTGAAAAACAAGAATAATGTTGGAGGATCCATACTTCTCAATTTTTAAACCTATTACAAAGCTAGAGTAATCAAGTCTCTGTGGTACTGGCAAAAAGATAAGACATATAGATCAACAGAATAGAATTGAGAATCAAGAAATATGCCTATGTGCCTATGTGCCCTGGGAAAAGAACAGCCGTCTCAATAAATGGTGGTAAGATAACTAGATATCCCACATAAAAATAGAACTTTAGATCTCTACATCACATAATATGCAAAAATTAACTCAAAATGTATCAAGACTTAAATGTAAAAGCTAAAACTATATGACTTAAATAAGAAAATGGAGGTAAATCTTCATGACACTGGATTAGAAAATCTTTCAGACATGATAACAAAACACAAACAGTTTATCAAAAAAAGTAAAAGATAAATCACACAGAACAGGAGAAAATATTTGCAAATCATATATATGATAAGGGTCTAGTATCTCAAACATATAAAACACTCTTAGAACTGAACAACAAAAAGACAACTATTATCATTTTTAAATGGACAACAGGTTTGAACAAATATTTCCCCAAAGAAAATACATAAATGACCAATAAGCACATGAAAAGACATGATTAGTCATTAGAAAAAATACAAATGAAAACTATAAGAAATCAATTTACACATCCTAGGGAGACTTTAATCAAAAGTACAGAAAATAACAAGTGTTGATGACAATGTGGAGAATCCTCACGTATTGTTGGTAGAACTACAAAATAGTACAGCCTCTTTGGAAAAGAGTTTGGCAGTTCCTCAAACGTTAAACATAGAGTTACCTACCACTGCATTCCACTCCTAGGTAGAAACTCCAGAGAACTAAAAATAAATGTTCATAACCAAACTTCTACATAAATGTTTACACGCATTATTCACCATAGCCAAAATGTGGTAAGTCAAATGTCTACTGACTAAAAAATGGATCAACAAAATGCTGTCTATCCATGCGATGGAATATTATTCAGCCATAAAAAGAATGGATTCTGAAATATGCCACAGCATAGACGACACATGCTGTGCTAAAGCAGCCAGACGTAAACAGTCACATGTTGCATGATTCCCCTCATACAAAATGGCCAGAATAGGGATATCCATAGAAACAGAAAGCAGATTATTGGCCACTAGGGAGTTACAAGGAATTTGGAGAGGGGAATGATTAGTAATCATCATTTAGGGTGATGAAAGTGTTCTGGATTAGACAGCGATAATGGTTGTTCCATCTTGTGTATATACCAAAACCAATGAACCATACACTTTTAAAGTGTATGATTAAATTTTTATGTAAATCATATTTCAATTTAAAAAATGAAACAAAGATTTTTCATATGATTCAGCAATTAAACTCTTAAGCATTTATCTCAGAGAAATGAAAACTTACTCATATGCCAAAAAACATGTACATGAATGTTTGTAGGAGCTTTATGCATAATAGCTAAAAATGAAATTAATATGTCCTTCAGTAGGTGAATGGACAAACTCTATTACATCCCTACTGTGAAATATAACTCAGCAACACAGAGGAACTACTGCTACATGCAACTACTTAAACAGGTCTCAGGGGAATTATGCTGCACGAAAAAAAAGCTAGCCCTGAAAGGCTGCATGCTGCATGATTTATAAAACATAAAAAATTAAACTGACCAAGTTATAGAGATGGAGAACAGAGTAGCAGTTGCCAGGGTTTGGGGACATGGGGAATGCGATTATAAAAGGGTAAAAAATTAGGAAAATGGAATAATATTAGTAGATTGTAGTATTGCCAATTTCCTGGTGGTGATCTTATTCTATAGTTATGTAAAACATGAACACTGGTAGAACCTAACAGGGTACACAAGGATGTTTATGAATTACTTCTTATGTGTGATACCACCATTATCTCAAAGCAAAAAGTTCAATTTGTTTTTTAAAAAAAGGACAAATGAAGACTTTTTTTCAAGCAAACCAAATCTGATAGAATATAGAAACTAATATAAAAAGATATTTTCTCATTTTTAAGTTTAAGAATTTAAATGCAAAATTTATATAACAGTGTATTTCACCAGATACCGATTTTATCTCTCAGCTAAAAATCTACCGGTTATGACATATTGGAGCTGGACCCTGTAGAAATTTCTCCTTTGCTAACTGATCTAATGTTAGGACTGTTATCAAAAGAAGGTGTTAAGAGTGACTCTGAAAGGTGAGAATAGCAGGAAGGCACCTCTCTGGGTCCAGTCCTCTTTCCATTTTTTATTCCGCAGAGCCAAGCCCCAGCAGCCCTCCTGGACCACTTTAAGCCACATCTCAAACCACGAACGCCCCAAGCTGAATTCAGTTTTGCAGCATCTCTGGCTGTTATTCTCAGGCCACGCTCCTCACCAACAATGCGCTTCTATAAGCAACTTCAACTGGCCTCATGTACCCGTCTTCCCACCGCGCGGCCACTGCTGTACTAGCTCTGCCATGGTCTCAAGCAGCTGCCCCCTCACCGTCAGGCTGCTTTTAATATGCCAGCTCTGGATTACGAATACGACTCCTGCAACAGTTAGATGATGTTACAGATCTGCTCTGGCCTGAATTAGATGGCAAGGATCTTCACCATGCGAATGCCATCCGCTTTGTGGCAGTCCTATCTTCTTCGAAGAGGTCTAACCTCAGCCTAGGGTTTGGAACTCTCCTAAGTCTTTAGTTCCTTCACTGTCCAATTCTCTAGGTACAGATCTACATTTTTGTACTCACTAATTCTGAGTACCATGGAGTCCTTTTTAACCTCCTTTAGTAGTTAATAACATTTTACTAGTTAACAATTCTTTAATTTTCCCTGCTTAAATTAGTGGTATAGTTTCTAACTGGACCTTGACTGATATATATGGTTTACACATACATAGATCTCTCTCTCTCACAACACTCACACACATGTAAAACACAGGACAACAGCACAAAGGACAGGAGGGATGAACTGAATGCATTGATCCAAGGTTCTTATATTAAATGTGAAGTAGTATGTTATGTGAAGGTAGATTATAATAGGTTAAAGAAACATAAACCTTTCAATATTGAAATGAAGTAGAGTTAAAAAATCAATAATGGTAATAAAACATAATCTTAAAATAACACTGAAATAATTTAAAAGAAGGAAACTAAAGAGGGGAAAAATAATAGAGAACAATCGGGACAAATAGAAAAAACAATTGTTAAGATGGTGAACTTAAACACAATCCTATCAGTAATCATAATAAACATAAATAGTCTAAAGATTCCAGTGGAATGAGCCAGATTGTTAGACTGGTCAAAATCAAAGAACCAACTAATGCTGACTTCAAGAAACCCACTTGAGTTATAAAGGCAAAAACAGATTCAAGTAAAAGAATGTGAGTTTCAATCCAGTACAGCAGGATGAACTTCAACTAGACTGATGCCTGACAACTAAGACACTGAAGAGCACACACAGACAAACTGACCCTCAGGCACTGCAACAGTGAACAAAAGCCAGCTCCGGAAGAGAGGCAAAACTGAAGAATGACACTGGCTAAGTCTGAGCTTCGTCTTTTTTTCCTTAATAGCATTTAGTCTAAGGAAAGGGACAAACAGTTACCACAAAAAGTGGCTAAAATTCCAAAAGAAAACTGCATGCTTGCTAGCCAAAATGAGGACAGAGTTCAGGGCAACAATGGTCCCTGACAAACAGAATACCAGAGAATACCAGAAAACAAATAAACAAACAGGGAGGGGAAACCCCAAATCCTATGTATAAACTTTGCCTGAATCAGTGGCTTATTCCAAAACCATTTGTATTGGAAAAAACTATAACTAAAGATAAAAGAACTGGACTGAGATTTCAGTTGCCTTCCAAAAGGCACTTTACTGTTTTGAGTCAACCAGGGAAACCACTGAAACAAAACATCAACACTCTTCAAAGAAATGAACAGATTTTAGTCTCCAAAACACATACCCTCAATTGTCAGAATATAATCTAAAATTACTTAACATATGAACACTCAGGAAAATGTCAATGACAATAAACAATGTATAGCAACCCCAAGACAACCCTGATGTTGGGAATTAGCAGACAACTCTCTAAAAGTAGTTGTTATAATTATGCATAGTGATCTAATGTAAAATATGTCTTAATTAAAAGATAAGGAAATCTTAGCAGAGAAACAGAAACTAAGAAAGGATGAAAGAAAGAATATTCTAGAACTGAAATGTTTTGATTACTGTAGCTCTGAATTACTATCTAAAGTCTAAAAGGGTTATACCTCCAGCTTTGTTCCATTTTCCTTAGATTGCTTTGGTAAGCCTGAGTCTTTTGTAGTTCCATATAAATTTTAGGATTATTTGTTCTAGTTCTGTGAAAGATGTCATGGGTAATTTGATAGGTATCACATTAAATCTGTAGATTGCCTGTGTGGTATGGCTATTTTAACTATATTAATTCTACCAATTCAAGATCTTGGAGACATATCAATATAAATGATTCAATCTAAGTGCAGAGAAAAAGGAGGAAACATGAAGTCCCTCAGAGGTATGTAGGACAATATTAACAAGATATATGTAACTGAGTCCAATAAAGACAGAGAGGAAAAGGTGCATAAAAAGTATTTGAAGAAATAATGGTTGAAAATGTCCCAAATTTGTTAAAAGACATAAATTCACTGTTTCAATTAGCTCAGCAAACTCCAAGATAAATACAAAGAATATTATACCAAGGCACATCACAGTTAAATTGCTAAAAGCCAAGATCAAAAGAAATTCTTCAAAGAAGTCAGAGAAAAATGATATATTACACACACATGGAGAATGACAAAAATTCCACTGACTTCTTATGAGAATCTACGGAGATATGAAGATAGTCAAATACTTTCAAGAAGCTCAAAAAAATAAAAACTGTCAATCCAGAATTCAACTGCCATTGTGTAGATAACTCAGTTTGGAGTCTTATGTTGCAATCTTCTTCATCTTCATGACTGGTTCACCTTTTTGCCTGAAGCCCTCAAGGATTTTTCCAGTAGACTTTAAAGTCTGAAAAAGCTTTTGAAAAAATGTCACACCCATCACTAATAAAAAAATTCTTGAGAAAACAGGAATTAATAGTGTGGTAGGCAGCACCTAGGATGGTCCCCGGTGGTCCCCACTCCTCGGCATGCAGGAGGATGCCGGCCTCCCCTGGAGTGTCACAGCAACAGTGATGCGATGCCACTCCCATGATTAGACGAGAAAGGGGCAAGGGGTCCTCTCTCACGTAGCCTCGTGTGCTCTTCTGCTTGCTCACTCTGATCGAAGTCAGCTGCCATGTTGTGAGCTACATAATAGAGGCTAAGTGGCGATGAACTAAGGGAGTTCTCTGACCAACAGCCAGCTAGGAACTGACGCCCTCAGTCTAACAACCTGCAAGGAATTGGTAGAATCCTGCCAACAACCATATGAGTGAACACAGATAGAGGATCTTTCCTCAGTTGAGCTTTTGGGTAAGTCAGCAGCCCTGGGCAACAATCTTGATCAGAGCCTTGAGAGAGACACTGAAGCAAAGGGATCCAGCTAAGCCAAGCCCAGATTATGGACCTTCAAAAAATACAAGAGAATAAGTGTTTATTCTTTTAACTACCCCTACATTTTAAGCAACTACATTAACAGATGCTTAATCTGTTGAGCAGCAATAGATTATTAACACAGATGGATACTTACTTAACACGTAAGAATTGTGTTAACTGTAAGGCCAGCGTCTTTCTTAGTGGAGAAAACCTGGAGGTATTCCCACTAAGGTCTGAAAGAAGACAAGGATACCTACTACCTCAAATACAATTTTACACTGCTCTGGGGAAGGAATGGTCAATGCAATCAGAATAGAGAAAATAAAGATTTGGAAAAGGAGAAGTAACACTGTATTTTCAGACATGAGAGTAGAGTATACCTGGAAAATTCTGGAGAATCAATGATAAAAGTAACTCAAACAATAGCAGATTTCAGGAAGGAGCAAGACATACAGTTAATATGCAAAAAGCCATAGTGCTCCTATAACAAAAATTACCCAGTTAGGAGATATAACAGATAAGAAAGATCATTTACACAGCGAAAAAAATTAACATTTAGGAAAAAACTATTAGAAATGTTCAAAACCTATATGGAGAAAAATATAAAGTTATCTATTAAGGACAGAAAAGTAGAGCTAAAAAATGTTAATACGTCCCTGTTCTTAGAAATATATACTAAAGTAGTTAGGGGTGAAAAACCACGCTTCAGAATAAATGCACATATAATATATTTAAAGAGAATGAAAACAAAAACTTGATAAACCAAACAGGGCAGAACATCACTGAGGATACGTTGCAATGCAAACTACTATAGCCACTATGAGAACAGTGTGGAGATTCTTTAAAAAACTGGAAATAGAACTGCCTTATGACCCAGCAATCCCACTGCTGGGCATACACACTGAGGAAATCAGAATTGAAAGAGACATGTGTACCCCAATGTTCATCGCAGCACTGTTTATAATAGCCAGGACATGGAAGCAACCTAGACGTCCATCAGCAGATGAAAGGATAAGAAAGCTCTGGTACATATACACAATGGAGTATTACTCAGCCATAAAAAAGAACACATTTGAATCAATTCTAATGAGGTGGATGAAACTGGAGCCTATTATACAGAGTGAAGTAAGCCAGAAAGAAAAACACCAATACGGTATACTAACATATATATTTGGAATTTAGAAAGACGGTAATGATAACCCTGTATGCGAGACAGCAAAAGAGACACAGATGTATAGAACAGTCTTTTGGACTTTTGAGGGAGAGGGAGAGGGAGAGGGTGGGATGATTTGGGAGAATGGCATGGAAACATGTATAATATCACATATGAAACGAACTGCCAGTCCAGGTTCGATGCAGGATACAGGATGCTCGGGGCTGGTGCACTGGGATGACTCAGAGGGATGGTACAGGGAGGGAGGTGGGAGGAGGGTTTAGGATTGGGAACACGTGTACACCTGTGGTGGATTCATGTTGATGTATGGCAAAACCAATACAATATTGTAAAGTAATTAGCCTCCAATTAAAATAAATTTAAGTTAAAAAAATAAATGAATAAAGTGAACCTAATCCAGAAGAAACAATCAAACAAGACATCTAAAAAAAAACATCTTGAGGGGAAATTGGGATAATTTAAATATGAACTGTATATTAAATGATATTATTGAATTAATACTACTTTTCTTAGACCTAAAAATAATAAAATTATGTGCAAGGATGTCTTTATTCTTAGATACACAGGGGCTTCCCAGGTGGCACTAGTGGTAAAGAATCCACCTTCCAATGCAGGAGACACAGGAGACGTGGGTTCGATCCCTAGTTGGGGAAGACTCCTTGGAGTAGGAAATAGCAACCTACTCCAGCATTCTCTGCCTGGAAAATTCCATGGACAGAGGAGCCTAGTGGGCTACAATCCATGGGGCCACAGAGAGTCGAACAGAACTGAGTGCACGCGTGCGCACACACACACACAATAATGTGTGCAATTTTGTGTGTAAGAGAGACAGAGTGAAAGGAAAGGAAAGGAGAGAAAGAGGGGGAGTAAAAAGAGAGTAGAAGGGGGAAAGAGACGAAGGAAATGAAGCAAAATGTTAACTGGTAACATTTAGGTGAAGCCTGTACAGTTGGTCCTTGAACAAGAGGGTTTAAAGTGCACAGGTCCAATTACATTCTGATTTTTTTCCAACAAATTTCTACTAAGTACTACACCATCCAAGGTTGTGTGAGTCCACAGATGTGGAACTGTGGATGTGGATGTTAGGGAAATTAAAAAGTCTTGTTTAGGCTTCAGAAACAAAGCAGAGCAGGCCTCTGACCTTGCTTCTAACCTGCCTGGACACTGCCCTGACTGTGAGTGACTGTCTTCTGTGAATGCAAGACTGGCAGCATCATAGATAAGACAGGGGATGAATCTTGAGATTGTTGAGCCTCTGGAGGGGAGCTGGGGAGCAAGCCCCAGGTTTAAAAACATTCCAAGTTTTATGCATTAACATGAAATCAGAGCTGCTATTTGCTCACAGATTGATGATCGTCTCCTGGAATTCTAAGTGGGACCCGAACTGCGATCTCGAAAGTCTAACCCACTGAGCAGACACGTTGCCTGGGACATTTTCCCAGTTGAGACTCCTGATGTGCTGTGTCACGGGACTTGCCACTGGCTGTTTAAGTCTGGATGTTGGTGAGAATTCAGTTTTGTGATGTATCCTCTGCTGTTTCTATTTCTCTTTTCTTTTAATCTTAGTATGCTGAAAGTAAGCTAGATAATTCTCTAATAAATATTGGTTATTATTTATTTGTACAGAATGAGTATATGTATCTATGTGAGAGTTGGACTATAAAGAAATCTGAGGGCCAAAGAATTGATGCTTTTGAACCGTAGGGTTGGAGGAGACTCTTGAGAGTCTCTTGGATTGCATGGAGATCCAACCAGTCCATTCTAAAGGAGATCATCGCTGAGCGTTCATTGGAAGGACTGATGTTGAAGCTGGAACTCCAATACTTTGACCACCTGATGCAAAGCACTGACTCATTTGAAAAGACTCTGATGCTGGGAAAGATTGAGGGTGGGAGAAAGGGATGACAGAGGATAAGATGGTTGGGTGGCATCACCAACTCGATCGACATGAGTCTGAGTAAGCTCCGGGAGTTGGTGATGGACAGGGAGGCCTGGAGTGCTGCAGTCCATGGGGTCACAAAGAGTACGACACAACTGAACGACTGAACTGAGCTGATAGAACAAGTGGCTTATTTTGTTAACAAATCCTTTGAACCTGAGACAAAAGTGAAAGCTTTTGGCAAAACAATGGAGGACTATAAAGTTATATCTGGATTTTCAACTATGAGAGGGTGGCACCTCTAACCTCCACGTTAGGTCAACTGTATGGATATTCATTGTACTGTGCTTCCAACTTTTTCGTTGGTCAGAAATTTTTCAAAAATAAAAGGTTGGGTAAAATGACAGAGACTTCTGGCTTATAGATGAAGGTGTAAAATTAGCTCTCTCTAATTTACTTCCTGAAAATCATGCCAAATAAT
The DNA here is from genome assembly GCF_032405125.1 of Capricornis sumatraensis. Lineage (NCBI taxonomy): Eukaryota > Metazoa > Chordata > Mammalia > Artiodactyla > Bovidae > Capricornis > Capricornis sumatraensis. The sequence goes on from NC_091087.1 coordinate 13,012,991, forward strand.
AAAAAGAACAAGAAAAGGTGATGCAAATTCCTCCCTTGACAAAATTAGGAGGCAGGTAGAAAGAAAGGGAAATACAAGATATGGATATTTCTTATCTTCCTTAGTCAAGAGATAAAGTCGATATACTAAAAACAAAGGCGTAAATGCATTTTTAAAAGATACAGTATTTAGTATTATGGAGGTAATCATCGAAAGAACTAAAACAAATGCAGGATGTAGGGAAGGAGGCTTTTACTCTATATTTTAAATCTTTATACCATCAGGCTGTTTATATCAGTAGCATATGTAGTAGTAGTAACAATACTAACAATCACATGCTAAGTCACTTCAGCTGTGTCCCACTCTGTGAACCCCCCCCCCCCGCCCCCGCCATGGACTGTAGCCCTCCAGGCTCCTCTGTCCATGGGATTTTCCAGACAGGCAGGAATATTGAAGTGGATTGCCATTTCCTTCTCCAGGGGATCTTCCTGACCCAGATATCAAACCCACGCCTCTTATGTCTCCTGCACTGGCAGGTGGGCTCTTTACCATTAGTGCCAACTGGGAAGCCCAATACTCCCAATTCCATGGACTATCCAGAAGGATTCTGTGACCAAGATGCTGCAAGGAAAAAAAACGTATCTTTCATCATCTTTACTACCCTGAAGTAAGATATTTAAAACATAAATGTAAATGTTAAGATACTTTAAAATACTATTGGGTTTAGCAGAACCACAGGTCTACCTACATGAGCACCATGATCATAATACCAAAAAATAATAAATTAATACATTAAAATATTCCCTATTATTTAAAATAACTTAAAATTATGTTCATTCTTGTCTTTTTTTTAAAAAAAAAATTTGAATAAACAGACTCACAGTTCCACAAGGTTTGGAAGCTTCTGAGCAAGGTTTTCTGGCTGAAAATTAAAAACTCAGAATTAAATTTTATTTTTGAAAACTGTATAAACATTTCTAAACAGCTTAAATACAAAGTACTACCTTCTGAAGGGCTGTAAATTTTGACAAAATGTGAAAATAATACATCAGCAGGTCTGGGTTTATGCTTACATAGATCAAACTACAATTTAAATGTATACATATGAACACTTAAAATCCATATCCCTTGGAGAAACCAGATCTCATATTCCATGGTCACAGAAGAAATAAAAATGTTTTAACAGACACAGAGGGAATAGCACCATATGACGCTAGGGCCAGCGGGGGGAGGGATGCAGCTACAAAGCCAAGGAACACCATGGGCAAAGCACCCTGACCTGCCCCTGGGAGTTCAGAGAAAGGAACAGACGCTTCCTCAAAGCCACAAACAGGAACTAACCCAACCAACACCGTGGTTTTGAGCTTCTGCCCTCCACAACTGTGAGACAGTAAATTTCTGCTATTTTAAGCCACCTAGCCTATGTGATTCGTTACAGTAGCCCTAAATATAATAATACCAACCCCTCGTCAAACCAAAATCCCAAACTACTTCTGACATCGCAGAAGGCCAGACACCAAGATATAACTAAATTCAGAATAAACAGAGTAAGCTGGAGCTCAGGTGGCCTAAGGGAGGTCACATTTGGACCAGGTTCTAAGCCCTGAGTAGGAGCGTGATGTGACAGGGACAGGAAGCAGGCCACAGGAAGGAGGGGAAGGGAGTTGGGGCTAAGCCCTGGGTAGAAGGAAAAGCCTCCTGTAAGTAACTGAAAGTCAGCCTGCGTCTGTCTGTCTGTCTGTCTGTCTGTCTCTCTCTCACACACACACACACACACAGAGACAGGAGTTGTTAAGACTGAAAGAGCACACTGAGTCAGGAGTAACATTTTTGTTTTATTCTACACTAAAACATACTGTAGAATTAAGCTAGATATCAATAACAAAGAATCAGGAATGGTTTTGTAAAAGAAATTATGACTAACTTGAGGCTTGAAAGACATAACTATCAGGTTGCCATGGAGTTGGGAGGAGGAGTGTTCTGGTTAGCTTTCTAGGCACATGAATCAACATGTGAAAAGACAAAAGAGAGACAGGTGTGTTTAAGAAATCACAAACACAATTTGTTCTACTGTAACTGCCCGGCAGCACTCATGACAAAATCTTACATTTCAAAAGCACTTATAAAAATAATTGTCTCAATAGAAAAATAAAAGTTCAGGGGAGTGTAAATGTTTAGATTTATAACAAGTAAGTTTACTTACAGGAGCTTGGAAACAGTGATTATCATTAGGAAACGGAGAGTGCTGTTATTCTCCATCTACTTTTGTATCATCTGAATCGTTAATAATGAGCATGTCTTTTAAAATTAAAAAAATTAAAATGTAAAATGTACTATATAAATTGTTACACAATTGAGGAATCAATCACATTATATGTAACTTAGGTCCTAAACACTCAGTAAGAGAAATGCCATTAGTTTGGTATTTCTGGTATATCTGGGCCACAGAGAATAAAGGTATATAATTTTGAAGAGAGTACCAAGGAACAGTTCACTAGGGTCTTATATTTTATATGGAGGAAAAACTGTTTTTTTAAAATCTTGAACACAATGGTTTATTTTAATCAAGGAGACAAAGTTATTATTTTCATATTGGCATACTGATGTATTTACTTAGCAACAGTATCCCAAGCTACTTACATATATAATAGCCCTCACACTTCCAAAATAACCAAATAGCACTGAATCTGAATACTGTTTTGAAGTCAGTGAAACATTTATTAAATTTCCACTTTTGATAAAACCACTTTTAGTTTTCAAATGCCGAACTGTGATTCCTTTTCCCCTATGTTTTGACATCAATATCTGCAATGAAGTCCTTCACGCCAAGTCTTTCCTTGAGCGCTGAGGAAAGTGCTTTTCTTGGATCTAAGTTTCCAAAATGTTTCTTTTAGTACTGGTATCTCCCCCAGTAAGAGGAATATATACTTCCACCTGTGGGGATACTTACAAGACATCCCAGGCAAACTAAAGCACTGAGAGGGTGGGAGAGAGAGGTAAGAAGCTATCTGGCTGTTCCTCTTAAAAAGGAAAGGCTTGTCAGGAAAAGAAGTGCTATTAGACCTCAACTAGATTGATCTGCTATAATATCAATACCATATCTGGCTAATTACAGGACCCATGGTCATTCTTTACAGATGCCTTCTTGGCTCTTACCAGACCATATTGCAATTTTTCCATGACCAGCTAGTTACCTCTGGGAGATACTTACCTACACACACAATTAAGCACTGTATAATGTTTCTGCTGCCATTACTGCATCACTATATTTTTACCAGTAAGTACATTGTGTTTTAATTTAAAAATAAGCACACCAACCTTGAGAAAAGTGGCAGCTCATTAGGAAGCTGGGTTCGAAAAAAAAAAGCAAAAAGCCTGGTAAAGAATCAGCCTGCTGCATAGGCTGTGGCTGACATCTACTGGTGTTCTAAAATATCATTCTCTGCTTCCTAGTGGTACATTTTAGCAATGAAACTAAATAATATCAGAAACACTGTATATTTTAATTTTCCTATTTCCATAGTTTATGAAAAGTAGGTAAGAGACTGGATCACTATATATTAACATCAACATTGTTGTTACTCTGTGAGTAACTAAGGAGCTTCCCAGGTGACTCGGATGGTAAAGAATCCGCCTGCAATGCTGGAGATCCAGGTTTGATTCCTGGGTCAGAAAAATCACCTGGAGAAGGGAACGGCAACCCACTCCAGTGGGAAATCTTGCCTGGGAATCCCATGGACAGAGGAGCCTGGCGGGCCCCAGTCCATGGGTCATGAAGAGTTGGACACAGCTAAGCGACTAACACACAGAGCAACTAAGGTCTAATGCTGGATTACAGACGCCACACAAATAGGACTCAGGCTACTAAGTTTTAAATGTTTTCAAATTTTAAAATCCTGATAGATTAAGAGTAATAATCTTAAAGTGCCTTGCAAAACTATTATTACTATTATTTCCTTCTTTTTCACAAATTTGACATACAAAAGTTTTAATAGATAAACAATCTGTACCCAAATTCCTTGAGTATGAATACTTCCTTCTAAACTAATTGAAAATTGTTTTATAAATCAATCCGAAATTCTCGTCATTAAATCTCATATTATCACTTAATAATTTTTTCTTTACAAATAATGTAAAAGTAAACTTCAGTAAACACAGTGTAAAATTCACTTCAAATCTTGAATCAATGATGCTTTACCATGTACTTTTATGGAAAACTTACAACCTCCTTAATGGTAATATTTTAAAATTGTATATCTTGGAACAAATACTTCAAATATGTGGCAAACACACGTTCAATTGCATTCTCTTATAGTCACTGTGTACCACTTACTTTCCTTTCTCCTTCTGGGCAACAGGCAGGATTGCACTTAAGCTCAACATGGTTAAGTAACTTGCTTTGGTCAATGGAATTATGTCCAAGTAGAGACTTTAAGAGAGTTTGCACATGAGAGGTCCACAGTGACCTTTACCAGCTTTCATCCCTGAGTAAAGATACTATGAACCAAAGTCCCCAAGAGATCTGCGAGAGTAGTGCAGTATGAAAAAAAAAAAAAAATCATTGAATCACTAGGATTCAGGGTTCAGCAAAATATGCTCCATCCTACCTCTAACAACACATTTCAAAGAAGTCCTGAATTAAATGCATAGTTTTTATAGCAGTTATAAAAAGTAGAATAAAGTCAGACCTCTACTTCAAACCATATACCAAAGTTAACTAAAAATGGAGCTGCTGCAGCTGCTGCTAAGTCGCTTCAGTCGTGTCCGACTCTGTGCGACCCCACAGACGGCAGCCCGCCAGGCTCCCTGGGATTCTCCAGGCAAGAACACTGGAGTGGGTTGCCATTTCCTTCTCCAATGCATGAAAGAGAAAAGTGAAAGTGAAGATGCTCAGTCGTGCCTGACTCTTAGTGACCCCATGGACTGCAGCCTACCAGGCTCTTCCGTCCATGGGATTTTCCAGGCAAGAGTACTGGAGTGGGGTGCCATTGCCTTCTCCCAAAAATGGATCTATCAATGACTTATATCTAAGTGCTAAAACAATAAAATTCATGGAAGAACCATGAGTAAATCTTCATTATCATGGGCCAAAGGCAGGAGCACCAACAGAAAAAACAGATCAGCCAGACTTCATCAAAATTAAAAATTTTCTGCATAAGAGAACATTACAAGAAACTGAAAGGCAATATATAAAATGGGAGAAAATATCTGCAAATCATATACCTGGTAAGTGTCTAGAACATTAACAACTCAACCACACACACACACACAAAAATCCCTTGAAAAATGGGCAAAGGATTTGAGAAGACATTCTTTAAAGAAGACATGCAACCTGCCAATAAACACGTGAAGACACCCAACTTCATTAGCATTAAAGTGAAGTTGCTCAGTCATGTCCAACTCTTTGGGACCCCATAGACTGCAGCCTACCAGGCTCCTCCATCCATGGGATTCTCCAGGCAAGAGTACTGGAGTGGATTGCCATTTCCTTTTCTAGGGGATCTTCCCAACCCAGGGATCAGACCAGGGTCTCCCACATTGCAGGCAGACGCTTTACCATCTGAGCCACCAGCATCTCATCAGGGAAATGCAAATCAAAACCACAATGAGGTACTACTTCAAAATCACCAGGATGCCCATAATTTGTTACAAATGTAAACTTAACAACTATTGATGAGGAACTGAGAAACAGGAACCTTGTACACTGCTGGCAGTAATGTAAAATGGTTCAGCCACTATAGAAAAGTTTGGCTGTTCCTCTTAAAGTTAAACATAGAATTGCCATAAGATTTCATATTTCTACTCCTATATATACCCAAAATAATTACAAGCAGGTACTTGAACATTTACATGTATACCCATGTTCACAGAAGCAGTGTTCATAACAGCTATAAGGTGGGAACAGCCCAAATGTCCATCAATGGACGAACAGATAAACAAACTGTGGTATACACACACTGTGGCTGCTACTGCTAAGTCGTTTCAGTCGTGTCCGACTCTGCGCGACCCCATAGACGGCAGCCCACCAGGCTCCCCCGTCCCTGGGATGCTCCAGGCATGAACACTGGAGTGGGTCGCCATTTCCTTCTCCAATGCATGAAAGTGAAAAGTGAAAGTGAAGTTGCTCAGTCGTGTCCGACTCTTAGCAACCCCATGGACTGCAGCCCACCAGGCTCCTCCGTCCATGGGATTTTCCAGGCAAGAGTACTGGAGTGGGGTGCCATTGCCTTCTCCACACACTGTGGAATCTTTATTAAATTATAAGGAATGAAGGAATGATACACGCTACCATCTGGATGAAACTTGAGAACATTTTTCTAAGTGAAAAGAAGTCAGACACAAAGGTGATACGCTGAATGATCCCAATATATGAAATATCCAAAACAGGTAAATCCAGAGAGAGAGAACACAGACTGGCAGCTCCAGGCCTGGGGTGTAGGGGGAGTAGCAAGAGACTGCTTAATAGGTAAGGGGCTTTGCTTTTGAGTGATGGTATGTCTGGAACTAAACAAAGGTGGTGTTGTGCAACACTGTGTATATTCTGAATGGTACTGATTTTTCACTTTAAAATGGTTAATTTTTCATGAAGTGAATTTCACCTCAATAAATTATTTTTAATTTTAATAGAGTTACTTCATTCAAAAACCACCACAACATACTCAACAAGTTTTCTAGTTGGATCAATAATTTGGTATCACTTTTTCTGGGCAAGCATACAGCACGAGTTCAATACCATGGGGTTATATGAGAACAACCAAAGAAAACCTCTTAACTCCCAGGAATATTAGTTTATTCCTCCTCCAGTATTTCTCCTCCTTTTATGTATGTTATAGAGCAAGACCTCTCAACAGTAAAGTCAGAAGCCCTGGCAGGCTAACGGGAACAGAGACAAATGAGCAGCCCCACCTTTCCTCGTCCACAATAGCAGAAATGCCCATCACAGCCCTACTCACCATTTGCCCCACAATGTCCCTTAACATTTACCCTCTTATCTCTTGGCTCACTTCCATTAACTACTCCGTTTCTTCTCTTAAAATTTCTCTTGAAATAAATGTTAAGCAGACCAGAAAAGCATGAGCCTTGTCTTACACACTTGTCTTATTTCCTTGATGTTTTCTGGAGACAGAAAACCACAGCAGATTCTCAATACCTGAATCTACTATCATCAAAATCTCTGACAGTTAAGTTCATTTCTTCTGCAATAAGTAACACAACGAAATGTTATTAACTATGGTTTTCATGTGAATAGTCCTAGAAAGCCTGAGACACATATCGGGGGGAGAGGAGAGGAGGTGCTAAAGAGAGGGAGAAGGGACAATAAGAAATGCTTTTAAGAGCATTACTAGCTCACTAACCCCTCCCAACCACTCCTTACAAGGGCTGTGCAATCAGTTAGGTCGAGGACCACTAGAAGTTACCACTAACATCCTGTTTCCCAGCAAAAATGTAATGAGACTATAATGTGCAAATAATGGGCACTCTATTCATAAGCAATATAAAAAGATAATCCCAAACATACATCAGTGTTTTATGAGAAAATGCAAATTTTGATTACCCAGATACAAAAACATAACATCTTTAGAGTTTTTTTATTTTAATGGTTCTTAAAAGAAAAAAAAGAAGAAAACCATGGCAAATATTCAAATTTCTTGGAATGCATCCATCAGAACAATTAAAAATATTTTATGTCCCAAGTTCATTAAAATAAAAATTTCATTGGAAATTCATTGAATACAAGCATTACAAATTTTAAAATAAAGCCATTTCAAAAGTAAAGGAAATGGAAAGGAGGGGCAGAAACTGAGGGAAGGTAAAATTTTCAAAATGTGGACAAATTCTTTTGTTTCTAAAGTTGTCTTTGAAGTGCCTAAAAAAGAACTCTGGGATCATTTTCCTTTATAATTCTGTAGCATTAACACATAGTGGTAGTTTGATTTTCATGATAATAATGAGTTGCTACTATTGATTCTAATTTTTTTTTTTTTTTCAGTCAGACACACCACTGGTCCAACAGAACTTTCTGCAACATGGAAATATTTTCTATCTACCCACCCAATATGGTGGCCACTAGCCACATATGACCATTAAGTATTTAAAAGATTATTTATTATGACTAAGGAATTGAATTTTCAGTATTTTGTTATAATTTAAACAGTACCACATATAACTAGTAGTTATCATACTAGAAAGTAACTTTCTAGTATTACTTTCTAATACTAGTTAGTATTACACTCACTACCATTTTTTCACTTAAACTCAGCTCTTTGGACACAGAACATAAAAGTACTACTTAACTGTATGAATGATAAAATTTTTAAATTATTTTCTTAAAATGATGAAGTACTTGCTTGACATTTATAGCGGTTAAAATTATTCTCTTAAAAATATAAATAAATAAATGTTAAGTATCTGCAAAACTGCAAGTGTTTTATTGCCAAAAATGTAAAAAAAATTCCCAAACTGTTATTTTTCACTTAGCAACAAACCTTTACAGAAAAAAACATGCTCAAAATTAAAAAGTCTGTACATCTAGTACATTTACAAACCGAAATATGTACAATCGGTCTGTGTGAGTTCTGTATCCTTGGATTCAACTAACCATGCATCAAAAATAATCAGGGAAAAAATATTCCAGAAAGTTTCAAAAAGCAAAACTTGAATTGCTACACCAACAACTATTACATAACATTCACACTGTCTTCACAACTACTTATATAGGATTTACACTGTATTAGGCATTATAAATAATCTAGAGATGATGTAAAGTACACAGGAAGATGTGCATCGGTTATATGCAAATACCAAGCCATCTGATACAAGGGACTTGAGCAGCCTCTGATTTTGGTACTGGAATGAGTTCCCAGTTCCCCACAGATACCAAGGGATGTCTGTATCTGAATATTTTCCAAAAGAAAACAAACATTAAAAATTACTAAAATTCTGTAAAATATTAATATTAAAAATATTTGTTTAAAAATGAAAGCTGTAGAGATATCCTAAACAAGGGTTGAAGACTGGATCATCATTTGCCCCTACCTACTTTCTATTTTTTAATAAAACCTATTTAATGTGCATTCAATGATTTTATAAACGGAATTTTCAAAGTCAAAAATAGACACAAAAAAGAATACTAAACACTTTTTCCATAAGGCCAAATTAACCATTTAAAAATACATCTAGCCTTTACAATCCTATATGCTTATGACACAATTGCTTGCTTTAGGAAGGAACAACGTTCCAAGCTCAAAGCATACTTCAAACATCTTACATACATTTTATCTATATTCATCTATCAATCGAGAGAGAGAGAAACAGAGACTGATTTGATGGGACTAACATATAGAAACTGGTATCTCACTCTTGGTGCATAGGTGCCTAATTTTTAGTATAGTGAATGCTTGAAAATGAATTTAAACATATGGAAACATACACAAATGTGTACAAGCCTTCTGCTTGTACACGGAATCCCTCAAGTACATAAGGATAGAGTCTAGAGTGAAAGGTCTGAATTCCTGTCACATCTTTCTAAACACTCTCCTAATTCCCCAGGCCAAAACTACTACAAGTCAGGAAGAGTGAGTTAAGTCATGTTCCCCATATTTCTTTAAGAATGTACAGAATGATGCATGTTGTAAAAGTATTTCTATCAAGAACAATTAGACTCACAGTAAAACTCAAGAGGTAAACTTCAAAGAGGTAACTAGGAAAATTCACTTCATGTGGAACACGTCATTGTTCCACAGTGGATAAATGTAGCTAAACTTTTACATGGTGCTAGGCTAGAAACAGGCCACCAACAAATACCTGCAGAATTAGAAAAGCAGCACTGACTGCACTACAAATCAGAAGACCCGCGTCTTGCTCTAACTGGCCACAAAAATGACTTGAGATTCATCTAGTAACCTCTTCTAAGCTTACTTACCTCAAAAACTGACTAAACTATCTACAAAGCTCCATCTAGCTTTAAAATTCTGTGATTCAACAGAATAAATTATAGGTAAACATTAATTTTCCAAGCTATTTCAAATAGTTTGTTTACTATCTGACAAGGATCTACTGACAACCAACCAGTAACACTGAGAGGAAAAAATACTTAAATCCGAAGATTCAAAAGGAAAAACAGCTTAGATTTCAGGAGATGGGAATACCAGACCACCTGACCTACATTCTGGGAAATCTGTATACTAGTCACAAAGCAACAGTTAGAACTGGACATGGAACAACAGACTGATTCCAAATAGGAAAAGGAGTACGTCAAGGCTGTATATTGTCACCCTGCTTATTTAACTTATATCAGAGTACATCATGAGAAACGCCGGGCTGGATGAAGCACAAGTTGGAATCAAGATTTCAAGGAGAAATATCAATAACCTCAGATATGCAGATGACACCACACTTAACGGCAGAAAGTGAAGAGAAACTAAAAAGCCTCTTGATGAAAGTGAAAGAGGAGAGTGAAAAAGTTGGCTTAAAGCTCAACATTCAGAAAACGAAGATCATGGCATCTGGTCCCACCACTTCATGGGAAATAGATGGGGAAAAAATGGAAATAGTGACAGACTTTATTTTGGGGGGCTCCAAAATCACTGCAGATGGTGACTGCAGCCATGAAATTAAAAGACGTTTGCTCCTTGGAAGAAAAGCTATAACCAAAGTAGACAGCATATTAAAAAGCAGAGACACTGCTTTACCAACAAATGTCCAACTAGTCAAAGCTATGGTTTTTCCAGTAGTCATGTATGGATGTGAGAGTTGGATTATAAAGAAAGCTGAGTGCAGAAAAACTGATGCTTTTGAACTGTGGCGTTGGAGAAGACTCTTGAGAGTCCCTTGGACTGCAAGGAGATCCAACCTGTCCATCCTAAAGGAAATCAGTCCTGAACATTCATTGGAAAGACTGATGCTGAAGCGAAACTCCAGTACTTTGGCCACCTGATGCAAAGAACCAACTCATCTGAAAAGCCCCTGATGCTGGGAAAGTTTGAAGGTGGGAGGAGAAGGGGATGACAGAGGATGAGATGGTTGGATGGCATCACCACCTTGATGGACATGAATTTGAGCAAGCTCCGTGAGTTGGTGATGAACAGGGAAGCCTGGTGTGCTGCAGTCCACGGGGTCACAAAGAGTTGGACACAACTGAATGACTCAACTGATAACAAAACTCAAACTTTTCAGGTGCAGGTGTGTTAACCGAGATAGTTACTGGTACATTTGTAATAAATGTTTTGCAGGACTATAGCATATATTATAAATAAGCATTAAAACACAGACAGAGCTGTTTCCATGCATTCAGGTTTAGAAATAACTAAGATGTTTCTGTTGGAGAAGGCAATCGCAACCCACTCCAATACCCTTGCCTGGAAAATCCCATGGACAGAGGACCCTGGTAGGCTGCAGTCCATGGGGTCGCTAAGAGTCAGACACGACTGAGCGACTTCACTTTGACTTTTCACTTTCATGCATTGGAGAAGGAAATGGCAACCCACTCCAGTATTCTTGCCTAGAGAATCCCAGGGATGGGGGAGCCCGGTGGGCTGCCGTCTGTGGGGTCGCACAGAGTCGGACACGACTGAAGCAACTTAGCAAGATGTTTCTGTACAGTGCTAACTCGAGAACAGAGTGTTCATGGCGATTATGGAGGCTGTGGAAGATGCAAGGGTCTGACAAATTAGAGGGAAACAGAAGTCCTTTGCTGGAATTCAAAATGACACCATCAAACAAAAAGAAAACCATTCCCTCTCCCTACTTCTTCTGGCACATTTGATTGCATGGTGCTCATTTTTACCATCTCTTTAATTTGCTGATTTTCCCTTCAAGGTGTTCTGATGATCATTTGATCTAGATACTACTCTTACCAAATTCAAAACAGGTAGAGCATATAGCTGGATGACTTCTCAGTCTTCAACACTTTTCACCCTCAACCCAGCCACCAGCTTCAAGGAGCATAAACGCAAGCATCACCATCACTGTAAATCAAAATGTTTAGACTCACTGATTAATAATCTGAGAGCTGGGAAAGATCTTAGTAGCACTAAATTCCAACAAACTCATTTTCATGTTTAATTCTCAAAATCATAAATATCTACTGAAATGAATATAAACCAAACTCAGTAGGACCTTTCCCTTTTACTATAAACACTTAAGTGTAAGGCTCTGTTTATCAGAGCTCCTATCCCAACTCTTGTGGCCTCCCTCTTCCACAGCTATCATCTCTATTAAGTTTGATGTATTCTTTTTTATGCCTCAGTTTACTTGTCTCTAAAGCAGGAATAACAGTGACTACCTCATACAATTATCTTGCAGATCAATTAGATTAACACATATAAATTACTTAAAATCATGCTTGGCACTTAATAACACCTCAAACGATGGTAGCTGCTATCAGATTTTAACCCAGCCCATATGGACAAACACTTAGGCTTTCATAATTTTTCATCATATACAATGTTGTGAGGAGTATCCCTGTTCATTTGGCTGTTTTTCTCTGTTGGGTAAACAAAATCAGAGATACGAAGGGAACATTTCATGCAAAGCTGGGCTCAATAAAGGACAGAAATGGTATGGACCTAACAGGAGTAGAAGATATTAAGAAGACGTGGCAAGAATACACAGAAGAACTGTACAAAAAAGATCTTCACGACCCAGATAAACATGATGGTGTGATCACTCATCTAGAGCCAGACATCCTGGAATGTGAAGTCAAGTGGACCTTAGGAAGCATTACTACGAACAAAGCTAGTGGAGGTGATGGAATTCCAGTTGAGCTACCTCAAATCCTGAAAGATGATGCTGTGAAAGTGCTGCACTCAGTATGTCAGCAAATTTGGAAAACTCAGCAGTGGCCACAGAACTGGAAAAGGTCAGTTTTCATTCCAATTCCAAAGAAAGGCAATGCAAAAGAATGCTCAAACTACTGCACAATTACACTCATCTCACATGCTGGTAAAGTAATGCTCAAAATTCTCCAAGCCAGGCTTCAGCAATAAGTGAACCATGAACTTCCAGATGTTCAAGCTGGTTTTAGAAAAGGCAGAGGAACCAGAGATCAAATTGCCAACATCTGTAGAATCATCGAAAAAGCAAGAGAGTTCCAGAAAAACATCTATTTCTGCTTTACTGACTATGGCAAAGCCCTTGACTGTGTGGATCACAACCAACTGTGGAAAATTCTGAAAGAGATGGGAATACCAGACCATCTGACCTGCCTCTTGAGAAACCTATATACAGGTCAAGAAGCAACAGTTAGAACTGGACATGGAACAACAGACTGGTTCCAAATAGGAAAAGAAGTATGTCAAGGCTGTATATTGTCACCCTGCTTATTATATGCAGAGTACATCATGAGAAATGCTGGAATGGATGAAGCCCAAGCTGGTATCAAGATTGCCAGGAGAAATATCAATAACCTCAGATATGCAGATGATGCCACCTTCATAGCAAAAAGTGAAGAACTAAATAGCCTCTTGATGAAAGTGAAAGAGGAGAGTGAAAAAGTTGGCTTTAAAGGTCAACATTCAGAAAGCTAAGATCATGGCATCCAGTCCCATCACTCTATGGCAAATAGATGGGGAAACGGTGGAAACAGTGACAGACTTTATTTTGGGGGGCTCCAAAATCACTGCAGATGGTGACTGTAGCCATGAAATTAAAAGACACTTACTCCTTGGCAGGAAAGTTATGACCAACCTAGACAGCATATTAAAAAGCAGAGACATCACCAACAAAGGTCCGTCTAGTCAAAGCTATGGTTTTTCCAGTAGTCATGTATGGATGTGAGAGTTGGACTATAAAAAGAGCTGAGCACTGAGAATTGATGTTTTTGAACTGTGGTGTTGGAGAAGACTCTTGAGAGTCCCCTGGACTGCAAAGAGATCCAACCTGTCCATCCTAAAGGAGTTCAGTCCTGGGTGTTCACTGGAAGGACTGATGCTGAAGCTGAAACTCCAATACTTTGGCCACGTCATGCAAAAAGCTGACTCATTTGAAAAGACCCTGATGCTGGGAAAGATTGAAGGCAGGAAGAGTAGGGGATGACAGAGGATGAGATGGTTGGATGGCATCACCAACTCAATGGACATGAGTTTGGGTGAACTCCGTGAGTTGGTGACGGACAGGGAGGCCTGGTGTGCTGCAGTCCATGGGGTCGCAAAGAGTCGGAGATGACTCAGCAACTGAACTAAACTGAAATTCTTACAAGCCAAAATGCTCGTTCAAACATACGTGCGTGTAAAATTCTGCTAGATATGGTCCAACCACAAACCACTCAACCACAAACGCTGAGTCAATTTCCACTCCCTCCAGTAGTATGTGAGAGCACCTGCTCCCCATTGTCTTCAACACACACAGCACTGAAAATCTTCAATATCAGCTATTAATCTCTCTCATTTTACTAGGTAAGGGTGATCAAGGTTTTACCGCTTCTTCTGCTGAAAGTTAAATATCGTTTTGTGTTTTGACTCTCTGTACTTTTTTATGATTTGCCTGATCATACTTGATGGAGGAAGGTCAGGAATGTTTTCTCCTGGGCCAGCAGCAAAGAAATACATCTGCATCTTACTCTGCCACCCCAGTTCAGGATTATGATGGATATACCTCTTCTTCCCTTCAAGCTCAGAAGGGTATCATTTTTAAGTTTTTTTCTGTTGCATAGATTAAGTGCTTAATCAGGATCCATCTACTCTTATTGCTCTTCAGTTCAGTTCAGTTCAGTCGCTCAGTCGTATCGGACTCTGCAACCCCATCAACCACAGCATGCCAAACGACCCTATTTCATCTAAAATTTACATGCCTGTTTTCTATCCATTTATATTTATAAATAAAATTGGCACAGGAGAGCTCCATCAGTTATTTGGGGAGGTCACTCTTCCACATCCCCAGGACAGCCTTCTACCTACTGCATTCATTAAGAGAAACTGGCAGATCATTGAATAATTTTGTTTCCAGGTTGAGTTCTTTTCCTCCATGCAAGTCACCTGCCACCTTTTATTTTAAAAGAAGGAACTAGGATCCAAAGAGATTAAGCACATAAGATCTGGGTCTATTACTTCCTAATACTAAGTTCTGTTACCAAACAATGAAAATACTCTCCTCCTGGGCCTGCAGACCTCAAATGCTTCCACTGTTGATTGCTGCTTCCATGCTATATCCTTCTCTCACTCTTACGCAGATCCCAGCTACTTGGTGGGGAGGAAAGGCAGGGACTGGGATGCAAGGGGACAAGGTAGGCTCTACCCCAGTCCCCTTCAGCCTGCACACTCATAACCTGTCATCATCTGAAACTTCTCAATGACTAATGTCTCTCTCCACGACCAGAATATCCCATCCATGCAGATGGCTTACTCAATCATGCCCAGTATAAGTTGGGATCCTTTGGACCCACTTTATTTTCCCTATTCACTCACTCCTTTCTTTCTTTGCTTCCAATTCAGCTTAGACTCCATGTCCCACCATTTTAATCACTCTTGCCCAAATCCTAAACCTCCTTAGTCCCTCTGTACATGGAAAAACTTAAGCCTGCATGAATGCGACATCCCAAATTCTTTATACCTCAGACAGCTAAGAACTTCAGGAAAAACTCCCTAAACCAGCAGATGGTTCCACCATAAGCCTAGCCATCAACTGCTTGCTGAATAATCCCAACAGTTCTACCACCTTTCTCAAAACAAACTGCCGTGACTCTTCATAACAATAACTTGAAACCTGCACTCTCCACAGATCTTCACTCCCCAAGTGGTGGTCATCAGACAAAAACTGTCTCCCCTACAGTCTGTATCTTCCTGCGCACCTTTCCTTCCTTTCTCTCGTTAAAGGAGGAAGGGATACTATTTCAAAGTCATTCCCTCCCTCCAACTGTACTCTGGGGCCCATCCTTTCCTACCTTCTTAGGAATCTTGAACTTTTAATTATTTCCTGTATCTTCAACTCCTCTCTAATGAAGATTTCCCATCAGCATTTACACAGGCTCAACTCATTCCTCTTAGAAAAGAGAAGAGGGGTAAGTAAAGAGAAAAGAAAAAAAGGAGAAAGAAAAAGTGTCCTTCTGTGTCAAGACCCTCCAGCTATGTCTGTTTTTTCAAATCAAAACCAAATTTTTAGACCCACTAACCTTGTTATCTAGTTTTTCATCTCCTTCTTACCAATTCAAACTTGCATTCCACTCTCCAGAGCTTCTAACACAGTCCCTGTCACAGTCACCATCACTTTTTGTCACTAAAGTTTTGGACAAATATTGATCCTAATCTTCTGCCATTTAATCTCAGTTAATATTTTTTTCTTCAGCTTGGGATGTCAAGAAACAAAAATTCCATAAGAATAAGAATCTGTTCCATGAGGTGTTGACTGTCAGCGCCTTGAACAGTACTGGATACACAGTAAGTACTCAATAAATACATGGTGAATGAATAAGTTTTCCTCCCAAGTTTCTGTCAAAGTCATTCTTCAGGATCAATGCAAATAGCACCTTCCTTAAAAAATCTTTTACAATCCTGATAAATAGAATCAGATGATGTGTCCTACATATGTTAGGCAATAGGCCAGGCACTGGGGATACAGAATTTAAGACAGAGTCCCTGGATAAAAGATTCTCAATCTGGAATTCATATACTTGTACTATAGTCCTTAACTATATACTTTATATTCATTTAACAACTAAGTGGATGCCTATCCTACAACAAACACAGAACCTGTATCTCCTATTCTCTTAATGTCAAACTACCACAAAGATCAGAGACTTAATAATTCTTGAATTGCACTTAAAATAATGATAGAAAAATTCTTCAAAACACTTTCTAAGATAAATGTTAGGAACCAAAATCACAATGCTTCCCAACTACTTCTTACTTGCCTATTAATTATATAACAGTATTCCTATATAAATTAACTCACATTAAAAAAGCTTTATGGTTTTTCAGATACACAAATAAATGGTAATATTGTACAATGAAATACTGCTAAAAAGTACTTTAAAATGTAAAATATGCCTATCCTTTGATCCATCAATCTTGCTTTTGAGACTTGATCCCAAATACAAGGATGTATATATACTTTTGGGCCTAGAAGTTAGCAGAGTAAGAATGAAGTGAAGAGAGAAATCTGCAGAGAAATATGTATAGTATGACTTCCTTTTGTTTTTTAAAAAGGCAAAAAATACAGAGTACATAATTACATAAACAGAAGCAAAGTAGCAGAAAGACACAGTCCAACTATTAATACTGGTTATTCCAAAGCACAGAACTGGATGAACAGAAAGAGAAACAACTACTTTTCATGTCTTCCTCTATATTGGTTGCTATAGGGCACATATCATTTTCATAGGTAATATATGAAGTTATTATTTTATCTATAAAAAAAGTTTATTCTTTCTCACTGTCCTTCCATTTTAATATGGGCATTCCCCAAGTTCTGAGCATTTGCCATACAATCATCCTACAAATATAAACCACGGTGCGATACAGAGCAACTTAAATGGAAAAAAGAAGGACAGAAGTCAGGCCTCAGTGACTCCTCTTCTCACCAAGAGGCTTCATATAAGGAGGGGAAATGGGGAATGCTGAGGACAGGACATTTAAACACAATAAAACAATGTTAATAAAAAATAACAAAACAATGTGGAAATGGAAATGACTGGCAGGTTCCCAAGCTTCCTTAAAAAATAAAAGCCAATTAATTCTTAATGTGTTTGAGATACTGTATGATTCCAATAATGTTTTTTCTTTTGGACACCACTGCAGTTGGAAGTCAAATTTCACATACTAAATGTTATTTCTATAGGAAATATACCTTATCAATAACATCAGAAAATATTCCAAAAGCCTGAACTCACTAGTTTCGAGCACACAGGGCAAGTACTGTTCCATCTGCTTTCAAAACCTATGCAGGAAGCCATTCTCAGACTATACTGGATAAATAAGCTATCTTATGCTCAGCATAGTCAGGGAATGGTATGGTTGCCACCATTCTCACATACTGATATCTGTATGGCACTTCACAGTTGAAAAAGCTCTTTGATACACATGAATCAAATGTTCCAGCTAAGAGAAACCATTAAAATAAAATACTTACACCTATCATTATAAACATATGCAACAATTTAATCTTCAACAAACAAGGTGGCAAATAATGAACTTGAAATGTATGTTTGGAAGTCATTATATCAGTTAAAATTACATAGTAGGTATTTAAATTTTTCATAAACAGAAAAATTCAGGCAAGAAATGGCCACAAAACCATAAGTTTATTGTTAGTTTTATAAGCAAAGGTCAATTACTTCTACCACAGTAGACTATGACTGACTGAGACGTAATCCGCTCACAACCTTTTCTTTGTACATTAACAGCAAACATAAGAAAATCTGGGCTATAATTCTTGACAAATTATTTCTTATACCACTTCTCCAAAGGGGGTAAAAAACACTACATAAATACGGTTTCATTTTATGGAATGATGATCTTGCAAAAAGGATTAATATGATTTTACATAGATTATTAAGGTTTGAAAAGTGAAAATTTTAATTTGAAAAAATCTAACTAGGCATGCAAAATAACATATACGTCAATGTGTGCATGTGCTAAGTTGCTACAGTTATGTCTGACTCTTTGTAATCTGATGGACTGGGAGTTTCTCTGTCCGTGGGATTCTTGAGGCAATACTTGAGTGGGTTGCCATGCCCTCCTCCAGGGGATCTTCCTGACCCAGGGATCGAACCTACATGACGTATGTCTCCTGCATTGGCAAGTGGTTTCTTTACCACTAGTGCCACTTGGGAAGCCCCATACACCAATATGCCAAAGACTAAAAATGAAAGATATATTTACATTTACTTTCAAACACAGCAAAAATAAGCAAAATTTATAATGCTTTCTACACACTGTAGGTATTTTACACAGATTAAATAAAACTTTTCCAGAAAAACACTCCATATACATGAAGGTAAGGTATATTTTCAGATATTCAGATACTTTCAGAGAAGGAAATGAAGAATGGGCCCATTCACAAAGAAACAACAAGACTTCATAAATCATCTAATATAAATAAGAACTAGAATTCAACGTGAAAAACTTAAATGAGGTTCAATGATAATCAGAAAGTCCACATAAAGCAAATTCATTTAAAACAGAGACCAAATATCATGGTAAACAGTGGGAATAAAGAGTTTGACAGAGACATTCTCTTGAAAAATATTTTAGTTTTTTTAACATCATAAAACTTTAATATCATAAAATGTTGGCTTTTGTGGAAAAAATTTCCCCAATAAATTGGATGATAGCTCAAAGTCATTTGATTTTCACAGTGCAATCATGGAGATTTTTTGGTTTTGGAGTTTTTAAAAATACTCAAAACACATCAAGCCTCCTAATGCTAGTTTTAGTATTTTAATCTTTGAATTATTATCTTTTTAAATACCTCTAAATCAAAGTCATCCTTGTTGGCCTTTCCCTTCCTTACTTTTTAACTGGTCTATCGGATACTGTAACATCCATAAATCATTTAGGAATCTTAACACGCAAAGAAAGCACAGGCCCAGAAAGACGCACAGGCCCAGAAAGACGCACAGACTAAGTGAAGAGGGGTTTCTGAATGGGGACTAATTTTTTTTTAATTTTATTGCAGTACAGTCCATTCACAATGTTGCATTAGTTTCAGGTGTACAGCAAAGTGATCTGGCTATACATATACATATATTCATTCTTCTTCAGATTCTTTTCTCAGATAGGTTATCACAGAATATTGAGTAGAGCTGTGCTACACAGTAAGTCCTAGTTGGTTATCTATCTTATATGTAGTAGTGTGTGCGACTAAGTGGTATATTAGTGAATATTTTGCTTTCCTATACAACTCCTGCAACTTTGTAACTGCAGGAATTAGATAGTGAATTTCCACCTAAGGAGAACCCACTGTATATGTACTTTTATTACATGCTTATACAATAAAAGGGGCTATACATCTTGGTTCTGGATATCTTAAGACACATAAACATATCTTGATCAGGACTACATTATAAATAACTTTTTTAAAATGTAATGTAATACTGTACCAAGGTTGTAAGAGAGTTCCTTTTCATGTAGAGTCTCTCCAAGTATTGTAGTCCCTCATCTTTCAGTAACTCCAATGGGAAATGCTGCAGATTCCTGTAATTTAAGAACAAATTCTTGTGCTTTTCCAGCCTTGCCACAGAGATCATCTTACAAAGTTCGGATGCCATGGCTGAACATAATCCATCAGGCACGCTGCAGTACTACATCTTGTCAAAACTGGTCGATTTCTAAAGAGAACAAAAAACCTGAAAATTATGATACTGGTAACAAAAGCTGCCAAATAAACCAGTTAGCATATATAGCTATTTGCAGACATTAAAAAGAGAGTTACACATCAATTCCTACATTTCTATTTCATAGCAACTAAATTTTCATACACATTTAAAAGATTAAAATGAATAACTATTTAATAAAAAAGGTACTCTCACTATTTAAACAATATTTACTACTTAGTAGAATAGTCCTATTTGAAAAAATAGTTCTTGAAATTGAGACAGGAATCCCTATCTAAGAGAACAGAGACCAGTTTCATAACACATAACTGAAGAAAGAGCTTAAAAATCAGACACTGTAAGCCATTTCCTTCCTTCCTACCTCATTTTGTCTTTAGCTTAAAATATTTTTAAAATATTTAAATCTATATAAACTATGACTAGATCATTTACACCTTCATTTTTTCACTTCTTACTATCTAAATATTGTTCTATATTGTAATATTTTCTTTTTCTCCTCATTCTCTTTTCTTTCTTCTTAGCTTTGCAGATTATCAGAAGTAGCAAAAAACAGACCTGGGGACATGGTTTTACTTTATTATTTCAATGAAAGAAGAAATACTGCCCTAGGAAATAAGAATCTTATACTTTTCTATTACAACCTCTCTGGGCTTCAGCTGCCTAATATATACAATGGAGACAGCAATTTATTGGTAAGGGCCAAAACCCATAACAGATTAAATTCTCTTCTAGCTCTAAACTGACATGGGTAGGAAGAGAAATAAGATTTGCCATCTTATCAATTAGACACAGGGCAGAAACAAACTTCACAATCACCGTAAAAAGAAACAAGCTCAGAGCTATAATAATCTGCCCAAGGTCAAGCAGCTCATAAGGGAATAAAGGATTTTTTTTTCTTTGGGTGGGGAAGGTTGTCCAGACTGAAGTCTTCACACACATAGACCAACAGGATTCTACAAGATACTAAGGAAATGCTAAAACACTAAAAACAAGTTGAGCTTTGTTCAAAGATTCTGCTCTCGTTTACTTGGGCACCCTTCCTCAAACTCTCCAAAGGAAAATACCTTTCAAAGAAAATGTTTTTTCTTAAGAAAAATTTTCACTGAGAATTGACACCAAATTAGTACAAATGTAGTAACATAAGCTTTCAATAAGCAGTGCCTTGTAACTTTTTGGTTATATTCTATTATTTCCAAACTCTAATTCCTAATAGGAAAGTATCTGCTATTTTATATAAAAGGGCAGAGAATATGGAGTACTCAATAATCTCCCCAATGGAGCATGAGAGTCCAATACCTTCCCATTTTTATACTAGCTACTCACTTACCTATTTTTATGAGACATATTACATGACTCTAAACAAGATAATCTTTCCACATCTTAATTCTCTCTGTGAAGCAAGGATAACTAGGCTAGAAATAACGCTGATGATTGTTATTTGGAAGGGGAAGCTTTCTGGGTAATTATTCATTTAAATGGTAAACTGGAAGCAGTTTAGGTGTCTCAGAAACACCTCAAACTTAACACTTTCAAATAGGAGTTTTTTATTTTCATCACCTATCCAAATCTCTCCCAGTCTTTCCAAACACCAGGAAATGCTGAAGTCAAGAATGATTCCACCCACCTATCCTGAATGAGTCACCCACCACCTCCAATCCATCACAAGGCCTATGGTTTCCATCTCCAACATACACTTCAAATCAATCCACATTTCTCCATCTGCCAAAATGGAAAACCAGTCATCTCCTGCCTGGCCATATATTTTACTGGTCTCCTTGTGTTTAGTCATTCTGTAATACATTAATCACTTAGCAGGGAGCTTTTAAAAAAGTAAATTCAATTACGTCTCCCTCTCTTTCTCAGGTAAATTCACTCCCTAGTCACATGAATTCTTTAAAAAAAAAAAAAAACCCTTCAAAAGTTTATTTAGAAAAATCAAACTTACCAGGTATTCTGAGGGCTCTTCACAACCTGGTCCCACCCACTCCTTCAGCCTGGCAGCACCCTTCCTGGTCTCTCACCAAAGTCCTGGGCTTTTCTAGTGCTTCTGAGTGCCGCACTCTTCACATCACTTGCTGCTCTCCTCTTAGCCTTGAAAACACTGTCTCAACACCCTTCAGGTTTCAGTGTAAAATCACTGCTGATGCTGCTGCTGCTGCTAAGTCACTTCAGTTGTGTCCGACTCTGTGTGACCCCATAGACGGCAGCTCACCAGGCTTCCCCATCCCTGGGATTCTCCAGGCAAGAACACTGAAGTGGGTTGCCATTTCCTTCTCCAATGCATGAAAGTGAAAAGTGAAAGTGAAGTCGCTCAGTCGTGTCCGACTCTTAGCGACCCCATGGACTGCAGCCTACGAGGCTTCTCCGTCCATAGGATTTTCCAGGCAAGAGTACTGGAGTGGGGTGCCATCACCTTCTCCAGTAAAATCACTTCTCCATCCCAAATAAATGATTCTCTCTTCCTCTTTCTTTGTAGGACTCTCCACAATTTATAATCTATATATTTATTGATGTATCTGTCTATTATCAATCTAGTCAAGAGACTGTTCCATGAGCTCCTGAGGGCAGAGATCCCGCTGTTTTCTTCACATTTGTATACCTGCCTCTAGCGCAAAGCAGGCCCTCAAACAGCTGATGAACTGCTGAAAAGTAGGGCATGTGAGTAACACTGCAAGGTAGTTTTTTTCCTCTCTGATCTAAGGTCAGCTTGTAGATACTATAGGCTGAGTGCTTTCTATATGCTTTGATCTCTCAATCCTTAAAACTCTGCATTGCGATATATGTTATTTAGCATGTTTTATAGATGAGGAAACTGAGTTTTCTCAGAGAGCAACTCCTCAGAATTCCAACCCAAATGGACGACTTCAAAGCCTGTGCATTGTTCTACAGTGCAGCCTTTCATGAACTTGTTTCTTCCTATTACTATTTAAACGGTAGGCAACGCTTACACAAATTTAAGACCACAAAGCACAGCCCACATTCCTTGATGGTTAGATCCAGTGAGAGAATACAGCATAACCTGATAGCTTTCCTTCTGAATCCTGCAGAGATGGGTAGGATTGACTGCCTTAAAAACGTCACTACACTCTGTTAAAATGCAGTTTGGCAGATGAAATCTACACAAATGAAATCTGAAAGCTGTCAATAATAAATAATGGTAATGGTTTTTCAAATGCATTCATTGGCAGTACAGGATAATTTTCTCACACATACTCCCTTCGGTACCTCTTATCCACAATTAAAAGCAAATGATACACTTAATATTAGCTGTATACAATTGCATCTGCATAGGAGTTTTCTGACAGGTAAACACCAATCCACTCTATTACTGTTTAAAGCAAACAAACCTTTCCACCTTAAGAAAATTCCACACATTTTTAAGCAGGTGTGTTTTAAAGAGAAAGGAGTACCTTCGATTGACTTCCGTACTTAACTCGGTGGAATACCCACTCCAACTTCCTAATATTGGATATTAGAGGATTAAAATCGTACATTAAATGCGTCTGTTATTTTCTCAGTACTGAGAACGTTGACAGAAGTCAGGCAAAACACATACCATTTTGCTCAGTTAACCAAGCACTCTCGCCTTTAGAGTTTGGAAGCAGTGAGACTAGTAGAAAGGATTTCACAGACTCGGTGAAAGGATTCTGCGACCACCTAGGGCTAGGAGGGCCCGGCGGCAGTGGCGACCCGAGGCCCGGGTGGGCCCGCTCGGGCCGGGGTCCACTTGCTGCGGCCCGACACCTCTACCAGGCTCGGCCTGCCTGGCCAGCGGCCGGGCCAGAGGGCACTGCTACGTGAGACATCCGAAGCAGCAAAGCACCACTCACCTCGGCCGGCGGAGCCAGCGCTCCCGAGCTGAGGGGCGCCGGACTGCTAGCCCGGGCTCGGCAGTTGGGGCGGAGCGCCACGCGACGGGGCGGGGCGCGAGCGAAAGCGGGGCGGGGCGGGGCGGGACCCTCACTTCAGAGGTTTGGGGGAGGAGTGAGCCCGGGAGAGGAAGCTCGCGATAACACGCCCCTGTGGCCGCCGCCTTACGATAGGTCGGGCGAGATGCTCGTTTTCCAAGCGACGTGCCTATTAGTCAAAACTGAGGCTTCTCTGCGACTGCCCCCGCCTCCGGCTCGGTCCTTGCTTCCGGCTCTGGCTTCGAGGGTTACGGTTGAGGTGGAGGTTTGTGCTCAGAGTTTTGAGAGGGTGGTTTAGCTGGCTCCGGCCTCAGCGACCGTTAGTAATTTATCAGTTCTTTTGTTCATACGTTCACTGACGCACTTGTCCCCGTATTCAATACATACGTTGAGAAATTACAAGAATAACACCCAGTGTGTACCAGGCAAGGTTCTAAGATCTGTGCACAGGTTATCTCACTTAACTTCATGGCAATCCTACGACACAGATACTATTATTGTACTCGTTTGACGGAGGAACAACTGAGACCCGGTGGTTTTCTGTAATATGGCCAAGGTTAGTGATCAAGTAGTAAGCTTATTAAAGCACAGTATAAAAAGTCACTGCACGCTGGCAAGTTCGTTCCAAACTTGAGGCAGTAACCCAGTCTCTGCTCTTGAAATACTTGAAGTGTGCTGCGAGAAACGGTCGTTAAAAGGACACTAACAATTTAGTGAGTAAAATACTCTGGCAGTTCCTAGCATGACTGAGTCGTCTATCAATAAATATTTAAGAATATTCCCGTGTCAGCAGAAAGTCATAAAAGGAAGAATCTTTCATGCTGGTAAAAAGGAAAAAAAAAAAAAAGATCCGAGCATTGTTAGGGAACAGTACAAAATACTTTTTAAAGTTCCTCGCTTGTTAATATGACAACGTTTCTTCTGAAATGAAGTTTTTAAAAAACTTCCTCTTCAGAAACCACTATTATTCTTTGCAAAGCTTGATGTTGATTAAACTACTGGTTCATTGTCAAGCAATCTACTTAATTACTGTTAGAGGTAACCTACGGAGCAGACTTATATTAAGTAAAAATAAGACCTATGGCAAAATAACGTCTACCATCTGAAACTGACAGAAAAGTAGCCATGTGATTCTTTGTATTAATATATTATCCTGTGTGTGCCCTGCTCAGTGGTGTCGGACTCTGCCACCCCACCCACTATAGCCTGCCAGGCTCCTCTGTCCATGGAATTTTCCAGGCAAGCATACTGGAGTGGGTTGCCATTTCCCCACCTAGTGATCGAACCTGCGTCTTCAGAATCGCAGGCAGATTCTTTACCACTGAGCCACCTCGGAAGCCCATATTATCCTATGGACACTCTTAAAAGTTGTCTGAATTTGTCAAGTGTAAGTTTCACATTTTGCCTCACTCAAAACAAGGGGGGCGGAGGCAATCCTCTAATCCAAACCAGTAATTTGGCAGTCTTTGGTAAACTTTAACATCAACGGGCAGTGATACCACTTTAAGAAAATTCCAAAGAAAAGACCAACCCCGTTTTAAAAATCCCACCTCTGGCTCCCAAGGATTGGGTTGCAAACTTAAACAAAATACTCTCCTCCACTCCCTATTGGTGCATAATCTATCATTCATTCTCCCTGGAATTTAGTGTGGTACCTGGTCGCTTTACGGGAAAAGACTGCTCCAATTTAGCCTGGAATTACCCAACTTTAGACTTTTATCACGGTGCTCAATCTGTAAAAAGAATCACCAAATTGATAAAACCAGTACAGCGTGGATCAAACTGGTAAATCAGGGTAACGAGACAACTGTCATTCGAGCGAAAAAGAAACGGACAACTCTCAAGCCCACAGGGTAACTGACAAAGGATTTTACGACACAGTGAGAGATGTGAGAGTTAAACTTTTCTGATTTTTTTTTCTTTTGCTAGTTTTAAAGGCGTAGATGTCAAAGGAAAAGGAAATAAACTGCTGGCATAATGCAAGAATGGCAGGAGGAAAGTTTTTCAGAGGGTGTTTTTCTTTTAGAAAGAACATTATTCGCAGATTAGCAGTGGATTTTTGAATAGTAAAGGGAACAAGGTAATAAAATTTACTAAAGATTATTTTATACTCCAAGAATCTGTGGTTTGTTATTGCTTTAATATGGATTTAGAGGAACACTTAATAATGTTATTGTAATTATTAGGGGAAATAGATATTTTTCTTTGTGTATTATCATACCTAGCATAATAGGCAATCCAGCTGTTAAAAGATATCATCTTTGGACCCAAGTTTTGTGTATATATGTAGATTTGCAGATCCAGGGACATATCTGCTAATGACAAAGGAAAACATAATATTGGTATATGAAATAGAATCACAAGGTGATGAATGTAAGGATAAATTCTCAAAAATGAAGTCCAGCATTTATATTTTCAAGAATGATATTTTCACTAAAACTAAAATATAAATTCAGGAAATACTGATAAATGAGGATGATGTATATTAAAGCTTAATTTGGAATAGCAGCATTTTAAAAAAATCCAGCCCAATGTAAAATTACAAAATATAAAAATGTAATGATTCTTCAAACATTAATTAAGCTAATAAATATACCTAGTGGCACATTTATTCCTCTACAAGGCCTAGCTCAAGAGTAGGTATGCAATAAATATTTCTTGAGTGTCCTCTATTAATCCATATATGGGGATATAAAATAATGAAATACACTCTCTAAAGAAGCTCATACTCTGTCTCCCTGGGAGAAGGAGACTCAAAAAGTTTAATGAAGACTTCTAGATAGTTCTTGGTGCGTAGATGACTGTTGTAGACCATAGGTTCTTCAGGTGCTTAGGCCGGTAGAGCAGAAATATTCAGGGAGAGTTTCACAGTGGGGTTAAGACCCATTTGGGGCTTGAGCAATGGGCAGAATTTCAGTAGGAATTGTGTAGAAATTTCAGTCAAAAAAGAAAAGAAATAGCTCCCCAGGTAGTGGGTGAGTTGTTACTGAATATGTGCAACATAAAGAATAATTAACTCTGAGCAACAAGTTTCATTTGGAGATCTTGTTTTAATCTTCAAAAAAGAAAAAAGCATGAGAATGTTACACAGAAAGTCAAAATTGCCAGAATTAAGGAGTTTGGTGCTGGATTTTAAAAGTAATATTTGAAAAAGATAAGACTGACATTTCAAGAACAGAGACCAGGAGCTAAAATATTAATACTATAAATAATGGAATGTAGATTGGTAGCAGCCTCATGAGACATTTTCTCCAAATACCATCACTTGGGAATAACATAAATCTTGATTCATTTCTTTCTTTTATTTTAAAGCATTGATCTTGTTTTTTGTTTAGCACTATTTATTATTATGTGTAATAATATATAACAAGATATTATGTATAGATGAGGTGATAGTTGTGGTGCTATAAAACAGTAAAAGTGATTGTTTACATTGCATCGTTTTTTGCTCCTTTTCCCTCAGAATTTACCTGTATTTCTTGGTTCTATTTAACTGATTTGAGGGAATGTCAACCAAAAAAAAGTTGTGACTGAAGAATACCATGGGAATATGGGAGATATTCGTACTCAGACTGTAGGCTTTCACGTGACCTGTTACTCTGAGACAAAATTCAATTCCATATACTCCATGAGCTGCTACCATGTACCAGATGATATCCTTCCAGTGGTGGGGTGGGGGGAGGGGAAAAGGTGAATCAAGGACTCCACCTCCACTCCAAAAAAGCAAAGTGCTTCAGGGATACCAAGCAGAATATTTGTCTCCTGCTTCAAAATTTGCTTCAGAAAATCTGAAGGTCATCTATCCTAACTTCTTGATTAGCAGTTCTTAATCAGTTAGATGGAGAAGGACGTTGTCTCTAGCTGTGGAAAAGAATCCTGAGACAAGGCCCCTTAATGGCAGATGTGGCAGACTGTGATGTTCACCAAGTATTCCATTTACTCCCCTGGGTATGTAGCCCTCTTTGCAGTTAGGGAGCAAATGAAATGTTAGTGCAGGTGAGTTGGGTCATGTATGGGCGATGATAATGAAAAGCCCATGGACAGTTTTTCCACCTCTGTTACTCTGCCATGACTCTTGTTGATGTACAGTTAAACCTTGGTCAACCTAGGTCTCTTGAGAGACTCTGGATCAAACATTCCTACTCCCCACCTCCATCTACACCCACTACTAAATCAAGAGGGTCTGTAGCACATAGGAGTTAGTATCTTACCTCATCATAGCCTAATAAATGATTCTGACTACCTAAGACAACTTTTTCCCTGGAGATGTTGACGTTTCATATAAGTTTTCTTAAGGAAAAAATGCCCTAACCAACTGCGTTTCATCTATCAAGTGGATGATATGTTTGGGGAAAAGTCATCCTGTAAAGATGGTTTAATTTTCTGTCCAGTAAACATTTATTGAGGCCTATTAGGTGTCAGGCACTAATGCCATGTGACTCATCTATGTGTAGAGCCAGAATATTAAGATCGGTTTTCAAACTTTTGGGAACCTCTGTCATATTGTTTTTGTGGATCAGGGCTTCCTTCCCTATCTTATAAAAGTCTTGTAGTTAGAAGATTTATTTATAAAAGAATTGCATATAAAATGGCATGGTGGTTTCATATCTATTTTTTAACAGTAAGGTATAATTTGCATACTATAAAACTCACACTGAGGATATAACTCAATGATTTTTTTAAAGAAAATTTACAGAGTTGTATAGCTAGCACCACATTCCAATTTTAGAAAAATGTCCATCACTGTAAAAAGATACCTCATGCCCATTTGCAAGCACTCCTCATTCTTACCCCAACCCCGGCCAATCAATAATAAATTTTCTGTCTCTATAGACTTGCCTTTTCTGGACATTTAATACAGATGGAATCATGCAATATGTGATATTTTGCATCTTGCTTCTTTCACTCAGCATAAGGTTTTTGAGACTTAACCATGTTGTCATATGTATTGGTCTATCATTCCTTTTGTTTTTTATTGCAGTATAGTTGATTTAGAATATTAGTTTTCAAGTATACAACATAGTGATTCAGGATTTTTATAGATTATACTCCATTTAAAGTTATTATAAAATAATGACTTTATTTCTCTGTGCTGTACAATGTATCCTTGTTGCTTGATACATAGTAGTTTATATCTCTTAACCCCATACCCTTATCTCACTCCTCCCCACTTTCCCCTCTGCAGTGGTAACCACTGATTTGTTCTCTATATTTTTAAGTGTGTTTTTGTTTTGTTATATTCATGCAATTCTTTTATCTTTTAGATTCCACATGTAAATGATAACATGGTATTTGTCTTTGACTTATTTCACTAAGCATAAAAACCTCTAGGTGCATCCATGTTGTTGCAAATGGCAGAATTCCATTATTTTTTATGACTGAGTAATAATCCATTGTGTGTATATATACAACATAATTTTTTATGTATTCATCTGTTAATGGTTGCTTCCAAATCTTGGTTATTGTAAATAATGCTGCTAGGAAAATTGGATGCATGTATATTTTGTTCTGTTTTTTTCAGATATATGAATGGAATTATTGTTGGATCATATGGTAGTTCTATTTTTAGTCTTTTGAGGACCCTCTATACTGCTTTTCATAGTAGCTGCACAAATTTACATTCTCACCACTAATATATAAGGTTCCTTTTCCTCCACATCCCCACCAGCATTTATTATTTGTGGTCTTTTTGATGACAGGTGTAAGGTGATATCTCATTGTGTATTTGATATGCATTTTTCTGAAGATTAACAGTGTTCTGCATCCTTTCATGTGCCTGTATGTCTTCTTTGGAAAAATATTCAGTTCTTCCGCTCATTTTCAGTTGGGTTATTTGTTTTTTGATACTCAGTTATCTGAGCTGATTGTATATTTAAGGCAGTTACCTGTTGTTGATCATATCATTTGCAAATACTTTCTCCCTTTCTGTAGCTTGTCTTTCATTTTGTCAGTGGTTGTCTTTGCTGTGCAAAAGCTTTCAAGTCTAATTAGGTTCCATTTGTTTATTTTTGCTTTTATTTGTTTTACTTGAGGAGACAGATCCAAAAAACATTGCTACGATTTATATCAAAGAGCATTGTAAGGTTTCTTTAATTAAGGAGTTTTATGGTTTCAGGTGGTACATTTAGATCTTTAATTCATTGTAAGTTTATTTTTGTGTGTAATGTGAGGACATGTTCTAATCTCATTTTCTACACATAGTTGTCCAGTTTCCCCAACACCACTTATTGAAAAGACTGTCTTTTCTCCATTGTATAGTCTTGCCTCCTTTGTTGTAAATTAATTGACCATAAGTGTGTGGGTTTTGGGGGCTCTCTATTCTGTTTTTGCCAGTACCGTGCTGTTTTGATTACTGTAGCTTTGTAGTATAGTCTGAAATCAGGAAGCCTGTTACCTCTAGCTTGGTGGTTCTTTTCTCAAGATTACTTGGGCAATTTAGGATCTTTTGTTGTTCCATATATATTTCAGGATTTGTTCTAATTCTGTGAAAAATTTCTTGGGTATTTTGATAGAAATTACATTAAATGTGGAGATTGCTTTGAGTAGTATAGACATTTTAACAGTATCAATTCCTTGAATCCAAGAACACAGGGTATCTTTTCATTTCCTACATCATTGGTTTATAGTTTTTAGAGTTTAAGTCTTTTACCTTTTTGGTTAAGTTAATTCCTATGTATTTTATTCTTTTTGATGAAATTTTAAATGGAATTATTTTCTTTCTCCTTCTGATAATTCATTATAAGTATATAGAAAAACAACAGATTCTGTATATTAATCTTATATCATGCAACTTTGCTAAATTCATTTTTTAGTTCTTTTGGTGGACACTTTTAGTGTTGTCTTTGTATAGTGTCATGTCATCTGAAAATAGTGACAATTTTAATTCTTCCCTTCCAATTTAGATACCTTTTATTTATTTTTCCTCTCTGATTGATGTGCCTGGAGCTTCTGATATTATGTTACATAGAGGTGGTGAGTGGATATCTTTCTCTTGTTAATTTTAGAGAAAATACTTTCAGTTTTTTCCCAATGAGTATGATGTTAGCTGTGAGTTTGTCATAAATGGCCTCATTATGTTGAGATATGATAACTCTATAAAAAACTTGATGAGAGTTTTTGCTCTGAAAGGATGTTGAATCTTGTCAAACGCTTTTTCTCTCTCTATTGAGATTGTCCTGTGATTTTTATCCTTTCATTAATGTAGTATATCATATTAATTGATTACTAAATATTGAACCATACTTATATCCCTGGAATAAATCTCACTTTATCGTGGTGTATGATCCCTTTTAGATATTGTTGAATTTGGCTTGCTAATATTTTGTTAAGGCATTTTAGATCTACTTTCATCAGAAATATTGGCTTATCATTTTCCTTTTTTGTATTATCCTTGTCTAGTTTTGGTATCAAGGTAATGGCAGCCTCAAGGAATGAATTTGGGAGTGTTCTGCCCCCTAAATTTTTTTGAATAGTTTCAGAAGAATGGGTATTAGCTCCGTTTTATATTTGACAGAATTCACCTGTGAAACCACTCAGTCCTGGACTTTGGTTTCTTGGGAATTTTTTTATTACAAATTCAATGTCACTACTAGTGATGGGGCTTCCCAGGTGGCTCTAGTGGTAAAGAACCTACCTGCCAATGCACTAGACATAAAAGATGTGGAAGTTTTAGTAGTATATTGTTTAACCTCCATATACTTCTGCTTTTCCCATTTTTCTTCCTGTAATTGATTTATAGTTTCATACCATTGTAATCAGGAAATGCTTGATATAATTTCTGTCCTTTTAAATTAGTAGAAACTTGTTTTGTGGCCTAGTTTATGATCAGTCTTATCACTGTGAACAAAGCTAGTGGAAGTGATGGAATCCCAGTTGAGATATTTCGAATCCTGAAAGATGACGCTGTGAAAGTGCTGCACTCAATATGCCAGCAAATTTGGAAAACTCAACAGTGGCCACAGGACTGGAAAAGGTCAGTTTTCATTCCAATTCCAAAGAAAGGCAATGCAAAAGAATGCTCAAACTACCACACAACTGCACTCATCTCACACACTCATAAAGTAATGCTCAAAATTCTCCAAGACAGACTTCAGCAATATGTGAACCGTGAACTTCCAGATGTTCAAGCTAGCTTTAGAAAAGGCAGAAGAACCAGATATCAAATTGTCAACATCCGCTGGATCATGGAAAAAGCAAGAGAGTTCCAGAAAAACATCTATTTCTGCTTTATTGACTATGTCAAAGCCTTTGACTGTGGGGATCACAATAAGCTGTGGAAAATTCTGAAAGAGATGGGAATACCAGACCACCTGACCTGCCTCTTGAGAAACGTATACGCAGGTCAGGAAGCAGCAGTTAGAACTGGACATGGAACAACAGACTGGTTCCAAATAGGAAAAGGATACATCAAGGCTGTATATTGTCACCCTGCTTATTTAACTTCGATGCAGAGTACATCATGAGAAACACTGGGCTGGAAGAAACACAAGCTGGAATCAAGATTGCCAGGAGAAATATCAATAACCTCAGAT
The DNA here is from genome assembly GCF_032405125.1 of Capricornis sumatraensis. Classification (NCBI taxonomy): domain Eukaryota; kingdom Metazoa; phylum Chordata; class Mammalia; order Artiodactyla; family Bovidae; genus Capricornis; species Capricornis sumatraensis. Next base: position 13,045,675 of record NC_091087.1, read on the forward strand.
ATGCAGATGACACCACCCTTAGGGCAGAAAGTGAAGAGGAACTAAAAAACCTCTTGATGAAAGTGAAAGAGGAGAGTGAAAAAGTTGGCTTAAAGCTCAACATTCAGAAAATGAAAATCATGGCATCCTTTCCCATCACTTCATGGGAAATAGATGGGGAAACTGGAAACAGTGTCAGACTTTATTCTTGGGGGCTCCAAAATCACTACAGATGGTGACTGCAGCCATGAAATTAAAAGACACTTACTACTTGGAAGGAAAGTTATGACCAACCTAGATAGCATATTCAAAAGCAAGCTATTCAGTTCAGTTCAGTCGCTCAGTCATGTCCGACTCTTTGCGACCCCGTGAATCGCAGTACGCCAGGCCTCCCTGTCCATCACCAACTCCCAGAGTTCACTCAGATTCACGTCCATTGAGTCCGTGATGCCATCCAGCCATCTCACCCTCTGTCGTCCCCTTCTCCTCCTGCCCCCAATCCCTCCCAGCATCAGAGTCTTTTCCAATGAGTCAACTCTTTGCATGAGGTGGCCAAAGTATTGGAGTTTCAGCTTTAGCATCATTCCTTCCAAAGAAATCCCAGGGCTGATCTCCTTCAGAATGGACTGGTTGGATCTCCTTGCAGTCCAAGGAACTCTCAAGAGTCTTCTCCAACACCACAGTTCAAAACCATCAATTCTTCAGTGCTCAGCTTTCTTCACAGTCCAACTCTCACATCCATACATGACTACTGGAAAAACCATAGCCTTGACTAGACGGACCTTTGTTGGCAAAGTAATGTCTCTGCTTTTCTGAATATATGTTAAGAAGTGTAATATTCTCTTTTTTTACACTTTATTGTTATATGATGCCATTCTTTGTCTTCTTTATAGACTTTGTTTTTAAATCTATTTTGCCTGGTATGAATTTTACTATCTCCAGTCTCTTGTGATTTCTATTTGCATGAAATAACTTTTTCCATTTGCTCACTTTCAGTCTATGTGTGTCTTTTACTCTCGACTGAGTCTCTTATAAGCAGCATATAGATGGATCTTGTTTTATTATCATCAGCCACCGTATGTCTTTTGATTGGAGCATTTAGTCCATTGACATTTCAAATAATCGTTGATAGGTATGTACTTATTCCTATTTTATTAGTTGTTTTCCAGTTGTTTGCCATTCTCTGTTTATTTCTTCTTTTTCTTTCTTTTTTTTTTTTGTTGTTGTTACTTCCTTTGTAGTTTGATGATTTTCTATAATGGTACACTTGTATCCCTCTTGAGTGTGTGTGTATCTAGTATAGGTTTTTATTTTTGGATACCATATATATCGACCTATAACTATATCTATATATTTATAAAGCTAGTCCTTTAAGTTCAAAGGCATTCTATAAGATCTACAGTTTTTACTCTCCATCCACTTGAAAATTTTTACTTTTGATGTTATCTTCATTTTTATCCTTTTATCCTAGAGTAATTATTATCACTGTAGTTGATTCTATAATTTTTCTCTTTTGATTTTCATACTATCTTATTTAAGTGGTTGGTATTCAACCTTTGCTATATATTTGCCTTTACTAGTGGTAACTTTCCTTTCCTATAGATTCTTGGGCTTCCCTGGTGGCTCAGTTGGTAAAGAATCTGCCTGCAATGCAGGAGACCCAGTTTGGATCCCTAGATTGGGAAGATCCCCTGGAGAAGGGAGTGGATATCCATTCCAGTATTCTTGCCTGGAGAATTCCATATACAAAGGAGCCAGTCGATCTACAGATGATGGGGACAGGACTGAGAGATTCTTACTTTAGATTCTTACTTTTTTTTAAATTTAAATTTATTTATTTTAATTGGAGGCCAATTAGTTTACAATATTGTATTGGTTCTGCTACACATCAACATGAATCTGCCACGGGCATACACGTGTTCCCCATCCTGAACCCCCGCTCCCATCTCCCTCCCCATACCATCCCTCTGGGTCATCCCAGTGCACCAGCCCCGAGCATCCTGTATTGAACCTGGACTAGCGATTTGTTTCTTATATGATATTGAACATGTTTCCATGCCATTCCCCCATATCATCCCACCCTCTCCCTCTCCTACCAAGTCCAAAGGACTGTTCTATACATCTGTGTCTCTTTTGCTGTCTCACATACAGGGTTATCATTACTATCTTTCTAAATTCCATATATATGTGTTACTAAACTGTATTGGTGTTTTTCTTTCTGGCTTACGTCACTCTGTATAATCGGCTCCAGTTTCATCCAACTAATTAGAACCGATTCAAATGTATTCTTTTTAATGGCTGAGGAATACTCCATTGTGTATATGTATCACACCTTTCTTATCCATTCATCTGCTGATGGACATCTAGGTTGTTTCCATGTCCTGGCTATTATAAACAGTGCTGCAATTAACATTGGGGTACACGTGTCTGTTTCAATTCTGGATTCCTTGGTGTGTATGCCCATTAGTGGGATTGCTGGGTCATAAAGCAGTCTTAATTTCCAGTTTTTTAAGGAATCTCCACACTGTACTCCATAGTGGCTGTACTAGTTTACATTCCCACCAACAGTGTAAGAGGGTTCCTTTTTCTCCGCACCCTCTCCAGCACTTATTGCTTGTAGACTTTTGGATTCTAGACATTCTGACTGGCGTGAAATGGTACCTCATTGTGGTTTTGATTTGCATTTCTCTGATAATGAGTAATGTTGAGCATCTTTTCATGTGTTTGTTAGCCATCTGTATGTCTTCTTTGGAGAAATGTCTGTTTAGTTCTTTGGCCCATTTTTTTAACTGGGTCGTTTATTTTTCTGGAATTGAGCTTCAGGAGTTGCTTGTATATTTTTGAGATTAGTTGTTTGTCAGTTGCTTCATTTGCTATTATTTTCTCCCATTCTGAAGACTGTCTTTTCACCTTGCTTATAGTTTGCTGTGTTGTGCAGAAGCTTTTAATTTTAATTAGGTCCCATTTGTTTATTTTTGCTTTTATTTCCAGTATTCTGGGAGGTGGGTCATAGAGGATCCTGCTGGGATTTATGTTGGACTCTGTTTTGCCTATGTTCTCCTCTAGGAGTTTTATACTTTCTGGCCTTACATTTAGATCTTTAATCCATTTTGAGTTTATTTTTGTGTATGGTGTTAGAAAGTGTTCTAGTTTCATTCTTTTACCTGTGGTTGACCAGTTTTCCCAGCACCACTTGTTAAAGAGATTGTCTTTAATCCATTGTATATTCTTGCCTCCTTTGTCAAAGATAAGGTGTCCATAGGTGTGTGGATTTATCTCTGGGCTTTCTGTTTTGTTCCATTGATCTATATTTCTGTCTTTGTGCCAGTACCATACTGTCTTGATGACTGTGGCTTTGTAGTAGAGCCTGAAGTCGGGCAGGTTGATTCCTCCAGTTCCATTCTTCTTTCTCAGGATTGCTTTGGCTATTCGAGGTTTTTTGTATTTCCATACAGATTGTGAAATTATTTGTTCTAGCTCTGTGAAAAATACCATTGGTAGCTCGATAGGGATTTCATTGAATCTATAGGTTGCTTTGGGTAATATACTCAGTTTCACTATATTGATTCTTCCGATCCATAAACATGGTATATTTCTCCATCTATTTGTGTCCTTTTTGATTTCTCTCCACCAGTGTTTTATAGTTTTCTATATATAGGTCTTTTGTTTCTTTAGGTAGATATATTCCTAAGTATTTTATTCTTTTTGTTGCAATGGTGAATGAAATTGTTTCCTTAATTTCTCTTTCTATTTTCTCAATGTTAGTGTATAGGAATGCAAGGGATTTCTGTGTGTTGATTTTATATCCTGCAACTTTACTATATTCATTAATTAGCTCTAGTAATTTTCTGGTAGAGTCTTTAGGGTTTTCTATGTATAGGATCATGTCATCTGCAAACAGTGAGAGTTTTACTTCTTCTTTTCCAATCTGGATTCCTTTTATTTCTTTTTCTGCTCTGATTGCTGTGGCCAAAACTTCCAGAACTATGTTGAATAGTAGTGGTGAGAGTGGGTACCCTTGTCTTGTTCCTGACTTTAGGGGAAATGCTTTCAATTTTTCACCATTGAGGATAATGTTTGCTGTGGGTTTGTCATATATAGCTTTTATTATGTTGAGGTATGCTGCTTCTGTTCCTGCTTTTGCTGGAGGGTTGTTATCATAAATGGATGTTGAATTTTGCCAAAGGCTTTCTCTGCATCTATTGAGATAATTATATGGCTTTTATTTTTCAGTTTGTTAATGTGCTGTATTACACTAATTGATTTGTGGATATTGATGAATCCTTGCATCCTTGGGATAAAGCCCACTTGGTCATGGTGTCTGATCTTTTTAATGAGTTGTTGGATTCTGATTGCTAGATTTTTGCATCTATGTTCATCAGTAATATTGGCCTGTAGTTTTCTTTTTTTGTGGCATCTTTGTCAGGTTTTGGTGTCAGGTTTAGGGTGATGGTGGCCTCATTGAATGAGTTTGGAAGTTTACCTTCCTTTGCAGTTTTCTGGAAGAGTTTGAGTAGGATAGGTGTTAGCTCTTCTCTAAGTTTTTGGTAGAATTCAGCTATGAAGCTGTCTGGACCTGGGCTTTTGTTTGCTGGAAGATTTCTGATTACAGTTTCAATTTCTGTGCTTGTGCTGAATCTGTTAAGATTTTCTCCTTCTTCCTGGTTCAGTTTTGATAAGTTGTACTTTTCTAAGAATTTGTCCATTTCTTCCAGGTTGTCCATTTTATTAGCATAAATTGCTGATAGTAGTCTGTTATGGTCCTTTGTATTTCTGTGTTCTCTGTTGTGATCTCTCCAATTTCATTTCTAATTTTATTGATTTGATTTTTCTCCCTTTGTTTCTTGATGAGTCTGGCTAATGGTTTGTCAATTTTACTCATTGACAAAGAACCAGCTTTTGGCTTTGTTGATTTTTGCTATTGTCTCTTGTTTCTTTTGCATTTATTTCTGCCCTAATTTTTAAGATTTCTTTCCTTCTACTAACCCTGGGGTTCTTCATTTCTTCCTTTTCTAGTTGCTTTAGGTGTAGAGTTAGGTTATTTATTTGATTTTTTTCTTGTTTCTTGAGATATGGCTGTATTGCTATGAACCTTCCCCTTAGCACTGCTTTTATAGTGCCCCACAGATTTTGGGTTCTTGTGTTTTCATTTTCATTTGTTTCTATGCTTATTTTGATTTCTTTTTTATTTCTTCTGTGATTTGTTGGTTATTCAGCAGCATGTTGTTCAGCCTCTATATGTTGGAATTTTTAATAGTTTTTCTCCTGTAATTAAGATCTTACTGCATTGTGGTCAGAAAAGATGCTTGGAATGATTTCAAATTTTTTGAATTTACCAAGGCTTGATTTATGGCCCAGGATGTGATCTACCCTGGAGAAGGTTCCATGCGTGCTTGAGAAAAAGGTGAAATTCATTGTTTAGGGGTGAAATGTCTTATAGATATCAATGAGGTCTAACTGGTCTATTGTATCATTTAAAGTTTGTGTTTCTTTGTTAATTTTCTGTTTAGTTGATCTATCCATAGGTGTGAGTGGGGCATTAAAGTCTCCCACTATTATTGTGTTATTGTTAATTTCCCCTTTCATATTTGTTAGCATTTGTCTTACATATTGTGGTGCTCCTATGTTGGGTACATATGTATTTATAATTTTTATATCTTCTTCTTGGATTGATCCTTTTATTATTATGTAGTGTCTTTCTTTGTCTCTTTTTACAGCCTTTGTTTTAAAGTCTATTTTATCTGATATGAGTATTGCTATTCCTGCTTTCATTTGGTCTCTATTTGCATGGAATATCTTTTCCCAGCCCTTCACTTTCAGTCTGTATGTGTCCCTTGTTTTGAGGTGGATCTCTTGTAGACAACATATTTAGGGGTCTTATTTTTGTATCCATTCAGCCAGTCTTTGTCTCTTAGTCGGGGCATTCAACCCATTTACGTTTAAGGCAATTATTGATAAGTATGATCCCATTGCCATTTACTTTATTGTTTTGGGTTCAAGTTTATACACCCTTTTTGTGTTTCCTGTCTAGAGACGATCCTTTAGCATTTGTTGGAGAGCTGGTTTGGTGGTGCTGAATTCTCTCAGCTTATGCTTGTCTGTAAAGCTTTTGATTTCTCCTTCATATTTGAATGAGCTCCTTGCTGGGTACAGTAATCTGGGCTGTAGGTTATTTTCTTTCATTACTTTAAGTATGTCCTGCCATTCCCTCCTGGCCTGAAGAGTTTCTGTTAAAAGATCAGCTGTTATCCTTTTGGGAATTCCCTTGTGTGTTATTTGTTGTTTTCCCTTTGCTGCTTTTAATATTTGTTCTTTGTGTTTGATCTTTGTTAATTTGATTAATATGTGTCTTGGGGTGTTTTGCCTTGGGTTTATCCTATTTGGAACTCTCTGGGTTTCTTGGACTTGGGTGATTATTTCCTTCCCCATTTTAGGGAGGTTTTCAACTATTATATCCTCAAGTATTTTCTCATGGCCTTTCTTTTTGTCTTCTTCTTCTGGGACTCCTATGTTTTGAATGTTGGGGTGTTTAATTTTGTCCTGGAGGTCTCTGAGATTGTCCTTATTTCTTTTTATTCGTTTTTCTTTTTTCCTCTCTGATTCTTTTATTTCTACCATTCTGTCTTCTACTTCACTAATCCTATCTTCTGCCTCTGGTTATTCTACTATTTGTTGCCTCCAGAGTGTTTTTTATCTCATTTATTGCATTATTCATTATATATTGACTCTTTTTTATTTCTTCTAGGTCCTTGTTAAACCTTTCATGCATCTTCTCAATCCTTGTCTCTGTGATTCCATTTATCTGTGATTCCATTTTGATTTCAAGATTTTGGATCATTTTTACTATCATGAGTCGAAATTCTTTATCAGATAGATTCCCTATCTCTTCCTCTTTGGTTTGCTTTGGTGGGCATTTATCCTGTTCCTTTATCTGCTGGGTATTCCTCTGTCTCCTCATCTTGTTTATATTGCTGTGTTTGGGGTGGCCTTTCTGTATTCTGTCAGTTTGTGGAGTTGTCTTTATTGTGGAGTTTCTTCACTGTGGGTGGGGTTGTATGGGTGGCTTGTCAAGGTTTCCTGGTTAGGGAAGCTTGTGTCGATGTTCTGGTGGGTGGAGCTGGGTTTCTTCTCTCTGGAGTGCACTGAAGTGTCCAGTAATGAGTTATGAGATGTCTGTGGGTTTGGAGTGACTTTGGGCAACCTGTACATTGAAGCTTAGGGCTGTGTTGCTGGAGAATTTGCATGGTACGTCTTGCTCTGGAACTTGTTGGCCCTTGGGTGGTGCTTGGTTTCAGTGTAGGTATTTCAGACTCAAATTAAAGAAAGTAGGGAAAACCGCTAGACCATTCAGGTATGACCTAAATCAAATCCCTTTTGATTATACAGTGAAAGTGAGAAATAGATTTAAGGGCCTAGATCTGATAGATAGAGTGCCTGATGAACTATGGAATGAGGTTCGTGACATTGGACAGGAGACAGGGATCAAGACCATCCCCATGAAAAAGAAATGCAAAAAAGCAAAATGGCTGTCTGAGGAGGCCTTACAAACAGCTGTGTAAAGAAGAGAGGTGAAAAGCAAAGGAGAAAAGGAAAGATATAAGCACCTGAATGCAGAGTTCCAAAGAATAGCAAGAAGAGATAAGAAAGCCTTCCTCAGAGATCAATGCAAAGAATAGAAGAAAACAACAGAATGGGAAAAACTAGAGATCTCAAGAGAATTAGAGCTATCAAGGGACAGTTTCATGCAAAGATGGGCTCGATAAAGGACAGAAATGATATGGACCTAACAGAAGCAGAAGATACTAAGAAGAGGTGGCAAGAATACATGGAAGAACTGTACAAAAAAGATCTTCACAACGCAGATAATCATGATGATGTGATCACTAATCAAGAGCCAGACATCTTGGAATGTGAAGTCAAGTGGGCCTTAGAAAGCATCACTACAAACAAAGCTAGTGGAGGTGATGGAATTCCAGTTGAGCTGTTTCAGATCCTGAAAGATGATGCTGTGAAAGTGCTGCACTCAATATGCCAGCAAATTTGGAAAACTCAGCAGTGGCCACAGGACTGGAAAAGGTCAGTTTTCATTCCAATTCCAAAGAAAGGCAATGCCAAAGAATGCTCAAACTACCGCACAGTTGCACTCATCTCACATGCTGGTAAAGTAATGCTCAAAATTCTCCAAGCCAGGCTTCAGCAATACATGAACCATGAACGTCCAGATGTTCAAGCTGGTTTTAGAAAAGGCAGAGGATCCAGAGATCAAATTGCCAACATCTGCTGGATCATGGAGAAAGCAACAGAGTTCCAGAAAAACATCTATTTCTGCTTTATTGACTATGCCAAACCCTTGACTGTGTGGATCACAACCAACTGTGGAAAATTCTGAAAGAGATGGGAATACCAGACCACCTAACCTGCCTCTTGAGAAATCTGTATGCAGGTCAGGAAGCAACAGTTAGAACTGGACATGGAACAACAGACTGGTTCCAAATAGGAAAAGGAGTACGTCAAGACTGTATATTGTCACCCTGCTTATTTAACCTCTATGCAGAGTACATCATGAGAAACACTGGACTGGAAGAAACACAAGCTGGAATCAAGACTGCTGGGAGAAATATCAATAACCTCAGATATGCAGATGTTACCGCCCTTATGGCGGAAAGTGAAGAGGAGCTAAAAAGCCTCTTGATGAAAGTGCAAGAGGAGAGCAAAAAAGTTGGCTTAAAGCTCAACATTCAGAAAATGAAGATCATGGCATCTGGTCCCATCACTTCATGGGAAATAGATGGGGAAACAGTAGAAATAGTGTCAGACTTTATTTTTCTGGGCTCCAAAATCACTGCAGATGGTGATTGCAGCCATGAAATTAAAAAACGCTTACTCCTTGGAAGAAAAGTTATGACCAACCTAGATAGTATATTCAAAAGCAGAGACATTACTTTGCCGACTAAGGTCCATCTAGTCAAGGCTATGGTTTTTCCTGTGGTCATGTGTGGATGTGAGAGTTGGACTGTAAAGAAGGCTGAGCGCCGAAGAATTGATGGTTTTGAACTGTGGTGTTGGAGAAGACTCTTGAGAGTCCCTTGGACTGCAAGGAGATCCAACCAGTCCATTCTGAAGGAGATCAACCCTGGGATTTCTTTGGAAGGAATGATGCTAAAGCTGAAACTCCAGTACTTTGGCCACCTCATGCGAAGAGCTGACTCATTGGAAAAGACTCTGATGCTGGGAGGGATTGAGGGCAGGAGGAGAAGGGGACGACAGAGGATGAGATGGCTGGATGGCATCACTGACTCGATGGACGTGAGTCTGAGTGAACTCTGGGAGATGCTGATGGACAGGGAGGCCTGGCGTGCTGCAATTCATGGGGTTGCAAAGAGTCGGACACGACTGAGCGACTGAACTGAACTGAACTGATGGAGGTGTTTGGTGAGCTCCTGTCGATTAATGTTCCCTGGAGACAGGAGTTCTCTGGTGTTCTCAGGATTTGGACTTAAGCCTCCTGCTTCTGGTTTTAAGGCTTATTTTTACAGTAGCCTCAAGACGTATCCATGTATACAGCACCATTGATAAAACATCTAGGTTAAAGATGAAAAGTTTCTCCACAGTGAGGGACACCCAGAGAGGTTCACAGAGTTACATGGAGAAGAGAAGAGGGAGGAGGGAGTTAGAGGTGACCTGAATGAGATGAGGTGGAATATAGAGAGTTGAGAGCAAGCTAGCCAGTAATCACTTCCTTATGTGTACTCCACAGTCTGGACCACTCAGAGATGTTCACGGAGTTACACAGAGGAGAGAAGAGGGAGGAAGGAGACAGAGGTGGCCAGGAGGATAAAGGGGGGAATCAAAAGGAGAGAGACAGATCCAGTCTTAAATCAGTTCCCTAAGTGTTCTCCACAGCCTGGAACACAGAAAGAGATTCACAGAGTTGAGTAGAGAAGAGAAGGGAGATAGAGGCTACTTAGTGGAGAAAAAGGAGAGTCCAAGGGGGGAGGGAGCAGTCAAGCCAGTAATCTCACTCCCAAGAAAAAATGGGTACTGAAGATTGGGTTCTTAAAGGTACAAAATTGATAACAAATACCAAAAAGCAAAGATTAAAAATCTAGACTAGAGATTGGATTTTCAAAAATACAATATTAAAGAAAAAAAAGTCACAAAAATTACTTTTAAAAATATATGAAGTTTGCTTTAAAAAATAGGTTTTCCTTTTTTCTTTGCAAAGTAATAGTAGGTTATAAAAATGAAACTTAAAGGAGTAATAGAGGACTTAAAATTTTTTTAACTAAAAAAAAAAAGAATGATAGTAAAAATATGTCTAGGACTTTCTCTGGTGGTGTTGTGGGCAGTGTGGGATCAGTTCATTTTCATATAGTTCCTTGGTCCAGCTTATATTTCTCAAGATCTATAGGCCCCTTTCTATGTAGTCTGTACTAACCCAGTAGGGTTTTAATCTATTGCACCTGTCACTTCCAAGGCGGGTCCCTCTCTTTTAGCTTCTTCTGTTTGCTGGTGTCTTTATTGTCTGATTTCCACTCTGACACAAGGGGGTGGTGGTGGACACTTTTTTAGGCTCATTTGTTCAGTTGCGCTGTGGGGAGGGAGGGATGCTGCAAACAAATAACACCGGCGTGTGCTCACAGTGTCTCAGCCACACTGGGCCTGCCCCCGCTCATGGTGCATGTGCCCTCCCTGCCCACACTGCTCAGGCTCCAGGTTGCTCCACCAGGAACCGTCTGATGCTGGCCCTGGGCTGCATGCACTTCCCAGGTCTAAGCCGCTCAGGTTCAGGCACTCAGGTAGTCCTCAGAGGCGCAGACTCGGTTGGGCCTGCATTTTGTGCCCTTCCCAGGTCCGAGCAGCTCAGGTGATAAGTTGTTTGGCAAGCGCAGTCGCTGTGACTTACCACCTCCCCCGTCCCTGCCACTTGGTTTTCTGGGTGTACAACTGACACACCTTCTCAGGTGGATGTTGACTGTCCAGAACCCCAAGAAGTCTTAGTTAGCAAAGAAGCCTGCTTGCAGTTTGGTAGATAATGCCTCTCTGGGGGTGCAATTGCCCCCTTCCGGCTCTGGCTGCCTGTCACCAGAGGGGGATTGTCTGCAGCCAGCTGGCTCTGTTCAGTCCTTTGTTCTGTGAGCAGGCCTGATGGTGTCTTAGGTTAGGGCTTTTTGCATGGTAGCTATCCCACAGTCTGGTTTGCTAGCCCAAGTTAGTCCCCTCAGATTGCCCTCAGGGCATTCAGGCCTGGTCCTTACTCTAAGCAATGCAGCCTGTGCCTCCCTGCTCAGTCCCCACTTGCCAGTGGTGGGTGCAGGTGTCTGCACTGCTTCTCCACTGGGAGAGTTACCATTGGGCACATAATCTGTGGGTTTTAATTATTTATTTATTCTTCCTCCCAGTTATGTTGCCCTCTGTGGTTCCAAGGCTCACCAAAGACTCGGCAGTGAGAGTGTTTCCTGGTGTTTGGAAACTTCTCTCTTTTTAAAACTCCCTTCCCAGGACGGAGCTCCATCCCTACCTCTTTTGTCTCTCTTTTTGTCTGTTATATTTTTTCCTACCTTCTTACTAAGACAATAGGCTGCTTTTCTGGGTGCCTGATGTCCTCTGCCAGCATTCAGAAGTTGTTTTGTGGAATTTACTCAGCATTTAAATGTTCTTTTGATGAATTTGTTGGGGAGAAAGTGGTCTCCCTGTCCTATTCCTCTGCCATCTTAGCACCGCCTCCAGATTCTTACTTCTTGTTGTAACATTTTCTTTTCCACCTAGAGAAGACCTTTTTACATTTCTTTTAGGGTAGCTTTAGTATTGATAAACTCTTTTAGTTTTTGCTTCTTTTAGAAGTTCTTTACCTCTCCTTCAATTCTAAATGGTAATCATACTGAATACAGTATCCTAGGATACAGATTTTTTCCCTTTCTGCACTTTGAGAATATCACACCACTTCCTTCTGCCTGCAAAGTTTCTTTAGAAAAATTAAGTGACAATCTTATGGAGGGTTCCTTGTATATGACTCTGTTTTTTTCGTGCTGCCTTAATATTCTCTTTAAATTTTGCCATTTTCATCATAATATTTCTTCAATTCAGTTCAGTTTAGTCACTCAGTTATGTCTGACTCTTTGTGACACCATGAACTGCAGCCTGCCAGGTCTCCCTGTCCATCACCAACTCCTGGAGCTTATGCAAACACATGTCCATTGAGTTGGTGATGCCATTCAACCATCTCATCCTCTGTCGTCCCCTTCTCCTCAGACTTCAATCTTTCCCAGCATCAGGGTATTTTCCAATGACTCTCTTCTTTGCATCCAGTGGACAAATCATTGGAGTTTCAGCTTCAGCATCAATCCTTCCAAAGAATATTCATGCTTATTTCCTTTATGCTAGACAGGTTGGATCTCCTTGCAGTCCAAGGGACTCTCAAGAGTCTTCTCCAACACCACAGTTCAAAAGCATCAATTTTTTGGCACTCAGCTTTCTTTATAGTCCAACTCTCAACATTCATACATGACTACTGGAAAAACCATAGCTTTGACTAGCTGGACAAAGCATTTGACTAGATTGGCAAAGCAATGTCGCTGCCTTTTAATATCCTATAAGGTTGGTCATAACTTTTCTTCCAAGGAGCAAGCATCTTTTAATTTTATGGCTGCAGTCACAATCTGCAGTGATTTTGGAGCCCCCAAAAATAAAATCTGACACTGTTTCCCCATCTACTTCCCATGAAGTGATGGGACCAGATGCCATGATCTTAGTTTTCTGAATGTTGAGTTTTAAGCCAACTTTTTCACTCTCCTCTTTCACTTTCATCAAGACGCTCTGTAGTTCCTCTTTGCTTCCTGCCATAAGGGTAGTGTGATCTGCATATCTGAGGTTATTGATATTTCTCTTGCCAATCTTGATTCCAGCTTGTGTTTCATCCAGTCCAGCGTTGCTCATGATATACTCTGCATAGAAGTTAAATAAGCAGGTTGACAATATACACCCTTGATGTACTCCTTTTCCTATTTGGAACCAGTCTGTTGTTCCATGTCTGATTCTCACTGTTGCTTCTTGACCTGCATACAGATTTCTCAGAAAGCAGGTAAGGTGGTCTGGTATTCCCATCTCTTTCAGAATTTTCCACCGTTTATTATGATCCACACAGTCAAAGGCTTTGGCATAGTCAATAAAGCAGAAATAGATGTTTTTCTGGAACTCTGTTGCTTTCTCCATGATCCAGTGGATGTTTGCAATTTGATCTCTGGTTCCTCTGCCTTTTCTAAATCCAGCTTGAACATCTGAAAGTTCACAGTTCACATATTGTTGAAAACTGGCTTGGAGAATTTTGAGCATTACTTTGATAGCATGTGAGATGAGGGTAATTGTGCAGTAGTTTGATCATTCTTTGGCATTGCCTTTCTTTGGAATTGGAATGAAAACTGACCTTTTCCAGTCCTGTGGCCACTGCTGAGTTTTCCAAATTTGCTGGCATATTGAGTGCAGCACTTTCACAGCATCATCTTTCAGGATTTGAAAGAGCTCCACTGGAATTCCATCACCTCAACTAGCTTTGTTCGTAGTGATGCTTCCTAAGGCCCACTTGACTTCACATTCCAGAATGTCTGGCTCTAGGTTAGTGATCACATCATCATGATTATCTGGGTCATGAAGATCTTCTTTTGTGTAGTTTTTCTGTGTATTGCCACGTCTTCTTAATATCTTCTGCTTCTGTTAGGTCCATACTGTTTCTGTCCTTTATTGTGCTCATCTTTGCATGAAATATCTCTAATTTTCTTGGAGAGATCTCTAGTCTTTCCCATTCTATTGTTTTCCTCTATTTCTTTGCATTTATCACTAAGGAAGGCTTTCTTATCTCTCCTTAGTATTCTTTGGAACTCGGCATTCAAATAGGTATATCTCCTTTTCTCCTTTGCCTTTTTTTCCTCTTGTTTTCATAGCTATTTGTAAGGCCTTCTCAGACAACCATTTTGCCTTTCCTGGGGATGGTCTTGATCACTACCTCCTGTACAATGTCACATATCTCCATCCATAGTTCTTCAGGCACTCTATCAGATCTAATCCCTTGAATCTATTTTTCACTTCCACTGTATAATCATAAGGGATTTGATTTAGGTCATATGTGAATGGTCCATTGGTCTTCCCTACTTTCTTCAATTTCAGTCTGAATCTGGCAATAAGGAGTTCATGATCTGAGCCAGAGTCGGCTTGCATTCTTGTTTTTGCTGACTGTATAGAGCTTCTCCATCTTTGGCTGCAAACAATATAATCAATCTGATTTTGGTATTGACCCTCTGGTGATGTCTATGTGTAGAGTCTTCTCTTGTGCTGTTGGAAGAGGGTGTTTGCTATGACCAGTGCGTTCTCTTGGCAAAACTCTATTAGCCTTTGCCCTGCTTCATTCTGTACTCCAGGGCCAAATTTGCCTGTTACTCTGGGTATTTCTTGACTTCCTACTTTTGCATTCCAGTCCCGTATAGTGAAAAGGATATCTTTTTTGGGTGTTAGTTCTAGAAGGTCTTGTAGGTCTTCAATGAACCGTTCAGCTTCTTCAGCATTACTGGTCAGGGCATAGACTTGGATAACTGTGATATTGAATGGTTTGCCTTGGAGACGAACAGAGATCATTCTGTCATTTTTGTGATTGCATCGAAGTACTACATTTTGGATTTTTTGGAATCTTTTGTGGACTATGATGGCTACTCCATTTCTTTTAAGAAATTCTTGCCCACAGTAGCATTTGTAATGGTCATCTGAGTTAAATTCAACCATTCCAGTCCATTTTAGTTCGCTGATTCCTAAAATGTCGATGTTCAGGTTTGCCATGTTCTGTTTGACCACTTCCAATTTGCCTTGATTCATTGCCCTAACATTCCAGGTTCCTATGCAATATTGCTCTTTACAGCATCAGACTTTACTTCCATCACCAATCACATCCACAAATGGATGTTGTTTTTGCTTTGGCTACATCTCTTTATTCTTTCTGGAGTTATTTCTCCTTTGATCTCCAATAGTATATTGAGCACCTACTGACCTGGGGAATTCATCTTATAGTGTCCTATCTTTTTGCCTTTTCATACTCTTTGCAAGGCAGGCATGCTGAAGTGGTTTGCTATTCCCTTCTCTGGTGGACCACGTTTTGTCAGAACTCTCCACCATGACCTGTCTGTCTTAGGTGGCCCTATACAGCATGGCTCATAGTTTCATTGAGTTTGACAAGGCTGTGGTCCATGTGGTTCATTTCTTGGTATCAGTCTATTTGGGTTCATCTTGTTTGGCACCCCGTGTGCTTCCTATATTTGGATATCTGTTTCCTTCAGGTTTGGAAAGTTTTCAGCTATAATTTCATGAAATACATCTTCTACCCCCTTCTCTCTCTCTTCTCCCTCTGGGAACCCTGTAATGGGAACATTGGTAGGATGATTATTATCCCAAAGATCCCTTAAATTGTTCTCATTTTATGAATTTGTTGTTATTTTTGCTATTTTGATTGGGTGATATACTTTATTCTGTCTTCCAGATCACTTGCATTTCTTCTATATCATGTAGTCTGTTAATTCCGTCTAGTGTGTCTTTCATTTCAGTTATTATACTCTTTAGTTCTGATGGATTTTTAAAATATTTTCTTGTTCCTTGTTAAAATTCTCATTCTGTTCATCTATTCTTTATTCAGTTTGCATTCTTATTACTACCAGATCAGTTTATTTCTCTTCTTTAGTCCTTGCCTTGTTGCAACAAAAATTTGGAACAACAAACTAAAGGGTTAAAACAACAGACAAGTTACAGCTCAGTTCAACTCAAGCAGACAGATATTTTTATTAGACAGATACTCCCAAGACATGGGAAGAGGCTGGCCCCAAAGAAATCTTTTTTCTCTCTCTTGCCTTCCCTGTTTTTATACTTCCAGAACTCTTCCTTTTGGTTATGCCCTGTGCAAAATAGAGCTTGTACCCATAACTGATCAATGAAGTGGAGTGCAACTGGGCATGCAGTCAAGATTAACAATTTTAAGTTATATGACAGCAGTCTGTGTTGTTTATGTCTTCCTATAATTCAGCTTACATCTGTTATAATCGAACATAGAATATTTATGAACCCTTAATGGGTCCCTAGTTGCCTGAGATTGCTTGGAGAAGTCCCTGTGCTTATTTTGTATGCACTGTGTGCCTAGGGTGCATGTGCAGGAGTGGGAAGTCTCCATGCTTATTCTTGTAGCATATCTGTGAGCTCTCTTGGGTGTGTCTGGGATGGTTTTAGAGATCAGCTTGCATCTCTTTCAGCCAGGCCACCCCCTTGTCACTCTGTCTAACTTCCTACCTAACATTGCCAGTGCTTCAAATTCTTCATATGGTGAACTGTTTATATCTGTTTCTCTTGTAGTTTTTTCAAGGATTTTCTCTTTCTCTTTTAATTATAACAAATGTCCTGTCCTCTCATTTTGTTTAACGTCTCTGTTTCTATGAAATTAGGTGAAATATTTACCTGTTTCAGTCTTGAAGGGGCGTCCTTATGTGGGAGCATCCCTGTGCAGTCTGCATGTTCCTGGTGGCTTTGTTGGGAGAGCTGGATTTGACATGAACAGAAGTCATGCCTTACCTCAGGGTGAACTGGCAGCTCTCATCTTGGTAGGTGGTTGGACTAGAAATGGAGTGGCTAGAGTCAGAGAGCCAGGTTGAGGCTTCCTCTGCTCAGTGACTTTCACCAGCACACTGAAGGCAGGAGAAAGTCTTACGTTGCCAGAGCAGAAACCTTGAGGCTCAGGTCCCAGCTGCCTCAGCTCCCTTCAGGTGTGTGCTCTCCTCCCTCTTGCCCCAGAGGGGAGCTGCACTGGAACCAGAGGGGCTGGTGCAGTCACTCGGCGTGTCAGGGCAAGGGCTATGGCCATCCAGCTGGGGTCAGATATCTGGACTGCTTTTTGATGAACTGCCTGTGTAAGCACCAGGAATGGCTGCCTGCTGCCGTGCTCACGTGCCACTTCAGGCCCAAGTGTCCTTTGTCTGTGACAGCTGGGCCCTCCCCACAGCGTCTACCACCCTCATTGCAGGGTGAAGATGGGTGCCCATAGAGCAGGCAGGGCCTGTGTGGGCTCTCAGCACGTGTCAGGATGTGAACTGTGGTGGTCCCGCCACAGACAGAGACAGGGCTCTTCTGATGAGCTTCCTTTGTTAGTACAAACAGTGGCTGCCCCTATCCTGCTTGATGGTTCTTGAGGTCTAAGCCAAGTCTGTGCATCACAGCTAGGCTCCAGAGCAAGAGTGGAATGTTCACTCAGCTCAGGCTGGTTGTGGGAAACCAGACAGACACTTCCACAGCCCTCAGTCTGCTCCCTCTGCTCTGCCTTGGGAGTGAGCAAGTGGGCATACAGTCCTCATGAATGGAATTCAGGCTTCCCACAGCCCTCCTGTTAGTCCCACCAGTCCTCCAACCAGCTGTGGGGACTTGCCTTCCCTGTGTCAAACCCCAAGACTGGAACACCCAATATTATTGTTCAAACCATGAACACCCCAGGGAGGATTGCCACTCCCATGATCTCCCTTTTCCTCTGAATCCCCATTCAAGGGCACAGGTACTGACTTGATTTCACATCTTCTCTTCTTTCCTGACTCAGTGCTGATCTTTCTTACAGCCTTGCTTATATAGGAGTATTTTTGCCAGTCTGCAGTTAATTTTCAGTCAGAATCATCCACATTTAGATGTATTTTTGATGTATTTATGGGTGGAGGTGAGTTTTGTGTCCCCTTGTGGCTCAGCTGGTAAAGAATCTACCTGCAATGCGGGGACCTGGGTTCAATCCCTGGGAAGATCCCCTGGAGAAGCATAAGGCTACGCACTCCAGTATCCTGGCCCGGAGAATACTGGGTAGCAGAGTCAGACACAACTGAGTGATTTTCAGTTTCACTCCACCATCTTAGTTCCATTCTCACTCATTTTTATTACTAAATAATATTCAATTGTATGGACACTACCACATTGGTTTTATCCACTCAGAAGTTGATAAACATTTACACTACTTTCAGTTTTTAGCTATTATAAATAATAGTGCTATGAAGATGTTTACAAGGTTTTGTGTGAATGTGCTTTTAGTTCTCTTAGGTACATATCTAGAAGTGGAATTGCTGAGTCATGTGGAAACTATATGTTTAACTTTTTGAAAAATCACTCAACTGCTTTCTAAAGCGAATTAACAATTTTACATTCCGACAGGGTTGTGTGAGGATTCCAACTTCTCCACGTCTTCACCAGCACTTCTAAATGTCTGTCCTTTTGTTTATAATCACTCTGATGGGTGTGAAATGATTCTCATTATAGTTTTGATTTGGATTTTCTTACTGACTAATAACAGTATGTTTTTTATTTCTTTTTCTTTTTAACACCCAAAACATTTTGGATTGGAGTATGGCTGGTTAACAGTGTTGTGGTAGTTTCCAGTGAATAGCAAAGGGACTTAGCCTTACAAACATGTACCCATTCTTCCCCAAGCCCCCTCACATCCAGGCTGGCACATAACACTGAGCAGGGTCCCATGTGCCATACAATAGGTCCTTGTTGGTTATCCATTTTAAATATTTCAGTGTGTACATGACCTTTCCAAATTCCCTAACTATCCTTTTCCCCCAACAACCATAAGTTCATTTTCTAAGTCTGTGAGTCTCTTTCTATTTTGTAAGAAAGTTCATGTGTGTCATTTCTTTTTAGATTTACATATAAGAGATGTCATATGATATTTCTCCTTCTCTGTCTGACTGACTTCATTCAGTATGACACTGTCTACATCCATCCATGTTGCTGCAAATGCATTATTTCTTTCTTTTTGGCTGAATAATATTCCACTGTATATATGTACCACATTTTCTTTATGCATTCCTCTGTTGATGGATGTTTCAGTTGCTTCCATGTCTTGGTTATTGTAAACAGTGCTTCAGCGAACACTGGGGTGCATATGTCTTTTTGGGCCATGTTTTTCTCTGGATATATGCCCAGAAGTGGGATTGCAAGGTCATATGGTAGCTCTATTGTTAGTTTTTTAAGGAACCTCCATGCTGTTCCCCATACTGGTTGTATAGATTTACATTCCCACCAAAAGGAGGGTTCCCTTCTCTCCACACCCTCTCCAGCATTTTGTGTGTGTGTGTGGATTAATGATAGCATTCTGAGCCACGTGAGGTAATACCTCACTGTAGTTTTTATTTGCATTTTTCTAATAACTAGCAATGTTAAACATCTTTTCATGTGCCTGTTGACCATCTCTATGTCCTCTTTGGAGAAATGTCTATTCGGATCTTCTGCCCATTTTTTGAATAGTTTGTTTTGATACTATTAAGAATCATAAACAATTTGTAACTTTGGAGACATCCTTTATCGGTCACATTATTTTCAAATATTTTCTCCCATCTGTGGGTTGACTTTTTGTTTTGTTTATTGTTTCCTTTGCTATACAAAAGCTTTTGAGTTTGAGTAAGTCCTATTTGCTCATTTTCCTTTTATTTCCATTATTCTGGGAGATGGATTGAGAAAGATATTGCTGTGATTTATATCAGAGAGTGTTTTGCATATGTTTTCCTCTATGAGTTTTATAGTATCTGGTCCTACATTTAGGTTTTTAATCCATTTTGAGCTTATTTTTTGTGTGAAATGATCTAATTTCACTTTTTTTACATGTTGCCGTGCAGTTTTCCCAGCACCATTTGTTAAAGAGATTGTCTTTCCAGCATTGTATAGTCTTGCCTCCTTTGTCATAGATCAATTGACCATAGGTGCGTGGGCTTATGTCTGGGTTTTCTATCCTGTTCCATTGATCTATATTTATATTTTTGTGCCAGTACCATACTGTTTTGATAACTGTAGCTTTGTAGTATAATCTGAAGTCAGGAAGCCTGTTTCCTCTGTTTTTCTTTTTCAAGATTGCTTTGTTTATTCAGGGCCTTTTGTGTCTCCATACAAATTCTGAGATTTTTTTGTTCTAGCTCTGTGAAAAATGCCATTGGTAATTTGATAGGGATTGCATTGAATCTGTAGATTGCCTTGGGTAGTATAGTCATTTTGACAATATCAATTCTTCCAATTCATGAACATGGCATATCTTACCATCTGTTTATGTCTTCTTCAATTTATCAGCATCTTACAGTTTTCAGAGTATTCTTTTGTCTCCTTAGGTAGTATTATTTCTAGGTATTTTTTTCTTTTTGATGTGATGATAAATGGAATTGCTTCTAGAATTTCTCTTCCTGTTCTTTCATTTTTAGTGTATAGAAATGCTACAGATTTCTGTGTATTAATTTTGTAATATGCAACTTTACCAAATTCACTGATGAGTTCTAGTAGTTTTCTGGTAGCATCTTTAGGATCTTCTATGTATAGGATCATGTCATCTATAAACAGTGACAGTTTAATTTCTTCTTTTCCGATTTGGATTCCCCTTCTTTTTCTTCTCTGATTGCTATAACTAGGACTTCCAAAGCTATGTTGAATAAAAGTGGTGAGAGGGGACATCCTTGTCTTGATCCTGATCTTAGAGGGAATGCTTTCAGCTCTTCACCGTTGAGTATGATGCTAGCTGTAGGTTTGTCATATATGGCCTTTATTATGTTGAGGGCTTCTCTGGTAGCCTAGCTGGTAAAGAATCCACCTGCAATGCAGGAGACCCTGGTTTGATTCCTGTGTTGGAAAGATCCCCTGGAGAAAGGATAGGCTACATACTCCAGTATTGTTGGGCTTCCCTGGTGGCTCAGTTGGTAAAGAATCTGCCTGCAATGCGGGAGACCTGGTTTTGATCCCTGGGTCTGGTTAGGTTAGGTTGTTTATTTGAGTTCTTTCTTGTTTCTTGAGATAAGATTGTATTGCTATACGCTTCCCGCTTAGAACTGCTTTTGCTGCATCCCGTAAGTTAAGGACCAGTGTGCTTTTGTTCTCATTTGTCTCTAGATAGTCTTCCTTGATTTCCTCAATGATCCACTGGTTGTTCAGTAGCGTGTTGTTTAGTTGTCACATATTTGTGTTTCTTAGGGATGCTTGATACGATTTCAATTTTCTTAGATTTACCAAGTCTCACCTTGTGGCCCAGCATGTGGTCAGTCCTGGAGAATGTTCCATGTGCACTTGAGAAGAATGTGTGGCCTGCTGCTTTAGGATGGAATGTTCTATAAATATCAACTAAGTCCAACCCTTCTAAAATGTTATTTAAAGACTTTGTTTCTTTGTTGACTTTCTATCTAGATTATATGTACATTTGTGAAAGTGGGGTATTAAAAGTTCCCCACTATTATTGTATTACTGACAATTTCTCTCTTTATATTTGTTATCATTTGCTTTACATATTGAGGTGCTTCTATGTTGGGTCTATATATATATATATTTATAATTGTTATATCTTCTTCTTGGATTGAACTCTTTATCATTATGTAATGTCCTTCTTTGTCTCTTATAAAAGTCTTTGTTTTAAAGTCTATCTTGTCTGATATGAGTATCACTAGTCCAGCTTTCTTATGATCTCCATTTGCATGAAATACTTTCTTCCATCCCCTTACTTTCAGTCTGTAAGTGTCCATAGGTCTGAGGTGGGTCTTTTGTAGACCACTCAGCCCGTATTGCTTTTGTATCTACTCAGCCAGTCTATATCTTTTGGTTGGTGAATTTAATCCATTTACATTTAAGGTACTTACTGATATGTATGATCCTTTTTGCTAATTGTTTTAGGTTCATTTTTGTAAATCTTTTCCTTCTTTTGTGTTTCCTGCCTAGAGAAGTTCCTTTAGCATTTGTTTTTAAACTGGCTTAGTGGTGCTGAATTCTCTTAACTTTTGCTTGTCTGGAAAACTTGATTTCTTCATAAAATCTGAATGAGAGTCTAACTGAGTAGAATATTCTTGGTTATAGGTTCTTCTGTTTCATCATGGAATAGGTCATGCCATTCCCTTCTAGCTTATAGAGTTTCTGTTGAGAAATCAGCTGATAACCTTTTGGGATTTCCCTTGCATGTTATTTGTCCTTTTTCCCTTGTTACTTTTAATAATTAATCTTTGTCTTTAATTTTTGTCAGTTTGATTACTATGTTTTGGTGTATTCCTCCTTGGGTTTATCCTGCCTGGGACTGTCTGTGCTTCTTGAACTTGGTTGACTATATCCTTTCCCATGTTGGGGAAGTTTTCAGCTAATATCTCTTCACATATTTTCTCAGATCCTTTGTCTCTCTCTTCTCCTTCTGGGACCGTTATAATGCAAATATTGGTGCATTTAATGTTGTCACAGAGATCTCTTATACGGTCTTCATTTCTTTTCATTCTTTTTTCCATATTCTGTTTGTAGCATTGTTTTTCACCACTGTCTTTCAGGTCACTTATCTGTCTTTCTGCCTCAGTTATTTTGCTATTGATTCCTTCTATTGCATTGTTCATCTCTGTTCCTTCTTTAGTTCTTTTAAGCCTTTGGTAAACATTCACATCTCCATTCTTTTTCCAGATCCTGAGTCATCTTCACTATCATCAGTCAGAATTCTTTTTCTGGGAGGATGCCTACCTCCACTTCATTTAGTTGTTTTTCTGGGGATTTTTCTTATTCCTTCATCTGTTACATAACCCTATTTCTTTTCATTGTAGTTATCTTTCTGTGATTGTTGTATTCGTTCTGGAGGCTTCTGGGATTGTAGTTCTTATTTCTTCTGTCTTCTCTCTGGTGCATGAGGATAAGAGGCTTGTGCAAGCTTCCTGATGGGAAGGACTGGCTGTGGGGGAAACTGGGTCTTGCTCTGGTTGTGCTCTCATCTTGCTCAGTAAAACTTTAATCCAAGTGTCTGCCGATGGGTAGGGCTGTGCTCCCTCCCAGTTTGTCATCTGGCCTGAGATGACCCAGTCCTGGAGTCCACAGGTTCTGTGGCAGGGCTATGGGCAACCTCCAGGAGAATTTATGCTGAGACATATCCCCCAGGAACACTGCTACCAGTTCCCCTGTCCCTGTGGTGGGTCTCTGCCAACCCACACCTTTGCAGAAGACCCTCAAACACTCACAGGTAGGTCTGGCTCAGTCTTCTGTGGGGTCACTGTTCCTTTCCCCTCAGTCCTGGTGTGCACAAAGTTTTGTTTATGTCTGTCAAGAGTGGTGTCTCTGTTTCCCCCAGTCCTGTGGGAAGTCCTGTAATCAAATCCCACTGGCCTTCAAAGTCAGATTCCCTGGGCATTCCCAGTCCCTTGGCTGCATCTCCAGGCTGGGGATCCTGATGTGGGGCCGAGAACCTTCACAGCAGTGCACTTCTTTGATATCGATGTTCTCCCGGTTGTGGGTCTCCCACTCATTGATTTTATAGTGATTGTGCCCCTCCTACTGTTTTGTTGTGGCTTCTCTTTTGTCCTTGGATGTGGGGTATCTTTTTTTGGTGGGTTCCAGTGTCTTCCTGTTGATGGCTGTTCAATGGCAAGTTGCAGTTTTGGTGCTCTGGAAGAAGATATAATGGTATGTTCTCACGTGCTAATTGGCCACTCATACATCTTCTTTGGTAAAATATCTATTCAGATTTTTTGCCTATTTTATAAATTTGGTTATTTGTTGTCTTATTATTGAGTTGTAAGTATATTTTGAATAAAATCCTTTGTTAGACATATGACATATTTGCAAATAGTTTGTCCCATTTCACAGGTTGTCTTTTAGAGCAATAAGTTTTAAATTTTGTTGGAGTCCTATTTATCTATTTTTTCCTTTTTTCACTTGTGTCTCTGTTGTTCTAAGAATCTTTGCCTAACCCAAGGTCATACCTAGTTTCATGTTCTATGAACTTTTTATAGTTTTAGATCTTCCTTTTATGTCTTTGATCCTGTTGGAGTTAAGTTTTGCATATGGTATGATATAAGGCTCCAGCTCAGTTCTTTGGCACGTGCCTATCCAGTTGTTTCAACACCAGTAATTAGAGGACTAGTCTCTTCTGAATTATTTATCTTGGCATACTTTTCAAAAAACAACTGACAATAAATATAACTTTATTAACCAGATTCTCAATTCTATCCCACTGAACTTTTAAATGTAACTGTTTATTAACCAGATTCTCAATTCTATCCCACTGAATTTTTTTTTTTCTGATAGTATGGCCCTTTATTGAGAGTCACAGAACAAAACTAGGTCTCTGGAACCAGGTACCTCCCAGGTACAGCTTCTGCCACAGGCCTGTTCCTGCGGGAGGAGGCTGGCAACCTGGCCCGAGACACACACTGGGCATACAGATCAGGGGCGCTGGGCCTGGCAGTGGGACCTTCACCACCCCAACTGCCAGCCCCTCACATGAGTTGGCAGCATGGCCTCTTCTCCATGGGGGCCTACTCTGAGGGGGCTATGAGTTTGAAAGATACCCTGCATCCAAGGACAAAGGAGAAGCCACAACAAAACAGTAGGAGGGGCACAATCACTATAAAATCAAATCCTATACCCTCTGAGTGGGAGACCCACAACCTGGAGAACAATGATATCAAAGAAGTCCTTGCACTGTTGTGAAGGTTCTTGGCCCCACATCAGGCTCCCCAGCCTGGAGATGCAGCCAAGGGGCTGGGAATGCCTGAGTTGGTCCACTCTGTCCCACTGAACTTTATGTCAGTTCTGTGTCAGTGCCACACTCTTTTGATTATTTTAGCTTAGTAGTAATTTTTTTTAAATGGGAAATATAATTCCTTCAAGTTTGTGTTTTTTCAAGATCATTTTAGCTTCTAAGTCTCTTACATTTCCATATGAATTTAAGGTCAGATTCTAGGGGGCAGCAAGAGGCAGCTGGAATTTTGATAAAGATTACATTAACTATATAGATCAATATTTGGAAAGTATTGCTATTTTAGTGTTATTAAGCCTGGAAAATCCCATGGATGGAGGAGCCTGGTAGGCTGCAGTCCATGGGGTCGCAAAGAGTTGGACACGACTGAGCGACTTCACTTTCACGAATTGGAGAAGGACATGGCAACCCACTCCAGTGTTCTTGCTTGGAGAATCCCAGGGACGGGGGAGCCTGGTGGGCTGCCGTCTATGGGGTTGCACAGAGTTGGACATGACTGAAGCGACGCAGCAGCAGCAGCATGGCTTCTAGTCCATAAACATGCAACGTCTCTTCATTTATTTAATATTCTTTGACTACTTTAAGTAATGTTTTTCAGTGTTAAAGTCTTGTACTTTTTTGTTAAAAAAAAGAAGTTTTGTTAAATAAAAAAAGTTAAATCAAACTTTTTGGTTTTGTTTATCCCTAAATATTTTTGATGCTATTTTTGTGAATGAAAATGTTTTCTTAATTTCATTTTTAGATAGATAGAAATACAATTCTTGTTTCTTTTGTATCCTACAACCTTGCTGAATTTGTTCAGTATTTTCTAGTAGGTTTTGTTTTTTTTATTTTGTTTTTCTGTATGAATCCCTTAGGATTTTCTACATATAGGATCATGTCATCTAATAATAAGGTTTAATTTCTTCCTTTCTAACCTGCTTACCTTTTGTTTCTTTTTCTTGCCTTATCACACTGGTTAGAACATCCATTACAATCTTGAATACAAGTGGTGAGACCAAACATTCTTGCCTTGTTGCCAGCCTTGGGATGAAAGCATGTAAACGTTCACCATTAAGTGTTATGTTTTACCTTAAGTTTTTAAAATCAAATCTTTTATCAGATTGAAGAAGTTTTTGTCATAAATGGATGTTGGATTTTGCCAAATAATTTTTCTTCATCTATCAAGATGATCATGCAGTTCCCCGCCCTCTATTTTTTAAATATGGTACATTACATTAATGATTTCAGATGTTAAGCAGACCTTACATTCCCAGGATGAATCTACCTCAGTCATAGTTTATAATCCTTTTTATATGTCCCTAGATTTGGTTTGCATATATTTTGTTGAGGATTTTTTGTGTTCATATTTATCAAGCATTATTGGTTTGCTGTTTTTGTGTGTTGTCTTTGTCTGGCCTTGGTATCAGGAAGTGGCTTCCTGATTCTGTATTAGTGGCTTCATAGGATAAGCTGGAAAGGGTTCCCTTCCCTTTTTTTCTGAGGCTTGCAAAAAATACACATTATTATTTTCTTGAAAGTTTTTGTAGAATTTACAACTGAAGCTATCTGGGCATAGGTTTAATTTTGTGTAAATATTTTCAGTTACTAATTTATTTGTTTGTTATAATTCTATTCAGATTTTCTGTTTCCATTTTATTCAGTTTTGGTATTCTGTATCTTTATGGGATAATTTTCTATTTCACAGCTTTTTGATATTGCAGCTTACATATGGGCAAGATTGGTTTTCAACTAGTACACTCTCATCCAGTCATAATGGTTATTATTTCCTAAGAGCCAGTGCCCTGAGAGAGCTCCTGCCTCTTCTCTAGCCTCCCTACAGCTCCCCACCTGTCAGCATCTAAAGGTTAACACCTGTAGCAGCTGGGGACATTCAGAACCCCACTAACTCCAACATCATTGTCATCTATACAGATTGATTGGTCCTCCTGCTATACCAGTTATTAAATTTTTGAACATCAACTTTTGGAAATGGAAGACTGAGTCCCCACTTCAGATCTTTACTTCCTCTCACTTTGATCTTGTGTTGATCATGTGCTTCAGCATTCTACCGGACAGGTCTGGCAGAAGGCATAGCATCAATTGATTGGGTATGTCTGTCTGATAGTTGTAGGCCAGTGGATTGAGAGACTTGGGAAATCAATGTGTGGGCCTAGGCTGATTTCTAATGAAAATTTAAATCCCAGCTATGGCTATTAGAAAGAAAAGAAAAGTGGCTGATGATAAACATGTAGCTCAAAGTAAGTAACTGAAAAATGTGTCTTTGTGCTAAAGTTATTACTGTATGGTGCCACACATATTGCAAGGAAGGTTATTACCAAGCCTAAGCTTGTTCTGCTCTAAGCATGACAGGCTAATAAATTGAGAGAGGAGTTGTTGGAGCAAGGAATGATGACTTTAATCAGAAGGGTAGCAGACAGAGGAGATGGTAGACTTGAATGTCCAAAAACCATCTTATCTCAGTCAGGATTCAGGGTTGTTCCTGAATTATTTTTTGAATATAATCCTGAATTATACACGATTGTATATAACAATAGGGAAGGGGAAGGGGCTTTCAGTGACCCTGAGCAATGGCAGAATAGGGCTGTTAACTGGTTGCTGGCTGACAGTTGCTCACTTGGTTGGGAGAGGGGTCCCACCAGAGTCCCCCAACCCACTGCTGAGTGGGACTATTAGCGTCTGTCTCAGTGGAGTGTGCAGGCAGGAGCCAGGGAGGGAAAGGCCCCTTATGCCTTAGGTCCCATATGGGACCACTGCCAAAAGGTCACTGATTGAAATGCTTGCAGAAGGCAGGCAAGTAACATTCCTCATTTCATTGATTCAGAGATGCACATTTCTTTTGGCATTTAAACATCTTTGAAACTGGAGTGCATGTTACAACTGATGGTAAGTCAGAGTTTAATGGCAGTGTCATTTCTTTCTTGTTGTTATAAAATACCAGTGTCATAATCAGATGTTTTGAAAATCACATCCTTTTATGTCAGCCTTGCACTTTGAAAGAGAGGTATAGATACAAATACTTATTCTTCTACCATGAGAAAAGCAACAGAACAGGGGACATGACAAATGGCAGCTACTTTGTTGTTTCTGTGTCTAGGAGCCAATAGAGAGAGTTTCAGTTCAGTTCAGTTGCTCAGCATGTCCGACTCTTTGTGACCCCATGGACTGCAGCACACCAGGCTTCCCTGTCCCTCACCAACTCCTGGAGCTTGCTCAAACTCATGTCCATCAAGTCAGCGATGCCATGCAACCACCTCATCCTCCATTGTCCCCTTCTCCTCCCACCTTCAATCTTTCCCAGCATCAGGGTCTATTCCAGTGAGTCAGTTCTTTGCATCAGGTGGCCAGAGTATTAGGGTTTCAGCTTCAGCATCAGTCCTTCCAATGAATATTCAGGGCTGATTTCCTTTAGGATAGACTGGTTGGATCTACTTTCAGTCCAAGGGACTCTTAAGAGTCTTCTCCAACCCCACAGGTCAAAAGCATCAATTCTTTGGCACTCAGCCTTCTTTATGATCCAACTCTCACAACCATACATGACTACTGGAAAAACCATAGCTTTGATTAGATGGACTTTTGTTGGAAAAGTAATGTCTCTGCTTTTTAATATGCTGTCTAGGTTGATCATAGCTTTTCTTCCAAGGAGCAAGTGTCTTTAAACTTCATGGCTGCAGTCACCATCTGCAGTGATTTTGAAGCCCCCCTAAAATAGTCTGTCTTTGTTCCCCCATCTATTTGCTGTGAAGTGATTGGACCAGATGCCATGATCTTAGTTTTCTGAATGTTGAGTTTTAAGCCAAATTTTTCACTCTCCTCTTTCACCTTCATCAAAAGGCTCTTTAGTTCTTCTTGGCCTTCTGCCATAAGGGTGGTGTCATCTGAATATCTGAGGTTATTGATATTTCTCCCGGCAGTCTTGATTCCAGCTTGTGCTTCATCCAGCCTGGCATTTCACATGATGTACTCTGCATATAATTTAAATAAGCAGGGTGACAATATGCAGCCTTTCCCGATTTGGAACCAGAACAACAGACTGGTTCTAATTGTTGCTTCTTGGTGTGCATACAGATTTCTCAGGAGGCAGGTAAGCTGGTCTGGTATTCCCGTCTCTTTAAGAATTTTCCACAGTTTGTTGTGATCCACATGGTCAAAGGCTTTGGCGTAGTCAATAAAGCAGAAGTAGATTTTTTTTCTGCTACCGCTATAGAGAGAGTAGTGGCAACTGGCAAACTGGAGAGTGCATCCTACCTCCAGGAGCAGTTGCCTTTTCCCCCACTACCCCACCTAATGGTTTCCTGTGGTGATATAGGTCCAGTGTTCACCAGTGTTAGGAGTTTTCAAAGGAAGCCAGAAATCCAGAAATCTAGATTTTTATTTGAAACTTTTAATTTTTAAATATGGCTCAATTTTTTAACTGGCCATAAAGGAAAAAGGAAAAGAAAAAAAAAAGGGTAAACAGGGTTAGATTCAGATTATATCTTCTGTTTTAAGGGTTTAATAGTAAGAGAAAGCATGAGAAAAACTAAAAGTTGAGAACAAAAGAAAGAAAAACAGGAAAGTCAGTTTCAAAGTTCAACACTGGATTCAGAGGCTCAGACTAGCAAATACCACAGGGCATATTATGTGTATAGCTTTTAAAATTTAATCTCTGCCTCCCCTAAACTTACCTGGTGGCTCAGATGGTAAAGCATCTGCCTGCAATGTGGGACAGCTAGGTTCAATCCCTGGGTTGGGAAGATCTCCTAGAGAAGGAAATGGCAACCCACTCCAGTACTCTTGCCTGGAAAATTCCATGGACTGAGGAGCCTGGTAGGCTACAGTCCATGGGGTCACAGAGTCGGGCACAACTGAGCGACTTCACTTTCACTTTCTCCCCTAAACAGAAGAAAGTGTGGTAAAATTTGCTCAAGATGTTGTATTTTCTGATTATAAAAATGTGATTACTTTTAAATTACATTCTTAGGTTTACAAAAGTATTTGACTGCTGCTACTACAGATTGTGATCAATGAAAGGATGGATGATAAGGTGGCAAACAAAAATTATTAGAAGACCAGGGTTCTGATTCTGGCTGTGCAACATAGGACAAGTAACTGAGCATCACTCAGCTTCAAATACCTCATTTATAAAACAGGGGTAATCATACCTGTCCCTGTACCTCACATGGCTATGGTAAGAGCCACATGAGATAAAATATGTGAAAATATAAAGCGTTACATAAATATCTGTTATTAGTATTTCTCACATTCCATAAGTAGTTGGGTCAGCACAGGTTCTGGAGTCTCAGATTCCCCATCTCAAGCTACAGCTCTTTCTCTAGACCACAGCACCTATGGTATTGGTTATCTTGTCTTGCCAATAGAGCAAGAGCTTATTATAAGCAAAAGTCAGCCAACATCTTAGAATCTGAGCCTCTATACTGTGTGGTTTAGGCAAAGCTTAGATGTTGAACCTGAAAGATTGGCTTCTCACATTTTGAAGGGCTACCCAGGGATAAGAGGTTGTCCAAGGTTATAGTTCATCTGTATCTTTCTCATAGTCTGACCTTAGGCTAGTCCTTTCCCTCTGTGTTTGATATCTTCATTCTTTATTGCTTTATGAAAAAAGAAAAGCTCCTACTTCCTTTTTGTGAAAATGTAAAACTCTATTATGGATTAAGGAGTGGTCAAACTTTACATTGGTATAAACTATAAAATATAGATGTAGTCTATGTCCAGACTAACTGTTTCAACACTTGCCTCTAGCCCATCTCAAATCTTATTTGAAAGTGGACATTGAGGAAAAGGGGGCTACAGAGGATGAGATGATTGGATGACAACATTGACTCAGTAGACATGAGTTTGAGCAAACTCTGGGAGATAGGGAGATAGTAAAGGAGCCTGGAGGGCTCGTGGGGTCGCAAAGAGTTGGACATGACTGGGCAACTGAACAACAATAGAATAAATTATAATTTTTTAAGGAAAGGAAAAACTTAACTTTAAAAGGGTGTCATTCATAACTAGTGACTTGCTTCTAACTACTAAATTGGATATTATACTTTCTTCCTTAACCTCAAATTCAGTCTGGCTGAGACCAAATTGATTGTCTTATCAAAAGGGTGATTGCCCTCTATCTCACAACTTCTGTTCATGACATTACCATTTTTAAATGTTGGTAAGCTTTTTCTGTGCTGTTGGAGAAGACTCTTGAGAGTCCCTTGGACTGCAAGGAGATCAAACTGGTCAGTTCTAAAAGAAATCAACCCTGAATATTCATTGGAAGGACTGATGCTGAAGCTGAAGCTCCAGTACTTTGGCCACCTGATGCAAAGAGCCAGCACACTGAAAAAGACCCTGATGCTGGGAAAGATAGAAGGCATGAGGAGAAGGGGATGACAGGAGACAAGATAGTTGGATGGCATCACCAACTCAATGGACATGAGTTTGAGCAAGCTCCAGGAGATGGTGAAGGACAGGGCAGCCTGGCGTGCAACAGTCCTTGGGGTTGCAAAGAGTTGGAAACTACTGAGCAACTGAACAACAACAAAACTTTTTCTGTGAATGGACCGATAGTAAATATTTTAGGCTGTGAGGGCCATAAGGTTTTTGTTACAAGCTATTCACCTATGCTGTTGTATTGTGAAAGCAGCCTTAGACAGCATGTAAGTAAATGAGCAGGGCTGTGTCCCAATAAAGCTTTAGTTACAAAAACAGACTAGGCAGGATTTGTCCCATTGTCAAAATGTGCCAAGCCCTATTATGGAATCTTGGGATGAAAATATCAAGAGTTGGTTTTGATTGTCCCCCTTCTTTAATTTTTATATCTAAGTAACTCTCTAGTTGGGCTTCCCTGGTGGCTCAGTGGTAAAGAATTCTCCTGCAAATGCAGAAGATGAAAGTTCACACCCTGGGTCAGGAAGATCCCCTGGAGAAGGAAGTGGCAAACAACTTCAGTATTCTTGCTGGGAAATCACCTGGACAGAGGAGCTTGGCGCCTGGGGTTGCAAAGAGTTGGACACGACTGAGTGACTAAACAACAACAAAAATGACTAACGATGTTGAGCAGCTTTTCATGTGCATATTTGTCACTGATGTATGTTCCTTTTGAAATATCTGTTACAATATTTTGCCTGTTTTATAGTAAGCTGTTTTCTTATTATTGAATTTTGAGAATTCTTTATATATTCAAGATACAAGTCCTATATTAGATACATATTTTGTAAATATTTTCTCCCAGCCTATAACTTGTCTTTCCATCATCTTTCACAGTTTCGTAAAAAAAGCAGACATCTTTAATTTTTAAGTCCAATTTGTAATTTTTCTTTTTATGAGTTTTTGTGTGTCATATCTAGGTAAAATCTTTGCCTAGTCCAAGGTCACAGACATTTTCTTGTAAAGGTCTATATTTCATGTTGAGTTAATTCTTGTACATGCTGTGAGGTATGGATCAAAGATTTTTGTTTTGTTTTGTTTTGTTTTTTGTCTTGATTCTACATGTGAACATTCATGTAGAATGTTGTTATTAATAGCATCATTTGTTGAATAGTTGTTATAGCATCGTTTGTTGAATAGACTATTCTTTCTCCAATAAATTGCCTTCACAGCTTTGTCAACAATCAGTTGTTTATTTGTGAGCATCCATTTCTGGACTCTCCTTTCTGTTCCATTCATCTATTTATCTGTCTTGACAGCAATACCAAACTCCCTTTCTTACTGTAGCTTTATAATAAATCTTGATAAAAAGTGGTGCCTGTCCTGTAACTTTGTTCTTTTACAAAGTTTTTTGGGTATTCTATGTCCTTTGCATTTTTATGTGAGTTTTAGAAACAATATTTTATTTCTTATTCAAAAAACATACAAGGACTTGGATCAGGAAGTCTTTTAAACTATCAACTTGTGGAAAATTAACATCTTAACAATACTGAGTGTTTCAACCCATGAACATGGTAAATATTTATGTCTTCTTTAATTTCCCTCAGCTATTTTTTGCAGTCTTTACTGTACAAGTCATTATATTCATCTTAAATGAATACTGCAGCTTTATTATTTATATCGTATTTTGAGATGCTGCCACATATAGTATTGTATTTTAATTTCAATTTGCTAATGCATAGAAATATAATTTTTGTATAGTTCTCTTATATCCTACAGCTTTGTTCAACTCACTAATTCTAGGGGATTTTCTTCATAGTTCATCAGATTTTCTGTATAGATGATAATAGAGGTATACTATTCTGACTTAAGGCAGTTTTACTTTTTCCTTTTTATGATTTGGTTGCCTTTTATTTCTTTTCCTTGATTGATTGAACTAGCTAGAAACTCCAGTACAATGTTAAATAAAAGTGCTGAGTGTGAACCTCCATGTCTTGTTTCAGTTTTTAGGGGCAGAGACTTCAATTTTTCACTAATTTAGTTGTAGATTTTTCATAGATGCCCTTTATCAGGTTGAGGAAGTACAGTTCTATTCCTATTTTGTTAAGATTTTTTAATCAGAAATGGATATTAGAATGAACTGTTATGGTACATATATACAATGAAATATTACTCAGTCATAAAGAAGAATGAATTGGAGTCATTCACTAGAAGAATAAATTTCTAGTGAGGTGAATTAACCTAGAGCCTCTTATGCAGAGTGAAGTAAGTCAGAAAGAGAAAAATCAAATATCGTGCATTAATGCACGTATATGGAGCCTAGAAAAAAATGGTACTGGTGAACCTGTTTGTAGGGCAACAATAGCATTGCATACATAGAGAACAGACTTGTGGATCCAGTGGAGGATGAAGAGGGTGGGACGAGCTGAGAGAGTAGTATTGAAACATGCATCACCATATGTAAAACAAATAGCCAGTGGGAATTTGCTGTATGATGCAGGGAGCTCAACCTGGTGTCCTGTGACAACCTAGAGGGGTGGAATGGGCTGGAAGGTGGGCGGGGAGGTTCAAGAGGGACAGGACATATGTATACCTAGGGCTGATTCATGCTGATTAAAGCAGAAACCAATACAACATTGTAAACCAATTATTCTGCAACTAAAAATAAATTTAAAATTTTTTAAATAAATAAGCTAGAAGAATGTACAACTCAGGGAATATAGCCAATATTTTATAATAACTTTAAATGTAATATAAGGTATAAAAATATTAAATCACTGTATTGTAAGTCTGAAGCTAATATTGTAAGTCAATCATATTTTGATTAAATAAATAAGAATAATTCAATTATAAAAAAGAAATGGATATTAGACTTTGTCAAGTTGTTTTTGCATGCTAATCAAGATGATCATGCAGTTTTCCTTTTTTCATTCATTATATTATGAATTAGATTGACTGCTTTTTTTTAATTCTCATGTTGACTTTATTTCTTTTTTAATATATATATTTTTAATTGAAGGATAATTGCTTTACAATATTGTGTTGGTTTCTACCAAACATCAACATGACATTGACTTTTTTATGAATGTTAAATCAGCCTTGCATTTATGAGACAAAATCTACTTGGTCATGATGTATTTTCCTTTTTATTTATTACTGAATTTAACTTGCTAAAATTTTGCTTTAAATTTTTGCATCTACATTCCTGAGACATATTGATCTGAAATTTTCATTTCTTGTATTTGTCTTCTTTTGGTATCAGGGTTTCATAGAGTGAGTTAGGAAATATTCTCATTTTAAATTTTCTGAAAGAGGTTGTATGCAATTGGTATTATATCTTCCTTAAATATCTGGCAGAATTTACTGTTGAAACCATCTAGGCCTGGAGATTTTTATTTGTTTGTTTTGTTCTTTGTAAGATTTTTAAAACACAAATTCAGTTTCTTTAATAAATATAGGGCCATTCAGGTATCTATTTTTTCTTAAGTGAACTATGGTATTGTGTGTCTTTACAGGAATCTTTAGGCTTCCCTGATAGCTCAGTTGGTAAACAACCCATCTTCAAGGAGACCCTGGTTCAATTCCTGGGTCAGGAAGATCCCCTGGAGAAGGGCTAGGCTACCCACTCCAGGTATTCTTGGACTTCCCTTGTGGCTCAGCTGGTAAAGAATCCACCTGCAATGTGGGAGACCTGAGTTCGATACCTGGATTGGGGAGATTCCCTTGGAGAAGGGAAAGCCTACCCACTCCAGTATTCTGGCCTGGAGAATTTCATGGACTGTATAGTCCATAGGGTCATAAAGTCAGACACGACTGAGTGACTTTCACTCACTCACTTCATTAACAGAAATTTTCCCACTCATCTAAGTTGTCAAATTTATTGGCATAAGTGTTTATAACATTCCCACATTAATCTTTTACTGTCTGTAGAATCCATAGTGATCATATTGCTCTCATTTCTAATATTGGTGATTTGTGTCTTTTTTCCTTTTTTTCTCATTAATCAGGTAGATTTATCAACATTTATGGTCTCAGAGAACCAGATTTGGGGTTCTTTTATTTTTTCTCTGTTTTTCTATTTTTATTTAATTGACTTGTGAATTTAGTTTTATTAGTTATTTTATTATTTTCTTATGCTTATTTTGAGGTTAATTTGCTCTTCCTTTCCTAGTCACGGAAGATAAAAATTAAGACCATGATATTGAGGCTTCTTTACTTTTCTAATATAGACATTTAATGCTATAATTTTCTCCATAATGACTGCTTTAGTGGCATTCTCAAATTCTTGTATGTTGCATTTTATATTCTTTCAGTTTAAACTATTTTCAAATATCCTTTTTGATTTCTTTGACCCATGGTTTGTTTGTTTTAGGAAAATGTTATTTAGTTTCTAAGTATTTGGACATTTTCCAGATATCTCTCTGTTGTTATAACTTCCTTGGTGGTTATAGAATAGACTTTGTGTGACTTGAATTTTTATAAATTTATTAAAACTTATTTTATGACCCATGTGCACTTGAAAAGAATGGATATTCTGTGCTTTGGCAGTCAGAATGTTCTGTCATTGTCATTCAGTTGTTCAGCTGTGTCCAGCTCTTTGCGACCCCATGAACTGCGGCATGCCAGGCTTCTCTGTCCGTCGCTATCTCCATGAGTTTGCTCAAACTCATGTCCATTGAGTCAGTGATACCATCCAACCGGCTCATCCTCTGTCACCCTCTTCTCCTCTTGCCCTCAACTTCTAGAACTAGAATGTCCTAGTAAATGCCAAATCAAGTTGGTTGATGATGTAGTTGGTCTTCTATATTCTTTACAGATTTTCTGCCTACTTGGTGTATCAGTTATTTACAAGGTATTTAAATATCTGAGTATAATTGAGAATTTGTTTATTTCTTTTTGCAGTTTCACCAGTTTGATGTCTTATATTTTGAAACTATTTTTAGGTATATAGACACTTGGGATGGTTATGTCCTCTTGACTAATTGAGCCTTTATCATAATGAAATGATCTTCATTATGGTAATATTCTTTGCCGTATAATCTACTTTGATATTAATATAGAGACTCCAACTTTGTTTTTGACTGATTTTAGCAGATTATTTTCCCTTCTTTTACTTTTAATCAATGTCTTTGAATTTCTTAAATGCAACATATTGTTCAGTCTTATATTTTTGTCTATTCTGTCAATGTCTTTCTCTTAATTAGATCACTTACATTTAATGTTATTATTGTTACAGTCAGATTTACGTCTATCATCTTGGTATTTATTTGCTATTTGTCCCAACTCTTCTTTGTTCCCTTTTTCCTCTTTTTTTCTATTGGATTATTTTTTAAGACTCTATATTTATCTCCTTTGTTGTCACCTGTCACCTGTAACTCTGTATCTTTTTTAAAAATGTAATGGTTGGTGTAGGGTTTATACTATACATTTTTATCTTATCTCAGTCTACCTTCAAGTAGTATTACACATTTATACATATAGCATAAGAACGTCACAATTTCATCCTCTCCTCTTAGCCTTGCCTGGAAAATCCCATGGACAGAGGAGCCTGGTAGGCTACAGTCCATGGGTTTGCAAAGAGTTGGACACGATTGAGCAACTTGACTTTCATTTTTTTCTTAGCCTTTTCACAACTATTTTCATAGATTTCATTTATATATTTTATAAGCCAGAGAGTACATTATTTTTCATTTAACTAGTTGATTATTTTTAAGGAGATTTACATAATATGAAAACAGTCTTACATGTTGGTCCATGTAAGTATAATTTTTCATTGCTCTTAATTCCTTAGTGTAGATATAGATTTCCATTTGTTATCATTTTTCTTCCTTTTGAAAGATTTCCCTTAACATTTCTTGGGAACATTGGACTGCAAATCTACTGGTGGTGAATTCTTTCAGATTTTGGTTTTGAAAGATATTTTCACTGGTATCGAATTTCAACTTGACATTGTTTTCCTTTCCATACTTTAAATATGTTGCTTCACTCTCTTCTTATGTGCTTAATTTCCTCCGAGAAACCTGCTCTAATGATCTTTTCTTTTAATTGTGAAATAAGCATGACTTTATTGAAGGATTTATTAAATTTTAAAGTTTTTTTCACTTTATTTATTTATTTACTTCGGAGGCTAATTACTTTACAATATTATATTGGTTTTGTCATACAATGACATGAATCCGCCATGGGTGTACATGTGTTCCCCATCCTGAACCCCCCTCCCACCTCCCTCCTCATCCCATCCCTCTGGGTCATCCCAGTGCACCAGCCCCGAGCACCCTCTATCATTCATCGAACCTGGACTGGCAATCCTTTTCACATATGATAATATACATGTTTCAATGCCATTCTCCCAAACCCTGTCCCATAGAGTCCGAAAGACTATTCTATACATCTGTGTCTCTTTTGCTGTCTCACATACAGGGTTATCGTTACCATCTTTCTAAATTCCGTGTATATGTGTTAGGATACTGCATTGGTGTTTTTCTTTCTGGCTTACTTCACTCTGTATAATAGGCTTGAGTTTCATCAACCTCATTAGAACTGATTCAAATGTATTCTTCTTAATGGCTGAGTAATATTCCATTGTGCATATACCACAGCTTTCTTATCCATTCGTCTGCTGATGGACATCTAGGTTGCTTCCATGTCCTGGCTATTATAAACAGTGCTGTGATGAACATTGGGGTACACATGTCTCTTTCAGTTCTGGTTTCCTTGGTGTGTATGCCCAGCAGCGGGATTGCTGGGTCATAAGGCAGTTCTATTTCCAGTTTTTTAAGGAATCTCCACACTGTTCTCCATAGTGGCTGTACTAGTTTGCATTCCCACCAACAGTGTAAGAGGGTTCCCTTTTCTCCACACCCTCTCCAGCATTTATTGCTTGTAGACTTTTGGATAGCAGCCATTCTGACTGGCGTGAAATGGTTGTGAAACCACAACCTCATTGTGGTTTTGATTTGCATTTCTCTAATAATGAGTGATGTTGAGCATCTTTTCATGTGTGTGTTAGTCATCTGTATGGCTTCTTTGGAGAAATATCTGTTTAGTTCTTTGGCCCATTTTTTTATTGTGTCGTTTATTTTTCTGGAATTGAGCTGCAGGAGTTGCTTGTATATTTTTGAGATTAATTTTTCATCAGTTGCTTCATTTGCTATTATTTTCTCCCATTCTGAAGACTGTCTTTTCACCTTGCTTATAGTTTCCTTTGTTGTGCAGAAGCTTTTAATTTTAATTAGGTCCCATTTATTTTTGCTTTTATTTCCAATATTCTGGGAGGTGGGTCATAGAGGATCCTGCGGTGATTTATGTCAGAGAGTGTTTTGCCTATGTTTTCCTCTAGGAGTTTTATACTTTCTGGACTTACATTGAAATCTTACCATTTTGAGTTTATTTTTGTGTATACTATTAGAAAGTGTTCTAGTTTCATTTTTTTACAAGTGGTTGACCAGTTTTCGCAGCACCACTTGTTAAAAAGATTGTCTTTAATCCATTGTATATTCTTGCCTCCTTTGTCAAAGATAAGGTGTCCATAGGTACACAGATTTATCTCTGGGCTTTCTGTTTTGTTCCATTGATCTATATTTCTGTCTTTGTGCCAGTACCATACTGTCTTGATGACTGTGACTTTGTAGTAGAGCCTGAAGTCGGGCAGGTTGATTCCTCCAGTTCCATTCTTCTTTCTCAAGATTGCTTTGGCTATTCGAGATTTTTTTGTATTTCCATACAAATTGTGAAATTATTTGTTCTAGTTCTGTGAAAATACCATTGGTAGCTTGATAGGAATTGCATTGAATCTATAGATTGCTTTGGGTAATATACTCATTTTCACTATATTGATTCTTCCAATCCATGAACACGGTATATTTCTCCATCTATTTGTGTCCTCTTTGATTTCTTTCACCAGTGCTTTATAGTTTTCTATATATAGGTCTTTTGTTTCTTTAGGTAGATATTCTTTTCATTGCAATGGTGAATGGAATTGTTTCCTTAATTTCTTTTTCTACTTTCTCATTATTAGTGTATAGGAATGCAAGGGATTTCTGTGTGTTGATTTTATCTCCTGAAACTTTACTATATTCATTGATTAGCTCTAGTAATTTTCTGGTGGAGTCTTTAGGGTTTTCTATGTATAGCATCATGTCATCTGCAAACAGTGAGAGTTTTACTTCTTCTTTTCCAATCTGGATTCCTTTTATTTCTTTTTCTGCTCTGATTGCTGTGGCCAAAACTTCCAAAACTATGTTGAATAGTAGTGGTGAGAGTGGGTACCCTTGTCTTGTTTCTGACTTTAGGGGAAATGCTTTCAATTTTTCACCATTGAGGATGATGTTTACTGTGGGTTTGTCATATATAGCTTTTATTATGTTGAAGTATGTTCCTTCTATTTCTGCTTTCTGGAGGGTTTTTATCATATAAGGATGTTGAATTTTGCCAAAGGCTTTCTCTGCATCTATTGAGATAATCATATGGTTTTCATTTTTCTATTTGTTTATGTGGTGTATTATGTTGATTGATTTGCGGATATTGATGAACCTTGCATCCCTGGGATAAAGCCCACTTGGTCATGATGTATGATCTTTTTAATATGTTGTTGGATTCTGTTTGCTAGAATTTTGTTAAGGATTTTTGCATCTATGTTCATTCAGTGATATTGGCGTGTAGTTTTTTGTGTGTGTGTGGCATCTTTGTCTGGTTTTGATATTAGGGTGATGGTGGCCTTATAGAACGAGTTGAAAGTTTATCTTCCTCTGCATTTTTGGAAGAGTTTGAGTAGGATAGGTGTTAGCTCTTCTCTAAATTTTTGGTAGAATTCAGCTGTGAAGCCGTCTGGTCCTGGGCTTTTGTTTGCTGGAAGATTTCTGATCAGTTTCAATTTCCATGCTTGTGATGGGTCTGTTAAGATTTTCTGTTTCTTCCTGGTTCAGTTTTGGAAAGTTGTACTCTTCACAGAATTTGTCCATTTCTTCCAAGTTGTCCATTTTATTGGCATATAGTGGCTGATAATAGTCTCTTAAGATCCTTTGTATTTCTGTGTTGTCTGTTGTGATCTCTCCATTTTCATTTCTAATTTTGTTGATTTGATTTTTCTGCCTTTGTTTCTTGATGAGTCTGGCTAATGGTTTCTCAATTTTATTTAACTGTTCAAAGAACCAGCTTTTGGCTTTGTTGATTTTTGCTATGGTCTCTTTTGTTTCTTTTGCATGTATTTCTGCCCTAATTTTTAAGATTTCTTTCCTTCTACTAACCTGGGGTTCTTCATTTCTTCTTTTTCTAGTTGCTTTAGGTATAAAGTTAGGTTATTTATTTGACTTTTTTTCTTGTTTCTTGAGGTAAGCCTGTATTGCTATGAACCTTCCCCTAAGCACTGCTTTTGCAGTGTCGCATGGGTTTGGGTTGTTGTGTTTTCATTTTCTTTAATTTCTATGTATATTTTGATTTCTTTTTTTGATTTCTTCTGTGATTTGTTGGTTATTCAGCAGCGTGTTGTTCAGCTTCCATATGTTGGAATTTTTAATAGTTTTTCTCCTGTAATTGAGATCTAATCTTACTGCATTGTGGTCAGAAAAGATGCTTGGAATGATTTCAAATTTTTTGAATTTACCAAGGCTAGATTTATGGCCCAGGATGTGATCTATCCTGGAGAAGATACCATGTGTGCTTGAGAAAGACATGCAATTCAATGTTTTGGGGTGAAATGTCCTATAGATATCAATTAGGTCTAGCTGGTCTATTGTATCATTTAAAGTTTGTGTTTCCTTGTTAATTTTCTGTTTAGTTCATCTATCCATAGGTGTGAGTGGAGTATTAAAGTCTCCCACTATTATTGTGTTACTGTTAATTTCCCCTTTCATACTTGTTAGCATTTGTCTTACATATTGTGGTGCTCCTATGTTGGGTGCATATATATTTATAATTGTTATATCTTCTTCTTGGATTGATCCTTTGATCATTATGTAGTGTCCTTCTTTGTCTCTTTTCACAGCCTTTGTTTTAAAGTCTATTTCACCTGATATGAGTATTGCTACTCCTGCTTTCTTTTGGCCTCTATTTGCATGTAATATTTTTTTCCAACCCTCCACTTTCAGTCTGTATATGTCCCTTGTTTCGAGCTGGGTCTCTTGTAGACAACATATATAGGGGTCTTGTTTTTGTATCCATTCAGCCAGTCTTTGTCTTTTGGTTGGGGCAGTCAACCCATTTATGTTTAAGGTAATTATTGATAAGTATGATCCCATTGCCATTTACTTTATTGTTTTCTTGTCTAGAGAAGATCCTTTAGCATTTGTTGGAGAGCTGGTTTGGTGATGCTGAATTCTCTCAGCTTTTGCTTGTCTGTAAAGCTTTTGATTTCTCCTTCATATTTGAATGAGCTCCTTGCTGGGTACAGTAATCTGGGCTGTAGGTTATTTTCTGTCATCACTTTAAGTATGTCTTCCCATTCCCTTCTGGCCTGAAGAGTTTCTATTGAAAAATCAGCTGTTATCCTTATGGGAATCCCCCTATTTGTTGTTTTTCCCTTGCTGCTTTTAATATTTATTCTTTGTGTTTGATCTTTGTTAATTTGATTAGTATGTGTCTTAGGGTGTTCTGTCTTGGGTTTATCCTGTTTGGGACTCTCTGGGTTTCTTGGACTTGGTTGACTATTTCCTTCCCCATTTTAGGGAAGTTTTCAACTATTATCTCCTCAAGTATTTTCTTATGGTCTTTCTTTTTGTCCTCTTCTTCTGGGGCTCCTATCATTCCAATGTTGGGGCGTTTAACATTGTCCCAGAGGTCTCTGAGGTTGTCCTCATTTCTTTTCATTCTTTTTTTCTTTTTTCCTCTCTGCTTCATTTATTCCTACCATTCTATCTTCTACCTCACTTATCCTATCTTCTGCCTCTGTTTTCTACTATTGGTTCTGTCTGGAGTGTTTTTTATCTCATTTATTGCATCATTCATTATATATTGACTCTTTTTTATTTCTTATAGGTCCTTATTAAACATTTCTTGCATCTTCTTGATCCTTGTCTCCAGGCTATTTATCTGTAACTCCATTTTGTTTTCAAGATTTTGGATCATTTTTACTATCATTAGTCAGAATTCTTTATCACGTAGATTCCCTATCTCGTCCTCTTTTGTTTGGTTTTGTGGGCATTTATCCTGTTGCTTTACCTCTGGGTATTTCTCTGCCTTTTCATCTTGTTTATATTGCTGTGTTTGGGGTGGCCTTTCCATATTCTGGCAGTTTGTGGTTCCTCTTTATTGTGGAGATTCCTAACTGTGAGGTTGGAAAGGTGGCTTGTCAAAGTTTCTTGCTTAGGGAAGCTTGTGTCAGTGTTCTGGTGGGTGAGGCTGAATTTCTTCTCTCTGGAGTGCACTGAAGTGTCCAGTAATGAGTTTTGAGATGTCATTGTGTTTGGTGTGACTTTGGGCAGCCTGTGTATGGAAGTTTAGGGCTATGTCCCTGTGTTGTTGGAAAATTTGCATGGTATATCTTGCTCTGGACCTTGTTGGCCCTTGGGTGGTGCTTGGTTTCAGTGTAGGTATGGAGGTATTTGGTGAGCTCCTATCGATTAATGTTCCCTGGAGTCAGGAGTTCTCTGGTGTTCTCAGGATTTGAACTTAAGCCTCATGCCTCTGGTTTTCAGTCTTATTC
The DNA here is from genome assembly GCF_032405125.1 of Capricornis sumatraensis. Lineage (NCBI taxonomy): Eukaryota > Metazoa > Chordata > Mammalia > Artiodactyla > Bovidae > Capricornis > Capricornis sumatraensis. The sequence continues at coordinate 13,088,157 of NC_091087.1, forward strand.
TTACAGTAGCCTCAAGATTTCTCCATCTATACAGCACCAATGATAAAACATCTTGGTTAATGATGAAAAGTTTCTCCACAGTGAGGGACACTCCAAGAGGTACACAGAGTTACATAAAGAAGAGGGAGGAGGGAGACAGAGGTGACCAGGAGGAGAAGAGGGGGAATCAAAAGAGGAGAGAGCAGGCTAGCCAGTAATAACTTCCCTATGTGCTCTTCGCAGTCTGGAACACTCAGAGATGTTCACGGAGTTACACAGGGACGAGAAGAGGGAGGAAGGAGACAGAGGTGACCAGGTGGATGAAGCAGGGGAATCAAAAGGAGAGACAGATCCAGCCAGTAATGAGTCCCCTAAGTGTTCTCCACAGCCCGGAACACACAAAGAGATTCACAGAGTTGGGTAGAGAAGAGAAGGGGGAGGGAGGAGATAGAGGTGACCTGGTAGAGAAAAAGGAGAGTCCAAAGGGGGAGAGAGCAATCCAGCCAGTAATCTCGCTCCCAAGTGAAAATGGATACTGAAGATTAGGTTCTTAAAGGTACAAAATTGATAACAAACACCAAAAGCAAAGATTAAAAATCTAGAGTAGAGGTTAGAGTCTCAGAAGTACAATATTAAAGGAAAAAGTAAAGTCACAAAAATTATAAAATCTCTATATATTAAGTTTGCTTTAAAAAAATTTTTTTTGCAAAGTAATAGTAGGCTATAAAAATGAAAAAGGAGTAATAGAGGACTTAAAAATAAAAAAATTAATTAAAAAATGATAATAGTAAAAATATATCTAGGACTTTCTCTGGTGTTGTTGTGGACTGTGTGGGATCAGTCCATTTTCAGATAGTTCCTTGATCCGGCTTACACTTCTCAAGATCTATAGGCCCATTCCTATGTAGTCGGTACTAACTGCAGGGTTTTAATCTATTGCACCTGTCACTTCCAAAGCAGTTCCCTCTGTTTATTGTAGCTTCTTCTGTTTGCTGGACTCTTCAGTGTCTAATTTCTGACACAAGGGGGCGGTGGTGGTCACTTTTTTAGGCTCATTTGTTCAATCGTGCTGTGGGGAGGGAGGAACACTGCAAACAAATATCACTGGTGTTTGTGGGGAGTGCTCCCAGTGTCTCAGCCACACTGGGTTTGCCCCTGCTCATGGGGTATGTTCTTTCCCAGTCTACACTGCTCAGGCTCTAGGTTGCTCTGCCAGGAACTGTCTGAGGTGGGCCCTGGGTTGGGTGCACTTCCCAGGTCTAAGCCATTCAGGTTCAGGTTCTCGGGTTCTCCATAAAGGCGCACATTTGAATGGGCCTGAGTTTTGTGCCCTTCCCCAGTCCAAGCAGCTCAGACGACCAGGTGCTTGGTGAGCACAGTCTCTGCAATTTATTGCCTCCTCCATCCCTGCCATTCTGTTTTCTGGGTGTACAACCGGCGCGCCTTTG